>NC_084480.1:6563333-7207500 GCF_030035675.1 Rhineura floridana | reverse complement strand
GGGAAGAGGATAAACTTTACATGGGTCCCAGAGGGAAGAAGAGCTGTATGGCTTTGTGCAAAAGGATGCAGAGGGCAATTCACAAATGTGTTCATGATGGGAGAAGCCCTTCCAGTCATTTTGGAAAGCCTCCAGGTTTTCCCAGATAACCTGCAAAGCAGGGAGGGGGGACACGGAGACATATCTGAGAAAGCTCAGCAAAACAAAACTGTTGGAAGGCTGCCTTCATGCCAGCCCAGTGGAGGGTGGCTAGTTAGGACAAGTGGGTCACTGCCCACCAACATTGGTCTGCCAGCCCCCACAGGGTGGCCCTGGCTGTCAGCTTCCTCTTCTTTGGTCTCAGTGTTGCTGTGATAGAATGAAGACGGGGAATAACTAGAAATTAGTTGGCTCTGCCTGTCCTCTCTGCCTTCTGCCCTACAAGTCCCAACAGGCACCGGTGGCCACCACTGCCAGTCTCTCCCTCCCTCTTCCAAGCAATCTTTCTCTTATTAAGAGGTGCAGGAAACAGTGGCGGGGGGGGCTCAATGCAACCAGGATATTCCTTCATGGAACTGGTCACTGAATGAAATTAATCAGGATGTGCAAAGCCCAGGGACCCTGGCTGGAAGCAACATTCCTGAGCATGTTCAGGGGTAGTTACCCCAAATGATGATGAAACAGTAAAGGTTCACCTGGCTCTACCACAAAGTCCTCTCCACAGCTCATAATGGGTCGGGATATGTGCACTGTGGGAATTTGCATTCTGAGCTGCCCCAAGTTCCAATTTGCCCTATCAACATATTGCGTTGAAAATAATCAGAATCATAGAATAATAGCGTTGGAAGGGGCCTATAAGGCCATCCAGTCCAACCCCCTGCTCAATGCAGGAATCCAAATGAAAGCATTCCCGACAGATGGCTGTCCAGCTGCCTCTTGAATGCCTCCCGTGTCGGACAGCCCACTAGCTCTCTAGGTGATTGGTTACATTGTCGTATGGCTCTAACCGTTAGGAAGTTTTTCCTGATGTTGGCTCCCATCTTTGCCTGCTTGCTTCTAGTAAAACATATTTCCATATGTTTAGGTGGTGTGATCTGTGGGACAGATCATCTAGCTGGGAAATGCTTTTAAATGGGACTGGCTGGAGCTAACTTCGGAAGTGTCGCTATTCTGAAAGAATCAATAGGTCTTATGGAGCCCATTATCATAACCTCATGTCCCTGGAACGGGAGCAAGGGATAAGCATGCTATTGTTAAATTAGGTGGTGCCATCTTAGCAAGGAAAACAGAAATGTAATGTTTGCTAATTGAACTATAAAACCCATGTCTCTCCTGATGTTGTTGGACTACAACCCCATCATAGAATCCTAGAATCGTAGAGTTGGGCCTATAAGGCCATCAAGTCCAACCCCCTGCTCAATGCAGGAATCCAAATGAAAGCATTCCCGACAGATGGCTGTCCAGCTGCCTCTTGAATGCCTCCCGTGTCGGACAGCCCACTAGCTCTCTAGGTGATTGGTTACATTGTCGTATGGCTCTAACCGTTAGGAAGTTTTTCCTGATGCTGGCTCCCATCTTTGCCTGCTTGCTTCTAGTAAAACATATTTCCATATGTTTAGGTGGTGTGATCTATGGGACAGATCATCTAGCTGGGAAATGCTTTTAAATGGGACTGGCTGGAGCTAACTTCGGAAGTGTCGCTATTCTGAAAGAATCAATAGGTCTTATGGAGCCCATTATCATAACCTCATGTCCCTGGAACAGGAGCAAGGGATAAGCATGCTATTGTTAAATTAGGTGGTGCCATCTTAGCAAGGAAAACAGAAATGTAATGTTTGCTAATTGAACTATAAAAATAATAATTACCTTTGATGTAAGGGAATGTGATGTCTCTCGGCACTGAGCCCTGATTGTATAAATTGAAGCTGTTACCATCACAGCCTAAACTAGATTAGAAGAGAACCTCTCAAATTACGTTCAGATAATACTGAATGTAAATAAAGTGCTGAATGGTTTATCTAGCAGTGAGAGGGCTCCCTACCTACCCTGCTCTTCTTTCTGTATCACTTTGTGGTCATAATGTAGCCCTTTTGACTTGCTCAGTCATTACCTCAAAACGTTAGCCTGATAGAATCCCAAGCTTCCCATGACGGATACAAGTTGCCCAGTGTGAATGTACTACATGAACCAGAGAAGTGTTGCTTGTCTTAGTGAAACAGTGGAGAGCCATCATCCTCCAGATGCCGAGGACCTGGGAGACCCACGCACCCAGAAGAAGAAGAGGTTCCCAGAAGATATGTGGAGGCTGGCACAAGGAGGAGGAATTCTGCCCAGTCTTAGCCAGAAACAGGAAATGATATGGGAAGTGACTTCCAGATGGGTGGAGACTAATAACCGGAGAGGAGTGGAGAGTGGAAATCAGATGAAGAAATGGGATAGACTGGATCGGGTAATTCTGAGAGATGGAGAAAACGAAGGATGTCCCATGCACCATGTGATGCCTAATGTGAAAAGCAGTGATTTGAGAGCATATGAGGAAACTTAAGCTAAGGAAGAAATATAGATGAAAGCATTGGGGTGACCTGTGAATGGCTCATGACTTATTTTTTTCTCCAGGTGTGGATGAATTAGAAGTAGCCTACAATACAATACCAGACCTAAGTAATCTGGGGCTTGTACCCAAAGTAGCGCTAAGTCTCTTGTTCCATTATCACAAGGATCTATGCTTGCACAATGGAAATTTCCCCCCTCTCCTCCCCCTGTGCACCCCTTAATCTGTTTGGGTTTTCCCCCAAACACTGCAGAGCAGATGTGGGGGAGGGCATGGGGGAGTGTGTGGGAAGAGGAAAGGGGGGAAAGTTGCATTATGCAAGCATTAATCCTTGTGCTAATGGAACAAGGGCTTTGGATATCACCCTAGATATTTAGGTATATAGTGGAACTTCAGTGTTCTTCAACCTTGGGTTCGCAAATGTTCTTGGACCATAACTCCCATCGTCCTTGAACATTGGCTAGCCTACTTGGAGGTTGTGGAAGATGTAGGCCAACAACATCTGGGGACCCAAGGTTGAGGATCATTGACCTAGGGTTCCCAATATGATGCTACAGAACAGCTTGGCTATTATCATGCTGGTTCTAGCCTAACCTTCCACTCATTGAACAGAGAATGGTCTGCCTAATTTGTGATGGACCATGATGAATGTAGCTTTGTACAGTAACTTGTTGCAACCTCCCCCCTTTCATAGCATGACTCAGAGTTAGGAAGTTTAACAACCCCTTAGGGTGATGTCATACATGATCAGTCTTGATGGGTCACAAGTTGGTCAGAACTGTGCTGAGATTTCTCATACAGGGAATGCTTGGTCAAGGGTGGGAGGCATTAAAACATGCAACAACCACCTCATCACTGAAATCTAGGGAGTACTATATCCCATGCTTTATGTGATTGTCTGATTGTAATGATCTACTGATTATGGAGTATATCTTACGGAGTAATGGTTCAAGGAGAACCTCCATGGGTAAACATTAGCCAGGCGCTTATTTTCTTTCTTTCTTCTGAGTTGCACTGACCAAAGAGGGATTAAAAGTTGGGGAAAGGGAAATGCAAAGAGCTTCTTTAGTAAACTAAAAAGAGAATTTGAGGAAATGAGTTTTAGAAGGCAAATAGGTTGACTGAAAGTGGGAAGGGGGAGAGACTCTATGTCCTATCATTGTAAATAAGCATGAAAATTATATGTCTTCTTTTTTTAAAAAAATCTACCAATGAAACAAGAGATGTTGGACATTATGTGGACCAAAGTAAAAACCTTACAGATTTCCTGTGTTTGTGTGTGTAGATTTTGATGTGCCTGATCCCCTGGGTAAAAACTTTGGCTCAAATTAGAAAGCAATCTATGGGTGTATCCAGTGCTAGTCCTACTCAGAGTAGACCCACATAAATTAATGGACCTTGTTAGTCTTGTCTACTAATTTCAATAGCTCTACTCTGAGTAGGACTAGCATTGGATTCAACCCTATGTTCTCAGAGTTGTCTCCAGCTGAACTTCGAAGTCCACACAAAGGAGGGGAGAGCCCTGAGATGTTCTCTTATTTTGGGCATCCCATAATCTTAATTTGATTATTCTCCCAGAGTTTGTTTAGGCTAGTTTCTTATGATACCTTGCTATCTTTAGGGGGCCAGCGTCATTTCTTTTCATGCTGCTACAGGGATGGGAAGCCTGTGAGATCCATGGCCAGGAATGATGGGAGTTGAACTATGCAAAGGGCCACAAGCTCCCCCTGCCTGTGCTGCTGTGTGTGAGAAGCCCCAGGTCCACCTCTGCTTCATCTCACTTCCTCCTCCTCATGCCTGCAATCATCCTCTTCCCTGAGAATTAAATTAATTGGAGGAAGCAGTGGCACAATTAGGTAGTTTTGGAGTAATGGAATCCCCCAACCCTTTCTCGATGGCAAAGTGAATTACTTACATCAAAATGTGGCAGACCAACCCTGATGCATTTGGAGGCCCTCCCGCTCATTCTGCTAAGCAGAACCCCTGGCTTCTGCCCTAAGTCCTGGCCTCAGAGCACAGGGCAGGAGCCACCAACTGGGTTCATTTCAAATATTATGGCTTCTCATAGTGCCAGAAATGAAGGAGCACCGGTTCTGCTGCAACTGGGGACGTAATGTAAGAACCCATTATAGACCACCATCCCCCAGAGCAGGCATAATGCACAGCCCAGTCATAGCATCAGGCATGGGGTCTGGAAGGAGGCCAGGTTGCTCCCCAAATGGATGGATGGCATTGGAAGCTAGCATTAGAACAAAAGAGACTTAGGAAATGGCAAACAGACTTGAAGATGAAAATAATGCAGAAAGGCAGAGAGAGCTGACTCGTAATGTTCATTGGGTCAGGTCGGGAGTGCATTAAGGAGTCAGTTGACAAATATATAAAAGGATATCAAGGAGAAGAAGGGGAGCATTTCACCTGAGACCAGGACAGTGATAAAATTATGGGGATGTAGATCAAAGTCAAACATTAGGAAGAGGTCTCGTTGGATCAGCACAGCATGGAACAGACAGCTTAGCAAGAAGGCAGGATCTTCTTCACTTTCAAGACCAAGTTGAATAAACATCTGTTGGGAATGGTTTAGACTGCAGGTTGCCAGTTCCAGAGGAAGGGGTTGCTAGAGTTCATCCACCCCACCCCACCCAAAAAAAACACATTTGCTTGAGTGATATTCAAAGCTGATTTGGCTGGTTCTTCCTCGGGCAAAATATCTGAGGAGTGCCAGAAGATTTTTAGTAAGAGGGAGTATTTTTTCCAGGGTGTGGAGAATGTCCCTGGAGCTAACCTAATGGGACATTAGGATTGAAATTGGATGTCTGCCACTAGGAGAAACATCTAAGGAATGCAAAACCGTATTATTAGGGGTAGCAAATATGGCTAGGGCAGGAATAGGGATTCTTTTATCTGGGGTGGGGGACCTGTGCGGCTATCCAGATATTGCTGGTCTCCACCTACCATCATCCCTGGCCATTGACCATGATGGTAGTTGGAGTCCAACAATGTCTGGAGAGCCACTGGTTTCCCACCCTTAAAATGGACCATCATTTGCCTTTACTGCCCCTACCTATCTCTATCACAACTCTGCCTTCTTTTAATGCAGGGGCGGGGACCTATGGCACTTCAGATGTTTCTGGATGACAACTCCCACCATCCCTAATCATTGTCCAGGCTTCTTGGGTCTGATAGGAACTTGATCCAATAATATATAGAGAGCCCCAGGTTCCCCATCACCTATCTTGTGGGGGGGGGAGGTCCCACATATCCTTAACTGAGATTCCATGACCTTCTGGGATCCATTCACCTCTGCATTTCCATTTCAGCAGTGTATATGGAGGAAAATTAGTCACCGAGCCCTAGCAGTGGCTTCACAGAGCATGTGGCTGTCCCCCTACACCACAGCTGCAAAACCCTTACGCGTCAGCCTCAACTCCTGCCTTGGAGCGTGACAGCCCTGACTGTCCTTGTTTTCCCTTTGTCGGTTTTAATTTATAATCATCAACTTGCCTGTGACGGTTCCCCTCCTCCAAACCTCAATGCTGTTCCCCAACCTCCCCACCCCCCACCCCAATAAATGTACAGGAGGTGGAGAGTGAAAGAAAGAAAGAAATTGCCACCTTGAAATTAGCCAAGGCGATTGCAGATGGCATAATGACACCACATAATCGTCGCAATTTAAGTCACAGAGAATCAAAGCTCGTTCACTCCAAACGTTTCTTCCCTCCCAACCTCCATCCCCAAAATTAAAGCATCTAAAAACAGGAGATTGCAAACAACATTTGACTCCTTAAGGAGGATCCATTTTGAGAATGGGGTGATAGGGACAGCCAGTAAGCCTCCGCTGACAGTAGATGACTTCAGTATAGGAGTGACACTTGAATTTACCCCACAGGGGGTAAGGAAGGAGGGAGGGAGGATGAACGCAGCTGCTCCATCTGTTCAGACAATGCCACGTTCCTCTCTCCACTCAATACTGAAGGCTCTTGAACGATCTTTCATCAGAATGACTCTGCGACATTAAAAATGCATTTCAATACATAGCTTGTTTAAATATTTAACCCTCCTCGGCTTTGAACGATTGATTCAGATCGGTGCTTGTTTAGATCTGTGGGAAATATCGATTTTCATAGAAATGGGTGCATAAATCCACCAGGCTCTGAGACGACCGCATATGCATGGAGAAAGGTAAGCCCAGCCCAGCCTTCCCCAGCCTGATGCCTTCCAGATGCTGTTGGCCACCTGACTCCCATGAGCCCCATCATGAGGATGGGAGATAGAGTTTGACAACATCTGGAGGGTACCACGTGGTGGAAGGCTGGGCTAGTCTATCAGGGTTCCATCTCAGAATGTGTGGTGTATAGAGAGAGAACTGCTGGTCTCTCACTTTTGTTTTTGGGAACAATGTCAATCAAACTCACCCTTCTTTACCACAATGGGGTCAGTACTAGGGATTTGCAGAACCACCTACGGTATTCCTCTGATTTATCACTCAGGTCTCACACTTTTGCTTTTCTTGATGGAACTGGCAATCCCACCCCATATATACGGTCTGCCTAGTAAATGTCGCAAGACGTCACCCTAAGAGTTGGCAATGACTCACACCATAAGTGCAGGGACACCTTTACCTTTACCTTTACCTTTACCTTTTAAGCAAGGACCTGCAAATTTGTCTTGGCATTTCTCTCGAGGTGGCATTGCACCACAACCCAGAATAAAGAGGTAGGACACAGATGTTGGACTAACTTTATTTAACTGTTCATCAATGCATCTCCAGCTGCCTGGCTACTTCTTTCCAACTTGCATCCTACGAACAAGCAAGCAGTGCCCTAAACAGAAGCAGTAGATGGTTCCACTTGCTCCCAGCTGACCATCACTAGCTCAGTGCCCCCCCCAGCCCCAATACTTTGAGTAAGGGCTGTAGATCAGTGGCAGAGCATCTGTTTTACATGCAGAAACCCCAGGTTCAATCCCTGGTATTCCAGGTATGGCTGGGGAAAAAAGACTCCTGCCTGAAATCCTGGACAGCACTGAACTGGAAGGACAAAATGGTCTGACTCAGTTTAAGGCAACTTCCTGCATTCCTCACTGTGTTCCTATGAGTGTTGGTTGAAACAGGTTTCAGAGGTGATCCTTTCCCCTGCTTCAGCCTTTTAAGACAAATCTAGGGTGCTCATCATTCCCCCTCTTTGTTGTCATCCCCAGAGCCCCACTGAAGCAACCAACCTATTTAATCTGCTCCCCCTGCCCCCAATGCCACTTATCTCTGGTGCTTTGCAGAGCAGTGTTGAGTGGGCAGAAACACTCTCCACAACCAGGGCCAACCAAGCTAACAGGGGGAAATCCCTACTCAGCCCCATATTTACCAGTTATACCCACACTGTTCCCTATGGGGCAAGAGGGTGGAGCTATGAGAAGACTGGAGGTGGGGGCAGCCTTTTAAAGTCCAGGCTCTGGACTTTATGGCTGAATGGCTGGATGGCATGTCTAGGTCAGACATCACAGGGGTCCACCTTCTCTGGGCATGGGAGCAAAGAACCCTCAACCTGTTGGCTTGTCCAATCAGGCTTGGAAGCATGGAGGCAGAATTTTATATTTTTATGACAATTGTAGCCCCGGGTCTTATTGACTTCCTTTTAGGAAGTGATATGTGAAGAGGAGAACATAAGAGAGCCCTGCTGGGTCAGGTCAATGGCCCATCTAGTCCGGCATCTTGTTTTCAGACCGGCCAACCAGATGTCCCTATGGCCAGCTCACAAGCAGGAACCGAGTGCAACAGTACACTCCCCACTTGTGATTCCCCACTTGTGGAGGTAGAACATAGCCATCATAGATTGTAGCCTTTGATAGCCTTATCCTCTATGAATTTATCTATTTACGCCCATATGTACCTGCCCAGGATTTAAGATCATTTGCCTCTGGTTTCCTCTGCGTGCCTGGAAAGAAAGACATTAGACTGACATTAGACTGACAGGCACGAGGGAGAGAGCTTTTTCAGCGGTGCCCCCCAAGCTTTGGAACACCCTACCCCAAGAAGTCTGCTCTGCTCCCTCCCTGAAGGTTTTCCAGAGACTTCTGAAAACGATCTTGTTCTGGAGAGCCTTTGGGAGGGACTCAAGGTAGAGCCTGACACTGATTTTATGCCTTCTATGTTAAATTTTACCCTTGTAGTCCCCTTTAGTACCACTCCCTATATATATGTATATAGGTGTGTGTGTGTGTGTGTGTGTGTGTGTGTAGAGAGAGGGGGGAGGGAGGGAGGGGGGGAGGGAAAGCCCTATTACAGGGTAAAAGGGTGGGATAGAAATATTTTAAATAAATAAATAAATCCTCTTTTCAAGCAGTCCCAAGTTGATGGTCATCATTATATATTGTGAGAATGAATTCCATAAAGCTTGAGTAATGCAGAAGAAATGTTACCCACACTGCTGTAACATCTTCCTAAGGATCCTGGAGGCTATTTGTGAGGAATAACCATAGCTTGGGGCTACAGCACATCCTTTCCATGTAGAAGATCCTACCTCCAGTTATATATATAAAAAAAGATCTCAGGTTGTAGGACTGGGAAAAGATGTTCTGCCTCAGACCATGGAGAGCTTTGGCTACAGCCAACAATGATGAATGAGACGAATCAGTGCATTTATTCAGTATGAGGCAGCTTCCAATGTTCATATGAAGAAGGCAGTAAGTGCTATCTTATGTCTCAATTATAATATTTCATATATAGAGAATGATTGGTCATTTGCGGAGTACAGTGTTTGTGACTGTGATGAAGTGTATTTTATTTATTTATTATTTGATTTATATCCCGCCCTTCCTCCCAGCAGGAGCCCAGGGCGGCAAACAAAAGCACTGAAAACACTTTAAAACATCATAAAAACAGACTTTAAAATACATTAAAACACCTTTAAAAACATTTTTAAAAAGCTTTCAAGACATCTTTAAAAAAAGGTTTAAAGGTAAAGGTGTCCCTGCACTTGTAGTGCGAGTCGTTTCCGACTCTTAGGGTGACGTCTTGCGACGTTTACTGGGCAGACCGTATATATGGGGTGGGATTGACAGTTCCTTCCCCGGCCTTTCTTTACCCCCCCCCCAGCATATGCCAGGTACTCATTTTACCGACCACGGATGGATGGAAGGCTGAGTGGACCTTGACCCCTTTTACCGGCCATGAGCAGAGCTTCGGCTGTGTTACCACCACTTACCACTCTGTGCCACGGAGGATCTTAAATAAATAAATAAAAAGGTTTAAAAACATATTAAAAAGCAATTCCAGCACAGACACAGACAGTGGGTATCTTTCTTTGCTGTCAGGTATGAGGGGCAGGCATGTGGGTCATGGTGGCAGAGGAGAGTTTCTGGTAGCCAAGATACAGGCAGAGGTTAATGCAAAATCCATCTTTGTCCCACATGCCTCCCATTATAGGGTGTCTGCATCCTTGTAGGGATGCTGTAATCAAGGCATGAAAGTGATCAGTTCACTTATGTCCCTTCGCCTGCCGTCTGCAGAGAGAGAGGAGTTAGCTCACTCAGTTTTGGCTGTAGCCCCGGCCACTCCAGCCTTTGGCCCCTCACACTGCTGGCATGTGGCCCCCAACAAATGACTCCAAAAAATGTCTCTCTCATAATCAACAACAAAGGTTCCCCACTTCTGCTGCATATAGGAAGAGCCAGGCTTTAGACAAATGGTCCAGCTGGTTGCTGATGAGGAAGCCCACAGAGAGGAAGAATACACAGAGACAATGGCTATAGCTCTGTGATATAGCATCTGCTTTGCATGCAGAAGGTCCCAGTGTCAATCCCCAGCAGCTCCAGGTAGAACTGGAAGAAAGCCCTGCCGGAAAACTTACGAGAGCCATCACAGGTCAGTATAGACCATAGTGAGCTAGATAGACCAACAGTCTGACTTGGTATACGACAGCTTCCTACATTTCAGTTTTAAGGCTCATACCATCCCTTTCAGTCTCTCAGCAAGGCAGCAACTGAGTCACCAGCCTGGTTCCAGACAGTGTGGAACACTTCAAATTCAAATTCCTATCTAACAGTTTGAACTTCAAGATGTGGTTGGCATCTCTTGGTGTGCATCAAATAGGGTATCTCATAATTTACTGTACATGATGGGTATCCAATTTGGTGCCCTCCAGATGTTGTTGGACTCCAAATCCCATCATCCTCAGCCAGCATGGTCAATGGTAGTTCAATCAAACACATGTTCCCCATCCCTGGGTTAGACAGTGTTGGACAAGGGCAAGGGAAAATCTGGTTCAAATCCCTATTCAGCCATCAACCTAATAGCTGCTTCTCCATGCAGTGGGGATTGTTTAACCACTAATTGGAGAAGAGCATTGCATCTGTATGCCAAGAGAGGAAGCAGAATACCAAATAGGATTATGGGAGTTGTAGTCCAACACCCAAAGGGCAACACACTGGCTACCCCTGTCATGCACTATCAAACACAAATGCCATTGCAATCTGTTAAATATATTTTAGATTTGTGGATGCCTACATACATGTTCCTTGCACTGAATTATTGGATTTTACTGTGTATATTTATATTCCTCTGTTGTACACCGCCCAGAGAGCTATGCTAGTCGGGCGGTATAGAAATTCAACAAATAAATTCAACAAATTAAACACAGTCCAATACAACAAAGAATTACTACCTGCCAACTGCTCATTACTATAACATAGCAAGGACTGGCATCAAATATCACAAAATATCGAATCTGATGGGTTATCTTTGGCATAAATCTGGGTACACGGAGAATGCCTGACATCATTTTCAGGGGGATTTCCAAGAGCAAATTCCTTTCATTTCTACTTCACACGGAGAAGCCCCTCTGCTTTCTTCTTCAGAGATTTCCTTGGAGAATTACGTTGCATTCTAATTGAGCTTCTGGTACGGGTTCTTTTTCCTCACTGTGATGTATAAGGGGACTAATAATAATAATCATTCAAATTAATATAATCAATCCTTGCAAAGCAGCCAAGCTCATCCACTCCTGAAGGGCACCGAACCCGTCATGTTCTGCCCTTCCGGCTTCTTTATTACACTTGAGGTGCCCTCGTAAACTGCAACGTCTCCCATGCCTTGTCAGAAAAGGGCATGTCCAACATTGTGGAAAGGAGAGGAAAACAATTTATCCTTGAGCAATTCCACCGTCCCTTTGCTGGTTTGCAATTAATTCTTCTGACTGAGCTTTTTAAAAACAAACAAACTAAACAAGATGCCAAGATTTTGGAAGAGAGAGGTCAGACCCTACTGGTTGTGAGCACTGCCTGGCAGGCTGCAAATTAGTACCTACAGCTTTTTTTTTTTCCCCCTGCCAAGCAAACACACTGTAGGATGCGGTAACTTGCTTTCCTGTCATCTGCAGATAAGAATGTAAGAAGAGCCGTGTTGGATCAGGACAAAGGGCCATCTAGTACAGCATCCTGTTCTCACACTGGCCACCCTCCAGGAAGTCTGCAAGCAGGACTTGAGCACAACAGCACCTGCTTGAGAACCCCAGCAATTGGTATTTGGGGGCATAATGCCTCCAGCATTGGAGGTAGATCAAGTAGTCATTGATAGTCTTCTCCTCCATGAGTCCTCTTCTAAAGCCATCCAAGCTGGTGGCCATCACTGCCTCCTGTGAGAGCAAAATTTCAAAGTTTAACTATGTGCTGAATTTAAGAAGTCTTTTCTTCTTCTCCTGAGTCTTCCAACATTCAGCTTCAGCTTGAGAAGGAGATACTTTCCATTATCGTTTTGCCATGGGGATATTATTTATTTATTATTTATTTATTTATTAATTGTGCTTTTATACCGTCCTTTAGCAATAGGCTCTCAGGGCGGTGTACAACAATAAAAACAGGTTAAAATACAAGTGAGTATAAATAAAATGCACTATAAAACATATGTGAAAACAAGATTGCAACAACAACAACAAAAAATTAACATTTGAAATTTAAAATTTAAATTTAAAAAGCCTGGGCAAAGAGGTAGGTCTTTACCTGGCGCCGAAAAGATAACAAAGAAGGCGCCAGGCGTATCTCGTCAGGGAGGTCTTTCCATAATTCGGGGAGCCACTACTGAGAAGGCCCTAGTTCTAGTTATTGCTCTCCGGGCCTCGCTATGCGTTGGAACCCGGAGAAGGGCCTTCGACGTCAAGCGCAGCGAACGGGTACATAGCGGGAGAGGCGTTCCGCCAGGTATTGCGGTCCGATATTGAAGGGGATAGTCACCTCACAGTGGGTTTTTTCATCTAAAATAATTATGTAGTGTGACTGAACCATAAGAGAGGCTTTCAATATTTATGGGGGGTTAGAATGCTGCTGCTGTGGGGGCTTACATCATTTGGATGATTGTCTCTGTACTCCTGGAATGCCTGCCCAAACAGTAGCAGCTAGACAGTGTGGTGTACTGGTTAGATTGTTAGACTAGGAGCTGGGAGAGTAGGGTTCAGATCCCAACACAGCTATGAAGCTCACTGAGTTACCTTGGGCTAGTCACCAGCTGTTAGCCTAACCTACCTCACAGGACTATTTTGTGGACAATACAGAGAGGGAGACAACCATGTATGTATGCCACTTTGAGTTCCTTGGAGGAAAGATGGGATATAAATGCAATAATAAACCAATCAATTAAAACATTTGTTAAGATGCTAATAGGGTTCTTCTATGGAGTAGCAATCAAAGGGGAGATGAACCTGACTCCTCCCTAATCATAACACAGGTGACCCACATTGGGCCTTGCTAACAACTCAGCAGACACACACATATGGTGCAGAACTAGGAGACCCACTATGTCTGTCACTCCTCCCTGACATCCTCTGGCTAGGGTGTTGGGTCCTCATTCACCTGGTAGCCAGCCACTGACAGAAGCCTAATGGTTTTCAGCAAACAGTCTCACTGCTGTCCACAGTCTGTTCATTTGGAAACAGATGATGAGAAAAATCTAAATCTAATCACTTGATCACTGCAAGCACTGGCTTGCAGGTGCAAACAACCCATCCCAGATCAGCCAAAGATTTGTCACCTATAAACATAGTTCACACGTTGAGTTCACACAAGCAGCTGGGGGTTGTCAAGTGCTGAAATCAAATGATAAGCAATGCATATGTGCGTGAACTGGTCCCTTCTGCTCTTTCCTCCAATGAATCCGTTAAAGGCTACCCTGAATTTTGTACCACCAGCCAAGGAAGTCGTAACGAAAGTAAGCTGGATTTAGAACGAAACAGTGGTTTTCTAAGACGAGTATATGCTCGTTGATTCCTGACAGGCCACCTCTGCAGAATAGCCCATCTGAAACAAGCAGGCCCTTAAATATTATGCAACACCTTACATTTATTGTACCTGTTGTTGATTTTTATTCTTCTTTCTTTTCTTCCCCCCCTTTTTATTTTTGCATAAAAATATCTGCTATTTGCAGGTAGTTGATTGAATTTCCAGCAGATGCTTAGCAGGCCATTTCAGTTGTCAGCCCGAAGCAGGTAATGAGAATTTATCAGCACCTTGTTCACATTTGCAGCTGATCTCTCACCCATGCATTTCAATAAATATTGCTTTTATTTATCGAGATGCATTTGGAATTAGCAGCTTATTTTCTTCCATTGTATTTCGGTGCGCTCTCAGATTATTTATTTATTTATTTTTTAAAAAATAAACGGGCTGGCTAAACAAGCCGGCAAGTGTTTATCATACCGTGTTCGCAGATGCCGGCTTGAATTGAGATGTTGGCACAGCCGACACCTCCTTTGACGTCAATAGCGATAATTGCATTAATGGCGAGACAAGGCGGTCGTTTCTGAAAGTCGCTGGAGGAAAAATGCGACATGGGGAGATGAGAGCCATTGTTTCATAAAAAAAATAAAGAAACCTATAATTTTTATTGAATGCAGAAGGATGAAAAAAAATATTGTTTAGAAACCACTACAAGTAATAGCAGACATATCATAAGCCTTGTCAGCCGTCATCTCAGCTATGGCAAGCTGAGTGTGATTTGGGGGGAGAAAGGAATATGTTAAGTGTTCTGGCAATTAGAATGCTAGAGTGTAGTTGTTTCTTCACATGTCGAGAAGGATCTTAAACATTTTGGTTTTTCCATTGTACTTCTTGTGCAAAGTATGTAAGTTGCATTCCTGCAGTGAAGTGGAATGGGAAGAAATCGGTTAAGAGTGCCGTTGCCACAAATTCAGCATGTTGTGAGTGCATTCCAGAAACTATTCTTGAATCACCATGTGTGTTTCCTCTAGGGCTGTGCTGAAAAATCATCCTGTGTTGTTGCTGTTGTTTTACCACTCTCCACCAATTCACGAGAAAAGGAAATGCATTTGAAAATCATGGAAGGGAAGAGAATTTTTTGGAGAAATTGCCATGGGTGGGGTGCAAGGCTTTTGTTGTATTTATCTTATTTTCAAGGTGGTCAAGGTGTGTTTGTGACTGTCCTTCCTTCCATTCCACAATGCTTGGACGTCACAAAGGAACAAAAATCAAGGACTGCACCTATCTCAGGTGCTCAATAGCCAGCCTCCCTGGCTTTGCAGGCATCAAATAAAGCTCAGGGACAGACATTGTGAGGTACCTCCTCTCATCCAGGAAGGCTGCAGAGTGCTAGAGGGATGTTTAATGGAAACACACCCATGCCACCGATGGCCACCTCACAAGGATAAAATGAGCCCCACCTTGAGTCCACCAAAATTCTAAGGAGTTCTAAAGCAGATATGGGAACCTCCAGCCTGTGGGATGGTCTTGGCCTACCAGGGGAGTCCAGTTTGGACTGCAAGGCCATTTCCTGCAAGCATGTGCATCTGTCAACCAGCTGGGGATTAAATTCTGGTCAGTTTGGCTATTGGGCTTTTATTCCTAGCAGGGAACAGGCAGGCACAACCAAAGAAAGCCTTTTAAATGCAGACTTCAAGAAGCATCTTGCCAGCCCTGTGACTAGCATTTTCCAAAGAACTAAGCATAGGGCTAGCAATGCCCCCTTGTGCTGGGGTCCCCAGTGACAGCTGGTGGCTCCATTTCAGTGGGGCAATGGAATTCACTCCAGGTTTTAGTTTGAACTTTCAATGAGCTATCTAAGGTGCTTCAGCACACAAAGTATTTTGACAGGTAGATGGGAATACCTGCCTGTCAATAATGTGTTGCCATAATGACGTTGTGTGTTTGACAAGTGGGCATCCCCACAGCCTGTCAAATGTGGCCTGCAAGACTGATTCTGATATGGATCTGGCCCACGGAGGCAAAAAGGTTATCCACCCCTGTTCTAAAGTGTCCTGATAATGAGGCAGAAAACTTGAAGTCTCTTGGTCAGGGGAAGAAAACCTCCAAGAAATTGAAGGACAGGTTTTGGCAAAGAACTTGTTTTTTGCATTTAGATATTGCCACATCACTCTACACTTTATGGTCACTGAGCAGTGTACAGCACATCAAAACATGTCAATATATATTTCTAAAATCAAGTTTAGAATACAAAACAAACTAAAATAACAGAAGATAAGACAACAACAGGTACCATACACTGACCTCAAAAAAATCACACTTCCAGAAGCCAGCCTCCTGAAAGAGTATAACACTGAGGTGAGATGCACCTCAACGGGAAGATGTTTCCAGAGTTTTAGAGCTGCCACTGAAAAGGGCATACGATGGGCAAAGGATGGGGGAGAAATTCAGTTCATATTTGTAGATGAAACAATCTAATTCACACATAGCAAAACAATATGTGAACTGAAATGCAGCCACCCTTCAAAACTTACATTCCTCCAAATTTTTACGGACTGTTCTTCAGCCGAGTAATGTGTACAAAATGCATATACTAGGGTAAAGCATGCATAAAAATGCATATAAATAAAAATGCATATAAATAAAAACAGCATAGAAAAATGCATTATATAAGGGGAAATGTGTGTGTTATCAGGCAAATTGCATACAAAGATACAAAGATTAGGAGAAATCCACATTAAAATACTGATGAATTTTTACAGGACTTGTTTTTCTTTTTCTTTTATTTGCAAACTGATGTGGAAATGTTGAGAAATGAATTTAAGAGTGGGAAACTGTGAAACTGAGAGAACCCCATGATTCTCCCATGGACCCCACACTACTAACCTCATCCATCATAGGGACCACTGAGAGAACCTCATTAACTGATCTTAAGGGCAGGTGGTGTGGGGACATGTACAGTCAGTTCCTATTGGAATTTTGGCTATAGAAAAAAAAATTAAGCAAACTTCAAGGATGCTAGCTGAGCCAAAGGTATGAAGAACTTTTAGGACAGTTCAGTAACCCTAGCAATATGTCCAAACGGGTTCTTCATTTCCTTTTCTTCTTCTTGTTTTAACTATATCAAAAGGCTGCCTTTAAGTTGTAATGGTTGATGCCTGTGGTAATTTATAATAAGAACAAATTACAGCAGTTCACTGCAAAAGCAATTCACATCTACAAATAAAAAATGTGTGGAAATAGGATTTAAATTGCACAGCCTTCTTTGGAAGGGGGATAAGTGCTTGCTGAAGGCTCATCCAGCCTTTTTCTGGATTTGTGAAACTCCACAATAGCACAGAGCAGGAGTAAACTTGTAACAGTCAATTGCTGATAAAGAAAGTAATATTTTCTGTCTTAAAACCCCACACAAGCAACAGTTGAATTCACAGATATTTATACTTCACTTGAGGCATAGCTCATGTTACCCACGACGGCCTTGACATGAAGGCTACTTGAAATAACCACAATGGTTGCCAAGGTTGTGGTTTGTAATACCTGGTGCATTCTCTGTTGTGGGGGGAAAAAAAACAGCTGTGCTTGGGGGGGGTGATCTTTGTATGAGTTGGCAAACCAAAAAAGGAAAGGTCGGAAGGAAAGTTTTCTATGCAAAGAAAAATGGAAAGCAATTTGTGGGTTGATAGTACCTAGGGAATAGATGAATATTGATATTTCTGACCCATTTCACTGTTACAATTTGTATTATTTATTTATTAATTAAATTTATAACCCACCCTTCCTCCCAGAGGAAGCCCAGGATGGCAAACAAAAACACTACTAACACTTTAAAACATCTTAACATTGCTTTTGATGGGGTCATACTCACGCTGAAAGAGCAGGATCGTAGTCTGGGGTTACTGCTGAATCCATCTTTGTCACTAGAGGCCCAGATGACCTCAGTAGCTAGGAGTGCATTTTACCAGCTTCAGCTGGTAAGACAGCTACAGCCGCTTCTGGACTGGGATACCCTGATGCCTGTAGTCCATGCACTGGTAACCTCCAGGCTGGATTACTGTAACACACTCTATGTGGGACTGCACTTGAGGTTGGTCTGGAAGCTGCAGGTGGTGCAAAATGTGACGACGCGACTGCTGACTAGGGCAGGGTGCCGCCAACATGTGACCCCTCTGCTGAAAGAATTGCAGTGGCTGCCCATTAGCTACCAGGCCAAGTTCAAGATTCTGGTTTTGGTGTGCAAAGCCTTATGCAGCTTGAGACCAGGATACCTGACAGATCGGCTTACCCTTTATATACCCAGTTGATTTCTGCACTCTGCAGGTGAAGGCCTCCTATAGATACCAACTTATCTGGAGGTCCATTCTGCACGACATAGGAAACGGACCTTTAGTGTTGTGGTGCTGACACTTTGGAATTCCCTCCCCTTAAATATAAGACAGACACCATCTCTGTTGCCTTTTTGGTGCCTACTGAAGATCTCCATAGAATCATAGAATAGTAGAGTTGGAAGGGACCTATAAGGCCATCAAGCCCAACCCCCTGCTCAATGCAGGAATCCAAATCAAAGCATTCCCAACAGATGGCTGTCCAGCTGCTGTTACGAGGCAGGGCCATGGAGCCTGCTAAACTACAATTCACACCCCACACCCCCACCTAATGGTATGGCTGGTTATGCTTTCCCACGAGGTTTTGTGCGAAGAGTAACAAGGGCAGAAATTAAGATACAAAACTAAAGCTACAGCATAAATGTTCTGCATAATTGTTATCTTGTCCTTTGGCAAATTTCCCTCACCCACAGTGAATCCCATTGTTTGTTAGGAGCCTTAGTTTTCAGGGTCAGTTAGAGATACACACACACATACACAACATGACCAGACTTTCATACCCTCCTTGGCAGGAGGGGGAGAGAGGAAAAAGTATTTTAAAACCGAGGCTTGAAGGTAGAGAAAGGGGAGAAGAAGAAAGAGGAAGGGGGGCTGAGGAACATCAGAGCTCCCACACACGCGTACAACGCTCTCAAGGAACGCATCAAGGACTGCAGGGACAGAACCGGGGAGACTCTGGGTCTCGGTGCAAAACCTTGAGACCAAGAGATTCCTTCCTGGTTTTGGATCAGAGCTCTTCCACATAGCTTCAGCTGTATTCAGCCACCCACTCCGGGCATAGGATAGGTAATCTCTCCTACCTTTCACCTCTTATAGTAATAGGGTCCTTTCATTTCTTTAGTTTAAAGTTATGAATGGGTTAGGATATTAATGATAAATGCTGCCACGCACCCAAGTAATTCTGTAATGCTTTTCTACTCTTTCTCTCAATAAAATCAAGCTTTGCTTTATTTTGGTTTGGACCTGCATTTCTTGGCTTAAATAGATACACCATTTAGGCACATATCAGGGCAAAGCGCTTGTTTTATCCCTAGCAAAAGATCCCCTCCTCTCAAGGAGGTGTGCTTCATGGGACATGAGGGTGGCAAATGCACACACTCAGGTTCCCAAGAGCACTTGTCGTAACACTGCCTCTCGAATGCCTCCAGCGTTGGAGAGCTCACTATTTATTTATTTATTATTTGATTCATATCCCGCCCTTCCTCCAAGCAGGAGCCCAGGGCAGCAAATAAAAGTGCTAAAAACACATCAAAACTTCATAAAAACAGACCTTAAAATACATTAAAACAAAACAACTTTAAGAACATTTTTTTAAAAAACTTTTAAAAACATCTTTTTAAAAGGGTTAAAAAACATGTTGTTTAAAATAATAATAATAAAAATATTAAAAGCAATTCCAGCCGAGAGGCAGACTGGGATAAGGTCTCTACTAAAAAGGCTTGTTGAAAGAGGAAAGTCTTCAAAAGGTGCCGAAAAGATAGCAGAGATGGCGCTTGTCTAATATTCAAAGGGAGGGAATTCCACAGGGTAGGTGCCGCCACACTAAAGGTCCGTTTCCTATGTTGTGCAGAACGAACCTCCTGATAAGATGGTATCAGCGGGAGGCCCTCACCTGCAGAGCGCAGTGATCGACTGGGTATATACCTCTCTAGGTAATTGGTTCCATTGTCGTATGGCTCTAACAGTTACGAAGTTTTGCCTGATGTTCAGTTGAAATCTGGCTTTCTGCAACTTGAACCCATTATTCTGTGTCCTGCATTCTGGAATGATTGAGAAGAGATCCCAGCCCTCCTCTGTGTGACAACCTTTCATGTACTTGAAGAGTGCTATCATATCTCCCCTCACTCTTCTCTTCTCCAGGCTAAACATGCCCAGTTCTTTCAGTCTCTCTTCCAAGTATCCCCCATCTTATAACTGTGAGTTTGGTTTCTTTTTCCTAAGGTTGCATGTATCCCTGTTAAATTTCATTCTGTTACTTTCAGCCCAATGCTCCAGCTTATCAAGGTCCCTTTGAATTTACTTTCTGTCTTCCACGGTGTTAGCTGTGCCCTCCAATTTTGTATCATCTGCAAATTTGATAAGCATGCTCTGTACCTCCCCATCCAAGTTGTTAATAAAAATGTTGAAGAGTACTGGGCCCAGGACTGAGCCCTATGCTACCCCACTCATTGCTTCCGCCCAGTTTGAGATGGAGCCATTGAGAAGGAACTTTCATCTTTCAACAAGCCTTTTAAGTAGAGACCTTATCCCAGTGGAATTGGCCTGGGCTCCTACTGGGAGGAAGGAAGAGATATTAATCAATCAATCAAACAAACAAACAAACAAACACTTTCCTTTGTCCGTCCTGAATCTTCCTACATTCATCTCCATTGGAGGGCCATATGCAAAAAGGAGGAAAACTCCTCTCTATCCACTTTCTCCATGTCATGCATAACTGTATATACTTGCCTTTTCTGTAAACTAAAAAGCCTGAAATGCTGTAACCTTTTCTCATAGGAATGACTCTCCATCCCCTTGATCATTCTGGTTAAAGAAAGAATTGGGCTTTCCTCTTGGGTGGTTGCACAGTGCTGAGAGGAAAATACTGGTCCTTCCTCCACTCTGTGGCCTCAAAATGGCTACTCAAAAGGCTCACTGTTACATAGACCAGAATGCTTCCTGCTGGCAGAAGACCATTGTGTCTTTGGGGGGTAGTGGTGACTGTTCCCTGCAGTGGGCAGTTTGACTCTCTCGGTTAAGTCTTCTGGAAACACTTGCTCCAGTCTTAGCTTTTCAGGTCACCTGCTCTGTTTGTGTTCCTTTCTAGGCTAGATTACATAGAATTATCCTTTGGAGGGGGAAGGGAGGTATATTGAATGACCTTTGATCCATTCAAATTCTTGTTATGTGGGTGTGGGGAGAAGGACAAAATAGGCCGTGGAAATCCGTATGGTTATCTTTGAAGCACTTAAGTGTATGCCAGACGACATTCCATGCCCTTGGCTTTTAGATAAAAAACATTGTCATTCACATCTTCTTGAGTCATTAAACGTCTCCCAGTTTTATGACAAGATGGAATTAGCACCAAACTTGTGATGCCATTGGTAGCCTGAGGGTGGCTTTAGCCACTGCGATGACACGGCTCTAATAACAAAAGACGGAAAACGATGTGCCATTAAGTCTGTCAATGCTGACTCTGAGTTATGGCAAGGAAGCCATTTTGCTTTAGCTTTCTCTCTCTCCTTGGCTGTGTGTTCCTGTGCCCATGCATACTAGGAGAGAACAGGAAACATACCCTCCAACATTGGCAAAGAAGTGAAACAGACACAAGCTTGGGGTCCATTAAGTGACCCATAGCATTGCTACATTTTATAGTTGTGGGAAGAACCCCCTGGACAAAGATAGCTTTTATTTATTTATTTTTCATTCTATTTATGAATCACTCCCTATGCAATATTATAATGTACAAAATACAATAAAAACTTAAAAGACCGTTAACAACTCACACACAAAAAAGATCACAGAATACAGACTAGAAGCCCATGGCAGAGATGTTTTCATCCAGCTGGAAAAAACCTTGTCTTCAGTTGTTTGAGGGAAATGGCAAATAGTGGGCTGCAGCTTCTGGTCCAACCTCAAGGGCAGCCCCACATAGAGCACATTATTTATTTATTTATTATTTGATTTGTATTCTGCCCTTCCTCCCAGCAGAAGAATCCAGTATGAAGTTTACTAGTGCATGGACTACAGTGGTCAGGCTATCCCAGTCCAGAAATGGCCACAGCTAGCTTATCAGCTGAAGCTGGTAAAAGGCACTCCTAGCCACTGAGTCACCTGGGCCCCTAGCGACAAAGATGGATCCAGGAGCACCCCCAGACTACAAACCTGCTCTTTCAGAGTGAGTACAACCCTATCCAAAGCAGACATCTGTCCAATTATCTGAACTCAGGAACCACCAATTCACATCGCCTCCATCTTGCTAGAATTCAGACTCAGTTTATTGGCCCTCATCCAGCCCACCATTGAGTCCAGGTAGCGATCCAGGGCTTGCACGGCCTCTCCCAATTCAGATGTTACAGAGAAATAGAGCTGGGTATTGTCAGTGTACTGCTGACACCTCGCCCCAAATCTCCTGATGACCACGCCCAAGGGCTTCATATAGATGTTATACAGCATCAGGGAAAAGATGGCACCCTACAGCACCCCACAGAACAACTGCCAGGGGGCCAAAAGACAATTGCCTAATGCTATTCTCTGAAAATGATCCTGGAGATAGGATCAGAACCGCTGTAAGGCAAGGCCTCCAATACTCATCTTATGAAGTCAGCCCAAAAGGACACCATGGTTAATGGTATCAAAAGCCGCTGACAGATCAAGTAAGAATAACAGGGTCACACTCCCCCTGTCCTTCCCCTGAGTCCAGGCTACTTCTTCACACAGCGCCTAGTTAATTTATTTATTTATTTCATTAAACTTATAGACCGCCCCATAGCCGAAGCTCTCTGGGCGGTTCACAAGAACAAGAAAATATCAAAAATACAATAAACATGTAACAATATAAAACACATTAAAAATTTAAAATGTTAAAATGATTAAAACAATGTCAGCGCATACTAAACGTATTAAAATGCCTGGGCAAAGAGGAAAGTTTTAACCTGGCGCCGAAAAGATAGTAACGTTGGCGCCAGGCGTATCTCCTCTGGGAGGTCGTTCCACAGTTCGGGGGCCACCACAGAAAAGGCCCTTTTCCGCGTTGCCACGGAAGTATGGAATTCGCTCCCACAAGTGGCAGTGATGGTCTCCAACTTGGGCGGCTTTAAAAGAAAACTAGACAAAACCTATGAAGGATAAGGCTATCAATGGCTACTAGCCATGATGGCTATGATCTGCCTCCATAAGTTGGAGGTAGTATGTTTCTGAAAACCATTTGCTGGAAACTGCAGAGGGGATATGTTCTTGTGCTAAGGTCCAGGATGCTGGATGAAATGGGTCATTGGCTTAATCCAGCACAGTCTTCCTAGGTTCTTATGTTCAGAATTGGCCTGATGATAATTTGGCCTAGGACTTTACATGATCAACAACTGGACTTTGGCCTTGCTTGCTTAGCTTTTAAGTCATGCTTCAAGTTCCTCTGCTCATCATCCTGCTTATTCCTCCACTGTCTCCCTGCGTTTGAATGCCTTTTCAACTCTGCCAGCTTCCCAATCTCCTTGCATTCATTTTTTCTTGCTACCTGTCTGTGTTTTCCTTGCATCCCCACAGTGTTCATTTGGGATTTTTTTTATAGTTTGCATCTCTTGTCCTTGCTGGCAACTGCATTTGCCTCCGGCTTGACCCTCTTGTAGATCTGTCCTCCTACCCCAACCAACTCTGATGCTGATCCTGCTGTAATCCATACTTTTGATCCTGGTGCACTCAGCTTCTACAACCTAACAGTCTGAGCTCATAATGTCTGGAAGTTCCAGAAAATACTTAAAAGTGTACTTATTAGGTAAAAAACTAACCTCACCCTCTGACATTTTGCCACTTGGAAAGCTTGTTCATACATTACCCTGAACACAGATATAAGTTGTCTCTACATGTCCACAAGCACTTGTGTAAAATAATGTGTATGCTTGTTGATTTGTACAGCTCAACTGTTGTGCACACAGCCTGTACACTCATTGAACATTACATGTCAGCAACTGTAAATAGTGTACAGCTCAAGTAGTTGTGCATACAGACTACACATTATATGACAGTTTCGTGTTCACATATATATTCATAAGACTGGAGAGGCTTGAGTTAGGAAAAAGAAACCAAATGCACAGTTATAAGATGGGGGATACTTGGTTCAGCAATACAACATGTGAGAAGGATCTTGGAATTGTCGTTGATCACAAGCTGAATATGAGCCAACAGTGTGATGTGGCTGCAAAAAAGGCAAATGCTATATTAGGCTTCATTAACAGAAGTATAGTTTCCAAATCGTGTGAAGTATTAGTTCCCCTCTATTCAGCACTGGTTAGGCCTCATCTTGAATGCTGCGTCCAGTTCTGGTCTCCGCATTACAAGAAGGATGCAGACAAACTGGAACGGGTTCAGAGGAGGGCAACAAAGATAATCAGGGGACTGGAAACAAAGCCCTATTAGGAGAGACTGAAAGAACTGGGCATGTTTAGACTGGAGAAGAGAAGACTGAGGGGAGATATGATAGCACTCTTCAAGTACATGAAAGGTTGTCACATAGAGGAGGGCCGGGATCTCTTCTCGATCATCGCAGAGTGTAGGACATGGAATAATGGGCTGAAGTTGCAGGAAGCCAGATTTTGACTGGACATCAGGAAAAACTTCCTAACTGTTAGAGCCGTACGGCAATGAAACCAATTACCTAGAGAGGTAGTGGTCTCTCCGACACTGGAGGCATTCAAGAGGCAGCTGGACAACCATCTGTCGGGAATGCTTTGATTTGGATTCCTGCATTGAGCAGGGGGTTGGACTTGATGGCCTTATAGGGCCCTTCCAACTCTACTATTCTATGATTCTATGAAGGTTTGAGGCCCACTAGATCTTCAGAGGCAGCTAGAAAGTCCACTGCAAACACAGACAGAGACAACCATGGATCCAGGTTTCTGAAAGCTGAAAGGCTGTGCAAAGGGGAAGGAAATCAAGTTTCAGCCCTCGTTCACTGAAACATTTGACACATCAATATCAAGTCCTGGCATCTCTCCAGTGAAGAGGCAGGAATGTAATTTTGCACGTTATCATTTCCCAGGAAAGCAAATGAGTGAAATCTAATTGGCTTTTC
Organism: Rhineura floridana; assembly: GCF_030035675.1. Taxonomy (NCBI): domain Eukaryota; kingdom Metazoa; phylum Chordata; class Lepidosauria; order Squamata; family Rhineuridae; genus Rhineura; species Rhineura floridana. Next base: position 7,182,626 of record NC_084480.1, on the reverse strand, counting down.
CATTATGGAGAACTTCAGTGATTGTAATAGTGATGCCTTCGCACTGCGGGGAGGGGACATGCCCAAGACAAACATTATTTGTGGCATGTTGAGATGATGATGATGATGATGATAACAATAACAATAACAATAATAAATGGAACATTTTCATTGTTGACAATCTTCACGATGGAACTCTGTCTGTCTGTGGTAGTGCACATCAGTTCTATATTAGAATTGTAAACTACAATTCAAGGAGAATGCAAAATTCAATTCAGTTCACATTTAAAGGCAAACTTACTTAATTCATACTTTCTGAAGCCTTATATTAACCGAAACACAGCCATCTTTCAGCAACTGCGCTTCTCTGAATTTTGCAGTGCAGTCTTCAGCCAAGCAACGTGAATGAAAACACATTTAAGTAGGCCAAAGTGTGCATACGAATGCATATATCAGTGAAAACAAGATACAAGAAAATGAATTATATAAGGGAAAATTGTTTTGGAAAAGTATGAATACTAGGCAAAACTGCATGCAAAAAGACATATATTAAGGATGGAAGGATCTGTCCGTTTCAGTTCCCTCAGTTTCTCATTTTTTCAAATTTTAAATTTGGTTCTCCACATTTCTGCAGCAATTCGCAATTTTTTTAAATAAAATGTTCCAGTATTTTAACGAGAGTTTCTCCTATTAAACACATTTTTATATGCAGTTTTGAGTAAAGTACGCAGTTTCACCTAATGTAATCCATCTTTGCATGTTATTCTCACTAATATAGTCATTTTAATGCAAACTACCCTCTAATATATATATTTTTCCAAACGTTGCTTAGTTGGGGAACCGCACTACAAAATTTGGAAGACTGCCATGTTTCAGTTCTTACGTTGTTTTGGACAGTGTGAATCTGATAAATTCGTCTTCAAATGTGAACTTTCTTTTTTTTGCCCATCCCTAATTAGGAGAAATTTGCAGTAAAATACTGATAAAATGATGAATCTTCAGGCAGATTTTTCAATAAATAAATTGAAAATTGATGTGGAAATGTGGAGAACTGAACTTATAATTGGGGGAAAATGACAAATGGAGATAAAGCAAAGTAGAGAAATACTCTATCCCACTCCTAAGCATCTTTTCCCCTTTTCTGTTCTATATTATCACCTGCCATCATACTTTCCAGAACTGTGAACTCACTAGAACTGAAGTGGATGTTTGTGCACATTCGTGATTTGGCAAGATGTCTGGTTTGAGCACTCACATTTTTGCATGTGAGATTGTAAAATCTAATTCACCTATTGTAAATTAAATATAGAGTGGTGGCATGACATGATTGCTTTGAATTTGGCAGGAACCAACTATGAAATGTGATATGCTGCCAACTGTGAAATGTCAGGTATGAAGTGGTATCAAGTATCATTTTTATTATAAATATAATAAATATAAATAAATATGGATCTGTAATACAGTTCTCAGTATTGCACTGAGCTACAATTCCCAAGATTCTGTAGGGGGAAATGCATCTTTTATATCTACATTTTGGAAAGTGTGCCTGTCCTTCCGCTCTCTGTGCATTTGAACACCTCTTAAGATGTTAAAACGATAACTTTGCATGATGGTTCTTGAGATCAAGGAGCCGGTTTTGGTCTATGTTTGGACACAGTTGGGTGCCATTTTGAATCAAGATGGCAGACTGAACCTTTCAATCTGCACAGTTTTTAACTGCTGATTTCAAAATTTCACTAATGTTTTGGTTTCTTAGAATTTCTGAACAATGCTGAGTATGAGGCTGCTAGTGTTTTATATTTGGAAGATTAACCCCTAGCATCTCTAGTTAAAAGGATGTTTGGTAGCAGTAGTGGAAGGGAAAGACCTCTTGATGTCTGATTACTCATTATTTATTTGTTACATTTATATCCCGCCCTTTCTCCCAGAAGGAGCCCAGGGTAACAAGCACTCTAAAACATCTTCAAAACAGACTTTATAATATATTTAAACAAAACACCTTTAAAAACATCTTTTTTTAAAAGCTTTAAAAACACCTTTAAAAGCAATTCCAACATAGACGCAGGCTGGGATAAGGTTTCTACTTAAAAGGCTTGTGGAAAGAGGAAGGTCTTCAGTAGGCACCAGAAAATAACACAGGTGAAGCCTGTCTAATATTTAAGGGGAGGGAATTCCACAGGGTAGGTGCTGCCACAATAAAGGTCCACTTCCTATGTTGTGCGGAACAGACCTCCTGATGAGATGGTATATGCAGGAGGCCCTCACCACCAGAGTGCAGCAATCAACTGGGTATATAAGGGGTAAGACAATCTTTCAGGTAACCTGGTCCCAGGCCATATAGGGCTTTGCACCAGGAGGCAGGAAATAAATAGGCAAGACACTTATATGGGGTAAACTAGGACCACTGTATTAACTACAGCTTAAGAACTTAAGAACATACAAACTCAAGAACTTATAAACCACTAACCAATCAACTGCATGAGGGAAGTGAATAATCCATTAACTGCTGTCAGGCTCCTAAGCTTGTTATGCCCAGGTGAGCCTACCCCGCAGGGAGCCAAGCTGGCCATGCTTCCAGCTCGTTCCCCCTGCTACACTCTTCAGGTGCGGAGGGAGGTCTTGCTGATTCATGCCCCCCGAAGCCCTATAACTCCAGGTGAGTGACACAGGTTAACCTCAACAGTGACCCTTACCCTGCCCCACAAGGTCCCACAGCCCTGTGCGCAAGTCCCTGGGATCACTATTCACCTGAAAAGTGCCTCAGGGTACTCACCGCTTGTACTCCCCTCTTCCCTTTCCTGCACACACCTGCCAAGTGTCCGAATTAAACCAATTAACCTATTTATCCGACATGCTCCTCTAACTGCACCTCCCCAGAAATTGCACTATGGAGTAGGTGAAAAATCCCCCCCGCCAGCCAATCACAGGAGAGGTCAACAATCCCTACTCAGCCCCATCTATGGCGACCAGCTAATCTCCTACTACTTACTGGGAGGGCGCGATGAGTGCCACGGTCCCTGGAGAAAAGAGGAAGAGGTCAATAGGGGCACAGCCTTAAATAGCCTACCCCTGCTCCTCCCCTGCATTGATGCTCTTTGTGCCAAAACAAGCCAGAAGTGGCTTCATGCCCTCCTTCTTGCTCCTGGAGCAAAAGTGCTCCTGCCCAGACCCCTTTTGGTGCCGGATGGAGAGGAGCAGGATTGTGCACCGAAACCAGAACCTTGACGTTGGCCTGGTGTAGCTGAGCCGAAGGTCTGATATAGCAACAGGTGGCTTCATATGAAGGTATGATTGTTAAACTCATATAAGTGATGAAATAAATTGTTTCAAATCCAGAAACTTTCTGGATTCGAATTACGGACTGGGGAGAAATTCAGTTTGGTTCATATTTTAACATACCTAATTCACACTTCCTGAAATAATATGCAAACTGAAAACACAGCTAAAATGTGCTCTTCTCCGAATTTTGGAACAGTTTTCCACCCAAGAAGTGTGCACCAAAATGCATATGATGCATCATTATATTAGGGAAAATTGCTTCCAGAAATTCATATATTAGGAGGAATGCATATGGAAACGAATGCAGGTATGTGTGCAGGCTTTTTAAATAGAAAAATTGTCAAACTGATGTGGGAAGGGGCCAAACTGATCTTAGGGTTAGAAAAATGAGAAACTGAGAGAAGCAGATAGAGAAATGTGTCTGTCCCTAGTTCTAATGCAGGTTTTTGCCAATAAAACAAACATGCCTTTATGCTTTTTTAAAAAATCTGATGAAGTAGGAAGGGGGAATGCATTGTTTTCCAACTTGAAATAAAATCACAGGCTGGAAAAAAACCATCTGAGAGCTCTGCTTCTCAGACTTACCCCAAGAAGCTTTTAGAAATAGTAGGGAATAAACAAATTAATACGTTTTAAAATCATTTTGAAAAGAGATTGAAAAGAAGCATTTGGAGAGGGAGAGAGAGAGAGGGAGAGAGAGAACATTAAGTACTCCCCTCTCTCTCTCTCTCTCTCTCTCTCTCTCTCTCTGTGAACCTCACAGTTTTTGGTTTCCAAATTTCAGTTAAAGATGTTATTGTAATAGTTTTCAGTCTCGAATGTGAAACATACAATTTAATCTGGTTAAGTGCTCTGAAGGCTTTTTCATCACTGCCAAGGAAATGAATGAAATTAACAAGCACATGTTAAAAGAACCCATCTTCTGATTCAGCAATTGATGCAGGCAGGTGAGGAGGCAGAGTGGAGAGGAAGAATGACAGCTACGTTGGATTCCAGTGATCATTTGATATTTTCTACACCTTTTGAAAGACAACAGCTCTTTTAACTGATCACATGTATGTCTCAAAGCACTGATGGCCAACCAACGGTATGAACCCATCTGCAATATGCATTTAAAGCAGTATTGTATCACTTTAAACACCGTAAACTGTAGATTGTTAAGGGTGCTGAGAGGAGACTCCCTTATTTCCCTCACAGAGCTACAATTCTCAGAGTTCCCTGGGAAGAGGGATTGGTTATTAAACTACTCTGGAAAACATTCATGGTCCCCTGGCCCATTTAGTTTTTTGATCATCTTCTTAAACTGTAGTGTCAGACCTGGGCACAGTACTCATCACAATACTGATGAACTCAAAATAGAATGGTATTATTATTTTGAGATCTGGATACGATGCTTCTGTTGACACCATTTTGAATTAAGATGGCAGACTTAACCTTTCAAAAGGACACTGGTTGTAACCAGATTTTGCATGATGGTTCCTGAGCAGGTTTTTGTCTATGTTTTGATACAACTGGACTTTTTTTAACATCCAGATGGCAGACTGAACCTGTCAAAACGGCACTGATTCGTTTGTTAAATCTGTTCTTGCAATTTCATTACTGATTTTTTAAAATTTAAATCCCTTCAGGACTTTTTAGAGGCAAGTGAGCTACCATTTTAATAAACCTAACCCAGTGAGGTGTAGTGGTTAAGGTGTTGGACTACGACCTGGGAGACCAGGGTTAGAATCCCCACACAGCCGTGAAGCTTACTGGGTGACCTTGGGCCAGTCACTGCCTCTCAGCCGCAGAGGAAGGCAATGGTAAACCACTTCTGAATACTGCTTACCATGAAAACCCTATTCGTAGGATCACCCATAAGTTGGAATCGACTTGAAGGCAGTGCATTTCATTTCAACTGAAACCGAACCTTCTGTTTCCCTGGGCTCCTTCTGGATGAAATGTGGGATATAAATTTAACAATAACAATAATGATGCCTGGCTAGTGTTTGCTGAAAATGAGATCCCTGTCAGTCTTCACACCCCTGGTGAACACAGAAATAACATGTGGTGGAGCAATGGACTTCATTGCACAGCATTCAAACTGGGGTAGACCCTGAAACACAAAGGCACATCTCTGATGCTCCAGCAGGCCTGCTGCGACTTGAGTGGTTTGTTTGCTTGTTAACAACATTTGTATACCACCCAATAACTAACATTCTCTGGGGGGTCAACAATGAAGCTTAAAAGCCATTTGTTTTAAATAGCAGTGCGTGTGGGTTAGTGCCAATGGAAAGATGGTCCCTCCCACATGGTCTGCATAGGATGGATCCTGTTCAAAAGCAGCCTGTGGAGAGCAAAGGGGGAGGGAGAGAGAGAGGGCACGACCAACAATGATTGACAACGAGAAGACATCCTGACTGTGTGAACAACAGTGGAACAAACTGCCCTGAAGATTTAGACTTCCCCTTCATTAAAAGTTTTTAAGTAGGGGCTAGATGGTCATTTGTCATGGATGGAGTAGCAGCAGGTTTACTCCATCACCCAAAGGTTGGACTGGATCACCCTTCTTACTCTATGATCCTTAGATTCATGCCTGGAGGAGCTATCCAGTCGGTGGTGCACACCCCAAATACACCCCAGAGCCCTCTGCAAGATCCTGGGGTCCAATTGCAGACACAACAAAGTGGAGAGGTTACTTTAAGCTCAGCAGAGAAAAACTCAACAGCAGAATGAAAAATAAAATGACAGGAACTGGTTACTGTAATAATTAAATCAGGAGAGTCACACAGCAAAAAACCTTATTATTGTCCCAGCGAATGGACAATATTCCTTTTTAGTTTTAAATCCTCTCTTGAAGCAATTTTGATTCCCCCCCCCCCAATAAGCTCAGCTTGGGATGGGTTTGCACCTTTGGAGCAAGCTGTGTGCATTTATGGCCCCATGAATAGAAAGGATTGTGTAAGAGAAAGGATTATTAGGGCTTTGTAACTTCCAAAAAGCACCCTTGCAGTCTTTAGAAAAATGCCAGTAACACCCCTGAGCACCCTTTTTTCTAGTCGGCAGCCAACTTGGCCTGGCTGTCTTCTTTTGCAAATACTTTCAGGAAGTACACCGCCAGCCCTCTTGTTCTTGATGTACAAAGGAAGAGGATTAAATTCCTCAGCTCCTGACGGAGAAAGGAAGGGAGGGTGGATTTACCTACTGTTGCTTAAGTGGTGGGCTGATAGTGCGGCTGCAGCTGCCTAGGTCTGCCTTCAATAAGAACTCCAGCCTCCTAACCAGCCACCTTTCACTCTGTTCCCATGGCAACATCTCTATCCTCGGGTGCCCACGGTGTCTCTAATGCTTTCGACTACTTGGATTCCTTGGCACCTCCCTCCTGAGCCTGGTCTTGTCAAACCTTATTAAGCTGAGAATCCATTTCTCTCGTTCAAGGTGGGAGAAAGAAAAACAGACAAATATAGCTCACCTGAGATCTCTTTTTTCAAATCCCAGGAATGCCCATTTTTCAAGTTGGCAAAGACCACCCGAACTTACTTAGTGCAAACATATGTTCTGGCTATGTATGTGAAGGCATATTTATCCCGCAAATTACTAAGCATGCATAGACCGCTCTAATGGGGTTACACATTTATGCGTTTGCTTCTTAAGATTAACCCTGCTCAAGCTGAGAAATGGGATATATAAGAACATAGCAAGCTGCCTTAGACTGAGCCAGATCACTGGTTCATCTTGCTCAGCACTGAACGGCAGCAACTCTCCAGGGTTTCAAGCAGGGGGGCATTCCCAGCCCTATCATGATATCTGGTCATGCTAGTGATTGAAAGTGGGGCCTTTCATATGCAAAACACAAGCTCTGTCACTGAGCTATAGTGCTCCCTCTCATATAACCCTTGCAATCAGGGCTGGCCTCAGGCATACCCGGGCCCTTGGGCATCAGCTTGACCCGGACCCTGGCATGTGCATGAACCCTCCACCGCCATCTTGGTTGATGACACTCATGCGCGCTATGTGCGTGCATCTCTGCCGTCAACCAAGGTGGCGGCAGGAGCATCAGCATCTAAGGGAAACTTCGCCCACCATCTTGGTTAATGGTAGTGCTGTGCGTGCATTGCGCATAGCCGCAAAGAAGTCAGCAGAGGAAGGTAGGTGGAGTGAGGGAATGGAGGGTGGCTCGGAAGCTCTGTGGATCACGGAAGGGGAGCAGAGGGGCCCATCAGGGGCCTTCAGACAGGGCCCCACCTAGCTGCCCTTTGGAGCTGGCCCTGCTTGCAATATTGGCTTTTTTGGAAGAGAGAGAAAGAGAGAGTTTGGGAGAACGTGACCATGTTTGTGGGATATATCTGCATTACCAAGCCAACTAGGGTGACATTATTTGTTTGCCACAGTGCTGAAACAGCCACTATTTTGCCAAACCCGAGAGTGTTCACCAGACTGCCTTGGCTCTTTGTCTTAGGTCCCTAACACCTTAAACTACCTCACAAGTAGGGATGGTGGAAAAATCAATTTTGTCTACATTTTAATGATAAACTACCTCATTCAAACCCCTCAGACATGTAAACTGATACACAGCCATCCTTTGACATTCACACTTGTCTGTAAGTTTGCCATGCTGTTCTCAAGTCAGGGAACATGTACAGAAATGCATATATATTAAGGGAAAGTGTGCATACAGAAGCATATATTTGTGAAAGTTACATACAAAATGCATTGCATAAGGGAAATGCCTGCAAAAATATGTATGAGTCAAAACTGAATCCAAAAATGTATTTATTAGGGGAAATTATGATTATTATTTTTGAAAAATAGCAAATTGCTGCAGAAATGTGGAGAAATGGACCGAAGATTGGAAAAATGAGAAACTGAGAGAATCCAAAATTGACAGATAGGTCCATCCCTACTCATAGGGTTGTTGTGATACTAAAATTGGACAGTCCTGTGTATGTTAGCCTAAGCTGTTTGTAGGAAGGGCATGAAACAGGGCAGTTTCATAACTCCATACTCTTGGTAGAGTTGATGAAAAGTCCCTCTTTGTGCCATCACAATCTCCAGTCAGCATAATTGGATTTAGGAGCACTCCCTGGCTCCATACTTGAGTAACCAAGGGTAGCTGAAGACCCCATTCCTTTTGTCACAAATTCTGTTAACAGCTATTATTTCAGACTGTAATGTGACAGCTTATGGCAATAGTTGTGTACTGCGTTTTGTCTTTATTAGGCAAGGGACAGTCATTTTCAACTTGGCTCTGAAGCGTAAGAATGACAAAATATGCTGGGCGACATCTTCAGTGGTAAGAGAAGCATTTGCAGTGCATGCAGTTATTGGGATTATTTTCAGCAAGAGATAGGTGCAAATGTCCTCTCAAGATTTTCCATTCCATTTGCAGGGAGAAACATTCTGGGGAGACTACAAGAAACTCTGTTGCTTTCCTGGTGGGTGGATCACTGCTGCTTACCAGGAGGGAGAGGCCTCAGCAGCAGTGCCAGACTGGCTCCACCAGTGTGCTTGCACCATGCCAACATCCCTTCCACCTTGTCCCTCACCCCTCTCCCTCCCTGTAAGAAACAGTGGCCCACCTGCCAAGAAACCAGCACAGTGGCTCTACCCCACCCACCGAGACGGTTTTGGGGAACACCATTTCCCTGAATTTTTTCAAGAAGAGAATAAATTCTCCGATAATTTGTGAGGGGTGGGGCTCATCATTAACAGTGATAGGAGAACATCTGCATTCATTTTTTTCCCCTTAAGGCCAAAAGTGCCAGCAGCATTCTGCCCATCATTTTGACCTGGACCTAGAATCCTTCTGTAGAAATTTTTCTTTAGGGGGAGGGGGATTGGTGGATGCCACACACACATGGATGTAAGTACACACACAAAATCAATCAATCACAAGTAGTGGGGAATATTAGAAGAAAATTCTGCCAAGTAGCCTTCTTTTCTATTTTTTTTTTGGGGGGGGGAGGTGAGAAAAATGTAAAATTCCAGAAAATTCATCAGGGGGGAAAGACAGTATTATGGAGATTTTGGCTCTGCTCTTCACAGAACTGACTAGAATGGAATGGTTGCTGATGTTCAAGGTCAGTTGATTATTTCCTTCATTTATGCAGAGAAGGGTGTATTATACCCCCTGCTGGTTAATGCATTATATATATTTGAGGATTTAAACATAAAAAAATAAATAACTGGTGAGCTAGAACCTTGGAAAGGAGTATTCCCTGCTGTAACAATTTGTTGCAAGCTCCCCTTCTATAAAAAGTTGTTAGGCCACGACATTGTGCATAACATATCGTTTGATAACATAAGCTTAGTAGGTCTGGGCAAGTAAGATTTTTTTTTTCACTTTCATTTGCAAATTCTAACCCATTTGCTTCAGTGTGGTTATCGCTTTGTAAATTTAGCCAACCAAGGCTGAAAATATTCCCAGCCATTCAACCCCACCTGAACATGATCCCTTTGATGAAACCTCATGGGAACAAGAATAAATGGGCACAGGGAGACATTCTAATGCAGCTTCTCCTTGGATTGGTGTCAGTAATTATAGCCTCAGCAGGTGGCTTAATGGGTTTTTCAAATGCTAGATATTCTATAGGGGGAAATGTGACCCAGCAATCTCTGGTTCTCCAAGCCACTAGTTTTGCTTGAGGGCGCTTGAATGAAATGGATTTGGCATGTGTAGGCCAAGCCACTTTTGGAAAAAAAAAAACCACAACCAGCAGTCACAACAAAAGGGGAAAAAGTATTCCCTGATTGTCGCATCTCTGAGGTACTCTTGTCCTCTCTACTTGGTTACAGGACATACCTGATCAGAATGTGAAAAATGAAAAGTGGTTCTTCTTGAGGATATGGGCCTCCGAGTTCCAAAAGTTGGGAGGTGTGGTGGTTGTGTTGGGAAGGCATATAATAGGCATCTGACAGAACACAGGGAGCTGCTTTTTATTGCGATAGGCCATTGGTCCATCTAGCTCAGTATTGTCTACAGATTGCCAGCGGCTCTCCAGGAATTCTGGCAGGAGTCTCTCCCAGCCCTACCTGGAGATGCAACTGGGGACTGAACCTGAGACCTCCTGCATGCAAGGCAGATGTTCTAGTACTGAGCTATGCCCCTTACTGTATTTAGGCATCCTCCCCAATATGATGAGAGGGAAAGGGGGAATGCCCTAGCTAGATACACCCCCTCCATCACACACATACCCAATGGCAGTCCTGCCACTTCTCTACATGCTGTAGGGCAAATGTCCGCTGTCAGAAGCTTGCCGTGTTCTTTATAATCCTGAACCTATCATCAGGAAGAGACCTGAGCACTGACAACTAAAATCCAATTAATTCTGGATTTCAGTAGCTACTGGACCAATGCTGAGATGACCAATGCTATGATGAGCTATCCCTTCAAACCAACTGGAAGGAAGGGTGGGGTACAAATAAATAACTAAATAAATAAACTATATGTTCACTAATAGGCAAAAACCCTTGAGGTTTAAGAATGTGCCTACAGCCAACAGATATTTCTATCAAACTTTAAAAAGCAGGGAAATTGGGCAGCTATAGTGAGTGCACCAAGGAAGTAGGAGACCTGACCTCCTCTCTGAGATATTGTACTGACCTACAAATGTGTAAAAATGCAAACACAGTTTGGATTGGTCGTTCACAGTCCAATCCACATCCTGCGTAGCTTGGAACAATTTGGCAACATGTACCTCTGAGCATATGGTGAGTGATGGCAACACCTGCCATCTCCAAATATGGAGAATTACATTTTTGTATGTTTGTTGGTGTTCTTTCTACTTTGCTTCTTTCCAGTGTTACTACTGTTTCTACAGAGAATCTAACCTAGAAAATTATGCACTAATAGGCTAAAAACTAATAGGCAAAAGAACCTTGTGGTTTAAGAATGTACCTATAGCCCACAGATATTTCTACCAAACTTTAAAAAGCAGGGAAATTGGGCAGCTGTAGTGAATGCACCAGGGGAGCAGGAGACCTGAACTCCTCTCTGAGTTATTGTACTGCCCTGCAAAGTGGTCAAAAAGCAAACACCATTTGGGTTGGTCTTTCACAGTCCAATCCACTTCCTGTGTAGCTTGGAAGAATTTGGTAACATGTGCCTCTGAGCATATGGTGAGAACAACAAGAGATGGGTTTGTGCATATTATTATTATTTATATCCCGCCCTTCCTCCCAGAAGGAGCCCAGGGCAGCAAACAAAAGCACTAAAAAACTTTAAAACATCATCAAAACAGACTTTAAAATATATTTTTTTAAAATCTTTAAAAACCTCTTTTAAAAAAGCTTTAAAAACCTCTTTTTTAAAAAAAAAAAGGTTTAAAATGCATTAAAAAGCAATTGCAGCACAGACGCAGACTGGGATAAGGTCTCAAATTAAAAGCCTTGTTGAAAGAGGAAGGTCTTCAGTAGGCGCCAGAGAGATAACAGAGATGGTGCCACAATGGTAAAGGTCTGCTTCCTACTTTGTGAGGTAAGAGGGCTTTGTTAGAGGAGGATCTCACCTGCAGAGTGCAGTGATCGACTGGGTATATAAGGGATAAGATGGTATTTCAGGTACACCCAAACTAGAACCTTGAACTTAGCCTGGTAGCAAATGGGCAGCCAGTGCAATTCTTTCAGCAGTGGGGTGGCATGTTGGCGATACTCTGCCTCAGTGAGCAGTCTCACTGCTGCATTTTGCACCAGCTGCAGCTTCCGGGCCAACCACAAGGGTAGGCCCACATAGAGCTCATTACAGTAATCCAGCCTGGATGTTCCCAGTGCATGGAGAACAGTGGTCAGGCTATCCCAGCCCACAGCTGTCTTACCAGCTGAAGCTGGTACAAGGCACTCCTAGCCACTGTGGTCACCTGGACCTCTAGTGACAAAGACGGATCCAGGAGCATCCCCAGACTATGGACCTGTTCTTTCAGAGTGAGTACAACCCCATCCAAAGCAGGCAACTGACCAATTACCCGAACTCGGGAACCATCAACCCACAGCACCTCCATCTTTCTAGGATTCAGACCCAGTTTATTGGCCCTTTATGCAGCCCACCACTGAGTCCAGGCAGTGGTCCAAGGCTTGCACAGCCTCTCCCAATTCAGATGTTGCAGAGAAATAGACGTTACAAATTTAGTTACATGCACTAACTATTGGATAAGGCCAATAGGGATAACCCAAAGTCTTCATAGAGGATTTGGGCTTTGAGGAGGGACTTGACGAAAGAGGTGGTTCTTTCCTGAAGATTGTGAACTGCCATTTTTGCTAGAAGTCCTTGACCCATGCCACATGAAATGGTAACAATTTTGCAGTTAGTATCCTGACCAATTCTCTTCCTCAAAATGTGGAATTTGCTTCCTCGAGATGTAGCAATGGCCATCTAGATGGCTTTAAAAAAGGATTAGGCAAATTCATGGATCAGGCCACCAAGGGCAACTCGTGATGATGGCTATGCTGCCCCCAGTATCAGAGGCAGTGCGCCTCTTAATATCAGTGGTTGGGAAACATGAGTAGGAGAGTACTGTTGCCCTCTATGTTCCAGTTCTGGGTTTCCCAAAAAGCATTTGGTTGGCTTCTGTGGAAACAGGATGCGGGATTAGATAGGCTTTTGGTCTGATCCAGCAGAGATCTTACGGTTATTTCATCAAGAACTTCACATGCTGACCTCAGACAAATTAATTCAGGTTGACGGACGGAATGTGCGGCAGACGAACAAAAGCCAAGACAAAAATTTAATTGTGTGAATCTATGTTTCAACAGGGACCATGGATTCGTATCTCACTGTAAAGCCTGATGGATGAAATGAATGTCTATCCGTTTATAATGAAGATTCCGCTGAGGTGTTTCCTTTTAAAATCCAGAGAGCTGCCCTTATTATAAGCATGTTGTTCAGTCTGTTTCAGCCTCTTTCAAAATGGGCAGTAGTCTACAAAAACGGATGCCCTTGAAATGAAATAACTCACTCTTTTGGTTCTGACAAAGACCTTTTCCCCTTTTTCTTTTTTTTGGCCTTTAATAATCTTAACTATAGAATCATTTCTGCAGCTCCATGGCTCTGTAGGGACTGAGTTTTGTGACAAATTATTTTGCAGTTTAATAATGGACATGCAGAGGTGAAGGCTGGTAATATGGAGAGGGGTGCATCAAGTCTGCATTTATGTATTTCTTCCACCTTTAGTGGTCTGGGGTCATTAAAAATTCATTCCCCTTTTATGTGGCTATTATTCAAGAAATACCAGGGAATTTCATACCATTAAACAAAGAGCAAACATGTTATGGTCAAAACTAACAAGGATGAAAGTTGCTTCCACCACAAATAATGTGCAAATCTGTAGCAATGCAAAGGATGAAGAGGACTTCCTCTATTATACATTTTGCTGTTACTTAAATCCGTTTGAAAGGTGCCTGCATATATCAGAATGGCAGTTGCAAATCTCATTGTTTCATGTTAAGGATCTCACCATTAAGTGAAATTCTTTGAGAGTGTCAACAAGCATATAGATAGAGGTGATCCAGTGGACATAGTGTACTTAGACTTTCAAAAAGCGTTTGACAAGGTACCTCAACAAAGGCTTCTGAGGAAGCTTAGCAGTCATGGAATAAGAGGAGAGGTCCTCTTGTGGATAAGGAATTGGTTAAGAAGCAGAAAGCAGAGAGTAGGAATCAACGGACAGTTCTCCCAATGGAGGGCTGTAGAAAGTGGAGTCCCTCAAGGATCGGTATTGGGACCTGTACTTTTCAACTTGTTCATTAATGACCTAGAATTAGGAGTGAGCAGTGAAGTGGCCAAGTTTGCTGATGACACTAAATTGTTCAGGGTTGTTAAAACAAAAAGGGATTGCGAAGAGCTCCAAAAAGACCTCTCCAAACTGAGTGAATGGGCGGAAAAATGGCAAATGCAATTCAATATAAACAAGTGTAAAATTATGCATATTGGAGCAAAAAATCTGAATTTCATATATACGCTCATGGGGTCTGAACTGGCAGTGACCTACCAGGAGAGAGACCTCGGGGTTGTGGTGGACAGCACGATGAAAATGTCGACCCAGTGTGCGGCAGCTGTGAAGAAGGCAAATTCCATGCTAGCAATAATTAGGAAAGGTATTGAAAATAAAACAGCCGATATCATAATGCCGTTGTATAAATCTATGGTGCGGCCGCATTTGGAATACTGTGTACAGTTCTGGTCGCCTCATCTCAAAAAGGATATTATAGAGTTGGAAAAGGTTCAGAAGAGGGCAACCAGAATGATCAAGGGGATGGAGCGACTCCCTTACGAGGAAAGGTTGCAGCATTTGGGGCTTTTTAGTTTAGAGAAAAGGCGGGTCAGAGGAGACATGATAGAAGTGTATAAAATTATGCATGGCATTGAGAAAGTGGATAGAGAAAAGTTCTTATCCCTCTCATAATACTAGAACTCGTGGACATTCAAAGAAGCTGAATGTTGGAAGATTCAGGACAGACAAAAGGAAGTACTTCTTTACTCAGCGCATAGTTAAACTATGGAATTTGCTCCCACAAGATACAGTAATGGCCACCAGCTTGGACGGCTTTAAAAGAAGATTAGACAAATTCATGGAGGACAGGGCTATCAATGGCTACTAGCTGTGATGGCTGTGCTCTGCCACCCTAGTCAGAGGCAGCATGCTTCTGAAAACCAGTTGCCGGAAGCCTCAGGAGGGGAGAGTGTTCTTGCACTCGGGTCCTGCTTGAGGGCTTCCCCCAGGCACCTGGTTGGTCACTGTGAGAACACGATGCTGGACTAGATGGGCCACTGGCCTGATCCAGCAGGCTCTTCTTATGTTCTTATCACTCTAAATAGAATTGTGATACGGCAGGACATGGTGTCAGAAGTACTCCCTCGATGTTTGTCCCCATTAACTGGTATCCAGAACCATGGTAGCTTAACCAATCCATGTTCAGCAGTCACATGCCTCTGAATACCAAATGTAATGATTGTTGGGTTTAAGCCTTGCTTGGGCTTCCAAGGTGCCTCTGACTGGCTGCTGTTGAAAACAGGATCCTGGGCTAGACCCTTGGTCTTACCCAGCTCTTACTGAAATGTTTCCAAGGCTAAAGGTTCTCCCAGATTTAGTCTGCCATCTCACCACATAATATACATCTATTCCCTGCAATGTTAAAATTGATTGGATGTTATTTTCATCATCCTTGAACAGCTATTCAGGCTTTGTGGGTTTGTTAAGGATTTCCGCATTCATTAGCAGGAGGTTATAAAGGTTGGCTCCCTCTTCAACTAAAAGCAATCTACTCCTCTGTACTTTGAGGAGTTTTAAGAGGTTTCTTTCTTTTTTATGAGAGCCTTTCAAGCTTCCAGAATATTCTTCTTCCTAACCATACAGGGTTTGGGTATTGTCCTTCCTACCACAATCTACAGGATGCTCTTTATAAAGTGAGGGGTGTGGTGGGGCTTGCATTACAGATGGTGTTTTTTATAGACTCTGCACATTTTCACGGGCCACATGCGTGTATCGCATATAAACTCAGGAAAGTTAGATCCCTTTGTGGCAGCCTGGCAGAAGTTGTGCAAGGGATAAGAACCTCTCCTATCTTTTAGACTGAAGATAAGGACAATCTGTTCTCCATAGAAAGTGAATGGACAGTCCCCCTTCGTGAGAAGAAGTGTTTGTGAATCCCACTGGAAATTTAAACTGGTTAAAGTGGATGTTCCAAAGAGCCGGCTAAGCATATTCCAGCAGTGTATCTTCATTAGCAGATTTGCAGTGCCACACTGCTGAATTTCCATTTACCTCGGTGGCCCTCTTGCAACGGCCATCAAATATTCTCCCTGGCTGAGGGTGACATAACCCCTGAATCCAGCAGCAATCCAGACATGAAGGCTGTAGGAGCATCAGCTAAGGTTCAGGGCTTTGAGCCTGTTGCTTGAAATTGGGAGATCACTGGGCCTGAAGCTAATAGAAAGCCTACAGAAGACAGACAGCCCACAGACCAAGCTTCCATAGAGCCATGGCCTGTAGAGCCAGAGCCAGGACCTACAAGGCTGCTTTCACCTCAGCAGAAAGGACTTAGTGTCTCCCATAGTATCTTACTGGTCCTGTGGGACAATGAACGCACAAGAGAGAAGGGCATGGAATATAGGAGGAGTGCCTGTCTTCAGGCCAGAGGGCTGGCCCTTTAAGGATCTAAAAGCTCCCCAAGGGGGTGGAGCCTAGGAGAGAGGGAATATAGGGTGGGTAGAGACTTAAAAGGCCTCAGTTTGCTTTTAATCTCTGTTGGAACAATTTGCTCACTTAGAGCTATCCGTGGTTCTGCAACTCCTGACCTGCTGCAGTAGCAGTTGCCTTGTCCCTTGGGATCTGGCATCGAAGAAGAGCACGACAGATGACCTCTCCTTTACGAGAAGGATTGGAAACAACCTGTAATAATTCCGTGCACAACTCCTTCCCTCCTCTTTCCACTTAGGTCCACCATGTCACTTCCCCCAGCTGTTTTCAAACTACTTCCTGATAGGTTCCACTTAGGGTTGCCAGGTTCAGGGCCTGAGACTGATCCGGTATCTTTAGGAGAAGAGAAAGTCAGCCAAGTGCAGGTGTTCTTGCAACGCTGTAATGGGAAAAACCACAAGGTGGAATTCTCCCTTCCCCCTGCACAACTTTTAAAGATACAGAAGGCCTCTTGGAGGCTGAGCCTGGCAACCAAGAGGCCTTCTGTATCTTTAACGAATTCATTTTCATTTTTACAGAACTAGTCCTACAGTTAACAGAGGCCTAAAGCTTCTAAAACCTACTTCAGCTATCAGGGTAAAGAAATCCCCTCACTTCTTTTAAAAGACGCAAAGCACGAGAATTAGCCCTGCTAAGGTGTTGAGGCCCATGACCCAAATGGCTCACATGAAACTAACATGCAAACACTGATGTTATTCAAGACTGTCAGGATCAAGAGGAGCACAAGGAATGGAATATTTGTTATCATTTTTCTTGCATATTTTAACCTCAGTTAAAAGTGATACCCGGAAGAGTCCTCAGGTGATGCCAGTGCAAATGAATTCAAAATAGGTCTTCCTTTTTTCTCCACTCTCACCGATGCTGCCTGAATCTTGCAAAGTTGAAAAGCTGCTAATTTAGCAGTGTCAAATAAAATTTCTAAACTGTATGCCTGTAAAAGAACATCTTTGCAATAAGGCATAGCAAATACGCTTGCAAAACAGTTCAGTCAGCAAACCTGCTTTAGGTTTTGAAATATCTAGCAATGACATTTATTAGAAGCAAATACTCATATATCAGTGATATAAAGGACTGCCTCTTCATCACTGTGCCTTTTTATTATAGGCACTAATTTCATGGAAAATCCTTTCAATTCTTTGCAAAACACCTGCTGAACTTCAAGAAATATGGTTACTGCTAGTGCCGAGACAGATGTAGCTTAATCACATAATCTGACTTGACTTTCCAGTGCCTCACAATAAATGAAGGTGCTTTTGCGTTAGGTTTAAAACTTGCTTCAATCTGTACTTGCTTTGTGGTTGTGCAGCTTGAAATGAAGAAAGCATCTGAAAAACATAAACCCAGAGTGGTTACTGAAACAGTATTGACTGCTTTACCCAAGACATATTTCCTACTGGAGATGTCTGTGAAATTCTCCCCATCAAAACTTTCCACAGATTTGAGGGTTCTGAATTATCTGGTCATTTTGAGAGGGGTTTTGATGTATTAGCATTTCACCGCATTTTCCATTTTTGATCTCCAGACTTTGTTCGGATCACTGCACTGTGCATTGTTTGCACTGATTATATCAAAATGGGCATTGATTAAATCACAGCCCCAAAAGGAATCCTGATGCAATTGCACAATCACATCAAGATTCCTTCTTGCACTGATTTAATCATTGTGCACATGTGTTAGTGAACACCAGGGGGAAAGGGGAATATCTAAGGGGGGGAAAGGAAAAGAAAATTGCAGCAAAATTCATACAGACTATTTCAAAAGTTAACTTTACAATTTCTTCAAGTTAAAGGCCAGTGGAGCACAACATGCAGCACGGCAAACCTATTAAGCAATAATGAAAAACAAGAGGGGAAATGAAATATCTTTTTATTTCCTACAGAGATTATAGACCAGCAATACAACAAAACTAAAGAAACACAGTTAGCTTGCTATCTGTTTGTGACAGCAGACATCTAGAATTAGGAGCACAGAGACTTTCTTATACTGAGTCATACTGTTGGTCCATCTAGATTAATATGGTTTATTCCTCCCTTATCTCAGGCTGGGATAACTGGAGATTGAACCTGGACCCTCATGCATGCAAAACTCATTTAGCTAAGGTAAACCAGCCCTGGAGTGATATTCAAGGCTAATGTTGAATTTGGAGAATTATGTCATGGCAGTGTAACAACTGCTAGACTTTCATTAACTGGCCATGAATCTACAAATAACATTAAGGCTCGAATGCTATGCTTGCTCTCTTGGAAATCAGTCCCATTGAATACAAAAAAGAGATACTTCTAATTAAATGTGTGCAGAGGATCAGGCTGCACCTTGACTCTGACTTTCTGCTTAATGAAGAGGCCCAAAGGAGAATTTCATGGTTAAAAGTGATATTCTGAGCAAGAGAGGATGGAAAGGGCTGAGAGGTCAGAAACCAACATTTTGGGGAAGATGATGGCTATTACGAGTCTGATTTGGAGGGGGGGTTCAGCCTAACAATTATGGCCTAGTTCTCATTGAGCTGGTAAACCTATGTCAGGATTGTATAGCTTCAGATCTCAGCTGGGGCTGATATGCTGCAATCCTTCTCTAAATTAAAAAAGCCTCTGCTTATAGAAAATGAAATGTCAGATAGGAGGCTAGGGGGAAGTCTTCATGCACATACTTTAAACACATAGGCTTGCTTGCACACCCAAAATGAATACATGAGACATTATTGGGGTTAGAGGCACCAACTTTATTAAATCAAGGGCCTGAAAGGGAAGGAACAAGGAAATAGAGTGAACCAGCTAACTTGGTGAAGGGACAAGGAGAACTTCCAATCCCTTCACTTCAGTGACTCCACCCAGACTCAGGGCTGCTGAACCTATTTATTGGTGCCCTTCATGGCAAACTGAAAACCAAGGGGACATGCCAAAGGAAGATCCCCCTCCAGTATAGTGTCTAAAGGGATGCCCCCACCAGTACTGATGGTATGTTCATTTTACACCCCATGAAGCTAATCAGCAATTATGGCAGAGTGGGTAAGGATCTCATTGCTGAGATTATTTTATTTATTTATTTATTAAATGTATATCCCACCCGTCCCCACAGAAGGAGACCAGGGCGACAGACAACAAAACACTAAAAACATTCTAAAACATCTTAAAAACAAACTTAAATAAAACAACTTTAAAAACATATTTTTTAAAAAGCTTTAAAAATATCTTAAAAAGCAATTCCAATATAGATACAGCCTGGGATAAGGTCTCTACTTAAAAGGCTTGTTGAAAGAGGAAGGTCTTCAATAGGTGCAGAAAAGATAACAGAGATGGTGCCTGTCCAATATTTAAGGGGAGGGAATTCCAAAGGGTAGGTGCCTCTACACTAAAGGTCCTCTTCCTATATTGTGCAGAACAGAGCTGATAAAATGGTATCTGCAGGAGGTCATTACCTGCAGAGTGCAGTGATCAACTGGGTATATAAGTGGTAATATGATCTTTCAGGTATCCTGGTCCCAAACTGTACAGGGCTTTGTTCACCAAAACCATGACTTTGAACTTAGCCCAGTAACTAATGGGCAGCCACTGCAATTCTTTCAGCAGTGGGATGACATGTTGCCAATACCCTGCCCCAGTGAACAATCATGCCACTGCACTTTGCACCCTCAAGGGCAGCCCCACAAAGAGTGCATTACTAACCTGGAGGTTACCAGTGCGTGGACAACAGAGATCAGGCTATCCCGGTCCAGAAATGGCTGCAGCTGTCTTAGCAGCCGAAGCTGGTAAAAGGCACTCCTAGCCACTGAGGTCACCTGTGCCTCTTGCAACACAGATGGATCCAAGAGCATCCCCAGACTTTCAGAGGGTGTATGACCCCATCCAAAGCAGGCAAGTGATCAATTATCCAAACTCAGGAACCACCAACCCACAGCACCTCCATCTTGCTAGGATTCAAACTCAGTTTAGTGGCTCTCATCCAACCCACCACTGAGTCCAGGCAGTGGTCCAAGGCTTGCACAGCCTCTCCTGATCCAGTTGTTACAGAAAAATAGAACTGGGTATCATCAGCATACTGCTGACATGTTGCCCCAAATCTCTTGATGACCGCTCCCAAGGGTTTCATATAGATGTTAAACAGTATGAGGGACAAGATGGTACCCCACAGCACAAATGCTATTCTCTGAAAATGACCCTGGGAATAGAATTGGAACCACTGTAAAACAGTGCCACTGATACCCATCTCACCAAGTCAGCTCAGAAGGATACCATTGTCAATGGTATCAAAAGCTGCTGAGAGATCAAGTAAAAATAACAGGGTTGCCCTTCCCCCTCTCCTTCTCCCAATAAAGGCCATCCATCAGGGAGACCAAGGCTGATTCAGTCCCATAACCAGGCCTGAACCCAAATTGGAATGGGTCAAGAGAATCTGTTGATGCTCTTGGGTGATCGCTATGGGAGCTAAGGTACCTCCTCCCTGCCTGTACTACATGCCAGTTATGATGGGGAGGGGAATTAGAATCACTCAAAAGCCTGTGGTTCATAGAATCATAGAATAGTAGAGTTGGAAGGGGCCTATAAGGCCATCAAGTCCAACCTCCTGCGCAATACAGGAATCCAAATCAAAGCATTCCCAACATATGGCTGTCCAGCTGCCTCTTGAATGCCTCCAGTGTCACTACCTCTCAAGGTAATTGGTTCCATTGTCAAATGGCTCTAACAGTTAGGAACTTTTTCCTGATGTCCACTCAAAATCTGGCTTCCTGCAACTTGAGCCCATTATTCCGTGTCATCAGTGTGTAGGCCAAAAAAGAGGTCTTGACAGTCAATCCTATCCACCTCCAAATGGCAACTGGCTTATCATATACTTCAGAAGGGATGGCAAGACAAGTTGCCATACTAGCTAGTACAGAGGAGACCTTTGGAATGAGGCCAGCTTGTAAAGTGACATCTTGCAAGGCAATGCCATTTCCTGAGAGGGGATGGAGAAAACACAGTCCCGTCAGAATGTGAGAAATGGAGATTCCACACGACTAGGAACCATGCCAACCAGGAGAGCTGAGCAGCATGAAGGCCACACTTGTAGAACTGTTGGCGCACAGTCTTCACTGTTGCAGATTGCTGTGTTCAACAGCAGACACCAAGGGCTGGGCCCAGAGGAATAGTTTCCTTCCCTCTCCCCACATGTGATTAGCAATACACATGACTAGTTCGGTGAGTGCTTGAAGCTCACAGAGAGAGCAAGCAGTGTCAGTCAGAAGTCCACGTCACAAGTGCAAGGCAAGCAGAGAACATACAGGGCCTTGGACCGTTCCAAAAGCGCTGCTGCTGAGGAAGCCAGCGGAGCTGTTGCATCTGCAGGGAGCTGGGAACTAACTGAAGCCAGGCTGACCAGACCTGGAGTGGGGTAGTCTCCACCTCCCTAGAAGAACTGACTGGACAGTTCAATTCTCCTTGCCTTATTTTGCAATGGTTGGCATCAGCAGGGCTGGGCAAACAGAGGTACCAAGTCAGAGGTTCATGGCAGGGCTGTATCCTCCCAGATGAGAGGACCCTGAATGAGGTATGAGAGGTTCTTTCCCCAAAGGAAATAGCCTGAATCTCACTCTCATCTGAGTCCTCCGCCATGCAGTGGAGGGTCCCTAAGTTGAGAGTTATGACAACACCTGGAAAGTGAGATCTGCACAATGGGTATCACACCTTGAACAAAAGAAATGGCACTCCATTGTTTGTTTTTCAAAGCATAGCATAGAGGAGAACATTCCTGTCAAGGAAAAATGCTCAGAGGAGGAAATATTTGTTGCGCCTCATTCTCGTGTTGATGTGCAAGGTCTGCTTTCCCCCTATTGATTCTTATTTATGTTCCTATGTAAAATAATGGCCCTTTAATTTTACTTCTGCCAATAAGGCAAGTGCTTGAGAAGGGGGGAGACCCATAAAACAATGAAACCTCATGAATATTTATATCAGCAACTACATACCATCATAGTAATCATCTCCAGAACTAGCTTGTACCCGTTCAGAATTAATTATCAAGTTGAGTTTTAATTGCATTCTTCTAAATTACAATTAAAAAATACATAATGAATTAGTTTGAAAGTCTGCTGCTTGGCCTACTGAATCCAAACGTTTCATGAAGTCCCATTCTTAATGCTTAATAAGCAGCTAGGAGCGGGGGAACAAGAAACCAAAGCATCACTTCAGTGCTTGTTATCGGACATATCACAACTGTCGTCTTTTAATCCTTCATTTATTTCAGTTCTGGCCTTGAGATAACATTTTCCTTGAAAGCACTTCTCATTTGTTTATTCATTTGGGGTCAATCCGCATTCAGCTCATAGTTGACACGTGGGAAAGGGTGGAAAGATCTCTGAGCTGCATCTGGTGCCAAGGCTAAAGCATGGAGACTTGTGCAAGAAGCATTGATCTTCCCTGACTGCAAACCTCTTGGATCTCCTAGCCCTGTGGAGAGGCTTTTCGAGGGGCACTTAGCAAAGAACTGGGATGTTGGGGGTATGTGCAAATGAAGGAGAATTCAGATCCACACATGTTCTTCTCTTGCATGGCAGGACATAAAGAAAAATTGGAAGTAAACATCTAAGAACCTTCTGGAACGTTTGAGACATCAACAGCACATGTGGATGACAGCTGAGGTGTACTCGTGGAAAAGACCCATGACCAAAGGTCATCACTAAAGGAAAAGGAGAAGAGGTGGAGACAAATTACTGTATAAGTAAGAATGGAGCAGTGTGCTTGGGATGGGTGTGCGTTCTTGTGGACTGTCGCCTATCCCCATGAGCTGGAGAGTATGACATCTTTAATCTCTACTACCCTGAGAATGTAAGAAATGTCTCTTTAGTTTCCTCTTTATATGCTTGTGTGAACATGTTATTGTTATTGTTTAGTTTTATTGCTGAGTTTTTGATGTTTTATATGTTTTTGCTTTGTACGTCGCTGAGAGTGGCTGGGTACCAGCCAGATGAGCGACTAATAAATCGAATAAATAAATAAATAAAATGTGTGCATGCATCTTTTAAGTAAAGCACTTGTTAAACCTTAAATTCATTTGTTCTTAATGCACCCTAAGTCCAGCGGGTGATCAAAGTTGTGTGGACCAGTTGAAAAGCAGTAGGAACAGTTTGTAGGAGCTTCCCGACTGAACTGATTAGTCTTGTAGGAGCTTCCAGATACCTGATTGAAAATCTCCTAAAATGAAATTCCTTCCAGAATCAAGGGAAATCGATGCAACATTCGGGACATTTGGGGGAAATAAAATGGCAGCTTCCAAGAGATACTGCTGAAAATAGCTCTGTAGTCACATTCATCACCACCGCTACCACTGGACAAAGGCAAGTAAAATAAAGAAACACACACACACATCAAATGTGAGTGATGACATAAATACTATTTTAATGGCTGAATTTCAAAATGAATGTGATTTTACCAAACACATGACAAAGTGAATGTAGTATTTAACAGCATGAATGAATGGACTAATGAAACAAACAAAAATATTGCACATTCTTAAAATATGCATGACTCATTTTAAAAAAAACCTCTCTCAAAGTCAAGAAATGAAAGGGAATTATTGTGAAATTTGGGGTGAGGTGTAATACCATTTCTAAAGAAAGGCCACTTTAAACAGCACCATGTTGTAGCTTTCAGTCTTTCCAATGAGGCTATGCCAGATAATATCTTGTGTTTTTTTGTCCTTCAATATTCCTGGCTGTGTTAAGTCTCCCACTTGTTGATAATGTACTAGAGGCCTTCATGCTCAATGTGCAAAGGTCTCTTATGGTGATATGGACAGTGGGGATAGCTGTGTGCTTGCACACATGACCCAGCCATTCTCTGCTGTTGTTCATTTTGGATGGCTGAAAGGAGCATTTTCCCCTCAGCAAATTTATCCCAAAAGAAGGTGATGCACTCTGTTCACTTAAAAACTTCCAGTGGATATTGAAAACCATCTTGTGATGCACTTCTAAATTAAAGATGATTTATTATTAATATTACTATTTTCACTGATATATGACATTTGGATAACTGGGCGGGGAGCAAGCTGATTTTTGAGCACTATGCTCTAAGTATTTCATCATGACCCAGTTATGGAATGAGCTGCAATTTTGGAACAGGGGGGAGAGGGGAAGAGCGGAAGAATCAGATCAAAGTGTGTGAGTTTTAAAAAATGCTATATATGAAGTTTGATGCTGCAGAGTCCTAGTAAGAATCAATAAAGCCAATCATGTACAATCAACACTTATGTGGATTTAAGTCACATGACTCCAGAGCTTAAAATAGAGCCACATTATTCCCAACAACCCCACCAAGGACTTTACTTAAAGGGGATTTCACAGAAGTGTCTTCAGAAAGGCTTTTGTTGTTGTCACTTTCCTTTAGCAGTTGGAGAAGTCAAATTGCCCGTAAATCACAACCTGTGGGAAGGGCTGTAGCTTGGTTGTAGGGCATTTCAGAAAGTCCCAGGTTCAACCCCTGGCAGCATCTCCAGGTCGGTCTGGGAGAGACTCCCTGTCTGGAATCCTGGAGAATTGCTGCCAGTCAGTGTAGAACACTGTTCTTCAACCTTGGGTCCCCAGATGTTGACTATAATTCCCATCAGCCCCAGCCAGCTTAGCCAATGGCCAAGGATGATGGGAGTTGTAGTCCAGCAACATCTGGGGACCCGAGGTTGAAGCACAATGGTGTAGACATTACCAAGCTAGATGGACCAAGAGTCTAATTCGTTATAAGGCAGCCCCCTATGCTCCTAAGATAAAACAAAAGTGTGGTGTGGGATGCATCTGAAGCAAAACATTGCTGAGAAATTAAATGTTGTCCAGTTTGTGTGTGAGAGGGGTAAGAAAATGGGAAGGATTCATGTTTGACAGTTCTTTTTTTCTTCTTTCATAGGAAATTTGCTGGAATGGAATCTTGGACAACATACTAACATTTGGCAAAAGAGCTAACCTTTTAGGAAGCTTTTCAACATTCATACATCGGAACACTTCTTAAAATTCTCTATAGTTTTCCTAAGAAGCTTTTTACATCTTAACTCTGTGTTTATCTTATCGTCCCCCTTTTGTTTCACCAGAGACAAAAGCCTGGAGAACTTTGATTCCGTTCACATTTAAAGGGGAAACTACTGAAGTTGCGCTTTCCAAAACAGGAGGTGAATCAACACAGAGTCATCCTTCTAAAGCCTCACTTTTCTGAATTTTGCAATGCAGTTCTCCAGCCAAGTAATGTGCACCCTCTGAAAATGCATGTCCTCGGGTAAAGCATGCATAAAATGTTGTCCTTGCTCTTGTAGCAGCTGTATGCGTTTGCTTTCATCCCCCTTCTTCAAAAAGGACTTGGTAAGTTGTCTCCCAAAGGGAGAAGGCTGGAGCAAGGGCCACTTGGTGGCCTGGATAGATAGTCGGGAGGGGTTTGGAGTGTTGCCATATAAACCACTCCTCCTCCTTGCATTTTGCTGTGCCTACCTTCCCTTCCTACAGGCAACATGGGCTTTGCTAGTCACTTGTTGAGGGGCATAAGTACAAATTTTTGTTGGGATTCCTTGATTGGCTGTAGGGTCCCTCCTTTGTCATCTGCTTCACACTATTGGGATGAACTTGATTGCCCTTTGAGTGGCGTTTGGGGCACTGCGTATGGGCAGGTGAGGAAGGTGGGGAGAAAAACGGTAGGGATACTGAGGCATTATTGGGTTAAGGGCAGCCTTTAGGGATCTGCCGGTGTTTTATGGCTGGTAAGACCTAGGAGGTGTTCTTTCGGCTTGATATGCACATTCTGGGTGAACACTAGTACACTGGGACCTGGGTGCACATGTTGGGCCCATAGCCAAAGCTCACCTAGTAAGGAAGGAGTAATTACTTCCCCATCTTTCACTGGGGAGACACAGCCAGCAGTTGCAGCACATGCCTAGGAGTATGGAGGGATGCTTCCCTACCAAAATTCATAAAAATCCTCACTTCTCTGTTAATTGGTTGATTTGGTCTCTAGTTCCTCCACGTTATTATATTATATTTATATTTTATATTAATAAATATAACCTTTAACCCAGTGTTTTTGTCTCATGAGTAGGGCAAACACATGTATTAGTACATGTAGCAGCTGTTAGTCGGGCGGCGCTTCACCAACTTCACCTCATTCGTAGGGTGCGCCCTTACCTCCCGAGCCACCTGCTCCCTAATGTGGTACATGCTCTGGTTCTGTCCCAGCTGGACTATTGTAATGCGTTATATGTGGGTCTTCCCTGGAGAACGGTCCGTAAGCTGCAGCCAGTGCAGAATGCAGCGGCTCGCCTGATTAAGGGCTGCCACCGCCATGATCATATTACCCCAGTACTTAAGGAACTGCACTGGCTACCGGTGGTTGCTAGGGCCAAATTTAAGATCCTGGCTTTAACTTTCAAGGCGCTCCACGAGGCTGGCCCACTTTACCTAAAGAGTTGCCTCCACTCACACCAGGGGCGCCGGCTTACAAGATCGTCCTTGAATGGTTCTCTTCTTATTCCCCCAACAAAAGTAGCAAGATTGGGGAGGACACGGTCCAGAGCTTTTTCAGTAGTGGCTCCCTCCCTTTGGAATTCTTTGTCAACTGACCTCCGTCAGACCCCTTCCTTGTTATGCTTTCGTCGGGCCTTTAAAACCTGGCTCTTTAACCAGGCTTGGGAAGGGGGTTAGGGTGGCAGAGGGTAGTTCCATGGGGGTTTATTCAGTTTTTAAATTTTATATTGTTTGCTTTTTGAATTGTTTTTACATGGATTGTATTGTATTTTGTTGTACGTTGCCCAGAGTGGCAGATTAACCTCTGCCAGATGGGCGTCTAATAAATCTAATAAATAAATAAATAAATAGTGAAAATACTCAAAATTCATTGTGTTAGGGGAAATTGTTTTGCAAAGATGTGTATATTAGGGAAAATGGCGTACAAAAATGTGTGTATTGGGAGAAATACACGAAATGCTGATAACTTTGTTGTTTGTTTAATGCAAAGTGATGCGGAGAAATGAACTCAAGACTGGAAAGATGGGGAACTGAGAGAAACCAAAATTTACAGATTCATCCTTCCCTAATTATCATGCAAGTCTACTGTTTACTCATAAGTAAATCCTATTCAGTTCAATTTAAGGCAGTAGCAGCTCCAGGATGCACCTTTTGTGTGAGCAGATGGGTAGGGGATCTTTACTATTCATTTCTACATCACGCTTCCCAAGAAACCCCTCCAAAATGTTGCCACAGCTCTCTAAGGATGTCAGCTTCTATTGCCAGCCTGAAATATTAAGGGGGGAAGCTATTAAACATTCCCTTTACATACTGTCTCCCTTTTATATCTGAATTATTAGAACGATGAACGCCAGTCATCAAAAGAAATAATGAGTTTGAGAAAGTGAAAATGAAACTCACAAAGACAAAAAGGAATCGCGGCCAGCCAGAAGGGTCCTCAGAGAAGACGGAACAAAGAGGTAAAGGATGAAAAGAGAAAATCAAGAATCAACAAAGAAGAAGAAGAAGAGGAGGGAAAAGAGAAAGCAAGAAAGGGGGTTGTGGGGAAAAAAAAGAAAACTGCATGAGAGACAGAAGTGGTTTGTTTTTTTGCAGAGTCAGACCTTATGCAGATGATTTGTTCAAAGGGTGCGCCCTACACAAACTTAGTCATCATGGTACACTTTTCCAAGTCCTTTCCTAAACTCAGTAGCACAATATAAAGTCCACACGCAATGAATGATAAAATTGCAGAATCATAGAAGACTAGAGTTGGAAGGAGCCTATAAGGCCTTCGAGTCCAACCCCCTGCTCAATGCAGGGATCCAGCTTAAAGCATAAAAGATAGGATATCTGTTTGCTTTAGGGATGGTGTCAAATGCAGCCCTCCAGGCAACCCTATCTGGCTGTCAGAACGCTTCCCAGGTTAGGCCCATGCCCAGGTCAGGTCGCTAACAGGTTGTGTTGCTAATCACTTGTGCTGTGATCCCTCCTTGAGTGCTTTGGCGGGACTGGAATGTGCCCCTGAACTGCGACAAGGTCTCTTACTTGCCTGTTTGAGGAATGGAGAGATGTGGGTAGTGAAGCCTTGGACTAGGCTAGGATGCAGTGTACTGTACAAAAGGTTTATTGTGCATTGCTCTACCCACTTTTTGCCTTTGGCTCTGGCAAACAGTGGCATGCAACCCCCCTTGAATTTTCCTGTGAAGGAATATGGCCCTTTGGCTAAAAAAGCATCCCCACTCCTTTTGGGAGCAATCTTGATGAAAGGCTGGGAGTGTTTGCTAAGATGCTACCTGTCTTTTATTTTATTTTTTTTAAAAAAAAAAAGACTTGATATGCATTCCAGCAGATGGAAGAGAACCTGCAAAGAGGAGACCTGCTGAAGAACCCAGGTACATGTTTCAGAAGCCCCAGCTGGTGCAAAATGCTATGGCTATACTGTTGATGGGGACACACTAATGCTAGCACATAACTCTAGTGCTTAAAAGCTTGCACTGGCTGCCCATACACAGAATAATAGAATCATAGAACTGTAGAGTTGGAAGGGGCCTATAAGGCCATCAAGTCCAACCCCCTGCTCAATGCAGGAATCCAAATTAAAGCATACCCGACAGCTGGCTTTCCAGCTGCCTCTTGAATGCCTCCGGTGTCGGAGAGCCCACTACCTCCCTAGTTCAGTGGTTCCATTTTTGTATGGCTCTAACAGTTAGGAGGTTTTTCCTGATGTTCAGCCAAAATCATAAATTGAGCCCATTATTCCATGTCCTGCACTCTGAGACGATGGAGAAGAGATACTGGCCCTCCTCTCTGTGGCAACCTTTCATGTACTTAAAGAGTGCCATTATATCTCCCCTCAGTCTTCACTTCTCAAAGCTAAACATGCCCAGTTCTTTCAGTCTCTTCTCATAGCGCTTTGTTTCTAGTCCCCTGATCATCCTCGTTGCCCTCCTGTGAAACCGTTCCAGTTTGTTCTCATCCTTCTTAAAGTGTGGTGTCCAAAACTGGATGCAGTACTCAAGATGAGGCCTGACCAGTGCCGAAAAGAGGGGAACCAATACTTCATGTGATTTGGAAACTATACTTCATTTAAAGCAGCCTAAAATGACATTAGTGGGCCAGGTTCAAGGTTCTTGTACAGGCAGGCCCCGCTTATACGGCAGGTTCCGTTCCGGACCCCCGCCGTAAAGCAGAAATCGCCGTAAGTGGAACCCCATTGAGTATAATGGGGAACGTCGCGCGAAAATGCCGCAAAATGCAGCAAAAGCGGCAAAATCAGCGGAACACCGGAAAGCAAAGCGCCGGTAAGCGGGGTCCTACTGTATTAATTTACAAGGCCCTTAACAACTTAGGTCCTGGATATCTTAAGGACTTCCTGATCCCTTATATCCGAAGCCATTCACTGGTGGTCCATAACAACTAAAATCCATGCATTCAGTGTAGTGGTCCCAAGTCTGTGGAACACCTTCCCAACTGAGATTAGACAGGCATCCTCCTTGTTGAACTTCAGGTGTATAACTGAGACTTTTTTGTTTCAGCAGAAATTTTAAGGTAGTGTTTGGTTTTATTCTTTCAAATTATTATTATTATTACTGATTTATTTTTTATTTTATGTATGGCTTGTTTTTATGTACACAGCTTAGAAATGCAAATAATTACGTGGCATATAAATGTTTTAAATAGATAAATAAATAAGAGCACAATCCAACTGCTCTGGGCTGAGGGACGATTGGATATGGAGCAGCTGGAGCAGAGGAGGAAGTGTGTCAGTGCTGCCAGGCTGTGCTAGGCTCTGTTGGCAGAAGTCCCCCCCCCCCGGCCGCCACCACAGCACCTCTGGGGAACTCCACTGCCACCCAGGCTCCACCAGGGCCCAGCTGGTTCAACATAACCAGCATAAGTGGTGCCAGTGGAAGGCCTGAAAAGGGGTGTTCTGAGGGCGTGTCAGGGTGCAACCAAGGGGAGAGGGACTTGCACCACATCCAGAACCTGCTTGGCTCCATCCTGTGGCCTGGCAGCTGATTTGCTGGAGAAAGGGGTGATGGAAGGCAACATATTGGTGCATCGGACATCCTCCCCTCCCAGCTGCTCCTGAACGGGGTTTGGATGTGGATCCCCCTGCCAGCCTTCTGCCGGCTCTGCTCCCATTGTCTCCACTTCTACTGACCTTCAATGAGTTGGATTGTTCTGTTGGTGTAGGGATGGCCAAATTAGAATATTTCCAGCCCATGTTTCTTTCATTTCTGGTCACCCATTAGACTGTGCTATTTTGTTGTTTTAAATGGATTTTGTCAACTGTCTTCGGTGTTCTGGAAGGGGTTAAATCACAGGATGCAAATATTCTAGAGGAAAAAAAGAAAGGCAAGCTTTCCAAATTGCAGATGCCCCTAGTAGTTGGGGAAGTTTGAGGAACTTCCTTGAAGGATGTTGTTCTGGATTGCATACACACAGAGACACACACAGATATGAAACTGCAAATTTATTTTGGGTTAAAATGATTGTCTGGGAAGGTCTTTGCAAATTTGGCAGTTTATTGAGCAAAACCATCAAGAATTTTGGAAGAAGTAAAGAAAGTTAAAATGCAGGGATGTATCCATGTTTCTCTCACCGCTAGGGATGGTGGAGGATTAATTTTGTCCACTCTTTGCAGGAGACCAGCCAAGTCTGACCCTCCTGAATTTCTTTGCAGTTCAGAATGCAAGTAGCCATCAGATAAGACACTTCAGATTTTGCAATGCATTTTCAGTGTGCAGAAAAGCGATACAAAAATATGTTTTTTACTGAAAAGATCCATACAGAATAAGCATTTTACTGGTGAATTCATTCAAACGTTTGAAAAAACCAACACTTTTAATGTAAAATGCCACTCCCACAAGTCTGGTGGGGGCACGTTTGCCCCATCCTTCTCTTTGGAGAAAGCACAAGGCTTACTTCCATGATTTTGGGTAGAAATTTGAGAATTTGCCTGGATGCCTTGCAACTCATCAACATTCATATTGTGTCACCCTAATTAAGGATGGTCCATCTCTTATTTGGCCTTCCTCATTTTCTACTCCCTTCGTTTTTCCCAGCATTATTGTCTTTTCTAGTGAATCATGTCTTCCCATTATGTGTCCAACATATGATAACCTCAGTTTTATCATTTTAGCTTCAAGTGACAGTTCTGGTTTAATTTGTTCTAACACCCAATTATTAAAAACAGAAGGGAGTAGAAAAAGAGGAAGGTCAAACAAGAGATGGATTGATTCCATAAAGGAAGCCACAGACCTGAAATTACAAGGTCTGAACAGGGCTGTTCATGACAGATGCTCTTGGAGGTCGCTGCTTCATAGGGTCGCCAGAAGTCATAATTGACTTGAAGGCACATAACAACAACAACAGTGTCTTGTTAATTTAGCTAATTGGTTGTTAGTATCACAATAGTTTGGCAGGTAGTGCTGGCTGAGAGGGGAATAGCATAAAGCTTGTGTGAGCACCTGCAGGCACCCCCTCAGGATGGGACTCTGTCAGCCTTCCCCCCACTGCCAACTGGCCTGATGGATACTCACTGGTAGAGTGCTCCTGTGGCCCTGTAGGCTTCATCCTGCCTACCACCAACTTGGGTGGGTGGGTTGTGGCCTTATTCAGGTCTCTCCTCAACTCAACTTCAAACTTCCATGCAACAGGAGTGGAAAATTTCAATGTTCAGTTATTCAGCCCATGTCCAGAATGGAAATCAATCCAGCAAATACAATCGGTATTTGCTGCTGCTGTCGCTTTGAGTCCACAAATAGTATGCAATTGATTGCATCCCCTCCCCATTTGCATTGTGTTTCCTTTGCATTGAAATGAATGGGGTAGCATAATGTAATGGCAATGTAATTTACATAATTTATGTGATTAATTATGTAAATTACATAATTTTGCACAGTGGCCAGCAAGACAAATAATGTGGGTTTTTTTGGTAGAAGTCAAATTGCAGTGGAATGGAAACAGTGCTGGAAGTGATGAATACAGGGTGGAACAGAAAATGATGCTTTCTTATGTCTTGTTTTAGTTCCAAACTGTCCACCATCTTGTATTGTGGCTACACAATGGTATGCAGTGGGATGGAACAGACCTATGACTGAGTACTAGTGAGACTGAAATGGGATGGAATCAGTCGCTCAGCCCACCCCAATCAACATTCACCCAAAGCAAAATTTGGAGGCCAACGTGTAGGTTTCTACTTAGACAAAAATATCTGAGGAGTTTTGATTGGAGCAGAAGAATTGCCCAATGTCTCCTGGAGGAGGACATTTCCTCACATCCTTAGCTAGAAAGGCATAAATAATTTATGACAGGTAAATAGATAAACAGAAAAAGTAAGCATCCCAAACCAAAAGGAGGTCTCCCTGGGTTATCCCCCTAAACATCTTTGCCCAACATTAGCTGTCAAAATTGTCTAAGTGAAAGCTGATGCTGTCCATCAGATGGTCAATTTCTGTGGCTAGATTGCCCTTATGTTTTTTGGGGGGGCACTCAGAAATGCAAGAAAGCCAAAGTTAGTTGGGGAAAGAAAAGTCTCCCTCCACTTCTGTCTTTCCTTGGTTTAAATTGATCAAACCTTATATCTGCACTTAAGGGGGGGAAACCTTCTTTTTGATCATTCCTAATACAGAGGGTTTCTTCACCTACACTCCCTCTCCTGAAGAAAGCTCAAATCTAGTTAATAATTCACAGAGAGGTTTTACCTAAACTTATCTTGCACATTTTAAGCAATCAATTTCACACCAGCTTTAAACTGTATAGGCTTCCTGAAATATATGAAAACAGCTTCTAAGCAATTAACTGATGCCTGCCTGCCTGCCTGCCTGCCTGCCTGCCTGCCTGGAGAGCAAACTCCAACCTTGCTCTCAGCATCATTGCTGGATGAAGTCATCCCCCTGCCCCTGCCCCAGTTGAAGGACACTTAACTTCTTCAAAACATAGCACCACTCTTGAGAATAAGAATTTGACCAGTCTTACATATTTCCCTGAAAATTCCATAGAATTCTTTTTGCCAGCATAGAAACCCCCATATTCCCCTTGCATTTTTTTTTGGTCAAATCTAGTTGGCGTAACTCT
Organism: Rhineura floridana; assembly: GCF_030035675.1. Lineage (NCBI taxonomy): Eukaryota > Metazoa > Chordata > Lepidosauria > Squamata > Rhineuridae > Rhineura > Rhineura floridana. The sequence goes on along the minus strand of NC_084480.1, from coordinate 7,149,170 downwards.
AAAAGATGCCACATAATTCCAAGTCCAAGCACCTGCGAAGGTATTATGGTTCTTTACACAGTGGTGGTTGGTGCCGATTGGGACTGGTAGGGTGGCAGGCAGGGAGGCCAACACTAGGTGGAGCCAGAGCCAATGACAGGCAGTGCCAACTAAGCCTAGTTTTGCCCCTCTGCTCCTGCCTGCTGAGTTATACAAGAGCAACAATGAGGCTAATAGCTGACAGCCATTGCTGACCCTGGACTGGATGTGAGTAAGAAGGCAGGCAGAGGAGGGCTGGCTGAGGTTGGTGGAGCAGTGCCCCATCTCTCCTACAGAACTAACCTCAGCTGCTTTCACCCTGCACTTTATTCCATTATTCTGACAATTTCTTACCTGGTGATTTGTGCATTATATTTGACCTTTCACACGACGTACAACCTAGCTCCAGAATTCTAGTGGAATGTAGTGGAAATTTAGTGCGAATTACTGTGATAACTGATATCAGAAATAATCCATTAGCAAGGCTGGGAACCCGGAAAATCATGGAACTTTTTCGCTAGCTGCAGCTGCTCTTGCGACAGGCACCCCAGCATGCAACGCGTTCCCGCCCTTTAGTTGAACAGGGTTGTTGTTTTTTTCCTGACAAAAATTGTGCCTGTATTCTGGCATCGGCACAGATGGCAGCAGCATTTCCCACTCCCACCCCTGTGTCGATACAACAATTTAAAAAGTCAGATCGTAAAAGGAGAGGGCTTGCATGACGATGGGACAAGAACCTAGACCTCCTACACAATGGGGAACAGAGCGCACGTGTATAATGGGTGAGGGATGAAAACAAGCCGTGTGAAAGACAGTTGAGTGAAATGTCAGTATATCGGCTGAAAAAGCTGCTGTCCCTCAATGCAACAGGTACTGCAGTGTGAAAGGGATTTTAGAAATCGGGACAGAAGCACTACCTTTTTAACCCGTCAAGCTAACACAATCAGCCCCATGTGTAAAAGCAGCCCTCCACCGTCCATACACAATATAAGCCATGATTCTGGAGGAGCTCAGGAAAAGAAACACAGAGAGAAAATGGGAGACTGGGTTGAGAATTCTGGATGCATCCACTGACATTACAATTGGGGTTGCTTGGTGTGTGTGTGGGAAGAGAGAGATTTTGTTCCTTTCCTCCTGCTTGTGAGTGTCTCCCACCACCGCCACCATAGTAGCAGGTATGTGATGTAGGGATGGAAAAAAGGAAGGTTGTTTAGTGGGGTGTTTAGTGAGAAGGTATCTGCAGGAAGCCGTCTTCCTCAGAGTGCAGTGATTGGATGGGTGAAACAATAGTTCAGGTATCCTGGTCCCAAGCTGTACAGGGCTTTGTATACCAGTTCTGGAACCTCAAACTTACCCCGATAGTTAATTGGCAATCAGTGCAATTCTTTCAGCAGCAGAATTTCGCACTAGCTGAGCTCATGTTCAGAAATCAGGAGACAGAGAAAAGAAATGCACTTATACAGTATTACGCTTAAACTTCTTTACTGGGCATTTATTGGAGCTTCCTACTGTCCCATTTCAGAGCCAGAGAGAGAGAAAGGGAGGGAGGGAACCATAATTGTGCCATTTCACACAACGAGGAGACAAAAGAGGAAAAGATGCTGATGTTTACAACGAAGCAATCATAAGAACATAAGAAGAGCGTGCCGGATCAGGCCAATGGCCCATCTAGTCCAGCATCCTGTTCTCACAGTGGCCAGCCAGATGCCCCAATGGGAAGCCTGCAAGCAGGACCTGAGTGCAAGAGCACTCTCCCCTCTTGCAGTTCCCAACAACTGGTATTTGGAAGCTTATTGCCTCTGACCATCATCACTAGTCCGCGTAAGATGTGCAGAACGCGCCTGGAAATAAAAAGGCTGGTTGAACCAAACCCCAATGAAATTGCCAGATCATGCTTCTGAGATGCCTCAAAATTATGTTTGCTTTGCCAATTTTAGATGACCCTCCCCTGAGACATCTTTGCATTCATATAGTGCTTTTGAAACTTCAGAGCATTTTTACACTTGCATCTTATTATTGCGTCCTGTTAGGCAATGACACATTTATAACTACTGAGGTGGCAACATTTGCTCTAGTTGCAGGAAAAGTAAGAGTTAGTTACCTAAAACACCTTGTGGGATGAGTGGGATGTGCCCCAGTGCTATTCTGACCGTAGTATCTGTACACTAAGACATGGGGTGGGTCAGGGTATCTCCCTCTCAGGAGAGGAAATTTTATTTGAACTGTACTGTTGCTCTTCCACTCTATGTTGTCAAACTGTGTTTTACTGTAATATGATCTGTTTTTTAATATGTATTTTGTATCATCCTTTTATATTTGTTTAATTGTGGTAGACTATGGCTCTGAACAATAAAGGCTTCATTCATTATTACTGTAATCTTTACAACAACTCTCTAAGATAGGTTGGGGTTAATTCCTTCTTACTGTGGGTAAGTTTATGGTAGAAGTGAGAGATGAATGGCAGACTACTTGATGCATGCAAAAATGTGTTTATTAGGACCTTTTCTTTTAGCAATTGCCCAGCTCCCATTCTTATGAGAACTTTTTGAAACAGTTTCCCTGGAAATTTCCACAGATTTGATCCAAAGCTGAAACCTCAAAACTGGCAAAAATTGGTACCAAGGTGGGATGGACAAATCTGTCAGTGCTGATTCTACCAGATTCTCATATTTCCAGTCTTAAATTATCCAGGTTTCTGCAGTAATTTGTGCCTCATTCTTCAGCTTTTTAGTGCAAATTTGTCTTAATAAACACATTTTTGCATGCACTTTGGACAAATGTACACGTTTGTCCAAGCAGTTTCTCCTAATATAATGTTTGAATGTTATTTTCATGAATATTTTCACTTTTTAGGTACATCTTCTCCAATATATGTATTTTTAATACATTGGTTGGCTGGACAACTGTATTGGATGGCTATGTTTGGGTTCTCATATTGTTTTGGAAAGTGCAAAGATGATAGATTGTTCTTTAAATGCAAACTGAATCCCTCGTACCATCCCTAGTACCAAGAAGAGTTTTCTAAATTTTCATCGTTAATTAGTCATTCATTCATCAATCAGTATTATGCATGAATCAGTTTGTTTCGCCAAATTAGTATTAGTCTCTTACTAGGATTATTTTTGTAAGTCCCCAGTGCTGTGCGTAATTCACCGCTTTGTTAACATGTGGTTGCAGAGAGTTCTCCCTCCAAACTCCAGCCAAAGGATCAGAGCCCCCAAATCTGGAGATAATTGGAATTAAGATTATGCCTCATGTCCTGAGCTCGTGCCCTGCTCCAAATGCATAAAGAGTAGAGGTAATGAAAGCAGGGGACAATTATCCTAATTAGACACCAAGGTCAGAACAAGAAGGAGTGGGAAGAAGCAGCAGCAAAGGGGAAATTTAAGTTAATGATTAAGACAAACTTTATAACTATTAGGACAGTTAGAGGCACTGAACAGGCTGCCAAGGGAGGTCATAGAACTGCTTTTGCTCTGAGGCTTTCAAGGACAGAGCCTTCATCAGTTTCGAGGTAATGGCTTAAAGAAAATGAGTTCAGCCCCACTGCAAAACAAGAGCGTGTACAGCACCACCAAGTCAAACTCCTGTCCCAGTTATTATGATTCGGTGACGGACTGATGGAAGGAAGTACAGATGGACCACTCACCTTTTTTAAATAACCCAATAAGGTTAGCGAAAAGATGATTGCATGTCCCCTGCCGCGCCCAAATATGAACTAGAAAGTTGGGGGGAAATCCAGAGCAGATTAGTTGGTGTGATCAGGGGAGGAGAAGAGGAGGTTCTGTTGTACAAGGAGAAATCCTTGCACTGATGGAACATTCACCTTAGCACACCTTAGCACTATGGATTTTCTCAGGGGAAAGCTAGAGCTTGATTTGTCCTCAGATTAGACATCCAAGAACTGGGGTCAGTGAGGGAATGTGTGTGTGCTCTAATGGGGTTTATCATTGTACTGATCAGACTGAATAACTTTTAAAAAATGCTGCAGTAATGTGAATGCGCTTGGCTAGATTCTCCTTCCATTCGTTCATGGGTGGAACTGACAGCAATTAGCCAACATGCGCCAAACCTTCAGTTGGTCTAAACTGATGAACCTCCATTGACTCCAGCGTAGCTACATTGATTTATGCCAGCTGAGGATCTGTCCCTATGGGTTTATTGAATGCACAGTGTTGCTTTAATTACAGTACTTCCTATTAGAGGAAATTGCCTACCCAGCATCCTTAATGGGGAGTCGAATGCATCTATGTTTTTGGAAAGCAAAAGAGAAAGAAGGCCTGGAAAAAAACAAACGCCCTCTACCAAGGGCCTATTGCTGGAGTCACCTCGATGAGGGTTCTCCAGCTTTCTACTCCCAGGGCCCACTTGAGAGGGCTAAAAATTACTGAGACCCACCACCAGTCACAAAATGGCTGAGCAGGGCTAGGTACAAATATTTGCCCTGCAGGTATTGTATGACTCAGGGTCCTCAATCTTAGGCAGAATTTGTTGACCCAGAGGTTCTAAGTAGAGAAGGCATTTTCTTTTATATTTTCCCTTCCTGCCCACCATCTGCATGTCTCTCAAAGTAATTTCACTCATCTCATAGAATCATAGAATAGTATTATAGAATGATAGAGTTGGAAGGGGCCTATAAGGCCATCAAGTCCATCCCCCTGCTCAATGCAGGAATCCAAGTTAAAACATACCCAACAGATGGCTGTCCAGCTGCCTTTTAATGCCTCCAGTGTTGGAGAGCCCACCACTTCCCTAGGTCATTGGTTCCATTGTCGTGCCACTCTAACAGGAAGTTTTCAGAGCTTGGAAAAGTTACTTTTTTGAACTACAACTCCCATCAGCCCAATCCAGTGGCCATGCTGGCTGGGGCTGATGGAAGTTGTAGTTCAAAAAAGTAACTTTTCCAAGCTCTGGTTTCCTGATGTTCAGCCAAAATCTGACTTCCTGTAAGTTGAGCCCATTATTCTGTGTCCTGCTCTCTGGGACACTCGAGAAGAGATCCTGCCCCTCCTCTGTGTGGCAACCTTTCAAGTACTTGAAGAGTGCTGTCATACTGTGTCTCCCCTCAGTCTTCTCTTCTCCGGGCTAAAAATGCCCAGTTCTTTCTGTGTCTCTTCACAGAGCTTTGATTTCCCTCATGATTTTCCCTTTCACACTCAACTACCTGTTTCTTTCATCTTTTCCCTCTGGTCATTTTACATTCACTTCTTTGTCCTGTTATAGTTTCCCTCTCTTATCCTCTTCCTTTCTATTCTCAGTTTACATAATCATCTTCCTTTTATTGCACTTTCTGATTTCCTTCAACACCTCACACACATGTCTCTGTCTCCCGGCCACCTTTACTCATCATGCAATGAGTAGCTGGCTCTGGGAGTGGTCCAACCCAAAGGCTCTGGCATGGCAAGGGAGTAAACCATGAAAGTAAGGAGGACCGGGCACAGAGGCCCACCTGAAAGAGGCCGGCTGGTGAGAAACACTAGCCTAGAGCATTTTGCTCGTCACACATCATTCTGCAGTGGGAGCAGTTCATGAGGCTTTGATACCACCTTACTGAAAGGAATTAGCCTAGATGGTTGTCTGCTCTCTCACTCTATAGTCACAGCTACACCATACATTTAAAGCACCTGGCTTCTCCCAGAGCCCTGTTAGTTTGTTATGGGTTTATTTGGGGGAAGCCATACGACCTGGGAGACCAGGGTTCGAATCCCCACACAGCCATGAAGCTCACTGGGTGACCCTGGGCCAGTCACTGCCTCTCAGCTTCAGAGGGAGGCAATGGTAAACCACCTCTGAATACCACTTACTATGAAAACCCTATTCATAGGGTCGCCATAAGTTGGAATCGACTTGTAGGCAGTCCATTTCCATTTTCAATTGCATGGTGTGGATGTGACCTGTGTTTCTGTGATAACACCACTTTAACTTACAAATGGAAATGTGTGTGTGTGACATTTTTGTTCAACAACATAGTTCTCCTAATTCAAAGTTGATTGCAAACATTCAAATGCATGGCTCAGGATCTAATGATACCAAGGCTATGCAAGTACATGATCTGTTGTGATGGAGTGGTTAGGGGACTAAAGTGAGAAACCTCTGGTTCAAATTTCACCTTGTGTGATCTGAGGCAAAACAACATTTATAATTACTATCAGCTTCTCATTTGTAATGCAGAATCTTTTTACACCTTCACTCACCCCTCCATCCCACCCCATACAGGCTGCAAGTGGAGGGCAGGAAGACTTGCCCTGATTGTGATAGCTTGGTGAAAGCATCACATTAGTTTGTTTAATTAAAATATTGTTGCATGCACCCCAATCTCACTCTGAAGCCTTGTGGCTTAAAATAAAAATAGCCCTGGGAGCACTATTGCTACCACTACCACCACCAGAACTATAAAATATTCAACAGCACAGAAAAAGGTTGTGGAAGGAAGTTTTATGGAGACATTTGCCAGTCTGGAGTCCCACTTCTGAGCTGGAAAAAAAAGTTCAATAAATATCTTCTGTCTCATTTCTAAATAAGAATCCACTGTATAGCGCAGGACACTTCAGTTGTTGCTGACAAAGCAAGTGGGAGTCCTTTTGAGCATTTTTGAAGATGGGCCACATAAATGCTATCATTCTTCTGCTGCCTCTGATTCAATAATTTTGAACCTCATCTTCACAACACACACACACTTTGACTCCCTCCCAGAAGATAAACCAGAAGAATGGGATTCCCTATTGAAAGACCTTCAGCACAGTCCTGGGAGCTTCAGACTTTGCGAGAGCTGATGGCTATGGAGGAGGGCCATAGCTCAGTGGATTCCTGGATTCCTCATTGGATGCCTGCACTGAGTAGGGGGTTGGTCTCAATTGCCTTATAGGCCCCTTCCAATTCTACTATTCTATAATTCAGTGGTAGAGCATCTGCTTTGGTTACAGGATGTCCCATGTTCAGTCCCCAATATCTCTACATAGGTCTGGGAATGTTCCCCATCTGAAACCCAGAGTGCCACTAGTCAGATAGGCCAGAGATCTGATTTGGTATAGGGCAGCTTTCTATGTTGATATCCAGGAGTCATGGAGAAAATGATGCACTCAGTGGTACTTTCTCTTCCTGGGGTCCTAGCCAAGGTCTTTCCCCCCTCTTGCTTTTCTTGCAGTTGCACAAACCTCTTCCTTCAATTAATCCCCGAACCTCATTTTCTGCCATTTTAACTTCTGCACTCAGCACTATCCATGCTTCATCAATAAATCTCTCCTCCTCATTTATCTCTCAGCATATCTCAGTGTCTGCCTCAAATACTCTCACTCTCAACTTTTCTTTCTGCTGTGACATCCCCTGAGACTCAACCAAAGCCCAGAGAAGGGGGGGGAGAGAGATAAAGCACTTACATCTCTTGCCTCAGAAGTTGCTGCACAAAGAAGAACCTCTCCTATTACACCTGGGTCAAACTCCGGTATGAAATGCGGATGCTGTAAAATACATGAGCAAATTCTGTCCAAAAGGCAAGGGGTCAAGGGCTTAACTTGTACCTGCATTCAGCTCTGCTTCACTTTTTTAAATACACCTTGATAGACCTGTCCCCCACGGGGGAGGGGGGAGTCTCTTTGAGCTAACGGCCATCACCACTTATTAGGGCAACTGATTCCATCATACATGAAGGAAACCAACTGCTCAGGTGAGAACTTTCAGCTTAACTTTGGAGGCTGGGGAGGTGTAACCTTGGGGCTTTGGGTCAAGTGAAAGGGGGTGACTCATCACCACCATTCTGTGCTCCTCCTGAGAAGAACCAGCCGGTGGCCCCATTTTCCTTTCTCAAAATCCTCAGGGCTGACTCTGCATAATGATGTACCATTACTCCCAAGGGCCTTTGGAAATGGCAAGTGGTGTATATCACCCAGTGGCCACTAGCAGAAGTGTTCGGTGGCAGCAGTGAATTACATGTCCATACCGTGCAAACTCAGCTGAAACTGCACAACTGAAGCTGTGACATTGAAGAGAATGTTCTAGCTCAGCACCAATAGCTATCCAGTGTCAGGTGGGACTACCATGGTTTCTAGAGCTCTATTCTGGAGAAAATCCTTCCTTCATCCAGGGAACAACTACATTTGGTTCCAAATTCCAATATTCTGAGGGCCAAACTACACATTGTTTAGTTTAGCCAGTGGCCAGAGTGGCCACTAGTCTAGTGCCCAGAGTGTTTAACTAGGACATGGGGGACCAGGGTTCATATATCCACTCATCTATGAAGCCTACTGAGTGACCTCAGAGCAATCACAGTCTGTCAGACTAACCTACCCCACAGGATTGTTGTGAGCATACAATGGAGAGGTGGAGAACTATGTATGTATGGCATCTAGAGCTCTGCAGATACGAATGTAATTAACAAATAAATAAGTTATTTACATATATACCCCCTTTCTTCGATCATAGAACCCAAGGTGGCATACATGTGGTTTCAAGCCAGTCACCCATCCAAGCACTAATCAGGCCCAGACCTCCTTCAGTGGTGGCTGGTGGGAAGCAGGAAGCCCAAACCTTGGTGGAACCAGAAACAATAACCTGATATAAAGAAAATAAGCACTGACAAGAGAACAAATGGAAAAACAACAGAAATCAAGGTCTAAATAGTCATAATAAATAAGAAAATAAATAGCAGAAAATATAAACAAAGCTAGTAGTTGACAGAATGCACAAAGAAGCCCAATTTCAAATGCACAGACACTTTAGTAACAGAGTGTACAGTAAAATATTGGCTCAAAAAACAAAACGTACACATACCACACAATGTACCAACAAAATGCAGAGATGTACAATTACAGAAATGTGAAAATTACAAAGATAAAATGCACCACAAAAGTCAAATAATATGCCAAACGTGCCAGACGCATTTCGACTTAGTTCAAGTCTTCATCAGGTTTGACTTTTGTTGCTTTTTTGTTTTTTGAGTCAACCTGACACAGCACACTTTGCCACTAAAGTGTCTGGGCATTTGAAATTGGGCTTCTTTGCACATTCTGTCGACTACCAGCTTTGTTTTCATATTTTTTGAACCTTATTATGTTTATTGGGAGCCAGAAACAATGACAGGCAGAGGCAACTAATTCTAATCTTGCCCCATCTTCCTCCCTGCTGAGTTCTACAAGGGCAACATTGAGGTTAAACAGGAGGAAGCTGATAAGCAGTACCACCCCCTGGACTGATTGCAAGTAAGAAGGCAGGCAGGTGGTGCTGGCCTAAGGGACCAACCTTCCCTGACCTGCTTAGCTTCAGCAAAGTGACCTCAAGAAGCCTTGAGAACATACCCTGGGACAGATAGATGGCATACTCTGTTACATGTGGTTTCCCAGAATCTGCCCCAGCTGCGGTGACAGCCAACAATGTAGGGCAGGGAAATACACATTAGGGTCAAGTGAAATAGGATTATGTTAGGAACATAGGAAGATGGCTGATACCGTCAGATGAATGGTCCGTTTATCTCAGTATTGCAGTGGCGGCTGGTGCCCTCTAAAACTGGTAGGGCTGCTATGAGGTCACAGGGGTCTGGCCAACAAGGTCTCAGGGGTGTGGCCAAAGTCTGGTTTTCTTTCCATCCTCCTGCACTGAAAGATTCTGTGGATGCGTAAACATTGCAGTTTTACAAATAGAACCTACAGAAACTGAAAAGGGCCTTAGTTTGGTTTAGAAGGGCTCCACAAAAGGCAATAAAATTATTGATAAAACAAAATGAGCATTTATATATGTATAAACGCAATAGTTAGAACATTGGACTAGGACTGGGAAGATCCCCATTCAGCCATGAACAATGCTAAAAGGTTACGGTGTCCCCGCACTTATAGTGCGAGTCGTTTCCGACTCTTAGGGTGACGTCTTGCAACGTTTACTAGGCAGACTGTATATATGGGGTGGGATTGCCAGTTCCTTCCCCGGCCTTTCTTTACCCCCCAGCATATGCCAGGTACTCATTTTACCGACCACAGATGGATGGAAGGCTGAGTGGACCTCGACCCCTTTTACCGGAGATTCGACTTCCTCCTTCCGTTGGAATTGAACTCCGGCCGTGAGCAGAGCTTCGGCTGTGTTACCGCCGCTTACCACTCTGCGCCCCTCTTTTAAACAACTCTCTCCTTTTGCCTGCCTACACACACACACACCACAGAAACAACACAGTGACCGCTCTTTTCTTTCAGGCTACATCTGGTTAGATGTCAAATCTCTCTCTCACACCCACATCCCATACATAGAGAGCAATCCATTTGGGTTCTGCTTTTCCTTCCTCCCCCTCCCCCTCCAATAGTCAGCAAAAAGCCCATCAGGGCCAAAGCCTACCTGCCCACACCACTCTGCAGTTTTTTCCCTTGCTCCCCATGCAGCAACATACACCCACCCATCTACTCTGCACAAATACTGAACTGAACTCACACAGAAATTTTGCTGCTGCTTCCAAGGCTGGCTGCAGAGAAGGAAATGTGCTTCCTGCTGCTTTTGCCTGCTGCTCGCAAAAGCGAGGGAATAGCAACGCAAACTCAGAGAGGAGCCCATGCAGATTGCAAATGCATGCATCTGATTGGCTCAGATTGGCTGAGATTGAAAGGCACTGGGGAGGCTCTTCATAGTCCTGCCCTAATGCTACGGAACTTGCAATGAGTTTCTGAGGGACTCCTCCTGATTGGGTAGAACTTGTTCTATGGGAAATAAAATCAAAATGGAGCCCTGAAGGTGCTGAGGGGACCCCTGCCCTCCCTAGGCCTAGTAGAATTTTAACCATCCATCCAGGCCTGACGTACCCAGACCTGCTTAGTTCCAGCTAGGTAGTGGACTCATGGACTTATGTGCTTTTAGACCGTACCTTGGGACCAATTTTAGCACTGCAAGTGTTAAGCTGGAAATGTAGATTGTGATGGTTATTGTTATTTAACGTTTGTAAATTGTGTTTTGTAAATTGTATTGCTTTATTGTTTTATTGATGTATTCTTATATTGTATTTTGATATTTGTGTCTTCTGTAAACCACATTGATAACAACTACAACAACCCTGGAGACAGGGGTGGGACGATAGCAATTTATTGTTATTGGCTGTGCTATCCAGAGATGATTGGCCAGAGCAGAAGATGGACAGAAACAAGAGGTCTCTAAATGTGAAGTACTGTACTGAATATGAATGTAAGGAACGGAGAAGGGACTGGGCTATAGGTTAGGGGGGTTAGGTGGGCAGTGCCCCACCTGCCTTTAATGAGGGGACTGCAGTATCGTGTATACTGACTGGCAGCGGCTCTTTGGGGTATCAGGCAGGGTTTTCTCCCAGACACCAGGGATTGAACCTAGGACTTTTTGCATGCAAGGCAGATGCTCAGTCCCTGAGTTATAAGAGAGAAACAGGCAACGAGAAACGTGGTCCCGTTTTGGATGTGCCTAGCATATGGGTTTATCTCAAGGTAGAGTATTCATAGTTTTCTCTGAATATTCCCCCTCTGTTTATTCTTAACTAAAAGAAAAAGCTTCCTAACAAGAGAAATGCCAACCTCTTCATAATTTTAGTTGCCATTTTGAGAGTGCTGTAGATAACCCCTTGAGTACCTGATGGGTACCTCTTGCCCTGCAATGAGAGCATGCTTGTGACTTCAGAACTTTTCTGTGAATGAATATTCAGTTTAGCTCTAGATATACATGACTTAACTTTTCCTGGCAATCAAACACAGGCTGTACAAACACTTTGTTCTATTTGAAATTAAAGAGCTCAATTAAACCTGACATTTCTTAGAAGCTTGGCAGAAGATTTCCTAAAAAGGGGGGGGGAATGGGTACATTCTGTTATCTAGCTTCTTATACTTTGCAGTCTTTGTCTTCCTGCACATGCTTTTTCCCTTCTCTACTTCAAATATTTAAAGCCACTTTGCAGGGTAGGAATTATGGCTATTGCCCTGTTTCAGTTCCTAGATGCACTTTAAAATGGTATCTCACCATGCGCCAAAGTGTGGGTGGGGAGGCTCATTCAAATGCATGCCCCAGTGTCAATAGATAGCATTCACACTCGCATGCATTGTGTGCACAGACATGATTAAGGAGACAAAGTACTTCAATGAATAATGGACCACTGTTTTACTAATTCATCACCGAGGCCTGCAATGGGGTAAACTTGAACTATCCACCCTAAAACTCAGCTCAGGTACTGTCCTTCCCCCACCTCATTTGCTTGTAACAGCACTATGCTTGGCTCTTCAGAGCCAACGTATTCCAAATAATGTTGACAGAGGTATTTCCAAGTCACCATCACCTCAGCCCATCGGTTTTAGGCTGGTGAGGCACAAATACCCTAAGGATTGTTTTTCTGAAGGGCCATAGCTCAATGGTGGAGTGTCTAGTTTGCATATAAAAGGACCCAGAGCCATAGTTCAGTTGTAGAACATCTGCTTTACGCATAAAAAGATCCCAGGTTCAATCCCAGGGATCTCCAACTAGGGCTCGGAATGTCCCCAATCTGAAATCCTAGAAAGCTACTGCCGGTCAGTGTTGACAATACTGAGCTAATTGGACCAATGGCCTGACTTAGTAAAAGTCTGAGTTTGAGAAGGAACCATTGATAAGCACTCTTTGAGTATGATTCTGGAGCCAACTGTGGATCCACCCGATAGTTGTTCCATCCAGCCCACATTTAGCTAGCTTGCTAATCAGAATATCATGGGGAACTTTGTCAAAAGCTATGCTGAAGTCGAGATATATTATGTCCACAGCATTCCCACAGTCTACAAGGGAGTTTACCCGATCAAAAAATGAGATAAGATTAGTTTGGCAGGATTTGTTCTTCATAAATCTGTATTGGCTCCTAGTAATCACTGCATTGTTTTCAAGGTGCTTACAGACTGACTGCTTTATAATCTGCTCCAGAGTTTTTCCAGGGGTTGATGTTAGGCTGACTGGTCTGAAGTTCCCCGGTTCCTCCTTTTTCCTTTTTTGGAAGATAGGGACAACATTAGCTCTCCTCCAGTCATCCGGCACTTCACCAGTCCTCCATGATTTCGCAAAGATGATAGACAGTGGTTCTGAGAGTTCTTCAGCCAGTTCCTTCAATACTCTAGGATGCAGTTGATCGGGCCCTGCCAATTTGAACTCATTCAAAGTAATTAGGTATTCCTTGAGCGTTTGTCTATTAATCTCATATTCATATTCATTTTATATTATTTTGTTTAATAAATCTATATACCTCTTAATCATTTGCATTTCTTATCTATGCACATAAAAACAAGCCATACAGAAAATGCAACAACAAAAACAGTAACATCATGATAAAACCTAATGTGCTTATTGGAACAAGAAAGTCTTAGTATTGTGCCTGGAGGGTGCCTCTCTAATCTCATTTGAGAGGGAGGTCCATAGGCTTGGGCCTACTCCAGGCTAGATGGATCAATGATGTGACTTAGTATAAGGCAGCTTCCTTTGATCTCATGAGAGTGGGATCTCCTCCAATCAAGCAGCACAGAGTAGACCAAAGAAGGCTCACCCCCTATGCATGACATGGATCAAAATGGGGGGGGGAGAATCATACTTGGCTCTCTAATAGCAACCAACAATGTCGACACTGCAAATATTGGGAGAGGGGGTGGGAAGTGCATGCTTTTTGGAGGTGGGTTTTCTGTCAGAAGTCACCTGCAAAAGTGTCTGCAAAAGGACAGCTCTCATTCAAGAGGAAGCTCTGGCTACCGAAGAAGAAGCAGCAAGCACCCAAGAGGTGCACTTGGCAAGAAACTCACCCTGTTCAGAAACCCAACTGGCTAAAGATTCAAATCAACAACTTCTAGAGATCCACAGGCTGCAGTGCAAATGCTCATCAACCAGAGTAGGTGCTGCAGGACCTCTGAGATCCAGACAAGTTTCTCCAGTGAAAAGTAAGAGCTGTGGCAGATCCCATGAAGGGTGTGCCTGCCCTTTCAGAGGTGCACAGTGTCAATATTGTCAAAAAGTTGGGCATATTGAGCAAGTATGACAAGTCAAAGTGGAAGCAGCCGCCCCCAGAAGTGCGGTGCAAGGGAAAACACCATCAAGGACACAAAGCAGTACCACACACACTGTACAGAAGTTTTCCACATATGACAACACAGAGGATGTGATTAACCACATCACGCCAGGGTTGCAGTACTCTGCCAATGTGAGGAAGGTGAAGGTGACATGCACCATGTTTCTCATCAGAAACCTACCAACAAATGTTTCCTTGTGGGGCCCCACAAATTGTCCCTTTCCACTCCAAACTTACTGATTACCAGGAAAATCAGGTTCCAATAAAGGGCGTCTGTAATTGAGGTGCATTACCAAACTTTCCATGGACTTTTACAGTTATTGGCTGCTCAAGGGCATCACACCAGTCTCCTTTGCTTAGACTGGTTTGAGCCATTGGGCATTGCTCTCATGGGGGTCCACCAGATTGGTGAATCATTATGGGATAGCATCCTAAATGATTTCAAAGCTGTTTTTGATAAAGGTCTTGGGAAATATAAGGGGCCTCCTATTTCATTGGATCCTACTGTGGCCCCTATCTGTATGAAACCCTGTCGTGTTCTGTTTGCACTGTGAGCAAAGATTGATGCTGAACTTGATCGCCTCATAGAGCAAGGCATATTGGAGCCAGTGACACACCCTACATGGGAGACACCCATTGTCACTCCCTTGAAGGCCCAATGGCGACATCTGCATTTGTGGTGACTACAAGTGCGCTATCAGTAAAACCCTGCATATCCAATCCCAGTGGTGAGTCATCTTTTGGCATCACTTTCACAAGGAAAAGTTTTTGCATAGTTTGACCTGGCCTAGGCCTATCAGCAGGTGTCTGTGAATGCTGCTGCTGCCAATGCCCAGACTATCACCACTCATCATGGAGCATTCAGAGTAAAACACCTCCACTTTGGTGTTTCTGTGGCCCTTGGAATTTTTCAGAGCTTCATGGAGGACATTCTCAAAGGAGTACCAGGTGCCATACTGTATTTTGATGATGTCTTGGTTGCCGGCAACTCCATTGCTGAACTTGCCTCACGGGTGCAGGATGTGCTGCACCATTTTGCTGTTGCTGGTCTCCGGGTGAAGCATGAGAAATGTGTGTTTGATGTTTCCCAAATTGAATTCCTTGGCTACAGGATTGATGTCGCTGGCATTTGGCCTACTCCGGGAAAATGTAAAGCAATTCATGAAACTCCAGTGCCCCGTAATAAACAGGAACTCCTAGCCTTCTTGGGACTTGAATTTCTGTCACAGCTTCTTGAAACAAGGCTACAGTGGCAGAACCACTGCATCACCTTCTTGACAAGCATGCTGCATGGCAGTGGACAGCCCATCATAAGGCTTTCCATGATGTAAAACACCTGTTATCGTCTGACAGTGTCTTGGTGCACTATGATGAATGAAAGCCCTTGATTCTCACATGTAATGCATCTCCATATGGTATTGGAGCTGTCCTGAGCCACCGCCTTGAGGACTCTCGTGAGGTGCCTATTACTTTCTACTTCAGAACAATGTATTCAACAGAACGGAATTATGCCCAAATTGATAAGGAGGCTCTGGCTATTGTGGCTAGTGTAAATTTTTTTTTTCATGACTATGTCTATAGTCGGCCATTCACTATTGCTACTGACCACAAGCCATTATTGGGATTGTTTGCCCCTAACCAGCAGACACCTCAAATATTATTTCCATGCATGTTGTGGTGGGTGATTTTCTGAATGCATACAATTACACATTGCAACATGGCCTGGTAGGAGCATTGCCCATGCTGATGCTTTGAGTCACCTCCCTCTCCCTTCTGCTGGGGTTGATGAAACCCCTCCGCTGGATGTGCTGTTATTAGAGTCATTACCGGAACCACCCTTCCATGCTGGGAATACTGCCACTGTGTCGTCCAAGGACCCAGTTCTTGCCCATGTTCTCAACTGGGCGTGGAGGGGATGGACATTAGGGAAGCTTGAGGAGAAATTCAGACCATTTGTATCCAAAGAACATGAACTATCAGTGCACAAGGGATGCCTCCTGTGGGGAAATAGAGTTGTCATTCCTATTGTGTTGAGACATCGGGTGTTGGAGGCCCTGCATGTGGGACACCTTGGTATAGTGTGAATGAAGGCCCTGGGGCACAGCTATGTATGGTGGCCCAAGATGGACAGCAAGATTGAAGAATGCGTCAAGAGATGCGAGAAGTGTCAGCTTTCAAGACCAGCTCCACCACATGCCCCAGTGCACCTATGGGAATTGAGAAAAACGCCATGGTCATGGCTTCATATTGACTTTGCTGGCCCCTTCCAGGGACAAACTTTATTGTTGTTGATTCATACTCCAAATGGTTAGAAGTGGTTCTGGTATTGTCAATGACATCTCATATTGTTATCAAGACCTTACGCAGGCTTTTCAGAACACATGGGTTGCCAAACACCATTGTCTCAGACAATGGGGCCCAGTTCACATCTGCGGAATTCTGCACATTCCTGGATAATGGACTGATTAGGCATGTCACTTCAGCCCCTTTTGATCCAGCAACCAATGGACAGGCAGACAGGATGGTTAGGAAAACAAAGGATGCATTGAACTGGATTGTAGAAGGTGACTGGGACCGATGCCTTGCAAGTTTTCTCCTGACACAGCACATCACACCTTGTGCCACAATGGGAAGGAGCTCAGCTGAGCTATTAATGAACAGATGACTAACGACTCTGCTTGAAGTCTAAATTTCAGCAAGCAGTCATCTGTCCATGACAGAGGGACTGATGTAAAGTCCCCCCAATTCAGATCACCATATCCATGTCCAGTTGCAAAAGCCAAGTCTAGAGTATGTCCTGCTACATGTGTTGGGCCAATGGCATATTGGGACAGTCCCATGGTTGTCATGGAAACCATGAAATCCTGAGCCGCCCCGGATAAGGTGGCCTCGGCATGGATGTTGACATCCCCCAGAACCAACAGTCTGGGGGATCTCAGCAGTACACCCGAGACCACCTCTGTCAGCTCAGCTAGGGAGTCTGTTGGGAACCGGGGTGGGCAGTACGCCAACAGAATCCCCAGTCTGTCCCACTGACCCAACACAATGTCCAAATACTCCAGACCAGCAGTCATATGGACAGTGTGCTTGCAGAGGGAGATGGAGCTCCTATAGTCCACAGCAACCCCCTCCCTGACCCTCAGAACTACCCTGATGCTGAACCAGGTATCCTGGCAGACATAGCTGGAAGAGACTTACTCCTCCCTGCTCACCCACCCAGGTCTTGGTTATACATGCCAGATTGGCTACCTCATCCACAGTTAAATCATGAATGAGGGAGATCTTATTATGTAGCCATCTGGTGTTTAGGAGCAGCATCCAGAGGTCTGAGAGCTGGCTGATAGGGCAACCAACAAACCTGTGGGTGTGGGGAGGACTGGAACAAGGCACAATCGTTAACTGCCTGGACTGCGTTCCCCTTACCTAGCAATGCCATATCTCCCTCTACCCATCACTACACTAATTGGGGGGCCCTCAAGTCTCCCCACTTAGCTCTGAGTCCTCTCTCCCAGGCACATGACTTAAGACCCACAAAAAGCCAGGCAATCTGCAAAGCAGGAGCCACCTCAGCCAGTCAGCTTATGTATCCCCTCCAGGGAAGGGACAGGTGGACGAAATCAGCAACGTGTCAGCTCTTCACTGAGACAGCAGTGTCGGTGGGGGTGCAGGCAGGGCTGGAGATTCCTTGGTAATTGCCAGGCCGTAAGTCCTCAGCCAGCAGCTTGGCTATAAATCTGCCAGGCTAGCAAAGAGGAAGCAAGATAAGAGCAGAGGCCGTTCAAAGCTTACATGCCAAGCCAGAAATCCAGAAGAGACATCAGTGAAGGTCCGGGTCTAGTTTGCCGAGAGATCAGTCCAAGTCAAGGTTCAGGGGATAGGAAGACACACAGTGGTCACGCCTGACGTTGTGGTCAGCAACAAGCTGAAACCAAGGTTTGACTTTTAAGGAGCAGGTTTGTCAGCAGGTGTGAGCCATCAGTGTTTTGGCCTTAAGTGGACAGGCCTGCCCCTCTTCTGCCTGACCTTCTACTGCCTACGTTCCTCAGGTGAGGGGGGAGTATCCTGTTCCCTGTCTGCGTCTGGCTGAAGGGCTTCAGCTGTGTCTGGGGTGCTCTGCAGCTGAGGGGGAGAAGGAGCTGGGTTGTCAGGAGTTTCCTCCATTTCTCCTTCTGGGTCTGCTGCTTCTGGATCTGCTGCTGTTACTCCCGAGTCATCCTCGTCTGATGAGTCCTCTGACGGGGCCATGACACAACGGCTGGCTGAGTACCTGGGGGCCTGGTCCTGCAAGGTGTGACACCTGCAGAGCAGAAGTCCAACAGGGAGAGGGCGGTGGTGGTATCCGAGCAGCAGCAAGCAATCAGGCAGGCAGCAGCAGCAGCAAACTGCTCTCCTTTCCTGGGCGATGGTGGTCCCCTTCTTACTGCAGGCACTGGGTCTCCCAAGCCACCTCAGCCAGCTGCTTTAAAGCATCAGGTGATGGGGGACCAGAATATCTGAAGGACTGTCTCCTCCAATATCAGCTTCTCTCACATTGCATGTCCCACTCTTTAAAGGCACTGTATATAATGCCTTGAGCTTTCTCCTACAAGATTCTCCCTGGTCTGTTCGTTTAGCCTTCTGGTGTCTGGAAACAACTTTTCTATTCATCAAATCAGAATTTTAGAGTTGGCAGGCCGGCCAGCCTAGCTCCCTGCTCAGTGCAGGGTTTCATTTATTTATAATTTATTTATTTATTATTTGATTTATATCCCACTCTTCCTCCCAGCAGGAGCCCAAAACCAGAAATGGTTTTGTAACCATTAGAATCCCTCACAGGCAGCTGTACAGCCTCTGGCTTACCCACTTCCACGGAAGGAGAGCCTACCACATCCCAAGGCAGTCTGTCTACTGTCAAATATCTTTTACCATCCAGAAATTGCTCCTGACATTTCACCCAATCTGCTTCCTTCCAATTTGCAGTCAATAGGTTGAGTCCTGCCCTCTGGAGCACAAAGCTTTTGGAAATCAGGCAACATGAGTTTGGGAGGACGTTGGGAGGAAGGGTGGGATATGAATCCTATAAAATAATAATAAATAATAAACAGGGCTTTCTGGTATCTCTTGGCTTCTGTCTCTACTTCTTTCTCTTCCCCCCCTCCTCCCCCATGTTTGGCTGAATTTATAAAGCTTTGATGTGACATGTTGTGCAGCTTTTTAGGGCTGTGCACAGCCCTCCCCAATCTAATTCAGGGCCCAATCCAGTGCTTTGGGTGTGGCCCCAATACAGCCCTGAACAATCTAGAGCTGATCTAACCTGGATCTGGGCTCCAAAACAAGTTGGGGGCCTTGCATAGTATTTAATTTTTAAAACAGTTGAGGGGAGGAGTGGAGACGCACATAGCTTGCCTGCATCTTCTCCCCTCCCCTTCACAACCACATGTTTAATCAAATATTTGTTTTAAATTACAGGGCTTTATTTGAAAGAGAAGCAAGTTAAATTACAGAATTACAGACCCATGAAGTCAATTTGGATAATAGAATTTGGACAGGAGCTCCTTGGGTCGTGGTGCTGGTTCTGTTTCGTGAACAAACCTCATTATATGGGTCCATTGTTTCCACACGTGAATAGTCTTTTACAGTTGTTGTTGTTTATTTATTTATTAACATTTATTACCCACTTTTCACCCAAAGGTCCTGTTGTGGATTTTTTTCCTTAAGGAGTCCTTTTCCAGGAAACGACACTGAGGCGGGTTGAAGCTTACAGCTGTTTATTATACTTACAATTGCAAGGAGCCCTGGCCAGCATGTGCTATGGCGGGAGACTGCCTTCTTCCGCAAATTAAGGGTCTTTTATAGGTTTTTGCAATGTACAGTCATGTGTCCCAAGGTACCCAATAAGGGGCTTTACCTGTTTCCCACTTCCACCTGGCTCCGTGATTTGCCAGGTAATTCTCCATTAAAAGGAAGTCAGAGCGCACATACTCATCTTTTGTTCTGCCCTATCCTGTTGCAACATCCGTCCCCTTCCATACATACATAACAAATACCAACGACCAGTGGTGTGCTGGAGCTGGCTCATACGGGCTGGCGAGAGCCGATTGTTAAAGTTTCGAGAATTTTGCAAGCCGGTTGTTTACAGAGGGAGCAGGGGAAGTCTTCTGCTCCTCTGATTGGTGGACAAAAGACATGTGCCAGAAGCATGGGCTTCTGGGCAGAGCCTGGAAAAGTTACTTGTTTGAACTGCAACTCCCATCAGCCCAATCCAGTGGCCATGCTGGCTGGGGCTGATGGGAGTTGTAGTTTAAAAAAAGTAAATTTTCCAAGCTCTGCTTCTGGGCAGCATCACTCTTTCCTCCTGCTCTGTGTTAGGAGGCACGAGCAAGGAAGTGGAGAGAGAGGGGAAAATGCTACCACGGTGGAGGGAGAAAGCCAGAGGAGAAGGCAGCTGCAGAATGGAAGTAAAGAGCTGTGGAGGTGAGTGACGATGATGTGTGTGTGTGTTACCCTTTCCGGCTTGCAGGGTGAACTTCCACTCGCCCTACTGCTTCCCCACCCCCGCTCTTTCGCCTCCATGTCCGCCGTCCCCCGCTCTGTTTCTGTCAACAGCACAAGAAAACTGGGAAATAATGAAACAAGCAATTCCTTTAATCACACCAAATTTGTTTTCTGCCTTTTTTGGGGTAGGGCTACAAATGACACAGCTCAGTGTAGTTTTAAGAAATATAATTATAGTGATTAGCATTACTCATTTTGAGATGGCAGCAATTCTTTGCATGTACTTTGTCATGTTGTGCTATACAGGACTTTCTTTTTTAACCATTCTGGGCCAATCATGCAATGGAAATGTACATGGTTTGCCGTTGTGCTGGGATTGTGGAATATTGCCAGAACTAGAGAGCAAAATCTAGCTGCTGTTAAAATAATCTTGATAATCTGAGAATATATTTTTTTTAAAGGGCAGGTTTCTAGAACTAATAGTGCTGGTTTCTAACTATTTATTGACACTGGCAATTGTTTGAAAACAGTAATTTTGACAGTCCCCCTAGGGTCTGTCAACAGGGCTAGCCAACACGGTGCCTTTTCATTGTTTTGGACTAAAACTCCCATAAGCCCCAACCAGCATGGCCAATTGTCAGGGATTATGGGAGATGTTGTCTACACCACCTGGAGGGCACCATGTTGGCTACCCCTTCCCTAGAAACAGTACAAGAAAAATAATTCCAGTACTAATAGGATGAAATAGGTGTGTTTCCCTTGGCTTAGAAGCCCATTTCAGAAGCCATCATATTGGGTGGTATTCAGTTAACACATCTTGTTAATGCAAGGATTTCCATTTGCTCAACAAGACTCCAGCCTCAACCCTCTGCATGTCCCCCTTTCTCAAATCTGTTCTGGAGGGTTGGGGAAACCCCTACAACAAATTTAGAGGGTGCATTGGGGAAGGAGAGGGGGGACCTCCTATCGCTCAAGCAAAAACCTTTGCAATGATGGGACCATGACTCAATACATTGGATACAAGCTATTATGTTAAATAGTGTTGATCATCAGTTCAGAGAAGAGGACATAATGGAAGTCTAGATTTAGTCTTTCCCTTTCCCCCCACCCCACCCCAAATGGATGATAAGTGGTACCAAGCATACCCTGACTGCTTCATTATTGGACTTTATGATTGATGGAAAACATGAATTTGCATGTGCATTTCCTCTTACTGGACTGAGCTGCTAGAGAAGGGAAAATGGAGAACTACAAGAAATAATGTCAATATCCTATGCTAGTGGCAGAATTATTATTCATTTTTTTTAAAATCAAGTCTCCAGGTCATATATGTCAAGCATACTTTGAGACTAACAAATTTCTCTTTGTGTTCTGTTATTTTATATCTGTGTAATTAAACCCTGATAGTTATTGAAAACTTCCATCCTGATGAATATATTTAATTTTAATTTTAATTGTAATTGTAATTTTATTTTAATTTTGGTCTCAACCGTGTTTTTAAAATGTTTTTATTGTTATATTGTACCCACACTCACTTGTATTTTAATGTGGTTTTATTATGCTGTACACCGCCCTGACAGCTTGTCGCTATAGGGCGGTCTAAAAGTACAATAAATAAAAAAATAAAAAATATATATTTATATATTAATTAAGAAATTATATACTGCTGGATTGTAAGAAACCTCTTAAGAGTTTTACAAAACACATTAAAATTATCGATAAAACAGTTAAAAACACTTAATAACATTTTTAAACGAATTAAAAACAGCAACAGACAAAAAACCCCACAAACATCAGCATCTATGCATCTGGATAGGCTTACCTAAACAAAAAAGTTTTAAGCAGGCGCTGAAAATAATATAAAGAAGGCACTTGCCTAATGTCAATGATTAAAAAGAAAGGGCATATTTAATTTGTAGTTATCTTGCAATCATTTATTTCTTTTCTTTTTTGCTCTCTCTTAGTTTTGAGTGATTCACATTATGGTCAATTTTCTAATGTAATGCTCTAATTTTAGGCTCCTCGTATGGCTAAAAGACATTGAGGAAGACTGCAAAGTGGTTCTAAGGCAACCACCGTTTCGTATGAGAGTGCAGAAATTTGTTGTTGTTATGTGCCTTCAAGTCAATTACGACTTATGGTGACCCTATGAATCAGCGACCTCCAATAGCATCTGTTATAAACCACCCTGCTCAGTTCTTGTAAATTCAGGTCTGTGGCTTCCTTTATGGAATCAATCCATCTCTTGTTTGGCCTTCCTCTTTTTCTACTCCCTTCTGTTTTTCCCAGTATTGTTGTCTTTTCTAGTGAATCATGTCTTCTCATTATGTGTCCAAAGTATGATAACCTCAGTTTCATCATTTTAGCTTCTAGTGACAGTTCTGGTTTAATTTGTTCTAACACCCAATTATTTCTCTTTTTCTCAGACCATGGTATCCGCAAAGCTCTCCTCCAACACCACATTTCAAATGAGTTCATTTTTCTTTTATCTCCTTTTTTCACTGTCCAACTTTCACATCCACACATAGAGATTGGGAATACCATGGTCTGAATGATCCTGACTTTAGTGTTCAGTGATACATCTCTGCATTTGAGGACCTTTTCTAGTTCTCTCACAGCTGCCCTCTCCAGTCCTAGCCTTCTTCTGATTTCTTGACTATTGTCTCCATTTGAGTTAATGACTGTGCCAAGGTATTGACCCTTGACAAGTTCAATGTCCTCATTATCAACTTTAAAGTTACATAAATCTTCGGTTATCATTACTTTAGTCTTCTTGACGTTCAGCTGTAGTCCTGCTTTTGTGCTTTCCTGTAGTCAGCTGTAGTCCTGCTTTTAACTTTCATCAGCATTCGTTTCAGATCATTACTGGTTTCTGCTAAGAGTATGGTATCATCTACATATCTTAAATTATTGATATTTCTCCCTCCAATTTTCACACCTCTTTCATCTTGGTCCAATCCCGCTTTCCGTATGATATGTTCTGCGTACAGATTAAACAAATAGGGTGATAAAATACAATCCTGTCTCACACCCTTTCCAATGGGGAACCAATTGGTTTCTCCATATTCTGTCCTTACACTAGCCTCTTTTCCAGAGTATAGGTTGTGCATCAGAACAATCAGATACTGTGGTACCCCCCATTTCTTTTAAAACCATTCCATAGTTTTTTGTGATCTACACAATCAAAGACTTTGCTGTAATCTATAAAACATGGGGTGATTTTCTTCTAAAATACCTTGGTCCATTCCATTATCCAGCATATGCTTGCAATATGATCTCTGGTGCCTCTTCTCTTTCTAAATCCAACTTGGATTTTTTTCCCCCAGAGAGTCAGTTGTTAATCATTTACCAGCACACCACTGCCAATGACCCTCAGAGGTGGAATTTTCCACTTCAGTCCCAGGGCATGTTACAACAATTTTAACATGCAGCATCACGAAATAGGTTCCATTTTTCTGTTAATAACAAGCAGATCAATAATTCTTGGTGCAATTCAGTTTGGGATCTGGGATTTGGCTGGATGCAGTGTACAGCCCTACTGCTTTTGAGTTTTGCTAGCTTCCTTCACGATAGAAAAATGGAGCAGAATAACCAGAGCAGCACTAACAACCACCTTATGAGGCAGGCCAAGGTAAGAGACAGCAACTTGCCCAAGACTCCCCACTGAATTACATGGCTGAGAAGCAGATATTCCACATTGAAATCCATGGCTCTTGGAGGGCAGAAATGTGGATAGAACTGAAAACAGGATTCTTGCAGGCCTGTTCTATTTCTGGCCCTTCTGGCAATGCATACTTTCAGTGGGTTACATAGGGTCACCTCAGATGTCCTTTTTATTATGCATTCATGATGATTTGTGTTTATGATGTTATTGAGGCAATTATACTCAATCCCACTTTCAATGCAATTTGTGACTGCAAAGGTTTCAGGGTGGATAAACTGCATTGTTTCCAGTCAGTGTATGTCCCATAACTTCCTGCATTAATCCTGTAATTTCTCATATCACAAATGTTTCCGGTAGTTTTGTTTTGCTATGATTTGTTCTTCTTGTTTTTTGCAGCACCGGATGGCAACAGTGCAGTAGCATTGGGGAAGCATTGCAGATCTAATGAAGCAGAATGATGTGTGGATGGTCGAGTACGAATACAGCCAAGCTGATGAAAAATGTGGCAGCCAGAATGCTGATGAGAGTACATGGCCAACGACATGTGACACCACTTTTGAAACATCTGCACTGGCTGCCCATCTGCTACCAAGCCAAGTTCAAGGCCCTTGTATTAATTTACAAAGCCCTGAACAACTTAGGTCCAGGGTATCTTAGGGACCGCCTGAACCCTAATAGCCCCACTCGATCACTGAAATCATCTGCAGGAGCGGCTTTGGTCATCCCCCAAGTTGGTGAGGCTCATTTAACATCAACACAAAATTGAGCTGTCAGTGCCATCTGCCCAGTTCTCTGGAATGCTCTGCCAACAGAGATTCAGCAGGCGCCTTCTGTTTTACGCGCCTGCTGAAAACCTTTCTGTTTCGCCAGACTTATTCAGGCAATTAAGATGATGCTTTTTTTTTTTGCAACAATTGATCTTTGTTTTCATTATATTTTTAATGTTTCATTATTATTCTGTGGTGGTGGTTGTTTTACACATGTTGTAAACCACTTTGATGTTTTAATGAAATAGTGGTATACAAATATTTGTATTAATAATAATAATTAAACATACACCGCTAGTGCACAATTATTGCATCAATGTAATCTTGCACATCACGCCCATTTAAAAAAACAACAGTCCGGAGAGGACCCATAATGCCAATGGCATGCATTGACCCAGATTCCATCTTTGGTTTCTTCTGCTATTGAAAGTTTTCCTTGACACCAGCACACCTGAGATGAAAAGAAAGACTGGCCATCTCCCCAAAAGGAGCAACGTGACTTCTGTATTGCCTTTAAGTGAATGGACATATTAGTATTAACCCCAGTTTTAGCCACTCTTTGTCTCCCAGATCCTGCTGGATGAATTGGCAGTGAAGGGGTAATTCCTGGAGCCTCTTCCTAGATCCTTTACTTTCCCATCAGCAACATCAGGTATGAGAGAGAGAATTCCGCAAGAGCAACTGCCTTGTTTCCCTTGGGGTGCAAAACTTAAAGAGGAATGGCCAAGCAAGCTAGGACCCCTCGATTCTTTCCAAGAAGATCTCTGGGGCTCTGAATTCCCTGCAGCTTCAGGCTGCTGGAACAAAGCTGAAGCTTCAAGGAGTTCAGGGCCTGCTATCTTGAGATAAGTTTTTTATGTAAACAAGCCTACACTATTAAGCCAATGCTGAAAGGCCAGAGTTTCTTTGTGGCACTTGAAAGGTCCCTCCTTCTTCTTTTGCAGGCACATCCACCATCGCCCCCAGCTCCCCCCACCTTCCTTTTACTTGAAGCAAAAGTTATGCTTATCCAGGATCTAACATGGGAAGGTTGGATTTCTTCAGACAGCCTAAGCCTTCCAACAGCAGCCTTCACATTCAATCAGCGTCGAGAGGCAGGAGTAGAAATTCATTTCATGAACAGTGAGAGGTCCTTCCCTGTCCATGTGTCTGCTGAACACACACCATCTCATGCATATGCCGGTGGCAGCTCAGCAGGACCCTTGCCATTTTCCCAAACCGCTCTTTGCTCAAACGCTGATAATTAAACACCATTTTATTCCTTTCACGTAAAAATAATAATAATCAATTTCTCCTCCCCCTTGCAAACACCCAGCCAAAGTTGTAAGCTTGGAGAGACCATCATTGACCTTGGCAGCTTCCGTTGACAAAGCTCTCGGGTTCATGCAGAGTGGATTTTCAGCAGGATTAGTCTCATGAAGGCAATCAACCCCCTGCCACTCTCTTGACTTCCCAATTCCTTTCCACAAGTTGATCACTGTGACAATTTTCATCCCATTTCTCTCTAGGACAGATCTGTGAGCTATTAGAGATCAGGAATGTCTATATTTAACGAGAGCTTCTCCTTACAAAACCTGTGTGTTTATGTTTAAGTTTACTGTCTGTTGCATGGCAACCTAGTACAGAAGCACAATTTAAGGTGTTCCTTTCCTTAAAAAAACAAAGTCTGGACCATATTATTTGTTCTTGGTCTTTCTTCTTTCCCTTCACTGTTTAATTCAATGGGCAGTAATGACCCATGCAAATGTATGTACAGGCATCCATAACAGGCCGCGTACACAACATTTAAAGCACATTCTCCCCTTCCCCAAGAATCCTAGGTACTGTAGTTTACCTCTCACAGAGCTACAATGCCCAGCACCCTTAACAAACCACAGTTACTAGCATTCTTTTTTTTTTTTTGGAGGGAGGGATACGTTTTAAATGTATAGTGTGTACACAGCCACACTCACAGCGTTTGTATTTTCATAATGACACAATTGGCAAACGTAACACAGCTAAGCAAAGAAAGTGATGGCAAATATGATGGAGGACAGTGAGGGTGAAAGAAAATGATGGTAAGACCACCAGCATTGCAACAGACTAGATAGCTTTGGTTACTTATTTAAACACTTCACAGCAGGGATGTAGTTGTCTGGGGTACCGGGGGGTCTTAGACCCTTTACTTTTTTGGGAGCTCGGTCCCAGCAGCATCCCTATATCTCTAGCATCCTACAAGCCACTTAGCACAAAAGGGGAGTGTGTGAGCCACTGTTTTCAGTAGCTAACCCTCTCCCTTTTCATGTTTATTGGCTCCTAGGGACATGTGTTAAGAACATAAGAAGAGACTGCTGGATCAGGCCAGTGGCCCATCTAGTCCAGCATCCTGTTCTCACAGTGGCCAACCAGGTGCCTGGGGGAAGCCCGCAAGCAGGACCCGAGTCCAAGAACACTCTCCCCTCCTGAGGCTTCTGGCAACTGGTTTTCAGAAGCATGCTGCCTCTGACTACGGTGGCACAGCACAGCCATCATAGCTAGTAGCCATTGATAGCCCTGTCCTCCATGAATTTGTCTAATCTTCTTTTAAAGCCGTCGAAGCTGGTGGCCATTACTGCATCTTGTGGGAGCAAATTCCATAGTTTAACTATGCGCTGAGTAAAGAAGTATTTCCTTTTGTCTGTCCTGAATCTTCCAACATTCAGCTTCTTTGAATGTCCATGAGTTCTCGTATTATGAGAGAGGGAGAAGAACTTTTCTCTATCCACTTTCTCAATGCCATGCATAATTTTATACACTTCTATCATGTCTCCTCTGACCCGCCTTTTCTCTCAACTAAAAAGCCCCAAATGCTGCAACCTTTCCTCGTAAGGGAGTCGCTCTATCCCCTTGATCATTCTGGTTGCCCTCTTCTAAACCTTTTCCAACTCTATAATATCCTTTTTGAGATGAGGCGACCAGAACTGTACACAGTATTCCAAATGCGGCCACACCATAGATTTATACAACAGCATTATGATATCGGCTGTTTTATTTTCAATAACTTTCCTAATTATCCCTAGCATGGAATTTGCCTTTTTCACAGCTGCCGCACACTGGGTCGACACTGGCTGTTGTTGTTGAAGGCATCTCATTCTCCACCCAGCAGCAAAAAAAGGGGGCAGGGTGTGTGTGTCTGTGACTATTGAGGAAGGGAGCCTGCACTTCTGCATTTGCCACGATGCTACTGCTTCACAGTATACTTCCTACCACTGGTGTCTAGTGCCTAGTAGACCTGGTGGGACCGCTGAGGGGTCCTGGAGACATGGCCAGCAAGAAGTCACAGAGGTGTGGCCAAGTTGTTCTGTTCTTCTACCCATCGTCCCTTGAAAAGATACTGTAGACACTTAAGCAGTGCTCTTTTACAAATAGTTAGCGCCTATCGTTAGCTGAAAAATACTCAGCTGAAAAATGTCTTACTTTGGTTCAGAAGGGGTCTCTGCTGTCACAATTTCAGTGTAAAGTCATGCCACAATATTATTATTATTATTAGAATTTATTACCCACCCTTCACCCAGAGGTCCCAGTGCATTACAACAATTTTAAAGCACATAATTAAAACAGTTGAACACAACCTAAACAACATAACTGCACGTTACTCAGAGGTAAGGGCCCACTGAATTCCCCCAGCCCATTCACAAAAATAATTGCATATTGCTTAAGTTTAAAAGCATAGTTAATCCTTTAGTATAGAAAGACACTCACACCTTCCACTGTTGCACGCTCTCTCTCTTCCTATATGATGTTTTTTGCAAATCTCATGCTACATGCTTCTGCACAGGCGCAAGCCTGCACAGAAGCATTCATGTTTAACATGATGCTGCAAGGTGGGGCAATGGTGGTGATGATGCCACTGCTTGCTTGAGGTGCCCAGTGATGGTGACGTGCAAGTTGCCCAGTGGTGGTGTGAGGTGCCCAGCACCTCGTGGCTGCAACTGCAGTGGCGTCCAAGGCACCTGGTGACAGCAGTGGTGCCTGCGGCGAACAGGTGAGCAAACAAGTGGAGTGGTGGCGGAGGTGAGCAAGGCCTCTGGCAGGGGTTGGGCCAGACCGGGCCTGGCCCTTGGAAATTGGATGGGTCAGTCTTTAAGTTGGTGGGGGGAGGGGAGCCCAGAAAAGGAGACCCAGGGGGAAGGAGGGAGACCTGTGGGGGAAGGAGGGGGAACATGGGGGGAGAGGGAGAGAGGAGGACCCAGGGGGAGGGAGGGCTGGCTGGCATCCCATGGGGGAATGGAGGGCTGGCCATGGAAGGAGAGGGAGGAAGGGCTGGTGACCCATGGGAGGGGGAAGGCTAGTGACCCATGGAAGGGAGGGGGAGCACTGGTGACCAGTGGGAGGGGAGGGAGGAGGAGGGATGGTGACCTATGAAATGGGAGGGAGGATGAGCACTGGTGACTGTGGGAGGGGAGGGAGGAGGAATGCTGATGCCCTGTGGGGTAGAGGGAGGACTGGCAATCCATGGGGGGATCACATGGTGTGTGTGCAGGGACGTCACTACCGGGGTGCAGAGGGTGCGGACTGCACCCAGGTGACACCCTGAGGGGGTGACGAGGGTGCAGACTGCACCCAGGTGACACCCTGAGGGGGGTGACACCCAGAGCCACCCCACCCCACGCAGTTGGCCGGCAAAGGAGCCGAGAAGCGCTCCGGGTCAGCGCAGTCAACTCTTCCTTGGAGGCGGGCGGGCGAGGCCGACAGCAGGTGCCCGCTTGCTGGCAGTGAAGCCGAAATGGGCCTTCCACCACCAGCCTGGAGCATGTGGTGAGTGTGTGTGTGTGTGCGCGCCCGCATGCGTGCACACAACACCAACCACCCCCGTCCATGCCCTGGGAGGGTGCGTGCCGGAGGTCCGCATCCCCCCGCACTCTTGCTAGTGACGCCCTGGGTGTGTGCTGGCAACAGTAGGAGGGATTGGCAAGTGAAGCAAGCAGGGGCAGAGCTCCCAGTTAACAAATGCTAATTTTAAAAAGCCCTCACTCACCCCACACCCTAGTCCTGCAAGCTGCTGCAGCAAAGCACACACAAAGAGAGACAGGCTGACATTTCTCCTCTCAGTTGCTTCCCCATCCATTCCCAATGACAACCACAAAATAAAAAAAAAATCTCATATTTGTTATCAAAAGGCAATTGAGACTCACACTACATCCAGTGTTTTACTCTCACAGTTCTGAGCATGCTCAGAATCTATGTATAATTCTTATATAGGTTAAGACTACCAAATGGGGCTGTTCTTGAACCAGCTTAGACTCCTCCCTAGTTCCTCCCTAATATGCTATAGTGCATTGGTGTTAGATTAGCCTCCTAACAACAGATAGAATAGGAGCCTTCCTAGGAGGGCTGACCAGCAGGCAGACCAAGGGGAGGGACCTTTTTAACATAGCTGCACTTTAGGATTAGGATTGGCTAGGAGTGGCACACTGAGCTGATTGGCCAGAGAACAGGAATCCGATTGGCCAGAGAGCAGTAGATTGACATATATGTTTGCGGAGCTTCTGTGAGTTCAAACAAAAGTATAAAATGTGTGTGGAACAAGAACATTGCTTGACATTCTCATTGGCAGGGCTATGCCCCAGTGACCTCAATGAACCAACTTCCACTGCTTCCTACTAAGTACCATTTGCAGTACAACCAAAGGTTAGCAATGCACATTGCTTAATTGTTAAGATGAGAGAGGGCACGGGATGGGGTGAGAGAAAAATCACACCATCGAGCAAGTAATGCACATGGTGAAATTTACACAATGCTCCTTATTCAGCTCACTTGCAGAATGCGTTGCACTGTTATCCCTCCCCGTTCCCAAATGTGCTGGCTGTTACGAATGATATAACCACATAGTTTGCGCTTTAATTAGTTTTCTAAACACATGACAAAGTAAACAGAATAAATCACAGTGACCTTTAAATTCCCAGAATTACAGCTGACTTAAATGGCCATAATATGGTAATAATAACCAACCCTAATAGCCAGGCTCTGTTCCGTACTGTACCTTGCGTGATATGCTGTGTTATTAATTTTGGTGTGATCACAAATTATCCCCATAGTCCAGGTTTAATACTTTATTGATGTTGTTATTAATATAGATTTGTCAGTAAAGATACAAAAGTAAGCCACTCATACTTAGTGTCAGTTGAGAAAACCAGCTGGGAAGAAGAAGAAGAAGGGCGGCGGGGGGAGAGGAGAGACAAGCTGGCTTATCCTTACTGGGAGAGAAAGCAGTTCATATAAGGGAAGGAAGCCTTAATGATTCCATTTCATTAGGGGCATAGTTAATCTGAATTAAAGAAGATGAAGGAGGTGAAGACACACACACACAATGCAGGGAGCGGTTTCCTTCACTTCCCAGAGAAGCCGTGAACTGCATGAGGATATGAAGCTATGGTTAGAGCTCCATTCGGGAGAAGAGATGCCAGAAAATGTTTAAGACCTAGGAACATAAGAAGAGCCTGGTTGCTGGATCAGGCCAAAGGTAGTCTGGATGTGGGCCAATAAATCCTGAAAAGACAGAGGTGTGAAGTGTCCTAGAGTTCTCGCGTCCTAGAAGTGGGGAGGCAGCGTGTTTTGGATGGGGTTGCACTCCCCTTGAAGGAGCAGGTCCACAGCTGGGGGGTACTTCTGGGGCCAGCACTATCACTGGAGGCTCAGGTGGCCTCAGTCATTAGCAGTGCCTTTGTCCAGCTCCGGCTGGTTTGCCAGCTTCAGCCCCTTTTGGAGAGAGATGACTTGGCCACAGTACTCCATGCTCCAGATCAGATTATTATAATGTGCTCTAGGTGGGCCTGCCCTTGAAGATGACTCGGAAACTTCAACGGGTGCAAAATGCAGCAGCCTAATTACTGGCTGGGGTTCCCTTTAGATCGCATATAACCCCTGTTTTAAAATGGCTACACTGGATGCCGGTTCATTTACGGGCCCAATTCAAGGTGCTTACACTAGTGTCTAAAGCCCTAAATGTCTTAAGTCTGAAATATCTGAAAGAGTGCCTCCTTCCCTACAAACAGGGCATTCTCTGTGGTGGCCCCTAAGTTGTGGAACTCCCTCTTCACTGAGGTGCATCTGGCAACTCCATTGTACCATTTTAGGCGAGTGCTGAAGACACACCTCTTTACCCTGGCCTTTGACACTGGAAATGTGTATTTTTAGGACCTACTGTATTGTGTGATTTTAGGTTCTTAATTTTTTTAATGCTATATTTTCAAATTGCTGTAACCCACCCTGGAACCTTTGGGTGAAGGGCAGGTAATAATAATAATAATAATTAATAACTAACAAAAAGAGTCCAGCATTCTGTTCTCCTAGCGACTAGCCAGATACCCATGTGAAGCCTGCAAACAAGACCTGGGTGCAACAGCACTGTCAGCACTTGTTTTATTCTATTCATTTCTTTATTAGATTTCTATAAGCTCTTCACCTTAAGGTCTCGGGGTGTGTTGCAACAATATAACCACATAATTAAATACAAGTAAAATAATTCCAAACAGCAGCAGCACAGTATAGGTTAAACAAAACGCAAGAGGCAGGTCTCTCAAAGCAAAATACCTTAACTGTCATCAGGCAAGGTAAGGAAGGATATAGCAGAAGCTATACAATGAAGGTACCAGGAACACCCTTGTGGGAAGGGAGTTCCACAATTTAGGGGCTGCTACAAAGAAATCCCTTTCCCAGGATTCCATTCCCCACATTTCTGAGAGTGGCAGAACTACCAAGAGAGACCCACTTAACACCCAAGATGGATCTGTAGGGAAGGAGGCATTCTTTCGAATAGATGGGGGTGTAAGTCACTTAGGGCTTGAAACACTTAGGGCTTGAAAATCAGCCAAATTCTACCAAACCAGGCTCAGCAACAGTCTTTGAGGGCTCTTAAAATGCTCATCTCACATGTTTATTATTGGCCCAACACTCCATAGGCTCCACTACACAGGGCACACTCCCACTGACTAGGGCTGAGTGAGCATTTCATTTCCTCGGGTTTCTCACTTTTCCAGCCTTAAGATCCATTCTCCATATTTCTGCTTCAGTTTATGATTTTTTTTAAAAAAAGTCCTCCTGAAAATTCACAAGCCATTTATTACCAATCTCCCCTTGCACTACATACTTGTATGTACTTTTGTCTAATAGGTACATTTTGCAAGGCAATTTCCCCTAATATAATGTATTTTTGTACGTTGTTTTCACTAACATGTGCATTTACATGCCCACTTTACACTAGTATATGCATTTTTGTAAACACTGCTTGGCCGATGAAGTGCATTGCAAAATTCAGAGAAGTGCAAACGTCAACAGATGGCTGTGTTTCTGTACATATGTTGTTTCAGAAAATGTGAATTAAGTAAGGTTGCCTTTAAATGCAAAATGAATTCAATTTCTCCCCCGTCCCCACTATGGACAGATATACCCCAGGTTTGTAGTTCATCGCTCCGCAAAGAACCCTATTCCGTCTTTGGAAAATTAACCTGGCCTCCATCCAATTCAAACCCCCCCCCCCCGGCCAGTCATGTAAATTATTCTATGAAAGTGCCGTGGAAGTCAGCTAAGGTCTAACAAGAAATGCCCTGTAGTCATGTTTATAGCACATGATTTAGACATTTCACTTCAGGCTTCTTCAACTTTCTTCCCTTTTAGTTTCACTCTTGTTCTGCAGAGAGGGAAGGAGAATGTTTATACATGAGGTTTGCCAATAGATCGTAGAAGTCTGACTAGTAGATGTCTAGGGACACCATGCTAATTAGCTTTGAACTTTCGAGAAATTGCTGGTGTTGATATTGGGCATGCAGTGGATTGGAAAAAAAATAATGAGAAATAGTCAAAGGCACTTCCCTTCTCCTTCCTCCTGTTTGGTTGCCTTCTATATCTTCTCCCCAACCCCCCCAAAAAGCCCTCCTTAAACTGGACTCAAAGACGCATCATTTGCTTTTGTCTCTCACAATTTATTTATTATTTGATTTATTTCCCACCCTTCCTCCCAGCAGGAGTCCAGGGTGGCAAACAAAAGCACTAAAAACACTTTAAAACATCATAAAAACGGACTTTAAAACACATTAAAACAACTTTAAAAACATGTTTTTAAAGTTTTGAAGACATATTTAAAAAACGGTTAAAAACATTGTTTTTCTAAAAAAAAAAAAAGGTTTAAAAACATATTAAAAAGCAATTCCAACACAGAAGCAGATTGGGATAAGGTCTCAACTTAAAAGGCTTGTTGAAAGAGGAAGGTCCATTTGCCCACAGCATGTAAGTCAAGAGTGGGAAATCCTGGGAAGACGCGTGGACTTCAGCCTAATTCCATGTGGCACTCGGCCTAATTTCACACAGGTGGCAAGGAAGGGGGGAAAGGCAGTGGCAACTGTTAGCTCTGTATCAGTGCGGCAGTGGAATCTGCTCTTTTAGTTTTAGTTCAAACCTTCAAGGGCCTGTCCAAGGTGCTGAAATCAATTCCCACAATAGGTTCAGCACCTTGAAAGGATAGACTAACATCAGAGCGGATTCCACTGCCCCACTGACATGCAGCCAACAGCCTCTACTGTGGAAAGAGGAGGAAAAGAGGATATAAGAAGAAGAGAGAGGTAGTGGTGGTGGCAAGAAGTGAAAGAGAAAAAATGACAGAGGAGTAGGAGCAAGAAAAGGAGGTGGCTCCACTCACTTTTGACACCTGCCTTTCACACCATCAGTATGCAGCTCTCACCAGGGGGGGAGGGCTCCTATACCCCAAATTAGAGATGGGGCTGAAATTAGATTCAGTTTATATTTAAAGTCAAACCTACCTAATCTGCACATTTCAGCATGATATATAAACCAAAACACAGCCATCTTTTGAAATCCACACAACTTCAAAGGTTGCAATGCAGTTCTCCAGCCGGGCATTGTGTACAATAATGCATATGCTAGGGCAAAGCATGCATAGACACAACCATAGTGGATATATCATATGCAAATGCATTATGTTAGGGGAAATTGCTTTGCAAGAAAAGTGTGTATTAGGCAAAACGCCACACAAAAATGTGTTCTTTAAGAGAAATGCACACTAAAATACTCATGCATTTTCACAAGGCTTTTTAAAAAGGTCTTATAAAAATTCATCCGTATTTATGTAGAAATATGGAGGACTGGATTTAAGATTAGAAAAAAGAGAAACTGTGTGAACCCTAAATTGACAGATTCACCCATCCCTGCCCTTCATATGAACCAATCAGCTGCACTGACCCAGAGATCCACAAGTGCAGTCGGGTCCCTTTTTTGAGCCTTTTACCAAACCAATGATCAAATTCAACCTCCATTATTTCTTCTTTTATATCTGTTTGCTATGTTTATACACACACACACTTTAAGCATTTTCTACTCACTAGAAAAGACTCTCAAGAACTCCTTACGTAAGATGAACAACAAACAAGAGCATCCCTGTTGCAGAATTGCAGTCTAAAAAAACCTGAAGTCTGCCCTAGGCTCCTTTCGGAGGAAGGAAAGGATACAAACTTAATAACAACAACAATACAAGCAAACTCAGAAACACAATTATAACATTCTTATAATGACCAGCTTGAATGAAAGCAGTTCAGAGAGAGGACAAGGCAAAGGTAGCCTCTCGGCTGAGCCAGTCCAACAGGCCTGCTTTCATCTCTGCCTCTGGCTGGAGGCAGAACATCCGACATTTTGCAGGAATGCAAACAGGTGAGCTCCTGGGGAAGCACCCTTAGGCACCTTTCAGGGTGATGGGTGGATTCTGATGTCCTGGGGTTGATAATGCAAAAGGTCCCCTCCACACCCCTGTAACGTGTTCCTTGGAGAGGGAGCAAACAAAATGGCTTAGCCTCATTCCCAGCATGGGATTGCTTGCCTTAATAAACAGCAGGCTTTGCCTGATTAGTTTAAATTGGTTCCCACACTGACAGCTTTCCCTCTGCAGATATCTCGTTAATTAAATAAAGTGGCCCTTAGTTCAACTCAGCTACCTGTGTCCAACTCTTTAATTTCAGCCTTCAGTGGCAACCGCCATTTCCTCCTCAAGACCCACAAACAGTTCTTTTTACCGCCCCCTCCCACTTCTCTCTTTCTCTCCAGCCCATGAAACAGAATTCAGCAATGTTTTGGACCCTTTTCCAGCTATGCATATGCACAAGCAACAACAACATGATCTGACAAAACAGAGATAAGCATGCATTAATATAGAGCTATATTTTTAAAAAAGAAAAGAAAGCAGGAAATGGAAATGAGAAAATGTTCTTGCAAACCACTGCACAGTCATCTGGGGTCTCGGGGGGTCTTAGACCCCTTACTTTTGTTGGAGCAGGGTCCCTGCAGGGTCTCTTTGTCTTCAGCGTCCTACAAACCAATCAGCATGTGTGTTAGCTACTGAGTCTTCTAATATATTTCCTTGTCCTTTCCTGCTGATTGGAGTAAATCAGAATGAAAGGAGGTGAGCCAGTCACTGTGAAGACTCTTCTCACTAGCTAACACACTCCCTTTTCATGTCAATCGTTGCGGGAGAAGAGATTAACAAGATTTCATTCTCAACCCAGCAGGAAATAAAGGGGGGAGGGAGCATGGATGTGACTATCATGAAGGGACCCTGCACTTATGAATTTGCCACTAAACTACTGATTACATAGGAGGTACATTGGGAGGATAGAATTCTGGACTGGACCACTTGAGATTGTTCTCGATTTTTAATACATCCCCCCCCAAAAAAAACCCTAAAAAAACTTTTTACATGAGATAAACTAATCTATCAGGCTGAAGGGGATACTAAAACATTCTCCATGTCCTTACTCATTGCAGTTGTGTTTACAGTGTGTTGTTTATTACATGGAGGATTCCCCATTGGGAATCTGAATTGGTGCAGTTTGGAATTTCTTTCCCCACCCATACTTGACTATCTCTGGAAAATGAAAGGAAATATTTGCAAGAAAGGTCAACTCAACATTTATCTTTCAGTTCAAGGGAATAAGCACGGATGATTTTTCTGTCTAGATGCTCAGCTTGATTTGCTCTGTGTGCAAACACACACACACACATACACACTTTCTGCATGCGAAACCTCAGCATATTTTCTGCCATTATTCCCCAGAATTTATCATATCAATAAACCCACACATACAATGCCCAAATAGATAACAAACTGAAATGACTTATTTATAATCAGAAATGCTCGGATACCAGATGGCATTCAGTACATCTTCATACAACGGGTTCTTTAGTACAGTTCCAACTCCACAGGAACAAACAGTAGAATATTATTAAAATGTCAATTAGTTTTAATTTCTGCTCAAATCTATAATAGGAGGGGGTGGGGAGTGCTGGCACATGCTTGATTTTAATTTGGTTATAGGGTTCTGAATGCTAATAAACACACACAACTTTGAAATGCGTCAAGATGAACAGATGCAAAGGGGGGGAGAAAGGATTATGCAGAGGGGAGGGAAATAATATTTTTAAATGAAACTGACAGTGTCTTGTGTATTTCAAACCACTTTGTTGCACCTGGCTTAATTAGACATGTTGCCAATTGTTCAGCAAGTTCAAGCTCAATTATCTTAAGGATAGCCCTCCCACTAGGCATGGTTGACAGTGATGTAAAAATGCCACAAATATCCATATTTTCTGTTTCTGAAGAGAAAATCGTGCATCAGTTCTGGGTTTGAGAAAGATGTACCAGAGACAGACCCGTTTGTTTAAAACCAGATCTATCCTGACTAGGGTTGTCAGGCTCAGGGCCTGAGACTGATCCTGTACCGTTTGAGGAAGAGACAGTCAGCAGGTGTTCTTGCAACCCTGTCATGGGAAAAACCACAAGGTGGAATTCTCCCTTCCCCCTGCACAACTTTTCAAGATGCAGAAGACTTCTTGGTTGCCAGGCCCAGCCTCCCAGAGGTCTTCTGTATCTCTAAAAGTTGTGCAGGGAGAAGGAAGAATTCCACCTTGTGGTTTTTCCCATGACAGGGTTGCAAGAACACCTGCTCTTGGCTGACTTTCTCTTCTCCTAAAGATACAGGATCAGTCTCAGGCCCTGAACCTGGCAACCCTAGTCCTGACCTAGTAAAGGGGGGTGTCAGGGCCAACTTTAATAGCAAAGGAAGCATGAGATGGGGAAGAAATTAGGTTTGATTTGCATTTGAATGGATACTCCCCTAATTCACAGTTCTTAAAACAATACACCAACCAAAACGTAACTGTCCCATGAAATCTGAATTTCTCTGAATTTTGCAATGCAGTTCTTAAAGCCCCCCCCCCCAAAAAAGTGTAGAAACGTGCATGTTAGGGAAACATGAGCATTGTTATATTATGCTTTAACTTAGGAGAAATTGCTTGCAAAAAATTGTATATTAGGAGAAAGTTATTTCAAAAAAATGCCAACCTATGTGGAAACAGGTCTGGTGCTAGCAGGTGGCCAGGTTGGGAACTGGCCAAGGGCCACTGGCACTGAGAGGTTCCTTCTGTGATCCAGTGGTGCGGATCACAGAGCAACAGTCACCCTCCCAGACAACCGCCCCAGTGGGGCCACCAGCACAGTCTAGCTGCACAAGGTTCTGTGGTGCCACATAAGCGTGCTATGCATGCTTGCCATGACCCAAGATGGCGAGGACATCAACATATGCCACTACCATCTTGTGTGATCGTAGGCAGGCACACACAGTGCTTTTATCTGCTGACACAGCTGGGCCTAACTGAGCCCCTAGTGATGGCAGTGGCACTGCCACCTTTGTGGGCTCCTGCAGTTTGGTGCCGGCCCTATGTGGAAATGTGGCAAACTGAACTTAAGAATGGAAAAATGAGAAAGTGAGTTAAACAAACTTATTCATCCCTATGTGCTAGTGAGTAGACCTCAATCCTCCACCATCATAACCCCCCTGCCTTCAGCTTACCTCTCTGTAGATACTTTACTAAGATCACTTTTACCAGTGCAGCTTAGTCTGGGGGGAAGCTTTGTGCCATGGACTGTGGGGAAGTAAGTGCCAGGAGGAGGGAGGTTTCATTTCATTTCATTTCATTTCTCCCCAACACATATGTGTTCTGCTCAAGAAATCCTCCACACTGACTACTTTACATAAGATCTGAAGACAGGGATGGATGAATCAGACAATTTCTTATCTACGTCTGTTTCACATGTATTCATTCGTAAATCTTCCCCGTCCCACCTCCAAATTAAGCAGTGATTTTTTTAAAAAAAATCACGAAGTACACATTCCTAAACTTATTTTAACACAACATGCACATGTTTAGATGCATTTTGGTACATTTTTTGAGAGGCATTGCAATATTTGGAGAAGTGCAACATCTGAAGGATCACTATGTTCTTATCTGCCCATTAGTACAGAAAGTGAGGATCAGATTAGGTCATATCGGAATTTACAAAATACAAATGCTTGAAGCATCCCTATTTGAAGCAGACCTGGATTTAATCAAACAGGTCTATTGTATCACAAATAGTTTCAGCCTAAATGTCCTGAACTATGTCTGTATATTCCATTTTAGAAGATATACAACAGGAGAAAAGTGTCAACTTGATGTAAGCCAACTACACATCAAGGATTCAGATTGGTATTATGACTGTGCTTTGCACACCTACACACACACAAATGATTCAGATCAGCATTCAATCTATCCTTTTGAATAGACAGTGATGCTCAGCAAAACCAGGTCTGTGAATACTTTTGAATTGGGAATTATGCTCAGTTAAGCCTATTGCACAAGCAGCGAGAAACTGTGAAGCACATTAATGATTTCGGAATGTTGCATCAGTGTGAAAACTACATATCCTGCCTTATCTTATTGCATACCCACTTTCACAGATCAGTGTGCCAACTTTTGGGAAAGCAGACACATCTGCAAAAATAAATGGAAAGGTTTTGCGTATCCCTGCAGTGATGACTGATGAGTTCATTACTAGGGGTATTCTTTCTACCTCTTGATGAGTAATGGCTTGAATTCCCAAGCTAGGAATTCACAAGTGCAAATCAGCAGATTTGCATATATTGAACTGGTTTTGTGAATAGATCCTCACCTTTCTAAACATAAACCAACACATCTCTCTCAGGAAACACGTGAGGTTGTTAAAATTCAGAATCTGTGACAATAACAAATGGAAACTTTATGTTATTGTTAGCACTATTGCCAAAAACAAAACAAAAACCCACCACCCTATTTTGCATTTGACACTAAGGATTTTGGGATGAAAGCCTTTAGACTCATCATAAGCTAAATGATCTAAAAAGAGATGCTAAGGGGAGTATATACCTGTGTGAGAAATAGATGATTAAGCATAAGAATTAGACAGAGCTTGGAAAAGTTACTTTTTTGAACTACAACTCCCATCAGCCCCAGCCAGTATGGCCACTAGATTGGGCTGATGGGAGTTGTAGTTCAAAAAAGTAACTTTTCCAAGCTCTGGAATTAGACTCAATAGAGCAAGGGTCACCAATATGGTGCTTGTGGGTGCTAGTATGCCTTTAAGTACCTCCTAGGGTGCTTATGAAAGATCCCAGTAAATATCCCCTAAAACTTCACAAAACATGGACTGTGACTGTTGGGTCTTCCTGGTCATTCCCTGTTTTCCCTAGCTTAAACATGTGCACACTTCATTTGATGCTAGTACTGGACATCCACTCTCCCTTCTAGGGTTGCCATGCTCAGGGCCTGATCCTGATCCTGTATCTTTAGGAGAAGAGAAAGTCAGCCAAGTGCAGGTGTTCCTGCAACGCTGTAATGGGAAAAACACAAGGTGGAATTCTCCCTTCTCAATGCACAACTTTAAAGATACAGAAGACCTCTTGGAGGCCGGGCCTGGCAACCAAGAGGTCTTCCATATCTTTAAAAGTTGTGCAGGGGGAAGGGAGAATGCCACCTTGTGGTTTTTCCCATTACAGTGTTGCAAGAACACCTGCACTTGGCTGACTTTCTCTTCTCCTAAACATACAGGATCAGTCTCAGGGCCTGAACCTGGCAACCCTACTCCCTTCTGTTCTGAACATATGAGAGGTACAAAGAGCTTCTCTCTGTGAACGAACATGTGCTGACTGGTGTAGGCACCTTTTTCTTATTTATGGGTTAGGCAGTCATCTATGCATTATTTTCCAGTCCTGTCTCTTTCTCTGCCATTTTGTATTGTGCCAGACTCCCACAGCAGCCATTTTGTGTTATGTCTCACCTCACAACAGTCATTTTGTGATTGGTGCCCACAGCACCTTCTCAAAATTCCAGATGTGTGTACTGGCCCAAAAAGTTCGGCAACCCCTGCAACTGATTTAGAGATGTTAGTCAGCAATATAATGGCACACTCAGAAGTACAGGGCTCCTCCTCTCCCCCTTTTCTGCTCCAAGGTTGAGAATGAGATTCTTGTTTAATAACTTCTCCCATCATAGATATCCCTAGGGGTCAATAAGCATGAAAGGGAAGAGTGTTAGCTACTGAAAGGATTCTTCTCGGTGGCTGACTCACCGCCTTTCATTCTGATTGGCTGCAATCAGCAAGAAATGTCAAGGAAGCATGTTAGAAGATTCTTCTCAGTGGCTAAGATACTCTTCCATGCTGATTGGCTCACAAGAATCTGGAACACAGGGACCCTGCTAGGACCCCGCTCCCAAAAAAGTAAAGGGTCTAAGACACACACCCAGATCCTGGACAACTATACCCCTGATGTTAGTCAAGCAAGGTCCACCTATAAGGAATACCCCATTAATTTCAGTGAAGGAAGCAGCCTCATGTGTAACAGTTGGGATACAGGTTACTTTCTCCATGGAAATGAATGGGAAAAACTTGAGGTGCACACTGAGTCTCATGAGGAGTGATATGATTAAGAACATAACAACAGTCCCGCTGGATCAGGCCAAAGGCCCATTTAGTCCATCATCCTATTCTCAGAGTGGCCAATCAGATGCCCATTGAAAGGTCACAAGCAGAAATTGAGTACAAGAGCACTCTCCCCACTTGTGATGTGCAGCAACAGGTATTCAGAGACTTCCTGCTTCTGACAGTGGAGGAGAACATAGCCATCACGTCTGGTAGCTATTGATAGTGTTTATCCTCCATGATTTTTGTCTAATTCTCTTTCAAAGGCACACAAATTGATGCCCATCACTACCAATCATATGGTGACATGGATTGGGGGAAATGGACTAGAGAACACCTTTCATAAGTTGAGCTCTCCAAATAGAATAAAACTCTGTTCAGGTTTCTTTAAGTATGAATTAGTTGTGTGAACAAGGCCATTGGGATGGGGACTCAGAAACTAGAGTTGAGAAACTTGGCTCTTGAAGTTTATATGGAAAAAGCAAACAAGTAAAAAGATGACGGGATCATAGGGACAAGACACACAATTGGTGTTTATGTCAACATATCAAATTGACTGACTTCCGGGAAGGGTGACTTCGCTTGTGCCTGCTTTTGGGACGGGCTCCCGCCTCAAAAGAAGCTTATTCAGATATAAATCAGTCAGAACATTTTTTTTTTTTGACTGATGAAATTTCTCCCGGGCAGGGAGAAACGTAGAGATCAACCTCAAAGCCTGTTTTTGTTGGGAGGACTGGATTTCATTAATTTATGAGATAAGGTCCAGCCAACAATGCCGGACGGACTTTCTAACAAGCTCTATCTGCTTAAGCGATACGTTTATCTTTTCTTCAAAGAGAGAACGGACTAACAGGCAAGCACCCTTCTTTCTATTATTTTTTTTACTTGGTTTAAATTGTTGCAGCAAAAGGAGATTTGTCAGATTGATCGGCTTTGGACAACTTCTGGGTGAGATATAGCTCTTCTCTGTTATTCACGAAACTAACAGCTTATCTCTGTTTCTGTCGCAAAAAGCTGTCCTGGAAGTGCATTCTAA
Source organism: Rhineura floridana (assembly GCF_030035675.1). Taxonomy (NCBI): domain Eukaryota; kingdom Metazoa; phylum Chordata; class Lepidosauria; order Squamata; family Rhineuridae; genus Rhineura; species Rhineura floridana. The sequence goes on along the minus strand of NC_084480.1, from coordinate 7,106,423 downwards.
AGATAATAAACAGAAGAGGGATTTCTATTCCTGATTTCTATTCTGAGGAATATTATATTGTCTGGGACTATTCTTTTTTTTGGTTTATTTTATTTTGACGAATCTGCTTCTTCACGACGCCACTAACTGTTTTGATGCTGGGAACTAAATTTGTTTTGCATTCTTGCACAAGAGAGATAAGGCAGGTTGCTCTGTTTATACTGTGATGTCATCAAGCCTGGAATATTAACCCAATTGTTGCTGAAATAAGAAGTGGTTCTTCTTTATTTTTGTTTTGCTTTGTTTTCGTGGTTTTAAAAATGGCAATCAAGAAAGTGGCTGAGAATCTGGAAGTAATTATGTTTCAGAAAATAATGGATGAGATTGAGATAACGAAACAAACCCTGCGACAGGGTAGTAAGGAGCTGAAAATTGAACTGAGCAAAATGACGCAGGAGCTTAAAGAAATAGGGGACCCTGTGAGAGAGGAGAATGAGATCAGAGATGAGAAAAGAAAAAATAAAGGGAAGATACAAGCCCTGGAGATTGGAACAAATGTGGAATTGGAAAAAGATCTGGAGTTTATGGATTTTAGAAATAAAATCTACTGTTTGGAATTTAACGTTATCTCTGAAGAAATTAATGAAGATATTAGAGATAAAGTTATCAATGGCTTGGATAATCTTCTGGACTGGAATGATGTGATGGAGCTTGATATAGAGAAAATCTATGGAATTAACTGCAGCCATGTGACAATGGAAAAACTCTTAAGAGATGAGCCAGTGCATTTTGTAAAAAAGAAGAACACAGATATGACTTTACAACAGTATTTCAGCAACCTATTCAGAATGGATGGCAAGAAAATATTTGGTATAGAGGAAATTCCCATCAGACTCTTATTATATGACTATGGCTACAACAGCAAGATTATTATGGAATACTGATAATGGAAGATTGGACACTGAAATTACTGGACTTAACAGGACTATTGAAGATGGAAGATGGAACTAATAGGGATAATGGAATAATGGCTATTGAAATTATTGGACCTAACAGATTCTGATGAGATGGATTAATCGAAATGTTTATTTGGACTATGGTTATGACAATAAGATTATTATAATTATTAACGAGATGGATTAATTGACATGTTTATTTGGAGAAAAATTGATAGATATATTTCTTAAAGAATTGAAACCTCTCTTTGACTTTTTGTGGAAAGAATAAAGTAATGTTTATGAGATTTGATGATTAATTAAGATAACTACTGGAGGAAAGTGATTTTATAATATGATTTAAGAGACAGGATTGTTATATATTGTAGACCTATAACTGATTTGATATGTGACAAATGGGAAGTCAACATTTTATTTTATTTTATTTTATTGTTTAATCATTTTTGTTTTGTTTTGTTTTTTGTCTTTGAATGTTTTATGATTTTGTTTTCTATGTTTTATGAAAATTTGAATAAAAATTATTGTAAAAAAAAAAAAATCAAATTGACTGACGTGAAAGGAGAAAACAAGTGTACTATGCCTTTAAAGGAATCCTCTAAATCTTTTCCCCCCACAGGCCACTTCAAACTGGCTGAGGGTCTTGGTTGGGCCATTGAGGCCACATTCACACCATACATTTATTCCACTATTATTCCATTTTAAACAGTCATAGCTTCCCCCAAACAATCCTGGGAAGTGTAGTTTGGGAAGAGCGTTGAGAGCTTTCAGAAGACTCCCCTATTCCCCTCACAGAGCTACAATTCCCAGAGAAGAGGGACTGACTCTTAAACTACTCTGAAAACTGTAGTTCAGTGGGCAGAATAGGAGTCTCCTAATAACTCTCAGCACCCTTCACAAACTACCCTTGCCAGGATTCTTTGGGGGAAGCCATAACTGTTTCAAATGGCATAACAGTGGAATAAATGAGTGGTGTGAATGTGGCCCTAATGATTTTTCTGCCTGTTGTAGCAATTGTAATGTGTCGTGCTACATGATACATAATTTAAATGTATTTAATTGCTTCTTCTATTTTTTATTTCTTGGATTTTATTCTGTTCCATAGAAATCAGGTTGTAATACAATAATAGAAATACAATCTAAGAAATTAAAACAGCAATTAAAGTTCTATATAAATATTTAATGCGATCTTCAACCACAAATCCACAGATACACCACAGATCACATGAATGAAGCTCACAGACCACCAGTGGTCTGTGGACCACAGTTTGGTTTCCCCTACCCTTATCCTCATTTGCGTTCAGTGATGTCATTGCAGAGACAGATCTAATTGGCTATAATGATTATGCTATGTTGCATTAGGACGCTGCTTGGTTCCTAATTGGTTGGGCTCACCCTTGTGACTAATCCAGAATAGAGGAAGAAACAGTACTTGGGGGAACCACTGGACATGAGCAGGTGCACAATCCATTTTTTCTCCTTGTGTGTGTGTGTGTGTGTGTGTGGAATTCTGCTCCAACAAAATTGCTGTTTTCTATATCAGATCAAAACTAGAGGATATTTGCTGCATTTGTAGCTGCATATGGCAATGGGTCACATGTAGAAATATGGCATTTACTACTATATTTTTTTCCAGTGAGTACCACAAGCCAGTTTGGACTAGTTAAATCGGTGGGGTTGATCAACATTCCCCTCATGCATTAACACTTTTTGGATCTTAATTTGCAATGTAGAATTACGGATAATGAAATTACACTTGCAGGTTTTAATATATTTCATTTTTGATTACAAAAGATGTGTTGGATTACTAACTCGGTCCAGGCGTCTACGTTGCAATGCCTTCTCAGCTGCTTAAGGGGGGAAGTGGGGGTGGGGGTGAGGAGAGATGGAATTTGGTAGAACCCAAGAGTCATTTATTTTCCGTTACACTGGATTTTTCAGAACAGCAATTTTGTATTTATTTATAATGTTTATCAGCACTCTAATGGCATTTTTTAAAAGATTAAATTAGCATCAGGCTTGTAATGAATGATACATTGGGAAACAGGGAATTGATAATGTTTAGCCATTTGAATATGGGCAGATATTCTTGTTTAGATGTACACTTAGGAATTATTTATATCCTCTTATGTCATATCAATTTAAATAATAATCCATGCATCAAGGCAGAAACAATCTCTTTTATACTAAAGGTTCTATTTAAAATTTGCAAATTGCACATGAAGGAGTTCTATCTCCTTTATTCAAAAGGTTCCCCCCTTTCTTTTTTCATTTAATTTAACTGTATTTAAAAAAATCCATGAGGTTAGGTCTGCAGAAATTATTGATTTTAAATGTTGCATAATAAGAATTGCGATCCAGTTCTGAACACTGAAAGTCACTCTTCTGTCACTCTTGAGCAACCATTCTTTAAACAGGATGGAGAAAGTTCTAAGGCAATGTGGGGTACAATATTTCATTTCTGCAAACTTTTTCTCCTCCATGGGAGAAAAGATCCATACTCCCAGTGGCCAGCATGGTAAAATGTTAAAGGTACTTCTTCACAACATGCAGCATATAGTTAAACTATGGAATTTGCTGCCACAAGAAGCAGTGATGGCCACCAACTTGGATAGCTTTAAAAGAGGACTAGACAAATTCACAGAGAATAAGGCTATCAGTGGCTACTAGTCATGATGGCTATACTCTCCCTCCATGGTCAGAGGCAGTATGCTTCTGAATACCAGTTGCTGGAAACCACAGGAGGGGAGAGTGATCTTTCATTCAGGTCCCACTAATGGGCTTCCCACGGGCATCTAGTTGGCCATAGTGAGAACAGGCTGCTGGACTAGATGGGTCACTGACCTGATCCAGCAGGCTCTTCTTATGCTCTTATGCAGTTTTTACATTGACAACGCTGGAAATTAATTTTAGGTGATATGCTAGGTTAAAATGTGAGAGGTATTGGCATTCTACCAGCTCTTGAAGACACACCTGTTTAGGCAAGCATTCCCCTGAATTTGGGGATCTAATTGTTTTAATAGTTTTAATAGTTTCAATTGTCTTGCTTTTTTCATTGCAGTTTTTTTTAAAAAAAACATGGATGTTTTAACGGTTTGATGGACTTACTTTATTGTATATTTTAATTACGTATGGAAATAATAATAATAAGATCAATAGAAGCCTAATTGGATAGCTGACTGTTGGAGGGAATGTTCCCTCGGAGAATAACACAGCAATCCAATTCAGGGGAAGCCAACAGAAGGGGAGCCAATGGAAGAGGAGCCGGCAGGAAGGTCCATCACATCCAAATGCCATTCAAGAGCTTCCGGGCCAGTTGAACGCCAGCTCAACCAGCAGCTACGCACAGGGACCAGAAAGGACCAGCTCTCACAAATACCTCTGCCGGGGAGTAAGCACTCTCCATTGATTTCCATTGGAATTATTTTCTTAGACTGACCTTTTCCCCAGCATAATTTTTGCCTGGATCAGGACCTGCAGGAGCACTCCAAACACGAGTTGGATGTGGCCTAAGCCCCCCCCGACCCTTCCTATGACATGCCCTTGAATGCCCCTTTTCGGGGCCTTTGCTGGCTTCCACCGGCTCTACTTCCACCAGGCTGGGCTTTCCCAGAAGAACCCTGGCTGAGCTGGCTGGGTCCTGGCTCCAGCATGGTTGAGCTGGGTTGAGATGCTTCTGCTGGCATAGCCCAGCATAGCCCAGCTGAACCAGAAGCCAGCCGGCTCAGCTGGGAGAGTACCATATCCAACTCCCCTCAGCCCAGTATAGATACCCGTTGGATTGTGTCGTAAAGTCCTATCTTCAACTGCCACAATATCTAGTTTAGGATTCGACTGCTGAATAGCTAAACTTGGTATTCTAAAGTCATACAAAAAGTGAAGGCAACTATGATGGCCCAAAAGAGGTAGCCTAACTCTCCCCCCAGACTCCCACTGCACTGGAAGGAAAGACAAAAGGAGCATAATAGAAGCAGACTGGTCCAACTCTTCCCATCACAAGGGAGGCACTTTCACCCTTGTTGTCTACATGGCCATGATATTCTGGTTGGCTAGAAATCTGGAGGTGCTTTCCCTATAGAGTTCTAGACATTTGCAAATAAATTCCTGATATATTTTCCCAGTTTTATTGAAATCCAATATTCCTCACATGTTTTTCCTGTGATGGTGAATTGGCCAACTCATTGTTGACCTTCTCCAGAGGCCCTGCCCTTTGTGGAAAGAGGGTGTTCTTTCAGGTATGTGGGTGACTACCAGAGAGAGAGAAAGAGAAGGAAGGAGGGAGGGAAATTTTCTTTTGTGGAACCCAAATTATGGCTTGTTCACCTGGTGCCATCTCACTTATCTTTTGGATGCAACGGAGTAGATAACATAGCATCCAGGGGAGAAGGGATCAGAGAACATACTATCAGGGTATACTATCTTTATAAATAGACATGTATAGGATTGAGAACTTGATGGTTAAAATGTTATACACACACACACACACACACACACACACATATATTATATATATATATATATATATATATATATATATATATATATATATACAGACACACCAGATTCGGATGAGGCCTGAATCAAATTGGACTGATTTAGGGGGATCCAGGCATTGCTCAAGTTAAGTTGAGACAGCCCCAGATCACCATGAGCTGAGTACTCCAGACGAATATGAGCTGTCAGGGGGTAGGGCATTAGGCAGAAAGGAGAGACAGGAATTGGGCAGGAAGGACCTACCTGACCAGCTGTGTCTCCACAGGAGAAGGTAGGGGTGAGTGGGGATGGATGTATTTGGTTGTGGGATGTGGGATTTCCCGCCTGACCTCTCATTCCTGCCTGGCCTCTCCTTCTTCCCACCTGATGCCCTGCCCCTTGAAGCAGCACCATGCAAAATGGAATCCTCCATTTCTCAGCTGGCAAGTAGACTATTCCATCCTTGCTGCTCCTTCGCAAGGGGCTTCACTGCAGGAAAGGCACTTGTGATCCAGCAGCACTGCACAGGATGGAATCCTCCCCTTACTATCCTGCCAGAGTGTAAGTTGCTTCTCCTTTGTGAGGGGCTTCCATGCAAGGAAGGCTCTCGCAGATGAGCAACAACATGCAGGATTGAACCTTCCAGCTCTTGGTTGGGAGAGGGAGAGAAGGAGAGGCATGGATCAGGGCCACTGGTGGATTGGAGGGCATGATGTATATACTTAGAAGCCACTGTGGTATGTAAGCATCATCATCATCATCATCATAGAAATTCTTCAGTAGTTGAAGAATCACATAAAGGATCTGATAGGAAATCAGTTTTGATGGAGGCAGCAAAGTTTCTGGGATCAAGCAACAATTCAGCATGTGGTTACCTTTATAATGAAATTCCACATTTTCACCTGGAAAAAACCTTTCTTTAACATCATACTGTGAAGATCCTTGTGATTTGAATTAGCCCTGAGCTGAAAGTACTCACTTTTATATATATATATAATTTCTAAAAAAAAAAAAAAAGACATCCCCTTTTGGTGGGCAATTCGTCCTTGTGAAAATGTCCACGCTCCGTCTTCATGTTCCCCACTTTCCAGTGTGCCCACATGCCCTCAGTGAGTTCATCAAGTAGGCACCCCCCAAAAAAAATTAGGAACATAGGAAGCTATCTTATACCAAATCAGAGTGTTGGTCTGTCTAGCTCAGTATTGCCTTTACTAACAGACAGCGGCTGGCCAGAGTTTCAGACCCGGAGTATTTTCCAGCCCTCTCTTCAAACAACAAGAACTGAATCTGGTATCTGGGAATTTTTACACACAAAGCATGTGATCTGCCACTGAGCTGTGGCTCTTCCCTACTTGCAGCATTGTGCAACATCATCCCATTGGCTGACTTATCCCTAATGGGAAGGATCGCTCACATGATTAACCCAGGAAGGAGGAATAAAACACAGCCCTGGAGAATATGGTATTGCACTACAGAAAACATGGAACTGACCATAAAAGTGTTTTTTAAAAAAAGTGAAGAGGGTGGTGGTTTGAGGGAGGGGAGGGGATGAATTACTCCACCCAAATAATTAGTTTCTATCTGGAAACTAAAAAAGAACAGTTTGTTAAGATTTTTGATGAATAATGCTTGAAAGCAGCATTTGTGGCCTTCAGAAAGTCTTTCAACAGCAAATGAAAATCCTTCCATATCCCTCTCCTCACCCTCCATTGCAATGGCTCCAAAGATTTTTTTTAAAAGGTTTCTAGTTCATCATTAAGTAAGGTGTGCAGTGCTGGGATTCATTATATCCACTTTTTCTCAGGCTAGTGATAACGCTTCTGTTATACAAACCGAGGGATTTGTAAGGGGAGGTTGCAGTCAATACAATCAATATCAGTAAGTAAAATTTACTTTAGCAGTATATTTTATTTGGAATGCATATGGAATAATCTATTTATTTGCAGACAAACAAACAAACATCATAAACTGGGGTGGTGGCTGCCACTGAATTTCTGCTTGCGAGTCTAAAAATTAAATTGACCCATTTCTAATGCCCAGAAAAATCACATAAACTATTCCCTGATTTTTCTTTTCTTCCTGAGTTCAGATGCCACCACTACTCACAAATAGCCAAAATAAATCTCAAAAGTTTCCCAATAAACCAATGTCTCTGTTTCTTCTACCTGCTTGAGTTCATTGATTAAGCTGTTTTATAAGATAATAAAAAAGCACTGGTAGAAAACATTTTTTGCCCTAAGGCTGTGCAATGCTCCACTCTTCAAAAGAACTTCATAAGTCATAACTGCAGTTTTCCAAAGGCTCCTAGCTCAGACCTCACAGCAATTTTGGAATTATACTACAAACGCATTGCATAATATGAATCAGAGTCAGTTGAAACAATCATAAATTAGGGATCTGCATCAATTTGGAAGAATTCCCAAAATCCCAGGGTGACAAGGAATGTTTTGCAGGTAGTTTGGGCTTGTCAGAGGATGAGAGATACAAGGTGGCAGAAGGTGCAGCAGAGTCCTGAAGCACCTTGGTAATCCTGACAGCAAAATAATGCTGCGGACAAGCAGCTGCAGAAAGCAAAAGTAATGTCTTCTATGCTTGCCATAATGCCAGGGAGGGATGATGAAGGAAGAGAGAGCAAACACCGGAGTGGGGAGAAGATGCACAGGAAGAGCTCAGTTGTAATTTACAGGTCTAGCTTGTAATCAGACAGAATGATTTTATCAGTGCTCTCCAAGGTTTACCTCTCTCTTCATTGTTCCAACACACTGATTAGCAGTCCACTGGAGCATGAACTCTGGGGTGGTGGTGGTGATGGGATATGTAGTTCATTCAAGGGTTGCTGCCTTACATCATACTCTGGAAAGGCTGAGTACATGGGAATCCCTTGAGGCCAGAGTTTAGAGTTTTCTGTGCTGCTTCAGAAACAGGGTTGTTGGTGATAGCTATGTCTGTCTGTCTATCTGTTGATATAGAAACTCCATCAGCTAATTTCTCCTAATATGCACAGTTTTGTATGCAATTTTGCAATGTAATTTCCCCTAATATGGTGCATTTTTGTATATTTTCAGTATATGCATAATTTACCCTGGTATATACATTTTTGTACACATTTCATGCCTGGGGAATTGAACTATAAAAATTAAGAGAAGTGTGAATTTTGAAGGATGGCTGTGTTTCGGTTCACATATTGTTTCGGGATCCCTTCGTCCAGCATCTGTATATCATCTGTGATGGCAGTTCTCATCCATGAAAGCTTTTAAGTCCCTTGATTCTAATTAAATAAGGGAGGAAAGTCATTTTGATACCTTTTCAGCAAATTAGCATCTTGGATTTTAACCTTTATCTCCGAGGCTACTTCCCAGAAAGAATGCCTGCAGGAACAGTAGCAGCGGGAGTTTTGCAAAGGAGATTAAATTTTTGGATCTTGCAAAATAATAATTTTGTTTGTTGTTGTTATGTGCCTTCAAGTCAATTATGACTTATGCCGACCCTATGAATCAGTGACCCCCAATAGCATCTGTCGTGAACCACCCTGTTCAGATCTTGTAAGTTCAGGTCTGTGGCTTCCTTTATGGAATCAATCCATCTCTTGTTTGGCCTTCCTCTTTTTCTATTGTCTTCTGTTTTTCCCAGCATTATTGTCTTTTCTAGTGAATCATTTCAACAAGCCTTTTAAGTTGAGACCTATCCCAGTCTGGGTATGTGTTGGAATTGCTTTTTAATATGTTTTTAACAATATGTGTTTAACCCTTTTTTAAAAGATGTTTTTAAAGCTTTTTTTTTTAAAAAAAATGTTTTTAAAGTTTTAATGTATTTTGAGGTCTATTTTTATGATGTTTTAAAGTGTTTTTGGTACTTTTGTCTGCTGCCCTGGGCTCCTGCTTGGAGGAAGGGTGGGATATAAATCAAATAATAAATAAATAATAAAATCATGTCTTCTTATGATGTGTCCAAAGTATGATAACCTCAGTTTCATCATTTTAGCTTCTAGTGACAGCTCTGGTTTAATTTGATCTAATACCCAATTATTTGTCATTTTTGCAGTTCATGGTATGCGCAAAGCGCTCCTCCAACACCACATTTCAAATTAGTTGATTTTTCTCTTATCCACTTTTTTCACTGTCCAACTTTCACATCCATACATAGAGATCAGAAATACTATGGTCTGAATGATCCTGACTTTAGTGTTCAGTGATACATCTTTGCATTTGAGGATCTTTTCTAGTTCTCTCATAGCTGCCCTCCCCAGTCCTAGCCTTCTACTGATTTCTTGACTATTGTTTCCAGTTTGATTAATCTGTGCCAAGGTATTGATAATTCTTGACAAGTTCAATGTCCTCATTGTCACCTTTAAAGTTACATAAATCTTCTTTGTTCTTCCCCAGTAGCTCGGTGAGTACCTTCTGATCTGGGGGTCTCATCTTCCAGAACTATCTTGTGTTGCATTTTGGATACTCTGTTCATACAGTTTTCGAGGTAAGAGGTATTCAGAAGTGGTTTACCATTGCCTTCCCCTGAGTTTGGATGCATCTGGTGTCTCAGCTTTGACCATTCTGCCTTGGGTAGGGTTGCCATATTGCCCGGTTAGCCAGGTTTTACCCGGATTCTTTGCATGCCACCTGGCGCCTGGCTAGCCCCTTAGATGGCCTGGATTCTCACCTTTAATTTTTTTAAAAAATTAAGTTTCTAGGTGGTCCGGTTCTCAAGATATACATAAAAATGTCAGCCACCCCCCCAACTGTTAAATCTTTCTTTAAACAGTACAGTACTATAGCACTTCCCAGCTTTAACCCCGCCCATTCAGCATTGCAGCCAATCAGAGAAGCCAGGATTGTGTTTCAGTTTCATTGACCTGAGGCAGTGTCTAGAAAACAAAATGGTGGTCCCCCCCCCCCCGTTTATCTGAAAATCTCATAAATTGGGTAAGTATATACATTTCAGTTTCTTTTCCTCTTGTGTGCAGGAGTCAGATCTTGGGCAGTGTTTTGAAAACCTTCCCAATACTTGCTTTTTGTAAAAGCAATGCTAATCCCATATGTTGCTTATCACTTGAGGTTGCATTTCTGTCCCTGTTTGAGTAGGCCCCACTGAATACACTGGGCCTTGCTTGTGAATAAATAAACCTAGGATTGCACTATAAATATCTTTACAGTTTGTGTAAATAATAAATATATTTGATAGTCATGCTTATATAAATATTTCTTCATTTATCATATTTTTGGTTTTTGGTTAGGAATCCTGACTGGTTGTGAGATGCTTAGTTTTCTGCCTTACTCATAGGAATCTTGTTGTGGTTGGTATGGTGTTGCATTTAAGAAATAATGGTACAAAATGGCCTGAATCAGTACAAGGCAGATTCCTTGGTTCCTAAAAGTGGGAAGAGACTCAAGGGCCACAGTGACTCCAACATTTATTTATTTTTATTTACAACATTTACATACCACTTTATTGTAAAAAATGTCCAAGCGGTTTACAGAAAGAATGAAAACAATAAAATTATTGGCAAAAGCGTTAAGGACAGATACTTAAAAACATTCAAAATAATAAAACGAACAATGAGTTAAAAACAGATTTAATAACACAATAGCTTCCACATGCCTGGAGAGGCTTGCCTCAAGAAAACTGATTTTAGCAGGTGCTGAAAAGTGGCGTCTGCCTAATGTCAATAGGCAAGGAGTTCCAAAGCGTAGGTGCTGCCACTTTACAGGACTGATTTCTTACAAGAGCAGAACAAGTACTGTACTATGTGGCACCCATAACATGGAAAGCACAGCTTGAACTTGGCCTGGTAGCAAATCAGCAACCAATGCAGATTTCAGAGCAGAGGTATTATGTACTGATAGGATCTCACTCATGTCGGCAATTGTGCCGAAGCATTCTGCATTAACTGCAGTCACCAGGTCAGGTTGTGCTGCATGGGGATTTCTGTGATCTTGGCTGACTGGCTGCTAGGATTTTTTTAGTTTGAGTTTTTGGTTATGAATCCTGACTGGTTGTGGGATGCTGAGTTTTCTGCCTTACTCATAGGAATCTTGTTGTGGTTGGTATGGTATTACATTTAGGAAAGTGATACTGCCTTTTGTGTTGTTTTTTTCCTATTTGCATTTCACTTATCTTTAACCTCACTTCGTTACAGCCATAGAAGCAACAGCAGCATATGCAAGATAATTAACTCCCATTAGTGATAAGAGCAAGAATTTATAATTATTATTTCAATTAAAACAAGAGGCTTATCAATACTTTGAAGAGGACCAGATATTTATTTTCTTTCTGAGCCCATCTTTCATGATGCCCAGTGGGGGGGGGAGCAGAAGAGTAGTCGATAAGACAGACATCCTGGCATTGGTAATCTGCCTTGGGTAGGGTTGCCATATTGCCCGGTTAGCCGGGTTTTACCCAGATTCTTTGCATGCCACCTGGCACCTGGCTAGCCCCTTAGATGGCCCGGATTCTCACCTTTAATTTTTTTAAAAAAATAAGTTTCTAGGTGGTCCGGTTCTCAAGATATACATAAAAACGTCAGCCACCCCCCCAACTGTTAAATCTTTCTTTAAACAGTACAGTACTATAGCACTTCCCAGCTTTAACCCTGCCCATTCAGCATTGCAGCCAATCAGAGAAGCCAGGATTGTGTTTCAGTTTCATTGACCTGAGGCAGTGTCTAGAAAACAAAATGGTGGTCCCCCCCCCCCCGTTTATCTGAACATCTCATAAATTGGGTAAGTATATACATTTCAGTTTCTTTTCCTCTTGTGTGCAGGAGTCAGATCTTGGGCAGTGTTTTGAAAACCTTCCCAATACTTGCTTTTTGTAAAAGCAATGCTAATCCCATATGTTGCTTATCACTTGAGGTTGCATTTCTGTCCCTGTTTGAGTAGGCCCCACTGAATACACTGGGCCTTGCTTGTGAATAAATAAACCTAGGATTGCACTATAAATATCTTTACAGTTTGTGTAAATAATAAATATATTTGATAGTCATGCTTATATAAATATTTCTTCATTTATCATATTTTTGGTTTTTGGTTAGGAATCCTGACTGGTTGTGAGATGCTTAGTTTTCTGCCTTACTCATAGGAATCTTGTTGTGGTTGGTATGGTGTTGCATTTAAGAAATAATGGTACAAAATGGCCTGAATCAGTATAAGGCAGATTCCTTGGTTCCTAAAAGTGGGAAGAGACTCAAGGGCCACAGTGACTCCAACATTTATTTATTTTTATTTACAACATTTATATACCACTTTATTGTAAAAAATGTCAAAGCGGTTTACAGAAAGAATGAAAACAATAAAATTATTGTCAAAAGCGTTAAGGACAGATACTTAAAAACATTCAAAATAATAAAACGAACAATGAGTTAAAAACAGATTTAATAACACAATAGCTTCCACATGCCTGGAGAGGCTTGCCTCAAGAAAACTGATTTTAGCAGGTGCTGAAAAGTGGTGTCTGCCTAATGTCAATAGGCAAGGAGTTCCAAAGCGTAGGTGCTGCCACTTTACAGGACTGATTTCTTACAAGAGCAGAACAAGTACTGTACTATGTGGCACCCATAACATGGAAAGCACAGCTTGAACTTGGCCTGGTAGCAAATCAGCAACCAATGCAGATTTCAGAGCAGAGGTATTATGTACTGATAGGATCTCACTCATGTCGGCAATTGTGCCGAAGCATTCTGCATTAACTGCAGTCACCAGGTCAGGTTGTGCTGCATGGGGATTTCTGTGACCTTGGCTGACTGGCTGCTAGGATTTTTGGTTATGAATCCTGACTGGTTGTGGGATGCTGAGTTTTCTGCCTTACTCATAGGAATCTTGTTGTGGTTTGTATGGTATTACATTTAGGAAAGTGATACTGCCTTTTGTGTTGTTTTTTTCCTATTTGCATTTCACTTATCTTTAACCTCACTCCGTTACAGCCATAGAAGCAACAGCAGCATATGCAAGATAATTAACTCCCATTAGTGATAAGAGCAAGAATTTATAATTATTATTTCAATTAAAACAAGAGGCTTATCAATACTTTGAAGAGGACCAGATATTTATTTTCTTTCTGAGCCCATCTTTCATGATGCCCAGTGGGGGGGGGAGCAGGAGAGTAGTCGATAAGACAGACATCCTGGCATTGGTAATCTAATTAGCAAGGTATGTGTGGGGTTGTTGCACACTTCCAGGCCCAGTTTCATTTTGAGTATGGAGGTGGAAACTGTGTAGATGTGGTTGATCAAAGGGAGAAGAAATTTTGAGTTAAGCAAAGCTCTGCTTTTATAAAACCTAAGAAACATACAGATACTTTGAATGTCTGAGTGCCTGCACCAGTGGAATACTGGAGGAACTTGTAAAACTTGCTGCAACAGTATTTAGAACTGAGCATGTGGTGTGAAAGACTCCTTTTCCTAACATTTTGGCTTCTTGTTTTTCTCCACCCACCACATCTTTGAAATATATCGTATATGGTTAACCGTACTGCTGCCCAGACTTACTTTATGTTTGTTGCTATTTTGTGTTTTTATTATGTTTTTATATTGATTGTGTATTTTTATTGTTTTTATTATATTTGTAAGCTGTGCTGAGCTCTGTTTTTAACAGCAGAAGGGCAGGATATAAATCCTCATAATCAATCAATAAATACTCCAAAGTGTTGGAAACTAGAGTCTAGGCATTTAAGGCTGAAAATGTTGCTTTTTAAAAAAAGATTTCTCACATCTTTCCCCAGTTTTTGGTGGTAATTCCTAGGCACAAAAACCAAACAACTGGACAATCTAAATATTAATATGCAAATAATATGCAAATAATTTACATAATATGCAAATAATTTACATAATATGCAAACTACCCTGCCCAGATTTGTGGAACTGGAATATGGCAACCCTTGCCTTGGGTGCCCCTGCTAGGAGTCTAACCTCTTGGTCTAGACTCCTGACAGCATTGCTCTCAGTTTCTTCAACACTCTCAAACCCCCTCACCACATTAAGGTGTGTATCCTAAAGGGGTCATCATCATCATAATAATTGTGACTTATGGTGACCCTGTTAATCTTTTTTTGTATATATTCATAGGGTTTTCATGGTAAGAGGTATTCAGAGGTGGTTTACAATTGCCTTCTTCTAAGCCTACGGCACCCGGTATTCCCAGGCAGTCTCCCATCCAAGTGCTAACCAGACCTGATGAGATTGGGCGTGTTCAGGGTAGTATGGCCATAGAAGAAGAAGAAGAAGAAGAAGAAGAAGAAGAAGAAGTTACTGTAAACCGCCCAGAGAGCTTTGGCTATGGGGTGGTATATAAATAAATAAATAAACAAACAAACAAATAAATAAAGAAGAAGAAGAATGGATGAAAATTGAGAGTTGTCAGGGTTATTCAGTGTCTGAGTCTGGGGAATCATGAAGTAGTGCTGCCTTGCATTCTCACAGAAAACTCTCCTGTGAGTTTTGTTCACCTGACACCATTCCTCTGGAATGGTTACATTTGGTTTGTAATGTAGCGTGCATACGATCAGGCTTCAGGTTTTGGTTCTTACCTGTAAAGCCCTAAATTGCTCAGGAGCAAGCGATTTGGAGGAACATGTTCTCCGACATGGAACAGACCAATCGCTAAGGCGCTTTTCTAAGGCGGAACACAGGAAATGCCTTTATAAGGAGTCAGACCGTCTAGCTCAGTATTGTCTATGCTGACTGACAGCTGTTATCCAGGGTTTCAGGCAGGAGTCTCCCAGCCCTGGCATGCTGGGGGGTTCAACCTGGGACATTCTGCAATGCATACGCTCTACCAATGGCCTGTGGTCGTTTCCCAGCCTGTGGAGCCAGCCTATGGAGCAACCTCCCCTCTGAGATAAGGCAACTGCCTACTATTCTTGGTCGCCAGTGCTTGCTGAAGCCTTACATCTTCCCCCAGGCCTTTGCTGGCCATTCATTCCAGTGTGTTGAGTTTGTCCGGACATTGTTCCTGCTCTGTTTATTTTTGCACTACCGCTTTATTATTCCTTGCATTTGATTGCCATAAGATCTTTCTACAAAAGGTATTTGGACACTGTGAACCTGCAAAAGTACTGCATCAATATGTATTAAGATATTTACATCTTGCCTTCCTGTAGGATGTTTGAGGTGGTGAGCACAGCCGTCATAAATCACAGTCAATTAAAACAATAAACAGAACAACAAAACCAAGAATAAAGAACAGAGATAATAAACAGCCTTGCCAAAAGGTGCATCAAAATCCAAACATTTCTTGCTAATTAATTTTTAACTTTCCAAATAAGTGCAATAAAAGGTTTTTTTTTTTTAAAAAAAAAGCTGCCTAAAAGAGATGAAGGGAACGGCGTGCAAAAATAAGAATAACTCGTAATCATTACAGTTATGGTTGCTGAAATTGTAGCTTTGTAACCAAAAGACTACAACTACAACTTCTCCTCCTCCTCCTCTCCCCCCTCCCCCCCAATTGTATGTTCATTTCTGGTTCTTAAATGTTCCCTCTATTATCTCAGCCATCCCATCATTCTTTGCTGTGTGTCGCAATGATGTCTCCCTTTCGCTCTAATTTGATGCCATTCATTTTCTCCTTTTTCCGGGGTGGGTGGTGAGGATATGAACTATTGTGGCTAATTATACAGCAGATTCAAATCCAAATGATCTTTTTTTTCAGGCTGCGACTTGTCTCTGCTTTAATTTTCTGTTATCAGGAAAATTACTATACCACTGATTGCTGGTCTTTTCCTGCAAGCCACCCAACCCTCACTTTCTTTTTCTTTCTTGGCCTGTTATGAAGGTTTGAATCTGACAAGATCATTCTGAAAACCTATTTTTTTAAAAAAAAATCTGGGGGGAAATCCCACGGTTTTGATAACAATTCCTCATTTAACACTGTCTCCCCATAGCTAACAGTCTCAGCAGCACTGATCAGGAGTAAGAATGCCAGGGAATTAAATCTTTGACAGTACAAACTGACCAATATATTGACCTGATATATTCTGTGCATACTCAGAGTATGCATTTACAATGGAACTCCGCATGTGGAATTTTGCATGGGATTATTAGGCAGACTGCAAGCACTAGCATTAAATCAACCTAAACAACAACACCAAAATACTCTGTAGAAGTAAAGATAGCAGCAATTTCTGCAAAACTTGGATTTTAAATATAGTTTTAGAGAATCCACCATAGACAGCAATGTCCAGGAGTTCAAGGGGAGTGGGTGGGAATCACAAAGTGATCTGTACATTGTAAGTCTATGAGCAAGTCTAAATAAAATCCAGAAATCAAAACAGAAGCATGGTGTACAAGTGATCTATCAGTGCAACTGCACCAACAAGATCAGGGAGCTTAAAACTCCCCAAAGAAGAACCTGTTGGATCAGGCCAATGGCCCATCAAGTCCAGCAACTTGTCCTCACAATGTGCAACCAGTGGCCTATGGCAAGCCCAAAAGCAGGACATCAATCTCCCTTCCTGTGATTTCCTGTAACTGGCATTCAGAAGCATACTGCCTTCAACAGTGGCCACTGATAGCCCAATTATCCTCCATGCATTGATCTAGCCTTTTTTTAAAGCCATCCAAGTTGGTGGCCACCACTGCCTCTTGTGCAGAGCTTGGAAGATTACTTTTAAAAAGTAATAAATTACAGTTACAATTACTTGGCCCAAAAAAGTAGTAATTACCGTTACAATTACAATCGCTCTGAAAGTAACTGATTACTTTACTTTTTCTCAAAAGTAATCACTATAATTACATTTCAGTTACTTTTTTAAAAAAACTCCTACAAGGTGCTGGCCTTGGCTGCTGCACATCTAAGAAGCCTAAAACAATATTAAAAATAAACACACACACACAGGGGGTAGTAGAATAAAAAAAATTATCCATAAGATTAACATAATGGCATAACAGAATCTCACATCCCCCCAAGCAATGATGATACCCCAACTCTTGAAATCAAATTTTACACTTGAAATGCTTTTACAATATGTTTCTGTTATGTCTCAAAAGAACAAGATGCTCAAAGAGCATGTCAGACAAGGAATGTCTTTTTACAGTCATTACGTTGCCACCAGTACTGAACAGGCGTTCTACTGCGGCGCTTGAAGGCATGCCTGTGTTGTGCTGCAAAAAACACCGCAGCACACGTGGAAAGCCATGGAGTGATGACACTTCCCTGCTGGGAGACCTCAGGTACCTCACCAGTTCCTCCTCAGCAGTGTCCACTGCTGACTTCTTGCCCTGGGGCAGAAAGTTAAAGAAGTCATCTAAGTCATCTCCTTCCTGGTCTTTATCTGAAGACTGATCACTGTCCTCATTAAGTACACCCATCTTTATTTCAGCTTTCAGCAAGGCTTCCATTGTGTATCTAAGAAAGAGAGAGGATATGTTAACACATATATGTTAGGAAACCATCATCTGCTCTTCAGTTCCTGATGCTTGTCATGTCCCCTGGTTCAGGGTCCAGCCTGAGCCTGTGGATGATGACATGGAAGGTAGGAAGGTGACCAAGTCACCACACTCATGGGGCAGCACAGCAGACCCTTAAGGATTACCTGCAGCAACCCAAGGTTGTGATGAGGAGCCCCAGGAAGAAAAGGCCCAGCCCCTGCCTACCACCTTAAGCCCTCTGATGCCTCCCTTGAGACAACATGTCCCTTGGAGTAATCCACCCAAAGGGCTTCCCTAATGTTCTTACTTGTTGGTATGGGTGGTGGCCTGACACGATTCCAGCCGATCTAGTTTGAAGCGAGGGTGTACGCAGGTTGCCAGAAGAAGCAGATCCCTGCCAGATCCCCACCTCTCAAGGGTTGTCTGCTGCTGCTTCAGCATTTTGGGAGGAGGGGTGTCATGCATTGGTTCAGGAAGGCCACGTCTCCTTGCCTTTATTGCTTCTTCAATTGCTCTCAGCTTCTCAGGGTGTGCCCTCTGAGGAAGAAGAACAAAGCATGAATCCAAGAAAAAATGGAAGAGGAACTTCACAATTTAAACATCAATAGACAATGGACACTCTTTGAGGACCAGCATGACAAAGGCTTACCTCAAAATGTTTCTTCACATTGGACGAGGGGGAAACAGCTGATCTCAGATTTTTGATCCTTGGAAGGCAGTAATTGCATCGTACAACAACATTTTTCCCACTCTGGCTCACAAATGTACAAGCTTTCTCAAAGCCAAACCATGGTACTTGCTGTTCTGCAGATGTGGCTGTGGGCAACTGGCACTGCTTCATGCCCTCCTCCTCCTCGTGCACAGGGCCTCCTTTCTGAACCTCACTTTCTAGTTTTGCCTCCTCAGGATCAACAAGCTGTGACGCAAGTGGCCGCACTAACTGACTGCTGCTCTCAGCAGCAAAACCTGCAACAGGCGTCTCTGTAATAAACAAGTGATAATGCTCCTATGTGGGTGAACTTCAGCTGTGATGTGCCCCCATCTCTTCCCCATGCTGCAAGATCCCCCAGTCAGAGTGGAAGTAAGCAGGTCGATAGCACAATTAAAAGAGATCCTATTTGCTCACTGAATAACCCTGCCTGGGCCAGTCTAACCTACTATCTCACAGGGTTGTTGTGAGAACAAAATGAGACTAGGGTTCAAATCCCCACATAGCCATGAAGCTCACTGAGTGACCTTGGGCCAGTCACTGCCTCTCAGCCTCATGAAAACCCTATTCATAGGGTCACCATAAGTTGGAATCAACTTGAAGGCGGTACATATATTTTTTGTTTTGAATATGATGATTATGATAATAAATATGCAGCATTTCAAATTAATTCTGTATGAGAAGCATTCCATGCCAAGCTTGGAAAGACAAGAGGAGAAAGACAGAGGGAGTGTAACTCTGTTGGTTCTCCTTGATCTCTCAGCGGCGTTTGATACCATCGACCATGGTATCCTTCTGGAGCGACTTACGGATTTAGGAGTGGGAGGCACTGCTTGGCGGTGGCTCTGCTCCTATCTCGGGAATCGTCTCCAGAAGGTGATGCTGGGGGAACATTACTCGAGTCCCTGGGTACTCCAATATGGGGTCCCGCAGGGTTCAGTTCTGTCCCCCATGCTTTTTAATATCTATATGAAGCCACTGGGTGAGGTCATCAGGAGTTTTGGAGTGCGTTTCCAGCAATATGCTGATGATACGCAGCTCTACTACTCCTTTTCATCTTCGTCAGGTGAGGCTGTTGATGTACTAGACCGCTGCCTGGCCGCGATAATGGGCTGGATGAGAGCTAATAAACTGAAACTCAATCCTAACAAGACTGAGATGCTGTTGGTGGGAGGGCCCTCTGCCCAGATGGTTGACGTTCGACCTGCCCTAGATGGGGTTACACTCCCCCTAAAAGAGCAGGTATGTAGTTTGGGGGTCTTATTAGATCCGCTCCTGTCACTTGAGGCTCAGGTAGCCTCGGTGGCACGGAATGCATTCTACCAGCTTCGGCTGGTAGCCCAACTACGACCCTATCTGAACAGGGAGAATCTCACCTCAGTTATCCATGCTATGGTAACCTCTAGATTGGACTACTGTAATGCACTCTACGTGGGGCTACCTGTGAAGACAGTTCGGAAACTTCAGCTAGTGCAAAATGCTGCGGCCAGAGTTCTCACTGGGACAAAGAAATTTGACCATATAACACCTGTCCTGGCGCAGCTGCACTGGCTACCGATATGTTTCCGGGCCAGATTCAAAGTGTTTGTTCTTACCTATAAAGCCCTAAATGGCATCGGACCGCAATACCTGGTGGAACGCCTCTCTCGCTATGTACCTACCCGTTCACTACGCTCGACGTCGAAGGCCCTTCTCCGGGTCCCAACTCATAAAGAGGCCCGGAGATCAACAACTAGATCTAGGGCCTTCTCGGTGGTGGCCCCCGAACTATGGAATGCCCTCCCAGATGAGATACGCCTGGCGCCTTCTCTGTTATCTTTTCGGCGCCAGGTAAAAACCTACCTTTTCGCCCAGGCATTTTAAACATTTTAAATTTAATATTTTAAACCTAATATGGATCTTAATTTATAAACTCAATGGCAATTCTATTTCAGATTTTTATCATGTTTAATGTTTTTATAATTGTACTATATTTTTTCACACTTGCTCATATTTTAATTGTGATTTTATTTGTTGTATACCGCCCTGAGAGCTTTCTGCTATAGGGCGGTCTAGAAATGTAAATAAATAAATAAATAAATAAAATAAATAAAACCAAGGATGAGGTATAAAATGTAGACAAAAATACTTTTGACAAAATGCCATTTATCTTTTATCTTTTATATATATGAGCCTGGGTAGGGAACATTTAATCTAGCCTACTTGCTTTCAGCAAGAAGGGTTAAGTGCCTTCAGGCTAGGGCAGTCACCAGAAGGCCACAGCAGAGACAAAGGACCCTAGTGTTGTGGAGATGTTAGATGGGAGCTTTGGGGAGTAAAGATGGAGGCTCCTGAAGGCTGCAATTCTAAACACACTTACTAAGGGATTAAGCCCCATAGAACTCAACAGGACTGACTTCTAAGTAGATATAGTTTGGACTGTGCTGTTGGTAAACCTTGACTAGGGTTCTTCTGCAAAGACATCTATATCCAAGCAGGGTTGGCAACCCCCTGCCTGGAATACCCTGCCCTTATCTTTTAATGTGGCTGCTCCAAATGTTTTTACAGATTTGACCCTTTACTTCAGAAAGAGGTCTGAAAAATGAGTAAGAGTAAGAAGTATCTTTTAAAATTGTTCTTTTCAATTCACTCTTGAATGAACATCATACCTAGGGCAGATCCACACCATTCCTTTAAAGCACATTCAACACCCATTTGAAGCACATGAATCCCACCACAGAATCATGGGAACTGCAGTTTGTTAAGAGTGGTGAGAACTATAACTGTGAGGGGGAAATGACACTTCCCAGAATTCTTTAGGGGAAGTCATGGGCTTTAAATGTGAGTTGGATGTGCTTTACACATATTGTGTGAATCCACTTAATACATTTTGCCTGCATGTAAATTGTTTTAATTAATTTTTCAAAATGAAAATAAGCTATAAAGTGTAGTGGGTGACCATGGGCTACTCACCATTTCTCAGCCTATCTGCCCCTCAGGATGAAAACAATGGAGAACCATGACTACCCCAAGGCATACTTAAAATGTAAAGGAAGTATTGTACAACCATAGTATGCAATTGGATACTTATAGGGACACAGCATGACAAAACTGGGTGGAAGTAAAAGTTCTACACTTAGGAAAAAGAAACCAAATGCACAGTTATAAGATGGGGGATAATTGGCTCAGCAGTATGACATGCAAGAAGGATCTTGGAATTGTTGTTGATCACAAGCTGAATATGAGCCAACAGTGTGATGTGGCTGCAAAAAAGGCAAATGCTATATCAGGCTGCATTAACAGAAGTATAGTTTCCAAATCATGTGAAGTATTAGTTCCCCTCTATTCAGCACTGGTTAGGCCTCATCTTGAGTGCTGTGTCCAGTTCTGGTCTCTGCACTTCAAGAAGGATGCAGACAAACTGGAACAGGTTCAAAAGAGGGCAACAAGGATGATCAGGGGACTGGAAGCAACGCCCTATGAGGAGAGACTGAAGGAACTGGGCATATTTAACCTGGAGAAGAGAAGACTGAGGGGAGATATGATAGCACTCTTCAAGTACTTGAAAGGTTGCCACACAGAGGAGGGCCGGGATCTCTTCTCAATGATCCCAGAGTGCAGGACACAGAATAATGGGCTCAAGTTGCCAGAAGCCAGATTTCGACTGGACATCAGGAAAAGCTTCCTAACTGTTAGAGCCATACAACAATGGAACTAATTACTAGAGAGGTAGTGGGATCTCCGACACTGGAGGCATTCAAGAGGCAGCTGGACAGCCATCTGTCGGGAATGCTTTGATTTGGATTCCTGCATTGAGCAGGGGGTTGGATTTGATGGCCTTATAGGCCCCTTCCAACTCTACTATTCTATGATTCTATGAAAATATTTATATAAGCATGACTATCAAATATGTTTATTTATATAACCTGTAAACATATTTATAGTGCAATCCTATGTTTGTTTACTCAGAAGCAAGTCCCAATGTATTCAATGGGGCTTACTCAACCAGGGAAAACTGCAGCCTCAAGTGATAAGGAACTTGTTCTTTTAACAAGTCCTTTAAGTTGAGAGCTTATCCCAGTCTGCGTCTGTGTTGAAATTGCTTTTTAATATGTTTTTAAACTTTTTCTTAAAAAAAATGTTTTTAAAGCTTTTAAAAATGTTTTTAAAGATGTTTTGTTTTAATATATTTTAAAGTCTGTTTTTATGATTTTTAAAGTGTTTTTAGTGCTTTTGTTTGCTGCCCTGGGCTCCTACTGGGAGGAAGGGTGGGATATAAATAAAATAATAAAAATAAATAAATAAACTTCATTCATTTTTTTAAAAAATGAGTATTAGTTTCCTACATAATAAAAACTGTGATAAACCCTGCCTAATTTCTTTAAAAATGGCTTGAAGGGAGAGAGATTTACAACACAAACACAAGTCTGCACTTTACTCACAATCATGAAAGGGTGGGGTTGCAGCCAGAGCTTTGAAAAGTTACTTTAAACTACAACTCCCATCAGCCCCAGCCAGCATGGCCACTGGATTGGGCTGATGGGAGTTGTACCTAGAGCATGATCTGTTTAAAAAAAAGTTGTGCAGGGGGGGGTTACGTTTTGGTGTATATCTTGGGAATTAGACCACCTAGAAACTTTTTTTTTAAATTGAAGCGGAGAGTCCAGAGAGTAAGGGGTGGTAGCCAGAGAGCTGGAGCCCCCCCCCCAAAACCAGAGACTCCAGCCGAAAACACACACACCGGGGCACACACACACACAAATCATCGTCACTCACCTCCACAGCTCTTCGCCATTCTGCCGCAGCCTTCTCCTCCGTTGTTGTCCTTGCCCTGGCTTTTTCCTCCGGCGTCCATTTTTTCCTCTCAGAGTCAGACGCTAGCAGGCTCCCCCTGCCTATTCATCTCTTCCCTCGTGCCTCCTAACACAGATCACAAGGGAAGAGACAGTCTGCGCAGAGGTCCAATCAGTGTGAGGCACGTGTCTTGTGTTAACCAATCACAGCCAGGAGCTGACTTCCCCTTGTTCCCGCCCCCAAGTAACGTCCAACCTAACGTGGAAACGTTAAAGTTGAAGCTGAAAAGTAGGGAAATTACTATTTGTTCCGTTACTTGCCAAATGTAATGGAATTACCCACTCGTTATTTAAAATTGTAACAAATTAAAAGTAACTCGTTAAAAATAACGAGTTACTTCCAAGCTCTGCTCTTGTGGGAGCGAATTCCATAGTTTGAATATGTACTGTGTGAAGAAGGACTTTCTTTTGTCTGTCCCGAATCTTCCAATATTTAGTTTCATTGGATGTCCCCAAGTTACAGTGTTATGAGAGAGGGAGAACATTTTTTCTCCAATCCCACAAGAACTTTAGCCCATAAATGTATATGTGAAATTTGGATGCTTTCTTGATCATCCCTAAATGTCTTAGCTTTAAGAACAGTTGTCATGTAGGCTGGGGTTGGGAACCTATGGCTCAGGGGCCAAATGTGGCCATTTAGGACTCTTTGCCTGGCCCTTGGGATTGCCTTTGACACTGGAAGTAATATATAGCTATCATGGTTAGTAGCCATCCTCAAAGTACACAGCTTTGGGCTACATGGGCCAGTGGTCTGACTATGAGAGCTACTTGTTGCTGGTCCCTAACATATAGTACTCTAAGGAATACTGTTACTGAGCATGGAGGATCTAATAATCTGCTATAGCTAACAGTCATCTGAGAGTTTGTGGTCCAAGTGTGTCATGCTGTGATTTTTCTATGATTGTGTAAAGTTTGCAAGTTTATTAAGTCAAGCAAGGAACAGTATGATACAACATATTATGGTTGCCAGTTGTCCAGGTTTTGCCCGGAGACTCCAGTTTTTGGGGGTCCTCTTTGGATCTCTGGATGACTCACCTTAATCTCCGGACTCTTATCTTTCATTAAAAAAAGAAAATCTAGGTGGTCTAGTTCAAACGATATAAACCAAAATGTCACACCCACACCCACAACTTATGTTACTACTGACTGCTTTAATCCCTGCCCTTTCAGGTTTTTAGCCAATAAGTTAAGTCAGGGTTGTGATTGACAAGATTTGTTGACCCCAGGCAATAGCTAAACTCACAGTTTCCTTTTCCTGTTTATCTCACATCAGCAATTCAGTAAATATATTGCTTTCAGCAGCATAAAGAGTACTTTCTCTGTACAGGATTGGGACTTGCTTCTGAGTAAACATGCATAGGATTGCACTACAACAGAAGATCACAGCAGGAACTTAATAAAAAAAAGTGTACATGCAGGGTTTTTTTCAATTAACTTGCAAAAATGGCATATTATACATTTTATCTTTCAAATAACTTTTGAACAGAAGTTTTAAAAAGTGTACATGCTGCAGTGTTACTAATTAAGGAGCCAAAAAAGTTTAAATTTTACTGGAAGAGGGCAGTTTATTTGTCTTATTCATAACCTGTTTTGAAAACCTTCCCAATATGAAGCTTTTCTGGGAGTAAAGGTGCAATGCTAATTCCACATACCTGGGAGCTAACCCCATTGAATTTAGTAGGACTTATTTTTGAGTAGCCGTGGTTAGGATTTTGTTGAAAATCAATGGGACTTTTGAGTGAACATAGAAAAGGCTTGTGTTGTAAATCTTTCTCTCCCACTCTGATCCTTTTTTTTTAAGCAGTTAGGCAGGGCTTACTTAGGTGTCACTGCTTTTATTTGGCAGGAAACTAATACTTAAAAAAATGTTCTGCAATGGCCAACTGGTTTTGACAATAAACAATTATATGTGGTGTATGTATTTTTACATCTCCAGTGTGTGTGTGTGTGTGTAGTATTTCCAACAACCCTGTGAGGTAGGGCTGGAAACCAAGGCAGATCACAACAAGAAATAAAGCCATTTAAGATCCAATAACCATAAAACAAGTATAAAACAGTTGCAAAACAGCTTAATGTGGCATGATTCTGAATTTTGGATTGGGTGAATGAGGTTCCTTATCACTGAATTGCAGTCCTGTGGATGTTTCCCTGTCTGAGTAAGCCCCATTGAATACACTGGGACTTGCTTCTCAGTAAACATGCAAAGGATTGCACCTTGGGGTGGTCATGGTCCCCCTCTGTTGTTTTGACCCAGAGGGGCAGATTGGGCTGAGGGATGGTGCATAGCCATGGTCACCCAGTAAACGTTGATCTTATTTCCATTTTTAAAATGATTTATTTATTTATTATTTCATTTATATCCTGCCCTTCCTCACAGTAGGAACTCAGGGGTATGATAGAAATTATCTATATGTAGGCAAAGTTTAAGAAGTAATGCAGATCCACATAATACATTTAAAGCACATCCAACCCGCATATAAAGAGCATGACTTCCCCCAAAGAATCCTGGGAAGTGTAGTTTCCCCCTTACAGTTATAGTTCCCACCACCCTTAACAAACTACAGTTCCAAGGATTCTGTGGTGGGATTCATGTGCTTTAAATGTATTATGTGGATCTGCCCTAGTATGCTGTGCATTCATTAGTGAAATGAAAAGAAGAATCTTAAAAGATACTTTTTTAAACAGGGCTGTAGCTCAGAGGTAGGACATATGCTTTGCATGCAAAGGTCCAAAATTCAATCTCTGGAAGAGACTATTGCTTGGAATCCTGGGCAGCCAATGCTATTTATTTATTTATTATTTGATTTATATCCCACCCTTCCTGCAGGAGCCCAGGGCAGCAAACAAAAGCACTAAAAAAGCACTAAAAAGCACTAATCCATGTCAGCAGTACTGAGCTAGATGGCAACAAATGACCTGACTCAGTACAAAAGAGGAAAGAGACCCAAGGGCCACAGTGACTCAGGAATTTATTTATATATTTTATTTACAACATTTATATACCACTTTATTGTAAAAACCTCAAAGCGGTTTATAGAAAGAATTAAAACAATAAAATTATTGGCAAAAACAGTTAAAGACAGATATTTAAAAACATTCAAAATAAAACCAACCAGGGCCAGCGGCAGACATGTGCATGTGCACGCACCTACCTGTCTCTTGCAGGGAGGGAGCTTCTTCCACCCACCCGTTCTCTGTCTCTGCCTCTCCTGTCTTTTGCAGCTGCATGAGCTGCTTCATGCGCACATCACTGTCATCAACCAAGATGGTAGTGGAGGCTTCAGCCCCTTAGGGAAACCTCGGCTGCCATTTTGGTTAGTGGCAGTCCTGCGCACGCAGCCGCAAAAGACAGGAGAGACAGGTAGGTGGAGCCCGCAAACGGGCGGGCAGTAGAAGCTCCCTCCCTATTGTTCCCAATCTACTACCTGTGAAGGTAGACCAAACCATGTGTGTTTTCTCTCTGTCAGTTATTACTCACTAGAATTGGGTTGGCTGTCAAAGTGAGTTTATAGCAGCCCACAGTGTAGGCAGGAAAGAGTAGAGAATCTTCTTAGCTCTTACTCATTTCTCAAACCTCTCTCTGCAGTGAAGGGTCAAGTCTGTAAAGACGTTTGGAGCAGCCATGTTAAAAAGCAGGCAGGGCATTCCAGGCAGAGGGTTGCCAACCCTGCTTTGATATGGATATCATTGTAGAGGATTCCTACCAACAGCACAATCCTAACAATATCAGTACAGAAGTAAGTCCTGCTGAGTTCTATGGGGCTTAGTCCCTTAGTAAGTATGTTTAGAATTGCAACCTTCAGGGGCATCCATCTTTATTCCTTTAGTCCTGAGTCCTCCAATCTAACATCTCCATAACATTGGGCTTTCTGGTGACTGGCCTGGCCTGAGGGCACTTAAACCCTTCTTGCCAGAAGCAAGCAGGCTAGATGAAATGTTCCTCACTCAGGATCTCTAAGCAGGTAAGAAGGAATTATCCCATCACCTCAGCTGGACCTGGAAACACCCTCATTAGGTAAGATTTCTATCTTAATTTCCAATCAGAGAAAGTTCTTTGTTTGAGTGGTATGCTCCAAGCAACTGTGGTTGATGATTAATGTATCATGCTTAATTACATCACTAGGGCCCACCCCTATGACATCACTAGGACTCACCCCATGACATCACTAGGCCACACACCCCTATGATATCACCAGGACACTCCCCCATGACATCACTAGGATCCGCCCCTGAAATCTCATGGTTTGGGATGCTTCTGACTTTGCCTAACACACACACACACATGACCTAGATATGCTGTAATGTACACACATAATAGGAAGCCTTACAGGCTGTGAAGGCATCACAGTGACAAAAATATTTGAGCAAATTTCCCCCACCCCTGTAAAAGTCCTCTGTGAAAGAAAATTGTCCAAAGTGCATATAATCACTGTGAATGCATAGTTTACATTGACTGTTAGACATGACAAGCTCTATTAAAACCAATGCTTCTTCTCTCAAAGCTAATGGGGAAGGAGCAACTTGTAGGATGCTTGCAGGAAATCAGGTGGACAAGAGGAATTTTACAACCTAAGAAACCTCAAGACTTGATTACTGCAATGCACTCTATCTGGGCCTACCCTTGTGGCTGGTCCAAAGGCTCCAGCTAGTACACAATGCTGCGGCTAGACTGTTGATGGGGAAATTATTATCCGTACATAACTCCAGAGCTCAAACGTTTGCAGTGGCCCACGTGTTACCTGGCAAGGTTCAACTTTCTTGTATTAATTTACAAAGCCCTTAACTTGGGTCCAGGATACCTCAAGGACTGCCTAATCCTTTACATCCCTGTCTGATCACTGACGTTTTTTGGGGTCGATTCACTGTTTGTATCCACCAGGACCCATGTCCTGGGCTCAGTATTGTGGGCCCAGTATCCCTTCTAGTTGACGTCAGACAGGCCCACTGCCTGTTGAATGTCCGCTGCCTACTGAAGACTCTTTTTTAAATCCCAGCATCCATTTAAACTGAATTCTGATTGTACAGTTTACATTTTCATTTTGTTGCATTCATTGTACTCTGCTTAGAGACAATTGTAATTAAGCAGAATATACTTTGTCTAAATAAATAAATTTGTAGTGTGACCCTCAGCATATCTATTCAGAGGTTCCACACAGTGTCGAATGGACTTCCTTCCAGATTAATGCAGCTTTAATTACTGAGTCATAGAACAAGGGGATATCCACGCCATGCACATACACATCACTTTTCTGCAGCTAAATTGTGTAGAACGTCTTCTAAAACTCCTAGGACTCGTATCTGGGTGATCATTCTAACATCCAAACACAGGAAGCTGCCTTATACTGAATCAGAACTTTGGTACATCTAGCCCAGTATTGTCTGCCCTGGCTGGCAGCCGCTGTCCAGGATTTCAAACAAGCAGTCTCTCCCTGGAGATACCAGGGATCGACCCCAGGACCTTCTGCATGTGGTGGAGCCAAGCCTATGTTTGGGAGTAGGTCCAACTGAATTCATTGGGAGTTATGTTTGAGTAAACAACATTCACAGGATGAGGCTACAGGACACTCCTAAGATGTTTCTGGAAGGTACATTCTGGGTGTAATATGAGAATCTAGTTCTACGGTGTCATATGAATGCCTAAAGTAAATGAGATTTCCCTTTTTCAGGGAGATCAATTTTATTAGCATTTTTCTGTCTTTTGCAAACTGCCTTTTAGAGATTCCTAAAGAAACTGCTCTCTCTCTCTCTCTCTCTCTCTCTCTCTCTCTCTCTGTCCGGGTTGGGGGTGTTGCAGAGATTGAAATGAAGAAAGAGAAAAAAATGAAGGGGATGGGGCTAGGGGTGTGGCTAATACACACTGGAGACATAGGCACCTGGCAGGGACCCTGATCCTAAAAAAGTAAGGGGTCTAAGCCCCCCCCCAGCCCTGGATGACTAGACCCATGCACACCAACACCTCTGAATCGGAAGTGTCCAAAATGTGCTCATAGGTCTATTACACATAAGGAAGAAAATAGCATGGTGGAATTCCAGATCAAGACTCTGGCACGCAGGGAGACGGCATCCGCGTGCACCCCCACTCTCCGCTGCAGCATTTTTCACACTGAAAAGGTCTTGAGGATTGGCTAATGCCCCTTCAATGGAATGCCACAGGGCACTTCTCTAGCTGCCCATTTTGGTCTTCTTGGAAGAAGCAAAGTTTTTAAGCTTGGCATAATATTGAAAGAGGGGCATAAGGTTCAGGTGGGAGGTTCCTATGGGGACATAAATCTCCCATGCAGTAATGCAATGTCCCATTTGTTTGTTTGTTGTTGTTTAGTAAAGTTGGCAAATGGTAGGCAGGCACCACACATTTTTAAGCCTGGTGAATAGCATGACTCCACCTGATGAGGTGGACATAAGCATTTACACCTATGTTCTGTGCCTAGAGGCTTCCCATAGGCATGTGATTGGCCACTGTGAGAACAAGATGTGGAACTAGGTGGGCCACTGGCCTGATCCACCAGGCTCATCTTTTCTGATGTTCTTATGTTTATTTATTCAAGGATCAGTGGCTGCTTCCCACATTGCATGTGTTATTAGCCATACTTGCAAATAAAAGGAAAAACGTAGCTTAAGATGCAAATTGTGTGCGCTGCATTGGGATGTGTAGGAAATTCTATTCTGTTTCAAGCTGAATCTTTCAAATCTGAAATGATATGAGAACCAAAAACACAGCCATCCTTCACAATTCTCACTTATTCTAATTTTTCATTGCTGCCCTGGGCTCCTTCTGGGAGGAAGGGGATATATACATTTAATAAATAAATAAATAAAATTGCAGTTTGCCAACCAAACTATGTTTACAAAAATGCATATGTTAGGGGAAAGTGTCCATGAAAATGAATATATTAGTGAAAATAACATACAAAAATGCATTATATGACAAAAAAACCGCTTGCAAAAATTTCTATGTTACACCAAACTGCCTACAAATATGTATTTACTAGTAGAAATCTTGCTAAAATGCTGGAGAATTTTCATGAGGATTTTTTTTAAAAAACAACGCAAATTGCTGCAGAAATGTGGAGAACTGAATTTAAGTTGGAAAACTGAGAAACTGAGAGAACTGAAATTGACAGAGCCTTCCATCCCTAGTGCTGCAATGTACAAGAAGACTAGCAATATATCTGCTACTTTCACAGATTCTCTCTGGTCACATTTGTGGTGCAACACACTTCCCATACTGATTATGATATATGTGCACAGGTGGTTGTCATTATTGTTTACATGTGTGAACTTCAGTTCAAATACAGTATAGTTACACTGCACCAGTTGTTGTTGTTGTTGTTGCATCCCACAGATTCTGTCTGGTTACATCGGCGGTGCCGCACACATCCTGTATTGATTATTACATATGTGCACAGTTTCTTGTTGTTGTTGTCTACATGTGTGAACTTCAGTTACAGTATAGTTACCATTCAGGGAGAGACCCCTTCCTAAAGCCCTGGAGAGTGTGGAGATGAAGGACTGGACATCAGGAAAAACTTCCTCACTGTTAGAGCCATACGACAATGGAACCAATTACCTAGAGAGGTAGTGGGCTCTCCGACACTGGAGGCATTCAAGAGGCAGCTGGACAGCTATCTGTCGGGAATGCTTTCATTTGGATCCCTGCATTGAGCAGGGGGTTGGACTGGATGGCCTTATAGGACTGGATGGCCTTATAGGACACTTCCAACTCTACTATTCTATGATTCTATGACTGTAGTCATGACTGTAGTGGTAGAGCAACTGCTTTGCATGCGAAAGGCCCAGTTTCAATCCCTGACATCTCCAGGTAAGGCTGGGAGAGACTACTTGTCTGAAATCCTGGACAGCTGCTGCCAAACAATACTGAGCCAGATTAAGACAGCTTCCTATATACCTGAGAGCCAATGTGGTGTAGTGGTTAAGGTGTTGGACTATGACCTGGGAGAGCAGGGTTCGAATCCCCACACAGCCATGAAGCTCACTGGGTGACCTTGGGCCAGTCACTGCCTCTCAGCCTCAGAGGGAGGCAATGGTAAACCCCCTCTGAATACTGCTTACCATGAAAACCCGATTCATAGGGTCGCCATAAGTCGGGATCGACTTGAAGGCAGTCCATTTCCATTCCTATATACCTAACAGAGTGAATTTTAACTCATATTCAAAATCCATTTGGATTTGTGGACTTCTAATTTACTGCATTAGATATTACATTTAGCTCTGTGATTTCTACACCGTATCCCACCCTGAGCGCTAGCGATGGGGCAAAAGATTGTTCTAAACAGCACCAGTAATTAAATTCATGAATGCAGTCATTCCCCTCACCTTGTTTTGAAAGCGCTGAAGCCAAGAAAGTCTCACAGATTTGCAACAGCATCGCAATCTCTCCCTTGCCCCAGTGTCAATTTAATTTGAAGCAATTTGACAATCTTGATATGAGCAGAGGATGGGACACTACAATAATGGAACAACATCCTTCTCTTGTTAAGGCTTCGGCACCTGCTATTGCCTTTTACAGTAATTGCCCTAGATCAAGAGACCGATTGCAAATGTGTTAAGTTTTGCTGACAACACAAAATGGGGGAGAACTGAAAACTCGGGCTTAAGAGGCAAGGAAAATGCAACAAGATTTGCCAGCTCTTTGGGTGGTTATGTAGCAAATGAAATTCAGTACTGACAAACCCACATTCATGCGATGGACTTGAGAAAGGAGAGAGCAACCGCACTCAAATGCAACCCGTCTCTGTAAAAGGGAGAATCCAAGTCTCTGAAACAGCCTTTACATACAATCTATCCTCTCTGGGTGGGATGTATTAATGCCGTTTTGCTCACCTTTCCCTGAGTGATGAACAGCTGGAAAGAGAAATTATGGTGTCTACAATACAGAACAAACAAACAAACAAATCCACCAGCCTGGGTATGATCTACTCTTAGAAAAGAACATCTAAATCCCATTTATTTTAATGTAACCTTTTATAACATGCCACAGTCTAATATTAAAATGAGCAAAAGGAAGAAAAGCCCTGCTGGATCAGACCAAAAGCTTATCTCAGGAGTGGAGAATGTCAGACCTGGAGGCCAAACGTAGCCCTCTGGGCTTCTCCCTGTGACCCTTGGAATTATCCCCAGACCACCTCTCGTCCCAACCAGAGCTTGGAAGGTTACTTTTGAAAAGGAATAAATTACAATTACTGCTACATCACCTCGAAAAAGAATAAATTACCATTGCAATTAAAATTGTTCTAAAAGCAATTGATTATTTTACCATTACTCAAAAGAAATCACTGCAATCACAGTTGTTACTTAAAAAAAAAAAAAGCTAGAGTGCCTACAAGGTGCTGGCCTTGGCTGCTGGACCCCTAAATAGCCTAAAACAACATTAAAAATAAACACACACAAACACACAGGTAGAAAAAGAATGGCACTTGCTGCTCATTTGCTACTAGGCTAAGTTCAAGGTTCTAGTTTTGGTGTACAAATCCCTATACAGCTCGGGACCAGGATATCTGAAATACCATCTTACCCCTTATATACCCAGCTGATCACTGCGCTCTGCAGGTGAGGTCCTCCTGCAGATAGCATCTGATTAGGTCTGTTCCGCACAACATAGGAAATGGACCTTTAGTGTGGCGGCACCTACCCTTTGGAACTCCCTCCCCTTAAATGTTAGACAGGTGCCATCTCTGTTATCTTTTTGGCATCTGTTGAAGACCTTCCTCTTTCAACAAGCCTTTTAAGTTGAGACCTTATCCCAGTCTGCTTCTATGTTGGAATTGCTTTTTAATGTGTTTTTAAACCTTAAAAAATAAAAAAAGTTTAATCGTTTTTTTAAGATGTCTTCAAAGCTTTTAAAAAATATTTTTAAAGTTTTGTTTTAATGTATTTTAAAGTCTGTTTTATGATGTTTTAAAGGGGTATCAGTCAATCAATCAATCAATCAATCAATCAATCAATCAATCATTTTTATCCATAAGATAACAGTGTTGGTCTCTCTGCTGGTAAAGGAGGTGGGGAGGGAGGCAGAGGCCACAGCTCAGAGCTTCGCATGCCAAACCAAGTGCAATCTCACACATACACACACACACACTCAGCCAGCAAGCATCATCTCTCTCACTCAACCACCTCCCTGACCCTGCCCTGCTACCAACTAAGGCACACCCACCCAAGCAAACATTTTCCCCTGAGATGCATCTGATGATGTCTTCCCCTGAGCTTCCCCTAAAGCCACAGAAGCCCAGGAGGCTGGCTTTCAAGCACCCAATATCTGCACAGTCACAGGTTTTGTTTTTAGGGGAAGTCCAGACTACCAGAGAAATGATTTGTAGAATGAAAGAAAGGATACTGACAGGCCTGGCTCCAGAAGTGAGCCAAGTGGGGCACTGGCCAAGGAGTTCAGAGGGGGGTCCTACTGGCCCCAACCCAATCCCGCTGGCTGATCCATCTTATGGATATTACTATAATATCAAATACTATTTATTTACATGCTTTGGCAGAACAAAATTTTTACATTTTTAGCTACAAAAAAGAAAGTGTGAAATAAGATTATAGTGCAGAGACCCAAGGGTTAATTTTAGATGTGAGGGTGTGGTCTGTCTGTTCAGTGATGAAGAAATGGCACTCATCATTTCAACAGTTCAAAATGTTTTATTGCTTTTTCTTTGACAACGGGGTTGCCATGTTGGTCAAGATTTGTTTTAACTTAAGGGGTGGGGCCAAGAGGGAGGAGGGATGGAGTTTAAGAAGGAAAGCAAGGGGAAAAAGGACCCCATGATAGCCTTCTGCAAGGGCCCCCAGAAACCTGGAGCAGCTCTGGGTACTCACAAACACTCCTTGACAACACAGAAAGTAATAAAAGCATTGTCAAACATGGTAGGTTCACAGCGGCTAGCACCTAATTAACAGATACCAGACACTGGCCAGACCATAAATCTGCTAGGCAGGAGGAAGCAGGAGCCAGCCAGCATGTTTACCATTTGGGAAGCACAGAAGGAGGATGCAGGGGAGTCAAGTCCTTAAGGTAGTCCAAAGGTCCAGAAACCAAGAGATCCGACCAGGCAGGGCAGGATCCAAGGCCTGGGTCAACAGGGGAGCCGGAGCAATGTTTGCAGCAAGACTTGACATTGACTCTAGCAAGAAGTCTCCCTTTCCTTCCAGTCTTTTATGCTCGGTGTGCGAGCCCAGGTGCTTACAATCAGCCTGTGTTCCTGTGAGGTCTCCTGCTCCTTAATCGCGCTGATGGCTTTCGTTGCTGCAACACCAGTTGGTGTCTTCTCTCTGCTGGGGAAGGGGCAGCTTCCTGGTCGCTTCCCGACTCAGACAGGTGGGCTTCCTCAGGGGCTTGCCCCTGGCCTGGCGAAGGATCCTGAGCTGTCTCCTTGCTTGGTCCCTCTCCTGGGTCTGCGGTCTCCCGTTCCTCTTCCTCCTTGGATGAGTCCTCTGAGGGGGGCATGACAAGCATGCCAGAACCCCCAGGAACCCACCCTTGAGGATTTATCTAAAATTATCTCTCTCCTTCCATAGGTTTCTCACAAATTGGCAGAGGATAGTATCATCATCATCATCATCATCATTCAACACAGAACAACATGAATGGGCCAAGAAGGCATATATTCACTACAGCTGAAGCAAATTTAGAGGGAGGAGGAGTATTTGAAAATTTGAATCTGTGCATTGAATCTCCTGTCCCACATTAACAGGACCATTTTTTTAGGAACTCAATTTTCAGTCCTAAATAATAAAGGCCAATTCAGGCTCTGTCAAAATACCTCTTCATCTCTCTCTCTCTTATACATTTCCAGAAGGCTTTTTGCTTGCTTGCTGATTTATGCTTGGTACATCCTAAAATATGGCAAAGCATGATGGGAATCTTAATTTCTGGCTAGTATTTAACCACAGCAGAGCTAAAATAATGCAAAGAGGGTAAAAAAGGAGGATAAGTTGGTGAATATTCCAATGAAAAAGTTGCTTTCAAAATAAACTCAAGAAGATGGAAATTCAGCAGCGTTTAGAATGAGGGATACCTCTGTTCTTTCTGAAACAAGCAGTAACCCTTCCTGGTGTGCAATGCCTACTTCATTTTCCTTGACACCTCCCTGTTGCGAGAGATCTTTCAGATCTATTATAAGTAGTTGTTATTGTCTATCTCATTTTCACTCATGCAGGGAGGTATGAGAAGAGCAGAAAGTTGATTTCCTACCAGTTGCTGGAAGAGTCTATATTGGTCTTTGGTTATATTGCTTCAGCTATTAGTTAATTTCAACAGCAGGAAGGTGATTAACTGACCAGCAAGATTTCCTGCCCAGCATCTGCTAATCAATGAGCTGTAATTTGGGCAATAAAAATGAAATTGTGTCTGGACAATAAACTATATGTTGCTTTTTAGACCAATGATGGGGAAAAAAACTTCGAGTTACAGAAAGAACATGATGGTTGTGAATGAAGGAGGGGAGATTGTGAACTTTTGGCATGGTCTAACAATGTGCTGGAGCAGCCTTTCCCAACCTTTGGGTTCCTAAACTACAGCCCCAGCCAGAATGGCCAATGGTCAGGAATGATGGGGATTGTAGTCCAGCAACATTTGGGGATCCAAAGGTTGGGAAAGGATGTGATAGAGGAAGGATGGGTGAGTTGGGGAAGGGAAAGAAAGATGAGGGTGGGGACAAACAATCAGGTTTACAGCCCTAAACAGAAAGCCAGAAGAACAGAACGGGCTACACGATGAAGGTGTATAGAGTTTCTAGATAGCTGGAACATTGCTGTACAATAGGTTCTCTATATGCACAAGTCTGAAAAGTGTCAGGTTGTTCCTCAAGACAGGGAGACATAAGTGGAGGAGTCAGGCCAAGATGGCATTGACAGGAAGCCAACATCCACTGGCTGCAAGGCACTATACAATTTTTGATTTATTTAAAGCATTTCAATTCTGCACTTCAACTGGAAAAAGGCTCCCAGATACACTGATATTGAGGCAGTGTGTTTTCAAGCTTACTATCTATCTATCTATCTATCTATCTATCTATCTATCTATCTATCTATCTATCTATCTATCTATCTATCTATCTATCTATCGAGAGAGAGAGAGAGAGAGAGAGAGAGAGAACATGAATGGGAGGGAGGAGGAAAAAAGCAAATCCAGGCACCAGTTCTTAGATACAGAGTTCTTCCAGCTGGAATGGACAATAAATAAATAAATAGGATAAGGCAGACCAGGGAAGTGCCAAGGAGACCCGTGTTGGGATAAAAGACAGCACATAGGGCTGGGTAAGGAATAATCTGGAATCACGAAGGGGCAGCCTAACAAATCTACAGGTCCAGCATCCCAGATAGCTGGTCATCCAGCCTCTGCTTGAAAGCTCTAATGAGCTCAACTCCTTCCGAGGCAGCCTTTTTCATTAGGTGAACATTCATGGCCATGCTGGCTGGGATTGATGGGATTTGGAATGCAAAACATCCAGAGAGTACCAGGTTGGCGAAGGCTGTTCTAATGAGATGCAAAGGGGAGGGCTTATCTTCATGATTCCCCCCCCACACACAACATGCCTATTTACATAAACCTCTATAATGTTTCTGCATAGTCATCTCCCCCCACCCAAACTAAAGTGCTCTAAATTGCCTAAAGATTCCTTCTCTGTCCAGAGACACTGGATTATTCAAAGTTGTGCAGAGGAATAGATTTCTGCTTACTCGTTGTTAATATTTGCTCATGCTCAGGAAGTAGCGGGTCTGCTTGCACACCGTGATGCCCTTATGTTAGATGGATCTGCAAAACTTTTCAAAAGCACATTAAAAACATTTTTTTAAAAAAAAAACCCGCATGGTGGTTTGGGAGAAGAAATTAAGACAATTTGAAATGGCACGTGTAACTTGATATAGGCATAGTTATGATGGCGCTTTGCAAATCTCTTTTCTTCCTTTTCCTGTTCTTTTCTTAAGAGTCTGTTGGGGGGAGCAATTGTGTAGCTCATTACTAGACCCTTTGGGCAAGTCTCTCCTCCCCAGAGTTAGCTGATTTACTTCATCAGTGCTGAACGTGATTATTTATTTATCTACATGCTGCAGTTACATAATATCCTGGTTATTTTTGCAGTGATAAACAAAATGCAAGAGAAGGCTGGAACACATTACATTCTCTCTCTCTCTCTCTCTCTGTGTTCTTACTCTCTTGGTTTTTTACCCCTCTGGAAATCAGTTCACATTCTGACGGCTGCTTAACAGGGTTTGATTAAAAAGAACAACAAGCAGTAAACTAATTACAACGGAAATGCAGCTCGACAAAACTTTTAAGGGGGAAAAAAAAACCCTCCATGCATTATATTGTTTTAAGGTTCAGTTAATATACCTTCATTTATCATCTTTATAGGAGATATGGAGGGTGATGATGAATAATCCCTGGCTTCCAATCAGGAAATGTAAATTATCCTGTCTTTAAAAAATGAATAATGAATACTAGCAAATTTGAAGCTAAAATATATAAGCCCCATAGTAAGCAATGGTGCACTGCCAAATCAGCCGGTTAGTCAAAAAAAGTGGTGACAGAGTGACTGTGCTCCAGTGATAGAATCTCACCAGCTTTGACCCATGAGACCTGAAGGTGATCTAGAGAGAGTTGCCTGATTCAGTGTGGATTCTTCCGTATTTTGCTATGGTGTTGCTGCTGGAATGTTTAATTTCTCCTTCGATGCCCGATGAGCCCTCTGCAATAGCAGGAAAATCTGCTTCCACATATTCAGGCATTTCCAGATCCGCCTTTTTAGTGTGCATTCATGATTATTTGTGCTCATGATGCTATCAGGACAGTTACACTTTATCCTCGTTTCAGTACCTTTTGCGCCTGTCAGAGTTTTTTGGGGGGTCACACAGCTTCATTTCCAGTCAGTGCACATCCTGTACCTTCCTGCTGAAATTTATCTTTTGTCTTTCTTTCGCTGTGCTATAACATCTCTGGACAGCAATAATGTGTTAGCATCCAGGAAGCATTACAGCACAAACTAAAGCAAGATAAATCCACCACTAAAGCGCTATTACTTTGTTGAAAAACATGTTGTAGAATGCTCCCACGATAAAGCATCAGCCTGGAGGGGCCCTTTATGTGAAGATTTTGTAACCCCTGGATTTTTATCAAAATGTATCATTGTCATTAGCTTGTAGGATTACTTATAAACATGTATGTACTATATGGTGTAGTTCCTAAATAAATTAGAAATTTAGAAAGAAATTAGAAATAAAGAGAAGTTCATCGTGAAAGATAGTCCCTCCTCTGGTAAAACACTGGAAGAATTTCAAGAGAGGCCAAAAGATCATAGAATCAGAGAACAATAAAGTTGGAAGGGGCCTATAAGACCATTGAGTTCAGTGCAGGAATTTAAGTTAAATCCAAGATATTTGAATGGGAAAATTTCTCTGGCATAGACACAGACACATTTTATTTATTTATTTGATTTATATCCCACCCTTTCTCCCAGCAGGAGCCCAGGAGAAGGTAGCCATAGAAGCTACCTTGTATGGAATTAGACCACTATTGCCTACAATGATTGGCTGTGGTTCTCCAGGGATGCAGGTAAGGGATTTTCTCAGCCCTACCTGGTGATACCACGGATGGAACCAGGGACCTTCTGTGTGCCAAGTAGATGCTCTACCACTGAGCTACAGCCCTTCCCAGCACAGTTCTCCATATTTCTAGAGCAGAAGTGAATAACCTGTAGCCATCTAGATGTTGCCGAACTACTGCTTGCCCAGCCAGCTTGGCTTATGGTCTGGTGTGATGGGAGTTGTACTTCCTCTGCATCTAGACCCCTGATCTAGAGCCTTCTTCACACAAGTGGGGAAATTCTTCAGACATGTGGAAGACGAAGCAGGGACAGGATTCCTGATCTTGTCCCTGACATTGCATGCTAAGGTGTCCATAGGGGTAGGGTAGAAATTTGATTCAGTTCATATTTAAACATGAATATACTAATTTGCACTTCGCAAAACAATATGCAAGCCAAAACACAGACCTCCTTTGAAGTTCACACTTCTCTGAATTTTGCATTGCAGCTGTCCAGCCACTTAATTACAAAAGTGCATGTACTAGGATAAAGTGTGTATGAAAATGCATATATTAGTGAAAACAACATACATAAATGCATTAGGGGAAATTCACCCATCCCTTCCACCTCACTCTTCCATTCATTGAGTGGCTACCCATGAGCAACTGGTGATTAGCTACCCCTTTTAACACACTTAGCTGTCTACCCTCCGCACAGGAATGTTGGGGAGATGGAGCTAGGGTGCCAAGGGTGGGAGCAAGGATTATCTGCCTACTCCATTCTCTATTCATTTTCCAAAATGTTTTCTCTTTCCTCTTTCAACAAGCCTTTTAAGTTGAGACCTATCCCAGTCTGTGTCTGTGTTAGAATTGCTTTTAATGTTTTATTTAATAATATGTTTTAACCCTGTTTTTTAAAAAAGGTGTTTTTAAAGCTTTTTTTAAAAAAATGTTTTAAACGTTTTGTTTTAATGTATTTCAAGATCTTTTTATGATGTTTTAAAGTGCTTTTAGCGTTTCTGTTTGCTGCCCTGGGCTGCTGCTGGGAGGAAGGACAGGATATGAATCAAATAATAAATAAAATAAATAAATAAAATGTAGATAATTTATAAGATGAGGGCTGAAATTATGACTGGATAAGGACTCCCCACAGTGAAGTCTCTAAGAGGTCAATGGTATTTACAACACTGGACAAGTGATGTCCACCACCACCACCACTATCACAGTAGGACAAAACATTGCTTTGGTGTAGCTCATATATTGGCTTTGAATTGGGCTTCAGGCAAAGTCCAATCACAAGTGAGAGATACAGAGAAGCCCTCTAAGAAATTCTGGAAGTCAGAACAGACTTATCTCATCTACCCCTTAATGATATGGGAAACTTGAAACATTTTGAAGTAGTAAGGTTTCAGATTGCCCCCTATTGTATTCTAGCAATTTCCCAAAATGATGCATGTTCTCAGGTGTGCTACTTCAGGAGGAACCTGCACATACATTTCCCTTGAATTTTGCTTGAAGAGAAAGAGCTCTTGATCCTCAGAGTGTCCCAGGCAAACATACATGCATACATACCTAGGAAGCTGCCTTATACTAATATATTCCCAGTGCTAATCCAATATTGCCTTAGGCTGCAAACCTAACCCCACTTACCTGGGTGTATGCCCCACTGAATTCAATAGATTATACATGGCAGAGCTTGGAAAAGTTACTTTTTTGAACTACAGCTCCCATCAGCCCCAGCCAGCATGGCCACTGGATTGGGTTGACGGGAGTTGTAGTTCAAAAAAGTAACTTTCCCACACTCTGATACATGGTTAGGATCAATGGTGCCTGGTGCCCATTGAGGCTGATGGGTGGGAAAGCAGGCAGCCCAAACTGTAGGTGGAGCAATGACAAGCGGAGCCTACAAATTCCACCTCTGCCTCCACCCCCATCCTTCTCCCTGCTGAGGTCTACAAGGGATAACACTAAGGCTTAGGGAGAAGAAGCTGGCCGATTGTAAGTAAAAAGACAGACAGATGGGGGTTGGGTGAGGGCAGACTGAAGTTGGTGGGGCATCCCTCCACTTGCCCTAATAGACCAGCCTCCACTGGTTAGTACTGTGCTGTCAGTCAGATGCAACCTTCTGTCTTTTGTACGCCATTCTGTATCACCATATAACACTATGAGCTGTACATACAAGAAGATAGGCACACTGTGATGGCGAGATGCCTAAGTATCTCAAACAGGCAGATAGAGCATCTGACCCTGCAATGAAATTCAAAGGTAATGTTAGGGTCATGAGCGAGTTGTAAGGAGGAATGGAAATATTTGTAAAGAGACAGGCAAACAATTTACTTAGAAATGAAAGGAGTTTCCAGAGCTTGGTGAATTACGCTCCAGGCAGCCAACTGGCCTCCGCTGACTGTAAATGCTGTTTAGAACCACAATGCTCCGGAGCTTCCACCAAGCAGGATACTTGCTGATTATGACTTCCATTAAGCACTGAAGTAACTGCCTGTAAACTTGTTCGGTTATTTTCCTCTTTTTACTGGCCTGTAAAAGCATAAAATATAAATACATAAATAAATATTTATAATGCATGGCTAGGAGTACTAAATGTGTGCTTAAAGCGACTGCAAGGGGAGAGCAAATGGAAATCAATCATACACGGGCTCATCACCTGGCTGGTCTTGTTATTAACCCTCAGTGTACAATCACTACAAAAAAAGAACAGCACTGATACTTTAGGGTATGCCCATGTTGGAGCTGAACCATAGGCTGCTGTTGGGAAGGAGCAAGCAAACTGAGCCAGAAGAGGAAGGGCAAGCCAGGTCTTAAGAACATAACAGCCTGCTGGACCAGGACAAAGGCCCATCTAGACCAGTTTCCTGTTGTCACAGTGGCCAGCCGGATGCATGTGGGAAGTCTGAAAGCAGGTTCTAAGTGCAGCAGCGCTCTCTTCACCTGCGATTCCCAGCAACTGGCATTCAGAAACATACTGCCTCCAACTAGGGTTGTCAGGTTCATGGCCTGAGAATGATCCTGTATCTTTAGGAGAAGAGAAAGTCAGCCAAGTGCAGGCGTTCTTGCAACACTGTAGTGGGAAAAAACCATAAGGTGGAATTCTTCCTTCCCCCTGCACTACTTTTAAAGATACAGAAGACCTCTTGGTTGCCAGGCCCAGCCTTCAAGAGGTCTTCTGCATCTTTAAAGGTTGTGCAGGAGGAAGGGAGAATTCCACCTTGTGGTTTTTCCCATTACAGGGTTGCAAGAACACCTGCACTTGGCTGACTTTCTCTTCTCCTAAGGATACAGGATCAGTCTCAGGCCCTGAGCCTGGCAGCCCTACCTCCGACAACTAGTAGACTAGTAAACTAGGAGTGGAAAACCTTTGGCCCTCCACATGTTGCTGAACTACAACTCCCAGCATCCTTGGCCATTGGCTATGCTTGCTTCACGAATGAGACGAAGGAGGAGGAAGTTGACAGCAAGTGTCACCCCCTGGACTTGATGTAAGTAAGAAGGCAGGCAGGTGAAGGCTGCCTGAGAGCAGATTAAGGTTGGTGGGGTAGTGATCCATTCAGCCTAATGAACCAGCCTCCATTGGTTTAAAATTTGGCAAGAACATAAGAACATAAGAAGAGCCTGCTGGATCAGGCCAGTGGCCCATCCAGCATCCTGTTCTCACAGTGGCCAACCAGGTGCCTGGGGGAAGCCCGCAAGCAGGACCCGAGTGCAAGAACACTCTCCCCTCCTGAGGCTTCCGGCAACTGGTTTTCAGAAGCATGCTGCCTCTGACTAGGGTGGCAGAGCACAGCCAACATGGCTAGTAGCCATTGATAGCCCTGTCCTCCATGAATTGGTCTAATCTTCTTTTAAAGCCGTCCAAGCTGGTGGCCATTACTGCATCTTGTGGGAGCAAATTCCATAGTTTAACTATGCGCTGAGTAAAGAAGTACTTCCTTTTGTCTGTCCTGAATCTTCCAACATTCAGCTTCGTTGAATGTCCACGAGTTCTAGTATTATGAGAGAGGGAGAAGAACTTTTCTCTATCCACTTTCTCAATGCCATGCATAATTTTATACACTTCTATCATGTCTCCTCTGACCCGCCTTTTCTCTAAACTAAAAAGCCCCAAATGCTGCAACCTTTCCTCGTAAGGGAGTCGCTCCATCCCCTTGATCATTCTGGTTGCCCTCTTCTGAACCTTTTCCAACTCTATAATATCCTTTTTGAGATGAGGCGACCAGGAGATGCATATGCTGCCTGGGCAAAGTCTCATTCTGACCTGGAGGTTGTCATTGTGCTTCCAGGTCAGGGATAGCCAATGAGCACCTTTAGTGGGTGGAGTAAGTCTGCAGCCTGAAGGCACTTCCCAGCCCAGGAAAGAATCTTCTGAATTCACCATAAGGTGTAGAAGGCAAAGATCCCTTTTTATTTATGCCCGGATCAATAAAATGGCAACCCCCAGGAGACAATCCCAAGGAGAAGCTTGCTGCTGCCAGAGAAGGTAAGCCTCCCACCCCATATGAGTGACAAATGGGGTGTGAAGATGACCTATTTGTTCTTCTTGGCATTTGTTTTGGAACAAATGAAAAAGTCAACCAAGTCAGGCTCATTCAGTTCTATGTTCACTTGCTATGCTTCCAGCCCTCACCGCTCCTGACAAGATTCACCAGCATTTCAGGGCAGAGTGTGACATGTATACGTCTTCCTCCATATCACGTCCAAAAGGGATGAGGCAAAGGAAAGGAAGAACAAGAAGCAGAAGAAGAACTGGCCAGTGGAGGGGACTGGTGTGACGTACGGCAGGGAGGCCAACAGTAGGTGGAGCCAGAGCCAATGATGGCTGAACCAGTTGTACATTTCTCCCCATCCTCCTCCCTGTTGAGATCTGCAAGGGCAAAGCTGAGACTAATGATAGCCAGTGCTATCCCCTTGAGTGGTTGCCAACAAGGAGGCAGGCAATCGAGGGCTGGCTGAGAATAGATTGAGTATGGTGGGGTGGTGACCCTTCCCCCTTGTCCTAAGGGACCAACCTCCACTAAGATTTATGGGTGAGCTGAAACTCCCCATTGTTATTACAATAATAATAATAGCATTCTTCTGTTTTCTGGTTTGTTTTTCAGCACCTGCTTTGACATATTTTTTCCTCTTTTTCCTCTATTCATTTATTCATTGCATTTGTATTCCACCCCATAGCCAAAGCTCTCTGGGTGGTTTACAACAATTAAAAACAGTAAAAACAAATATACAAATTTAAAAACACATTTTTAAGAAGCAATTTAAAAACCCATGCTAAAATGCCTGGGAGAAGAGGAAGATCTTCTAAGGCTTGGACACAAAGTGCTTCTTTTGGGGGAAGTCCCCCACCCAGCTGTTTTCTTAAGGTTACAGAAAACTCTGGAGTCCATAAACTAGTCTTCATGGCCCAAGAACAGAGGTAGGTCAGTAGCCCTAATGATCAGAAACAC
Organism: Rhineura floridana; assembly: GCF_030035675.1. NCBI lineage: Eukaryota > Metazoa > Chordata > Lepidosauria > Squamata > Rhineuridae > Rhineura > Rhineura floridana. The sequence goes on along the minus strand of NC_084480.1, from coordinate 7,062,131 downwards.
AAATATACACGCCCCCACAAACACAATCCCTGGTTTGGGATCTAGACAACAAATTGCATAATATTTTAGATTTATTTTATGTTGAACCTGCTCGGACCCTTAGATCTTCTTTTGAGGCCCTTCTCCAGCCCCCCCCCTCTGAGGGGGGTTCAGAGGGTAGTAACAAGGGAGAGGGCATTTTTGGATGTGGCTCTATCTCTGTGGAATACGCTCCCCAGTGAGGTCCACCTGGTATCTTCATTAACATCTATCCAACACCAGGCAAACACTTTCATTTGATAGACTGCAGTGATGATGTTTGTATTAGTGTACTGCCAAATCTTTATGTGGCTGTGTGGGGGTGATTGTTGTAGTTTTATTGTTTTGGTTTATGGTATGATATTTATTTTGTTTTTTAACAGTGTTGTAAGTCACTTGGAGGCTTTTGGGCAAAAAGCAACTTATAAATCATCATCATCATCATCATCATCATCATCATGTATTGTATTTTTGCTTGGCCACAAATTGAATTTGCAGAACATACAACAATTCATCTCACTTCTAAACAGGTTTCATGCCTATTTTCTCAAAGATAATAGCATGGCGGGCTTGAGAAGGCAGTAGGAGAGCATCAAAAGGACCCTGATTTAACCCCCAGTATCTCCAGTCTAAAAATCCAGAGAGAGATGCTGCCAGTCAGTGTAAACAATACTGAGCTAGACAGAAAAATGATCTGTCTTGGAATAAGCCAGCTTCCTATGTTCCTATGTCTAGGCCAGCCTTCCCCAACCTGGTGCCCTTCCATCACCCCTAGCCAGCATCACCAACCTTCACAGCTGATAGGAGTTGTAGCTTAAAATATCTGGGATGGGGAAGGCTGATCTAAGCTGTACTATGCCAACACAGAGATGGGGTCACCCATAAATGAATGCCCCTCCATAGCAAATAAAATAAAATAAATCTATACATACAGAAAAATAGTATGTTACAGAGCAGGCTAAGCTAGAATCTGTGTCCCTGACATCTAGTTTTCTATGTGAGTTGAGTGTTTGGTATGGGGGTGAATGCCATCATGTGAACCCACACCCTCTGCAAATTCAAGGGTACAGTTAGATGCAGCTTGACTACCTTTGCGACAGAAAGCACTGACCACAGTAGGGCCTGTTTTAAGCTTTTGCATTAAAACAGCATCATGTCCCGGCAGATCACTGTGTGGGTCTAAATGTGATGCTTAATATAAACAAATGTTCAGTGATGTTTCTTTCACCTCTCCCTCTGCTGGCTGCTTTTGAAATAGTTCTTTGTTCACAGAAGACAGGACCTTTTTGCATAGAAATATCAGGGTTTGCTTTTTCAACATTAACTGTTTGCTTTAGTTGACCGGTATAACTGAGATTTCACAAATATATTTGGATGTTCCATCATAAAACATCCCCCAACAACATTCCCATTTGCAACGATGCATTCCCATCATGCTGTGCTCTAAATTAATCCTTCTGACATCACTGTCCTGTTTCTCTCAGAGAAGACACATTTTTAAACATTCATTGAACGTTTATTTTCTTTCACATTTGGGATGAGATGAAACAGATCTGGGGAAGGGCTGTAGCTCAGTGGCGGAGCACCAACCTTTCACGCTGAGGGTCACAGGTTCAATCCATGGCAGCTTTAGGTTGGGCTGGGAGAGACTCCGCCCCCCATCTGAAAGCTTGAAGAGCCTCTGCCAGTCAGTGTAGACTATATGAGCTAGGTGGATCCAAAGATCTCAGTAAAAGGCAGTTTCCTATGTTCCTGTCTAGTGTCTGGAATTCATTCTCTGCCTGTTTCTCATATTTTGTGAAGTGGATGCTTAGTGGATGACATCATAAACACATACAGGAATCAAATATTCTGACATCATTCTACAATAGCAAGTAATGTCACTGAGGTCTTAAAATAATATTGTATGGATGAGCCAATTTAATAACACATCCAAATCACTTAAAGAGAGAGAGAGATCGCAAGAGGGTCATGAAAATTGACCAAAATGGCAGAAACAGTTTTTTTTACATCATTATTACATCATTTCCCTTTTTGCAACAAGAATTCCCACATACATATACATGCGTTTGGATAGTACACCAATACATAGGATGGATGGATTGGTCTATTTCTGGTCCATGTCATATTCACATCCCCTTTTCAATCCATTTCCATCTCTACGGGCAATTTTTTAAAGCTGCCCTTAATCTTGCATTAATTAGCATACCTTGCTGTGCCACACAGTGATCCCAAGGAGAGTGCATTTAAGTTTCCCATTCTTGCTTCTTTCTTAAGCCACTCTGGGCTGCAAGAAACCCTGGTTGTTGGCATGTATGCTTCAAATAGCACTGTAAAAGCCTCTGGGAGTGACATGAAGTGCTGACGTCCTGTCTCTCACAAGGATAGGTGTACAATTAGTGTGCAGAGCAGGATTGCAATTGCTAGCTATTCCTTTGGCACTCCCCATGTTGATTATGTTCCATGCATGGAACATACATCCATACAAAGAGACTGTAAAAGTGTAGGATCTGTATGGCTAGGGGTAAGGTCTACCCCTCATACAATAGGGGTTTCCTAACAGCTCCCAGCACCCTTCACAAGCTACCCTTCCCAGGATTCTTTGGGAAATGCCATGCCTGTTTAAAGTCAAACAATAGTGAAATAAATGTATGGTGTGAATATGGTCTGGCTTAGAGTAGCTCGTGTGTGTGTGTGAGGTCTTTCTCACAGTTGATGAATGTATGGGTGATGTAGTCACCAGGAGTGGTGTGTCTATAGCAGGGACAGTGTGCTATATACCATGTGCCCACCTCATGAACGCTTTGAATGCATTGGGGGTGGAGTAGAGATTAATCTGTGCTGAGCATTTTTTCCAGAGTACAGATTATACTACAGAGCCTATATGTGCGTATAGCTTGTATGTGGCGAAGATTTGTACAGACAACACAGTCAATGGACAACATGATCCTTTCCCCCCTTAACGCATTGTTGATATGGGGATATGCGGTCTGAAGAGACCCAAATGGCCTTTTAAAGTCTGCACCTCACATCACTATTAAAAGGCCCGTCTGCAGGGACGAGTTCAAAGGTCTGGTGGCCCCACTGGCTTGCAATCTGAACATTAGCCACATTTGTTCCTAGGGCTTCTTTGGGTTGGCCCACTTACTCTCCCCATCACTCTTTAAAAGAGATGAGGAATCTGTCCCATAGGGACAGAGGAAGCAGCTTTATATTGAGTCAGACCATTGGTCCATCTAGTTCAGTATTGTCTACACTGATTGGCAGGGGCTCTCCAGGGTTTCAGGCAGGAGTCTTTTCCAGCTCTACCTGGAGATGCCAAGGATTGAACGTGGGACTTTCTGAATGCAAAGAAGCTGCTCTACCACTGAGCTATGGCCTCCAGATGTTGCTGGATTCCAAGGCTCATTGCCCACAGCCAGCATCACCAATGGTCAAGGATGATGGACTTTGTAGTCCAACAACATCTGTATGGCCACAAATCCCCCCCATCCTTGCTCCACAGCTTCCAATAAACAAACCCCTCCTCCCCCTCCATGGCTATGATGTGGCCTAGAAATGAGTGCTCTGTTCCCAACAGCCGCACACTGTGGCCTCTGCCCAAGGGATAGCATCATAACATACCTGAAAAACAACTCCAGCGTATCTCTCATTAGTGTAATAGAAAGATTTTGTGTCATCGTATCTTTGTCGGTTTTGTATTTGTATTTGTTTTTTCTCATCCCCCCCCCGCCAAATATCATAAAGACCTTGGTGGAATATGAATGCAAAATATCAGACCATCTTCTAATATATGCAGGGTAATCTTCTTAAAATGAGTTTTCACTTCAAGGAACGGAAGGGCTTAGAGATGAGCGGGTTGCCTCTCTCTCCTTCCCTCCTCCTTCCTTGTTATACTTTCAACCATTTTATTCCAGACAACATTTTAGTGAAGTTGTCTGATGGGCCTGACCCAAGAATCTGTTACTTTGTGCTGCCTAAACACTTAGGCCATCCTTCATCCTAATAGCCTTCGCTACAAGTTAAGCCAGTGCTGAGACAGGTTAAGTCTGAAACGAAGCCAGCCTCTGCTATCCAGGTGCCATCCAGATTTTTGGACTACAACTCTGTGGCTATGCTGGCTGAGGTTGATGGGAGCTGAAGTCCAAAACATCTGCTGGACCACAGGTTGGTGAAGGCCGGCCTTAGGTTCAGACTTACCAGTCTCAGCACTGGCTTAATTCGTAGCAAAGGCCTGGCCCTCACTGCCTTCCCACAAGTTGAGAGGCAGCAAACCCGGATTTGCAACTTGAAGGAAGTGTGTGGGTTTGCAACTAATCTTGACCCTCCAATTTATTTATTTTATTTTATTTATTTTATTAGATTTCTATACTGCCCGACTAGAATTAGCTCTCTGGGCGGTGCACAACAAAATATAAAAATACAAATTGCAAGCACGAATGAAACCACACATTTTACAGGCACAAAACAAAGGATCACATGAGTGAAAAAATGAAGGCAACCAGATGTTATTAACGTAGCATGAAGTTTGATCCTAATGTCCTTCTACCACAGTTTCCAATCTATAATATGAGGGAGGCATACCTCCCTATCTCCCTCTAACATTATACCCATGAACCAGAGCTTGGAAAAGTTACTTTTTTGAACTACAACTCCCATCAGCCCCAGCCAGCATGGCCACTGGATTGGGCTGATGGGAGTTGTAGTTCAAAAAAGTAACTTTTCCAAGCTCTGCCATGAACATACAATAGGAAAGCTCTTTGGGATTTGTTGAGTTATTTAATACTTCAAGGGGAAAATTGTAGAAGGGGAACCCTCAGCCACTGTTCAGTGACATCCTGCATTTCTCCCTGAGAGAATCAGATTAGGGACTTCATTCATTTCATAAAGTAAAAGATTGCAATTTCTTTGTTAAGAGAGGGATGAAACTAAGTGTGGATTCCACAATTCTTGAGTAAGAGATAGGACATTATTGCAACTGCAAGAAAAGTCGTGTTCACCATTCCATCTATATATTGATATGTTCATGGAGCTACTTCCTACAGGTTTCTTAATGGAAAGAGTTAATAATGAACGAAAACAAGAATCCCATTTCCTTAGTTTTCTTTATCCTTGTATCCAATGGTAAAATCAAATTTAAGTTCATTCAGCTGCAGCTCCACGAACTGGAAGAAACCTATCCAGCATTACACTGACTTTCAGGAATGGTGGGATGAAAATCATTCTCTTGTTGGTTAGTATTCCCTTGATTGATTGCTTTGCAACTTCTTCAGGCTCCAAAGCGGGCATTAATCTTGAAGAAGGATTTTTGACAAAGTCAGTATTTATAAACATAGGACAGATGCATGACGTTTTGACCCCATTCTTCCTCAATGCAGACAACTCTTCTGTCAGAGCTCTATGAAACCCGACAGCAGCAAATTTGGATGAGCAATAAGCCACAAGAAAAGGAGCCACTATGTGGCCTCCAGCAGAAGCCACGGTGATAATATGGCCATGGTTATTCTTCATCATTGTTGGCAGGAACGCTTTTGTGGTCCAGTAGTGAGCAAGAATGTTGACTTCAAACATTTTTTGAATCTCATGGTCCTCAGTCGACAGCACATCCGTTGGGGCTATCACCCCAGAGTTGTTCATCAAGATATCCACATCGCCAATCTCTCCTTTCACCTTCTCTGCAGTGCTGTAGATACCTTCTTTCTTGCTATAGTCCACCACGAATGCATGTGCTGGGGCTCCCAGTCTTCTGCATTCTTCAGCTGTTTGTTCAACACCATGTGGACATTACATTGTTAGGAACGTAGGAAGCCACCTTCATCTACTTTGCTCAGTATTGTCGATTCATGTACCTTAATAATACACATTTGTCTCAATCACACATTGCATTTTTTGTGTTAACCCCCTCCTTCCAAATAGATGTGTACCTTATACCATGACATACATTCACTCTGCTCAGGATTGGGAACCTACTGTAGCCCTCCAGATGTTGGTGGACTCCAACTTCTATCAGTTCAAGACAGCATGGCCAATAGTCAATGGTGATGGAAGCTGAAATCCAAAAAAATATCTGGAGGTCCCCTTGTTGCCCACTCCTGCTATTGCAGAGTGGGGACATTCTTGAAGCTGAAGGGGCAGGACTGAGCCACCAATGCTTTTAATAAGACCTCTCCCCTTGTCCTCTTCCAGTTCTCACACAGATGATACGCCACTGTTAATGTTCATTCTTACACACTAGGGTGGGAGAGAGTTTTCAGCCTGAGGGCCACATTCTCTTTTAAGCAACATTCTGGGGGCCACATGCCAGTGGTGAGTAGGGGCAGATTGAGAAGTGGGCAGAGCAATTAATGCAAATTGTACCTTTGCACTGTAGGCTAATTTCTACACACACTCACATGTCCCTCTCTGTCCTCCTTCTAGGCAAGCAAGGGGCATGATCAGCAGGGGTGAAGTCATCCAGGTTCTTGGGGGGGTCTTAGACCCCTTACTCTTTTGGCAGCAGGGTCCCAGCATGGTCCCTATGTTTCCAGCATCGTATGAGCCAATCATCATGAAAGGGGAGTGTGTTAGCCACTGAGAAGGGTTTTCTAACCTGTTTCATTATCCTTTCCTGCTGACTGGAGCCAATCAGAGTGAAAGGAAGTGAGTCAGCAACTGAGAAGACTCTTCTTAGTAGCGAGCACTCTCCCCTTTCATGCTCATTGGCTCCTAGGGACATCTGTTATGGGAAAATAATTAACAAGGATCTAATTCTCAACCCAGGAGCTAATGGGAGGGGGCGTGGCTGTAACTGTCATGAAGGGACCCTGCACTTCTGAATTTACCACTGCACTACTGATGATCAGAGTATAAGGACACATTCCAGCCAGGCAAAAGTGCTCATGGAAGGTATGAAGCCGGTGTAGCTGGCTTGAGGAGACTTCTGAGGGACAGACAGAGAGGCCTGAGGGGAGGCTGCATTTGGCTCCTGGGTCTGAAGTGTCCCCCATCGCCCACAGCCAAAGATAGCAGCAGAAAGATAGTAACCACCAACTATCATCTCTTGTATCTGAGGAAGAGTCCAGGATGTCACCCCATACATGTCCTTGCTATTTACATTTCTATCCCGCCATTCTGCACAACGGCGGCCGCCTGTGAAAGGAGACTTAAAAGAAAGAAGGGGAATTTGTTTCTCTCGTGCAACACCTGAGCCAACCAGGCCGCAACTTCTAAGCAGCTCCACCAAAACACTCGCTAAAAAAAAAGTGTGTATTGGTGATGCAACCCAGTTTCCATGGCGTCCCCTGAATCAGTCCCAGGGAATTATGGGTTGCCAGAGCTGGCATCAGTGATCAGCATAGTTGAGCATGTGCTGATGGCCCTACTGATAAGAGCCTGCTGGACCTGCTCTTCCTGTTCACCACTGCAAGCTGCTTTCCTGTTTACCCACCCCTCACTCATGGCCCCTACGATAATGGTGGTGTGAAGGAGAAGCAGTAGATGCCATTGCCTGCACTGGCATGATGCTTGGCATGCAAACAGGTGGTAGAAATGATGAGGAAGAGGAATAGCAACAGAGGGGCAACGGTAGACAGAAGACAGACTTACTGAGAGAAGAGCCCTATGAATGGTGTCTTGCCCAAGGGTCCTCCAAAACCTGGAGTTGACCCTGAAGGGATGGTACTTCAGGAGATGTTAGGACCAAAGCTTTGGCACTATAGAGAAAAGGGAGAGAAAATAGTGAAATCTCTCTCTTCTAGTGGAGAAGGAGGGATGTGACCCATGGCAGATGAATCGCAAGAACATGGAAAAGTAGTCATGGTGCCTGGGCAGGAGAACTCATCTGAACCGGCCAGAAGATCATCAAATGCAGCAGAGATGGCTTGGCTACCACATTTTGAAGGAAATGAAGTAATATGCATTACCATCAAAAGCAGGGATAGCCAATACAGAGCCCTCCACATATTGTTTGACTACAACTCCCATCATCCCTGACTAGTGACGACTAGTGGCTCCAAGTCAGTGGGACAGTAGAATCTGCTCTGCGTTTTAGTCTGAACCTTCAAGGAGCTGTCCAAGGTGCTTCAGAAGATCTCAGATTTACCTCCATTTTACTACTTCTTCTTGGCCTTCATGGCTACCACAGGACTATCATTCACCCAAGGCTAGCATCACCAGGAAACAAAGGAAGGGGGTGGACAGAAGGGATAAGAGAGCTCTCCCAGTATGTCCACTTCTCCCCAGTTCTTCACTTGTCTGCCAAACTCTCAGAAGACCATCTCTTGTGTCTTAAGAGTGTTACATTTATTTATTTATTATTTGATTTATACCCCACCCTTCCTCCCAGCAGGAGCCCAGGCCGGTACATGTGAACATGACCTTAGTTGAAACCTCTCTTCATATTTATTTGTGGCAGGTTGATATTGCCTCAGATCTATCACATTTTGGTGGAGGGAGACTTCACAAAAGTTTGAAATAATCGTTGAGTGGTTTTATATATAATTGTTTTCCCTGTACAGCATCAGAAGGAAATTACACTTAGAGGTTGACAGTTGGATTGCTGTTAATGACGGCCTGTCTATGAAGGCTTAAACCAGCCTTTGGGGTAATTGTATGCTCTGACCTTCCACAGGCCCATTATACCAAATAAGTAAATATCTAAAGAAATAAACCGAGCCTCAACTCTTGACGGAAAGAACACAATGAAAATTACCACCGTTTAAACTGAAAGCATTGCCCCACAAATCTCCAAAGACACAAGTAATTGGGGCCACATTCGATTTTTTCACAAGCAGAACTTGAAAGGACGCTCGGGATGGAGGAGGGGAGCAGAATTACACACACAAAAAATGTTTTGTTCCCCACTGGGCCTTTAAAGTAATACTTAAATGGACTGGGGGGGGATGGATGCAATTTGTCCATTTTGGTCATGATACAAAGAGGGATAAAACTCTTGAGTTCTGTGCACCCAAGGGAGATTGGGACATTTTATTCTTGTTGAAACTTTCAGAAAGTGTTTCTTCACACAGCCCATCATTAAACTATGGAATTTGCTCCCACAGGAGGCAGTGACAGCCATCAACTTGGGCGGTTTTAAAAGAGGATTAGAGCCAGTGTGGTGTAGTGGTTAAGGTGTTGGACTACAACTTGGGAGACCAGGGTTTGAATCCCCACGTAGTCATAAAGCTCACTGGGTGACCTTGGGCCAGTCACTGCCTCTCAGCCTCATGAAAACCCTATTCATAGGGTCGCCATAAGTCGGAATCGACTTGAAGGCAGTACATTTACATTTAGACATGGCTACTAGCCATGATGGCTATGCTCTGCCTCCATGATTGGAGGCCACATGCTTCCAAATACAAGTTGCTGGAAACTGCAGGATTGGAGAGTGCTATTATGCTCAGGCCCTGCTGTGGGGCTTCCCATTAAGGTATCTAGTCGGCCACTGTGAAAACAAGATGCTGGACTAGATGGGCTATTGGCTTACATTCTTGAACATTCTTGAATGAGAGCTCTTCAAGGCACATGATATATTGTGATATATCACGATAGTGGACTAGGTAAATCAAAGAAGTAAGGTCCAAAACACTTGCATCATAGTGTTTGCACAGAACTTTCCTTAAGCACTTGAAGAACGTAGCATACAAACACATCACAGTAATTCTTATGTTATCAGAAGTGCCAGAATAATCACCAGCACCACACTTGGCCTTAAAAGGCCGACCACAGATACACTATCTGGGTAGTCTTTACAGGAGATGTGGGGGACCTTTGGCCTTCCAGATGTTGCTAAACTACAGCTCTGTCGGACCAGCAAGCATGACCAAGGACCAGGGACGATGAGTTCAGCAACATCTGCAGGTCCAAAGTTCCCCACAACTGCTTTACGGTAACTTTGCATGGTAGGTCTGAACTATTATCCCCAATAATGTAGATTTCAAATGTTGTTTATTAAAAAGCATTTCTAAACCACTTATTATTTAAAAATCTCTAAACGGCATACAAAAATACAATGTAGAAACAGTAAAACAGCATCAGAAAAACGTAAATGCAACCTAAAAACTAGCAATAAACTAATATTATTTTTTTTAAAAAAGATAAAAACATGAATTCAGTAATAACAAGATCCAGTCTTACGTATCAAGGAAAGCCAGAGCCACAAGAGATGCTTTCACAAGATGTCTGCAGCAACCAATGGATGATCCTTCATGCATGGCAGAGGGAACAGAATTCCAGAGTGCAATGGCAGAAAATGTTTGTTTTTGAGTCACCGTGCTGTGATATTCTGTGGCTGGGAGCACAGTAGTAGCTTCAAAAGCAGCCAGAATGGCTTTTCTGGCTGCATTTTAAAGTGACTGTGCCCTCGGCTGGGCACACTTCCCTTTCCTATTGCTACCTTCAGACCTTTCAGGACCTCCCACAACAAAGTGTTGGGCCAATCGTTGTCTCTGCCTGAGCCTGCAGCAAAGTGTCTCCATTGGCCACACCTGGATGGCAAACGGGTTGATCTACCAATCAGTTGTGAAATCTGCCTGAAGCTGAATTTTTTACAAGCACACACACACTTGAGCTAATCCAACCAGGGTTTTAGAGTAAAAAGGGGCAGAGTCTGACTAATGTCATGTGTCTCCGTCTTCAGAAAAGAGGAGATGCACTGGAACTGGCACAACAGTAAGTGTGTCTGTACCCTGTATATAAGAGCCATAGATATCTTTTCATTCTTTATAGCATAACAGGTGCCAGGTGGGGATGAGAGCCTCTCCTCTGCTCCGTCCTTCCTGCACAGTCAGAGTGCTGCTGTTGCTTTTGTAGCCAATCAGCAATTGTGGTTTAAATAAAGGGAGGGCCTTTGTGGGATTGATTGGTGGGTAGGTGCACTGCAAAGGGGCTGGAAGGGGGTGTCTTGAGGCAGTGATCTGATCTCTACCCCACCTAGGTAGTTGGCTTCATTCAAAATTCCCACACTGTGCACACAGGTGAAGCATCGGAGAGTGGAGTGTGTTTGCATCGTGGGGTTGAAGCCCTGGCTGCCATCTTGGATGATGGCTTGCATGGTCATGTGGCACACCATGCATGCTGAGTGTGGCCCCACAGGGGTGGGGCAGCCAAGCTTATTTAAGCACATGCCACCAGCACTCCTCCCTCTGTGGCCTGTGACACTCACCCCCTCCGCTTTCTATGGTGTGATCAAGTTGGTCGCTCTGGGGGCGAGTAGGAATTTTTGTCCTGCCTGCCTCCTTTGGAAGGCAAGTTTTTTGCCAACTCCACACTGTGGTAGAAGGATGGAGGTCTGCTGTTTAATAGCTTCTTTCAGCTAATTTGGCACCCTGTAAAGGGGTCAATCAAGGAGGCCCTCACCTGCAGAGCACAGTGATTGACTGGGTATATAAGGTGTAAGTCAATCTTTCAGGTATCCTGGCCCCAAGCTGTGTAGGGATTTGTACAGCAGTACCAGAACCTTGAACTTTGCCCAGTTTATCCTGATATTCACTAACATATGCAGACTTTAACCTAGTATATGAATTTTTGTACACATTTCTTGGTTGAAGAATTGCACTGAATTAGGTAGTTTCTTGTTAAAATGCAAAGAAAGGTAAACTTCTCTCCCAGGCCTTTTCTAGAGTAAATTAATATTATTGTTCTTGGTGATCACTTGTGACCAAGTAAGATTGACTTCCAAAATATAGTCTTTAACAATGGATCCATCTGAATCTGTATTCACCGCCAATGACCTTACCGCCATGGGTGACCCTGCTGGGAGTACATGACTCCCGACGGCATCACTCACAGGGTTCATTGGAACACGCAAGCCCACTCACCACTACAAGGTGATGATCCAGATAGGGGTAAATTAATATGGCACCTAGCTTGCAGAGGAGCCTTGAGCAGTGCATGCTGGATGTGTGTGTGTGTGTGTGTGTTCAAGCAGTGATTCTTGTTGCAAGTATAAGGGTGTTACTGAAATGTCCCTATTCACATCTTTGAAATGTTGGCGGGTATGTGTCTACGTGCTTTGCTAACGGGAACCCCTGAGACCAAACATTTCAAGAGAATGTGACCTATATAAAATTCCCTTAGAGGCTTGCATAATGTAAAGGAAGGATCTCTCTCTCTCTCTCTCTCTCTCTCTCTCTCTCTCTCTCTCTCTCTCTGTGTGTGTGTGTGTGTGTGTGTGTGTGTGTGTGTGAGAGAGAGAGAGAGAGAGAGAGAGAGAGACTTAGTACGTGAGTAAAAAGGGATATGAGCAACTTTTAAAACGTTATTGGAAAGACACCACTTTCACATTAAATACTAAAATATTAAAATTGATTGAGGTTGTGAAATAAGTGAATTACTTAGTCCCCCATGCATTAAAATTAATTTTTCATCTCCTTATGTGAGTGGCTCCCCTATTGGCATTTTCAGGGCCTTTTAAATATTTTATATGCTTCAATGGGGAAGAAAGCTGCACTTTGACATCCCGGCATTCCAAAGGATGTTTAACTTTATTATTGTTATGTTTTCCCCTATCCTTTCCTTCTTTGTTGCTGGGCAGGTGGGGTGGGCAATGCAAGAAACTGGCGTTTGGCGCAAAGAGACAGATGGTGGTGTACCAGGCTGCAAGTGGCATTTACAGAATCAGAGCAGTTAGCAAGATCAGGTCCAAGGCAGAAGCCAGGGAGATAGAGGTTCTGCACATGCAGAGTCTGAAAGCCAAGAGGCAGGAACAATGCTGGCATCTTTACCCTTTCTCTTACTCAGCCTGGGTTATATCCTCCCCAAATTTCTCCAAATAAGTCACCATTCAGCACAAACGTCTAGTCCTTAACATTCATATATTCCTTATGGCTCTTTCCCATTTTATCTTTCTGTCCTCCTTCCCATTATTGCCATTCAGTACAGGAAGTGCAGATTAGACAGGTGCACATTAAAATGCAAACCAAACTAATTTCTCCTCTGTTCCTGGTCCAATCCCTAAAACAGTCTCACGGAGCAGACTGGGAAACCTTGGAGAATCACTATAGGGCTAGATGGACCAATGGTCTGACAACAGTAAAGGGAGGAACTGCAGAGCAACTGCTTGCATGCTGAAGGTCACAGGTTCAGTCCTTGTCATCTCCAGGTCACCACTGAGCTACGGTCCAATTCAGTGCCAACTCAGTTACGTTCAGGTCTTCAAGAAAGCCTCTTGGATTCCACCAAGGTATCTCCCAGCCCTACCTGGAGATGACAAAGGTTGAACCTGTGACCTTCTGCAGCAGACAGTGAAGCAACAGAGTTACCCCTCATTAAAGTATGGCGCACAGCCATTTTATGCACACTACTTTGATCTGTCAGTAACCGAGTTGGCGCTGAACTGGAGCTACCACTAATATTGTGCTAAAATGAAATTAGTAAGTTCTTGTCACAGCATATTTAATGTTAATTGTTTGTTGAAAAAAGGTTCTATACCATTAGTCACATGAACTGTATCCAGGAAGATATGTTAATGTTCAAGATTCAGCTGTCAATACCAGGTGGCTTTCATTCGTGGGATTTGCTAATATCCTGCAACTCAGTATCATATAAACAACAGCAACTAGTATATAGACATGAGCAAAAGATATTATAAGACATAATCATTAGTGCTGAAAGTTGTACTCATGCAACACAATAGTGTCTTAGCCTCTTTCACTTTACTAGGAATGCATAGATGTTATGTATGGTGTATGAAGAACATGATTCAGCCAGTTAAGCATTTTGAGATCCATTGATTTCAATGGGCAAGTTAAGCACTTAAATTTCTCTAATTTGAAATCAATGGAACTTAAAAGTGTCTTTAATTTAACCTGGATAGCACATAAGGAATTTCAACTCTTTGTGAACTCTTAACTTTTATGCGGTGCTCTTTGCTGCCTAGAGGACAATTGTGTCCCATTCTTTACAGCAATAAAAAGACAATTTTGTTGAAGCTAATAAAACTGGAAACTTTTATATGTAGGGGGTGTCAAAATGTAACGTAGCTCTGTTCTTGTGACTTTAAAAATGGCACCTTATGAGAAATAAATGTAGTTATTGAAGCCATGTGATAATATACCCAAATGCTTATGTTTATTTTGATACCTTTGTCTGAAACCCTAGCCACTTCAGTCAGTATAAACAATCTGAGTTGGATGGGCCAATGGCAGACCAGTGTGTAGGGCAGCATCCTAATTAAATCAGCCCTTTATTCAGAATGTTGAGGACTAGAATCTTACTTTATTGTTAAGGGGAAGGGCCCCAGGTAGAGCATCTGCTTTGTATGCAGATAGTCCCAGCAAAATCCTTGGAATTTCTAAGTAGGACTGGGACAGACCCCTGTCCGAAACCCTAAACAGCCTCTGCCAGTCAGTGTAGACAATACTGAGCTAGATGGACTAATGATCTGACTGATCATGATAGGAAGCTGCCTTATGTTTCTATGACTCAATATAAGGCACCTTAATGCCATGCCAGTAGAAAAGCTCTTTTGCTACAATTCGCCTTATTTTCAGAATTCATGTGCATGGCACAGCAGTTGTAAAGCCATTGAGTAGATCAATAACATGCATAATAATAGCTTATTTTCTCTTTATTTCCTGAGATAGAGAAGTGGCCTCCACCTCTATGTTTCTAACTCTAGAAGCTTCCCATTCTGGAGGATTATAATCAGTCAAGACACACCAGCCCTCGCACGCCGCACCGCCAGCATAAGCACAGCGAAGCTACTGCTGTTAGGAGATAAGTTCTTATTTGGTACCCCTGCTAACAAAAGGGTTTTACTGTATCAACAACTGATTCTAAAAGCAGAGTAGGCAAACAGCCCCACATCAGGCCGGCGAGTGCTTCAATCAATGCCTGTGTGTTCTGCTGAGGTTTGCCAAGAAATTAAATATGTAAAACCTTCACTATTATGTTTTTTATATTCACATGCTGAGTCTGTATCATTTGATACAACAATATTTTATGCTCTGGGATCCTCCATAGGCACTGCTGTCCTTCCAATAAAGCTGCAATTTTATACCTTCTGGGATAACATTAGATGCAGGCTACCTTGCCAAGCATTACATAATCACAGGCTCCTGATCCCGATCTTCCCACGGAATCCAGATGGATGGACTCCTCTGAGAGTGCAGGGCAGCGTCATCATTGGGCTGTTTGTGCTTAAGGCCAGAAGCCATGTCAGCAATTAAGACCCTGATCCAGATATAGTTGTGTGCAACTGCTTGGCGTGCAGAAGCAGCATCTGGATTGGGGTGCACATTCTCTACCGACTTAGGGCACCTACTGTTTATCTCAACAAACCGGACAATCCAACCATCTGATCCATAGCATCGCTGAGGACAAACCAAGGTAGGCCTGAGTCAAAATGCCTTACCATTTTTGGGATTACAATTTCCTAAATTTTTAATTTAAGAGGATAGGTAGCTGCGTTATATCAAGTCAGACCACTGGCCCACTTAGCTCAGAACTAGGGTTACCAGGTGTCTGGTTTTCAGACGGATTCTCCAGTTTTGGGGGGACCCCGCCGGGTCTCCGGCTAACTCACCTTAATTTCTGGATTCTCAGCTTCAATTTTTAAAAAATTAAGTCTCTAGGTGGTCTGGTTCCCGAGATATACACCAAAACGTCACCCCCCCGTGACTGTTTAATCTGTTTAACTGATCTGTAACCCTGCCCTTTCAGGATTGTAGCCAATAAGTGAAGCCAGGGTTGTGATTTGTTGACCCAGGCAGTGCCTAAACTTCATCGCAATGTCAGAAAATTGTGGTTTTGAGATCTTCAGTTTGAGTAAGTAAGAATTTACTTAAGTTAATTTACTTAATTTACTAAAGTTTTTTTTCTCTTGTGTGCAAGAGTCAGACCCTGGGCTGTTGGAGAGGGCAGTGTTTTGAAAACCTTAGCAATGTGAAAGTATTATAACAAAGCATTGTGTTTGTGCTGTAAATCTTTCCCTCCCTCTCCAATCCTATTTTAAAGCAATTAGGCAGGGTTTACCTAGGTATCACATTTTTTATTATGTAGGAAACTAATACTGATTTTTTAAAAAAAATGTTCTGCAATGATCAACTGGTTTGACAATAAACTATTATATGGGGTGTATTTTTACAAGTGTGTGCGTGTGTGTGTGTGTAGGGAGTCTTTCACAGGTAGGGTTGGTGATTGGAAACCAAGGCAGCTCACAATAAGAAATAAATCCCTTTAAAAACCAATAACCATGAAACAAGTATAAACAGTTGCAAAACAGCTTAAAGTGGCATGATTCTGAATATTGGATTGGGTGAATGAAGTTTATTTATTTATTTATTTATTATTTGATTTATATCCTGCCCTTCCTCTCAGTAGGAGCCCAGGGCGGCAAACAAAAGCACTAAAAACACTTTAAAAATAATAAAAATGGACTTTAAAATATATTAAAACAAAACATATTTAAAAACATTTTTAAAAGCTGTGACTCCAAAATTTATTTATGTATTTTATTTACAATTATATACTGCTTTATTGTAAAAAAAACCTCAAAGCAGTTTACAGAAAGAATTAAAACAATAAAATTATTGGCAAAAATAGTTAAAGACATGTATTGAAAAACATTCAAATTAATAAAACAAACAATGAGTTAAAAACAGATTTAAAAATACAATAGCTTCTACATGCATGGATAGGCTTGCCTAAACAAAAATTATTTTAGCAGGTGCTGAAAAGAGGCATCTGCCTAATGTCAATAGGCAAGGAGTTCCAAAGCGTAGGTGCTGCCACGTTGTTGTTGTTATGTGCCTTCAAGTCAATTTTGACTTATGGCGACCCTATGAATCAGTGACCTCCAAGAGCATCTGTCATGAACCACCCTGCTCAGATCTTGTAAGTTCAGGTCTGTGGGTTCCTTTATGGAATCAATCCATCTCTTGTTTGGTGGTCTTCTTTTTCTACTCCCTTCTGTTTTTCTGTATTGTCTTTTCTAGTGAATCATGTCTTCTCATTATGTGTCCAAAGTATGATATGTGTCCAAAGTCAGAGGAAGGCAATGGTAAACAACCTCTGAATACTTCTTACCACGAAAACCCTATGAACAGAGTATCCAAAATGCTGCCACGTTACAGGACTGATTTCTTCCAAGAGCAGAACAAGTACTATGTGGCACCCATAACATGGAAAGCACAGCTTGAACTTGGGCTGGTAGCAAATCAGCAACCAATGCAGATTTCAGAGCAGAGGTATTATGTGCTGATAGGATCTCACTCATGTCAGCAATTATGCCGCAGCATTCTGCATTAACTGACTGACTGCAAGGATTTGTTTAGTTTTGGTTTTCGGTTATGAATCCTGACTGGTTGTGGGATGCTAAGTTGTCTGCCTTATTCATAGGAATCTTGTTGTGTTTGGTATGGTATTGCATTTAGGAAAGCATCACTGTATTTTGTTTTTCATTTTCTGTTTGCATTTTGTTTACCTTTAACCTCACTCTATAGAAGCAACAGCAGTGGTTGTATGTGCTCAGCTCAACCCCCTGAAACCCATTGATGATGCACCTTGTTGGTTGCATGGCAGTTTGTTTCTTGCCTAATAGTGGTAAAAGAGAATTCACATATTTGGAAGTGTGGCTGCAGTTGTTGTTCCCAAGCTACTGCATGTGAAGGTAGACCAAACCCTGTGTGTTTTTTCTCTGTCAATTATTACTCACTGGAATTGGGTTGGCTGTCAAAGTGAATTTATAGCAGCCCACAGGGTAGACAGAAAGGGTAGAGAATCTTCTTACTCGTGCTGATTTCTCAGGCCTCTTTCTGAAGTGAAGGGTCAAATCTGTAAAGACGTTTGGAGCAGCCACATTAAAAGATAAGGGCAGGGCATTCCAGGCAGGGGGTTGCCAACCCTGCTTGGATATGGATGTCTTTGCAGAGGATCCCTAGTCAAGGTTTACCAACAGTACAATCCAAACTATATCTACTCAGAAGTAAGTCCTGTTGAGTTCTATGGGGCTTAGTCCCTTAGTACGTGTGCTTAGAATTGCAGCCTTCAGGGGCATCCATCTTTACTCCCGAATGCTCCCATCTAACATCTCCACAACACTAGGCTCCTTTCTTCCTACAGTGACCTTCTGGTGACTGGCCTGGCCTGAAGGCACTTAAACCCTTCTTGGCGAAAGCAAGTAGGCTAGATGAAATGTTCCCTACCCAGGCTCCATCTTTTAGCTAAAATTTCTAGCTTAATTTCCAATCAGATTTTTTTTAATTGTACGCTCCAAGCAACTGTGATTGATGCTTAATGTATCATGCTTAATGACATCACTCGGGCCTGTCCCCGTGACATCACTCAGGTCTGCCCCCAAAATCTCAGGTTTTGGGATGCTTGTGACCTGGCAACCCTACTCTACATGGAGCAGCCACATTTCTAGGTGGTGATTTTTCTGGGGGGAGGAGGCGCCTCCAATCCCACCCCCACTAGTGGAGAGGATGTGAGGGCCAGGCCAGGGGAAGAAAAAGGCACTCCCCTTTCCCCAGTCCTCCCCCATGCAGGAAGTGTGTTAACCTATGGGCTATGTAAAGGTTAACAGAAAATTTAGAATGAACACTATCAATTAAATGACTGGCATATTTTGTTTTTTCCTAAGGAAAAAGGATATTAAGGATACAGTAAAGAAGGGAATACCAAACAAAATACTTTATGCTACAACTAAGAAGTTAAAAACTAGTATGGAGGTTGTGTTTTCAAAAATGCAGTTTTAATCTTGCATCATGACAACAACACCAATACAAAATTAATTTAATTTAATTTATTGGATTTCTTAGTCGCCCATCTGGCTGGCCATCCAGCCACTCTGGGCGACGTACAAAATGAACAAAATAACACAAAATGACACATCAGTACAATAACATTACAATCTAAAAGTGATAATGATAAAATCTAGCCCACCCCAAAGGCCTGCCTGAACAGCCAGGTCTTCACGGCCCAGCAGAAACTCACTGTAGAGGGGGCCTGGCGGAGATCATTTGGAAGGGAGTTCCACAGGGTGGGGGCCACAATTGAAAAAGCCCTCTCTCTAGTCCTCACCAGTCTGGCTGTTTTGACTGGTGGGATAGAGAGAAGGTCCTTTGAGGCCGATCTTGTTAGGTGGCATAGCTGATGATGCCCACCACAGATTTAGAAACAGAGTAAGAGCACACTGCAGTGCAACCATAGCCAAACATTTAGGGAGAGTGGTGCCAAGAGCAATATGCATAACTTCCTTGTTGAAGTAAATGAGATTGAGTCCTTAACTTTATAAACTATTTACTTCTTTTCATAAACTTATAAAAATACTTGATAAACATGCAAGCAAGTTTTCTTCTCATGCTGGGTGGAAAATCAGAAATTAACCTTGAGTTACAGTCTAGTTGGCTGGCCAGCCAGTCAGCTAACTGTAGTGTGCACAGCAGTGTTTCTATTCCTCTAGGGCTGCTTTCATAATTTGCTATCAAGTACTCAAAAAAACAAAAGACAAAAACCTAGCCACTATGATTGTATAGTAAGTGTTTTAAAAGAGTAAAGAGCAACTTAGGGTAGATTTATTTTCCAGATCAGTTTAAGTTACCTCTTTATTTTGCCCTTTAGCAATAAGCATCTAATCCTGCTGTACTCATCATAGTAACTGCAGAATAAACAAACTCTTCTTGCTGCAAACAAATAAACATGCTTTATTGCTGGCTGGGTAGAGAATACAACTAAAATTGAAAAGTGGAGCAAAGGAAAGTCTATGGGGTGGAGTCTAATTCTAGCCTATAATTCAAAATACTAATAGTTAATTCCTCAAGGGTCATGTTGCTATACAGTTTTTCAGAATCACTTAAGTAACTATAGGATGACTGTGATCTTGAAAAATCCACACCCAGTGAGGGAAAGTCTTGAGTGAGCAGACTTTGGGGGGTTCTTCCAGATTAGGCTTTTGTTGTTCACTTACACTGCCTTGTTCACTGAATTTTTCAGAGGGCCATATTCTGAAATTGCTCCTGTTCTTAAAACAGTATATCATTCTTTAAATGGAGTCTGTCATTGTCTGTCATATTGCAAATAAAAAAGACATTTTAAAAAAAAAATCCAGGGGAGGGAAAGCACAGCTTGTGGAGGGAGGTGAGACATCCATTTGCCCCACCCTGGCTACAGGGCTGCTATACACTCTCAAGCATATTTTCGTAAGTCTAAGGGCAAGAGAACACATGCATTTTAACTAAAGCGAAGACTGCTGGGAAGCTGAGTTCTATAGCCAATGCCACATCTTGCATTTCCCTTGCATTCTGTGTGGACTCACATCACATGCACAAGGAAATCCCTGCTTCAGACCCTCCTTGCTTAAACTGTTTAATATCCTCATCTAAGGATAGAGAAGCGGATCCACCACTAGACTTTTTCTTCCCATGTTCCCAACCCAAGTGATGTCAGCCATGCGGTTTTCAACTACAGCTCCTTCATGGGTAAAGCCATCTTCCCCCAGAGGCCTTTCCTCCAGCACAATCGATTTTTTCGCTTTCAATCTCTTGACTGTGGTTACAGGAGGCCCCTGAGATTTCCCTGTCTGGGGTTGCCTGGTTTTGTCAATTCCAATTTACCCAGATATTCTTTTACCTTTTTCCAAGACAACAAAAGGTTTTGAATCAATAGAAAGCCTCATAAATGCCCTGGAAGGTATTGCTAAACTGCCTTGCCTGTGTTACCAATCCCCTCTAGGGTGTATGGGAAAAGGTTTGCAAGCTGCTTGGCTGGTTGGCTTTTAACTGACATATTATAGAGCAGCTATTTGCCTGGTTATTCTTAGACTCCTTTCCATAACACCTTTGTTTTTAAAAATGATCCATTCCCTCATTGCTTCTAGAAGATTTTTTTCAAAGGATCTTTCTTTTTTATTAATAGAAATGATGGGCAAACCTTAAATTACTGCCTCTTCTCCTTACAGGACTGTCTTTCCAACGGTGGCCATGCCACCTGGCTGCATCAGAGGGAGAGGTGAACCAATGAGCCCCATTGTCTAAGTTAGTCTCATCGGTTAGTCCCAACCTTAGTCCCATTGGCTAAGTTGGGACCAGCTGCCACCTGGCTCCCCAAACTGCCTCCTACACAGAGACCGGTGAATCTGTCAGTTTTGATTTCTCTCAGTTCCTCATTTTCCCAGTCTTCAGTTCAATTCTCCACATTTCCGTAACCGATTGCCTTTTGTTTTCTTTTTACAATAAGGTTCTTGTGAAAATTCAGCAGAGAATTTCTCCTAATATACAGAGTTTTGTGTGCAATTTTGCCTTGTATTTTATCAAGCCCTTTTCACTAACATCATGCATTCTTGGTATGTTATTTTCATGAACATACTTCTCCCCATTTCTGGTGTGTGGAAATCATTTGCCTTCAAAACAAGCTCAACTTTGTGAGGACAGAAATTGGGTAGTAGCCATAGCTGAGTGGTAGAACACATGTTTTCCTTGCAGAAGGTCTAAGGTTCAATCTCCACCATCTCCAGGTAGAGCTGGGAAAGTGTCCTGTCTGAAAACCTGGACAGGGGCTGTCAGTCGGTGCCAACAATATCATAGAATCATAGAATAGTGGAGTTGGAAGAGGCCTATAAGGCCATCGAGTCCAACCCCCTGCTCAATGCAGGAATCCAAATGAAAACATTCCTGACAGATGGCTGTCCAGCTGCCTCTTGAATGCCTCCAGGTAACTCTAGGTAATTGGTTCCATTGTCGTATGGCTCTAACAGTTAGGAAATTTTCCCTGATGTCCACTTGAAATCTGGCTTCCTGCAACTTGAGCCCATTATTCTGTGTCCTGCACTCTGGGATGATCGAGAAGAGATCCCAGCCCTCCTCTGTTTGACAACCTTTAATGTACTTGAAGAGTGCTATCATATGGAACTAGACAGACCAATGATGTTGCACCTGCCTTCACTCTGACTTGGCTTCATGGTAACATCACGTAGCTTCCTGCCTTCTCTCTTCTCTCCCAGTGTTAATGGGGAGAGGTACAAGTCATGACATCTTTCACACTCGCCCCCCCCCCATTGCAGAACCATATATTGCTCTATCTCGGGAGTTCTTAACCTTCAGGTGGTCTTTGAACCAGGCACAAAAAGACATCAATTTCCAATGCAACAAAATAAATTGTATTTTTTTTTTATGGGGATCCATAGCTTTCATCAGATTCTTACAAAACAAAAAAAAACCGGTTAAGAACCACTGCTGCATTTTTAAAAAAAATACTCTGAAAAAATGCTGAAATACTTTGAAATCTATTTTATTTATACTTTTATTTTATTGGCTTTTGCCTGAGACCCTTGGGATTGATGGTAGGGTGCATGGGAGAGAAATCTAAATTAAGCATCGATGATGGAAGTCCATGTGCTTGTCCATTGCAGGTGAAATTACTTAGTTAGTTCTCCCTTCACACTTAAAATGGAAAACGCAAACTATTTCCCTCGTGCTTCCTTCAGCCACTGATCAATAGAGACAGCTCCTTATAAACAATGAAGTCATAGGACAAATGCAATCTTCCTTTTCTTTTTTTTCCTCAGGGTCGGCACATCTTGAAGGGAAAGAAGAGGAGTAAGAATAGTTTTACTTAGACCAAAAAAAGGTCAAAATTGTCCAATTTATTTGTTCATCTTTGTTTCTCTTGCCTAAGTAGTGACTAACAGTCTAATCCTGTGCATGTCTGTTGAGAAATAGGGCTGTAGCTCAGTGGTGGAGCATCTGCTTTGCATCTAGAAAGTCCCAGATTCAATCTCTGGTATCTCTAGGTAGGGCTAGGAATGTCCACCAGTCTCCAGTTTCCAGAGCTGCTTAACAACCATTCCCTCTTTCCAGGGAATGCTGGGAAGTGTAGTTCCATGAGGGGGGAAGGGTCTCCTAACAACTCCCAACATCCTTTACAAAGTACCATTCCCAGGATTCTTTGGGGGAAGCTAAAGTGTTTAAAATGTTATGATACTGTTTTAGATGTATAGTACAGATGGAGCCAAAGTCCAAAATGGTACTTCTATCTGAGCCTAACTCTTGCTTCAAAGCAAGAGTAACCAACATTTTGGGGGCAGTGAGCACATGGTCATACCACTTCCTGATAAGATTTAGACTTACGGCTCCAATCCTCCCCTGCAGGGGTGGTGGACAGATTAAGATGATCCGCCCCTGGACACTAATGGCTTCTTGAATGCCCTGGGGGAGTTTCCAATAGACAGAGCAGGTGACCCAGTTGAAGGTCTTTGTCATGCTGTGGAGCAACAACACACATCCATATCTTAACATGGTTGCCCTGAGCACCCTCTCCGACATTGTGGAGCCTGGTTTGCACCTTGGTACACCAGTGAACTAACAGCAATGAAACAGGCTGGATGATGGCTAGAGTGCAAGTGGCAAAAGATTTGCTGTGAGTCTGATTGGGCACGAGTAAAACATCATAACCATGCCTACTGTGTGGCAGTGAGGGCGGCGAAGAAGGCCCATTTCTCTGCCTCCATCACATCCTCAAGTAGCCCTCCACTGGACATTTTCTTGTATTGTCAGGGGTCTGTTGACATCAACTCCAGGAAATTGAGTTTTAGACCCTTCAGAGGTCCACTGTCAACTGTTTGCAAGTCACTTTGAAGGTAAAGTTGTTCATTTCCATAGCAATCTTGACACCCCTCCCACATCTACTGTAGTCCCCAGTGAGGCACCTTTGTGGGAGGGAGCAGTCCCAGCCGCCCTGAAAGAGCCAGTGATGTGACCACTCCTAAAAAAAGTCCATCCTGGACTCATTGGTTTGTGACAACAACCACCCGGTCATAAATACCCTCTTTTCAGGGAAGGTGATTGAGAGGGTTGTGGCATAGCAATTGCGAGTACTCTTGGATGAAACATATTATCTTAACTCATCCCAGTCTGGGTTCAGGCCTTATTATGGGACTGAATCGGCCTTGGTCGCCCTGGTTGATGACCATGGTATCCTTCTGAGCTGATTTGGTGAGATGAGTATTGGAGGCATTTTTCTACAGTGGTTCTGATTCTACCTCCAGGGTTATTTTTAGAGAACAACATTGGTTGATTTTTTAGAGAATAGCATTTCGGCACCCTGGCAGTTGTGCTGTGGAGTGCCACAGGGTACCATCTTTTCCCCAATGCTGTTTAACATCTATATGAAGCTCTTGAAGTTGCCCGTCAACAGTTACCACCTTGACCGCAGACTTACCAAGCACACAGGTCACCTGGTGCAAGCCTTCCTCGCTATGGTGAGATTTGTTGCATTTCTATTTGAGAGTGTTGGACTATGACTTGGGAGACCAGGGTTCAAATCCCCACACAGCCGTGAAGCTCACTGGGTGACTCTGGGCCAGTCACTGCCACTCAGCCTCAGAGGGAGGCAATGGGAAACCACCTGAATACCGCTTACCATGAAAACCATACTCATAGGGTCACCATAAGTCAGAATTGACTTGAAGGCAGTCTATTTCCATTTCATCAGTAGTACACTGATGATACCCAGCTCTATTCTCTATAACATCTTAATTGGGAGAAGCCCTGGACCAGTGCCTGGACTCAGTGGTAAGCTGGATGAGGGCCGATAAACTGAGTCTGAATTCTAGCAAGACAGAGGCACTCTGGGTAGGTGGTTCCTGTTTGGATAATTGGTTAATTGCCTATTTTGGATGGGGTCATACTCCTTCTGAAATAGCAGATTTGTAGTCTGGGTGTGCTCCTGGATCTGTCTTGGTCACTAGAAGCCCAGGTGACCTCAGTGACTCAGAGTCTCTTTTTCCAGGTATGGCTAGTAAGACAGGTGTGGTCATTTCTGGACCAGGATAGCCTTACCTCTATTGTCCATGCACTGATAACCTCCAGGCTGGATAAATGTAATGAGCTACATGTGGGGCTACCCTTGAGGTTGGTCTGGAAGCTGCAGCTGGTGCTGCAGTTTTTAACTGTTTAAAATTGTTGTAATCCACCCTGTGACCTTTGTGTGAAGAGTGTGTTGTTGTTGTTGTTGTTGATGATGATGATGATGATAATAAGCAGCGGTGTGACTGCTCACTGGCACAGGGTATTGCCAGCATGTTACCCTGCTGCTGAAAAAATTGCACTGGCTGCCCATTAGCTACTGAGCCACGTTCAAGATTCTGATTCATATAAGTAATCGGCCAAAAAACATTGCGATTTAAGAATGTACATATAGCCCACAGCTTTCTCTATCAAACTTTAAAAAGCAGGGAAATTGGGCAGCTATAGTGAATGCACCAGGGGAGCAGGAGACCTGACCTCCTCTCTGAGATATTGTACTGACCTACAAATGTGTAAAAATGCAAGCACAGTTTGGATTGGTCTTTCACAGTCCAATCTAATTCCTTTGTAGCTTGGAAGAATTTGGTAACATGTGCCTCTGACCATATGGTGAGTGGTGGCAACACCTGCAACCAGCCCAAATAACAGAAACAAGACAGTTGGACTGTGAAAGACCAACCCAATTTGTGTTTGCAATTTGCAAAACCCCAACAGGGGTGTTTTTTTCTCTCTTTTTACACTTTGAACTCTCGATTCTCTGTTTTGTGTATCACCATGAAATCTTAAAGGGTTATTAAGCAAGCTTTTCTGAGTTAAGGACTATAAATTTTGTAAGGTTTTGTTTTGAAATGAGCTTATGGGAAGTATCAGAATGTCATGGGGGTATTTTCAATTTAACATTGCAGAATGAAACAAATCCATGATGGCTATAGTATATAGCCACTCTCGTGACTGTATGATATACCCAGTCGATCACTACACTCTGCAGGTGAGGGCCTCCTGCAGATATGATCTTATCAGGAGGTCTGTTCTGCACAACATAGAAAATGAACCTTTAGTGCAGAGCTTGGAAAAGTTACTTTTTTGAACTACAACTCCCATCAGCCCAATCCAGTGGCCATGCTGGAAAAGTAACTTTTCCAAGCTCTGCTTTAGTGTAGTGGCACTGACCATTTGGAATTCTCTCCCATTAGATATTAAACAGGCACCATCTTTCTTATCTTTTTGGGACCTACTGAAGACCTTCCTCTTTCAACAAGCCTTTTAAGTAGAGACCTTATCCCAGTCTGTGTCTGTGCTGGAACTGCTTTTTAAGAAGTTTTTTAAGCTGTTTAAAAAAAAAAAAAAAAGCTGTTTTGTTTTAATACATTTCAAAGTCTTTTGTTTTTAAGATGTTTTAAAGTGCTTTTAGTGTTTTTGTTTGCCTCACTGGGCTCCTTCTGGGAGGAAGGGCAGGATATAAATTTAATTAATTAATTAATTTAGATATCTCTGTGTGCTAGCTGTGGGCACCATTCACAGATTTGTTGTCATGTGTTGTGGCATAAAACAAAATGGTTGCCTTACTGAAAAGAACGCGGGGGAGGGGAAGAGAGAAGACCACAAAATGGTGTGGACATGCCCTGCCCCCCACCAGCCACCCCATCAATGGGGAGCAGGGCATCTACATCAGCCAATCCTAGATTCACTTCCAGAAAGAAACTCCTTTCACCTCTCCTCTGTACAGAATGGGAGGGAGAGTGTCCAATACTGGCATCCAATGAAATATGGATATATTTAAAGGGGTGTGTTCAGTGTAGGAGAGGCGGAGCCACGGCAAACAGGAACCGAGCAGGGAGAGCGAAAAGTATCCAATGCTGGGTGGATCTTTTACTAGGATGTTTTACGGGTGCCATAGGAGTTATTGGCCGGCGCATTGGCACACAATGCCCCCCATGTATGCAACCTTGCTTGAAAGCATAACTGTCCATCAACCACCACCATGGCACACATCTGAATGAATCACCTACATCAGTCAAATAATATTTCATAAGCTTTCAGTAGTGAGTTGATCCTTGTATTATTGGCTAAAAGGGAAATGCACAACCCTTAATCATTCGACAGCATTTCGCAGACAGAGAGACCGAAAAGAAAAGGAAAAAAAAGAATCAGGTGGACAATGCCCTAATCTTGTCCCCTAACTACCCTTGAAATCCACTAAGCATTCAGTCTCCAGGCTCCATACTGCTTGGGTGCGGAGTTTCTGCTCAGCAGAGGGTGAGGAGAAGGCAGGTCAAAGGGAACCATAAGCCATTTTTTTGTGTGTGTGCAGCTCGGCTATCCAGCGGCTGTTTCTGCCTCAGTACAACCCGAGAAAACAGCCACAGGGCTGTAGTGCCTACAGTGTTTTCTTGTAATTATATCACTAGGATTGAGGTACCCAGAATGAGAGACTAGGTTTTCGTTATCTGTTGGAAGTCCAGATAACGCAGGCAAGATGTCTAATCAAAAAACGTATTTACCACAGGAAAAGAGGAGCAGATCACTAACTGCATGCAGCTGTCGCTCAAGGTTAGCCTGGTGGAGGAGTCAGGCAAGCAATGG
This sequence comes from Rhineura floridana, assembly GCF_030035675.1. Lineage (NCBI taxonomy): Eukaryota > Metazoa > Chordata > Lepidosauria > Squamata > Rhineuridae > Rhineura > Rhineura floridana. The sequence goes on along the minus strand of NC_084480.1, from coordinate 7,034,811 downwards.
ACATGAGGCAGTAATACTTTATCATTTCATTTCAGGTCTGGAACATTCTCCCCTCCCCCCTCCCGCCTTTCTTGCAAAAAAAAAAAAAAAGACACTTGGAGGTCAGAACAGATTAACTTGGCATTGACACAAGAAAGGAGAGCAGTTTCCCAATGGCCTGGCCCTAGGAGTAACCAGAGGGGAAAGGACCGTGCCTTCTCCGCATCCCTTCCAATATCTGAGAGAAATGTGAGGTCATGAGAGGGTAGGCAAGGAGAGATTTGGGAGTGTGGCAGCAGCAGTAATATGTGAGAGAGAGGTTGGGCGGAACGGAAGCAGGATGACCCAGGCATCCTCAGATGAAGGACAAAATGGCTGCCTTAGATGAAGGACAAAATGACACCCTGTCCAGTGCGCATATAGAGGCTAAGTGGGCTGGCAGCTGAATTTCATCTCTGCACCATTGATGGGACAATGTCCTCCAGAGCATCAGAAGGGCAAGAGGCTCAAAAGGCCTCAGTCTGCTCCCGACATCTCTGTGGGAGCAAGTGGCTTTCTACCCTCGCCGCTTTCCCTGTGGGATCTGGCTTTGTCCCAGAACCTGACAGGGACTCCATTCATTAGCTTTCTCTGCCTCCCTTCCCGCAAACCTGTCTTGTTGTGTCCTTTGCAAAAAAGAGAGTAGCTCTCAGCATCCTTGTGCAAATGGGGGGGAAGGGCTGTAGCTCATTCATAGAGCATCTGCCTTGGATGCAGAAAGCCTCAGTTCCATCCCCAGCATCTCCAGGTAAGACTGGGAAAGACTCCGGTCTGAAACTCTGGAGAATGGTTGCCAGTCAGTGTGGAAAATACTGATCCAGATAGGACAATGGTCTGTTTCAGTGTACGGTAGCTTCATGTGTCCATGTGAGAGCAGAAGGTGAGGGTAGCAAGTATACAGCAAGACGGGTGGCACACACTGTTCTGTTCTTCAATGTCTTTCTGCCACTGTCCCCCACCCCACCGGCATAAACATATATGAACATAAGAAGAGCCCTGGTGGATCAAGCCGATGGCTCATCTGGTCTAGCATCCTGTTTTCACAGTGGCCAGCCACATGCCTATGGGGAATCCATGCAAGCAGAAACTGAGTGCATGAGCAATCTCCCCTCCTGTGGTTTCCAGTATTTCTGGCATCCAGAGGCATACTGCTTCCAACAGTGAAAGCTGAACATAGTCATCATGGCTAGTAGCCATTGATAGCCTTATCCTCCATGAATAAGGCTATCCATTAGTATCTGCTGCCTGAAACAGTGGTCTCACTCTGCCTAATGGCAGCGACAGCCCTGGGAATTGAGCATACATGAGAAGATGAATTTTTCATTGGAAACGAGTGGATGCAGGAGAGGAATGGGGGAAATATGAGATGAAGAACTATGCAATAGAGGGAATAATTGTGTGTATAAATAATGATCTTAGGAAAAGGAAAGGGGGCTGTTTGAATGAAAGAGGATGTACTTGACTGAGCTCGACTTTGGGCTCTGAGTTCACATGCCCATATTTAAACCACAAAACAGAAAAAGAAGGTGCTGCATGTATGCATCAAGACATGGGGCTCGTCTACATATGATCATTTTTTCATAGCAAATACACTGCTTTTACCTTCACTATTTATTTGCACCATCCACAGTTCCTGCTCAATAGTAGCTGCCAATTGGTTTTTCCCATTCACACAAGTAGGCATTCCTCTGGGAATGATTAGTCTCACTGTTTCCTTCTGGCCCTGCCCTCTAATTATACATTTTCACTCCCTCTGGTTGCTAGGTGACTGAACATCATCAGTCTGTTCTACCAGTTGCAGTGGGTCCCTTTAAATAAAACTCAGAAGTGTGAATATCTGTGTTTTCCCTACCTATGGTTGGTAGGATACAGCTGAAATACAAATCTTTGTCTGAGCAGTGTTACGCTTTTATGCACAAGTTTAAGGAAAAAGAAAATAAAGGCACCATTTGCAGCAATATAAAAAAGACCAGCAGAACAGAGGAGAGCAACCAAAAGTTGCTTGTCAGCCTACAGGAAACAAAATGAATGAAGGGAGGAGGAGACAGTGGATGTGGAGAAGGGAACGATTGACACACACAACTAAAAGTATCGAAACAAAGCATCTGCAACCACTAGAGGAAGAGTGGAGACTTTTTATCAGTGGATTGAGACAGTACAGATTTACAGGGGGAAAACTGCATGATAGCTTCTGTTTGCCAGTAGCGTCATGTGAATCATGCACATTTAAAGGAGATGTGGGTAGCACCAAACACAACCATCGTGTAGATGAGCCCATGCTCAGCAGTTGCAGAGAGATGGCAAAACTCTGATTAGCAATTTGTGTTTTAGAGAGTTTAGATGTTGGAGAGTTGAAGAGCAAGGGTCCAAACATAGCTACCTGTCCATTAAGTTCTGTATTGTTTACTCTGCCTGAAAGTAGCTCTCCATGGTCTGAGCCCCTGGAGATGTCAGGGATCGAAGCCCAGAACTTCTGCATGCATGAAAAGCACTTGTTCTACTATTAAGTCATGGTCCTGCACCTAACTCCTTAAAACATGGGCGGGGAACCACTCATTCCCATCAGTCATCCGACATGGCCAATTATCAGAGATGATGGGAAGTGTAGTCCCTCTGGAAGGCCACAGGTTCTTCGTACCTAACGTGAGCTACAGGCTAGTCCCATGGCTTCTGCTCGTGTTAGATACCTCTCTTGCCTCCAGTTTGAAAACAGGAGAGCCAGATGAAAGCCTTTAGAAGCCCAGATTTTGCCCTGGACAATAGCAGAGCCAGACAATAGCTTTCAGAAGCCCAGATTTAGCCCTGGAAGGCCAGTCACCACATCTCTGGCTTCTGAGATCTTCTTTCTCCACGTGCAGGGGAACAACACAGACTTTCTTTGCCCCACTCCACCTCTCCCATTGTCTGCAGCAAAGTTATTGCATCAGACCAGCACACCTCACTCACGATTCCTGAGCTCCCTAACCTGTTCCTTGCTTTCTCACAAATATTAGCTAGTAGAGCAAATTGGTGGTGAACTGGAATTTTGTCTACCAACATTTTTTTTTTAATATGGAATCTTGTCCGGCATGAACTCAAGTCATTAATAATACTGCAAGGGAGGGGGGAGAGAGAAATATGTGCTATGGTTAACCTTAAATTATAACTTACAAAGGGCTTTCTTGCAGTTTCTCGCTTTGATTTATGGGCTCAGTTTATTCTATGCAAATTCATGCACAGCTTCTAATAAGAGGGAGGAGGAAAGATAAAGCAGCCCTGAATATTTTATAAGCTTTCCCACTTACCTTAATTTAGAATTATGGCGCTGAATACATAAGTAGAGAATAATTACCTATTACTAATCTCCCACATAGTTTATCTATTTCAACCCTGGACATTCTGAGCAATGCAAAACATAACGATTTTACTACCTGCACCACTGTAAATATGATAATTAGGTACACTTCAGAGCTCCTTTTTTGCTGATTCATGAGAAGATACATACTGTAATATAATCAGACAATGCTGTGCTATTGTTTTATATCCCTTTTAAAAATAATAATGCCTGCTCTTTGGTATTTCATCCATTGGATGCAATAACAGCAGCATTTTGAAAGGATGGACCCTTAAATAGTTTGAGTTTGCTGTGTTCCCCCCCCCCAATCTCACAGGGGTATTGTTCCACTTTTATGGGCAGCGCAACAAGATTGCTGTGGCTTATATCTGTACACTACATTCTCTTGGATGTCAAATGTGGACAGTTGTAATGGTCCCATTGCACCACTGATTGGCTGAAAACCATCTCCCTCTCTCAACTTTCCACCGGTAATTTACAGATGGAACTTCCTTCTGGAGTTTCTGGATCCATAGTGCTAACTCTGTTTTGCTTCCTCTTTAAATGCCTCTTCAAATCTCATGGTTTCCAAAAAGCTTTAGGTGTAACCCGTTGCTCCTCATCCCCCACGGTAGTTACGGGGAAGGAATTTTTCTGTTCCTCTGTTTGCAGTGGACTGGCCCAATCCAATCCTTCAAAACTTGCTTGTGGATCAGAACTCAACTCTAATCGGATTGTGCACTTTTTAGATTTCTCAATGCATTTTCAGTGCACAAAAGGTCCACACAAAAATGCATGTTTGATGTAAAAGATGCATGCAAAAAGCGGGTTTTACTGAAGAATGCACTGAAACGTGCCTATTTTACATAAAGAGTGTGTATTTTATGCATAAAATTTGCATACAAAATGTGGACAATAGGATGGGAAGGAACAGAGTGGGAGAGAGTAGGCTGCGATGGTACAAAACGAGCCTGTGATTCAGTGTCTGCAAGGCCAAAACAGGATGCAATTCCATCCCAACCCTATATCAAAAAGGCTTCCCTAATCCTTCTCATCCAATTTTCTCCCTGGATATTGGAATTCCAAGTTTCTGGATTGTTTCTGGAGTGAACAGGTAATTAGAAAGTCTGTCTTTTGCACAGAGCAATATGCATATGGAGTTGGCTATCACTTTCAATCCCTTAAGTACCTTCATGTCTCCCTCCCGTTTTTACCAGTGCAAGACAGGAAAAGCCATTTTGATGTGATTGTACTCAGGATTTCATTAAGACTCTTGTATAGTGTTTTATTGACACAGAGGTGCATTTGTTTCATTGGAACTGATAAAACACATAAAAAAGCAAAAAGAAAGAAATAAAGTAAAACTGATATGACTGTATAGAAGTTGTAAACATTTTGTCCAACAGTTTAATAAAGTGCAGGATGTTTTTCATCAATGCATAAGTGTGTTGTGGTGATGCAGACGCAGAACTAGGCAAACAAGTTTAAGGAACTGAAAGCTGTCACAAGCTGTTCTCAGATTAGTTTGAGGAATGCTCCTGTTTAAGCAGGAATCCGGAAGTGGACTTTAGGGCAGAATAACCTTGTTGAAGAACCATGAAAGAACAGGAAATGCCCTTTCATTCATAGCTGAATTCTCTGTGTATGGATGTGAAAATTGGACAGTGAAAAACGTGGAAAAGAGGAAAATCAACTCATTTGAAATGTGGTGTTGGAAGAGAGCTTTGTGCATACCATGGACTGCAAAAAAGGCAAATATTTGGGTGTTAGAACAAATTAAACCAGAACTATCCTTAGAAGCTAAAATGATGAAACTGGGGTTATTATACTTTGGACACATAACGAGAAGACATGATTCACTAGAAAATACAATAATACTGGGGAAAACAGAAGGGAGTAGAAAAAGAGGAAGGCCAAACAAGAGATGGATTGATTCCATAAAGGAAGCCACAGACCTGAACTTACAAGATCTGAACAGGGTGGTCCATGAGAGATGCTCTTGGAGGTCGCTGATTCATAGGGTAGCCATAAGTCATAATCGATTTGATGGCCTATTTGACTATTCATTCATTCATTCATTCACTTGAAAGCACATAATAACAACATAGCTGAAATGAACACTAAGCTCGTGCTACTAAATGCTGCTTTTTCAGTGCAATTCCAGAGGCACTTTTGCCCACTCCCATTCACTTGGGATGAGGACAGGTACACGTTTGTGCATGTGGGGAGAGGAGATATATTGGCATTTCAGTGTAACTTTGCTTGGCCAATCGGTGGCTTGAATATCCATTTTCATAAGGTGCCATATTATATTCAGGATCTTTTGGACCAATATTGTACCCACACCCTTTCCTAAGTTATTAGGTAGCTGCCCTTTGGAGGACAAGGAAGGATTTTTCAGGTGCTCCTGATAAACCCATAAGAACGTAGGAAGAGCCTGTTGGAACAGGCAGGTGGCCCACCTAGTCCAGCGTGCTGTCCTTACAGTGGCCAGCCAGATGCCTAACCCATGGTAGAAGCTTTGGCAGGTGATGGGAGATTTGACCTGTTGTGAAATGGCATTTCTCGCTCCATATATGGTAAGAGCCTTTGTTGCAGAATCTTGAGCATTACTTTACTTGCCTGGGATATTAAGGCAATAGTTTGATAATTACTGCATTCCCTGGGATCCCCTTTCTTTGGAATTGGGATGTATATGGAATGCTTCCAGTCCTCTTTTTAAGCCACCAAAATTGGCTTGTTATGGGAGTGAATTCCTGCATCCTGCTCTCACAGGAACCAATCAGATGGCAATCGGAAGCCCCACAGGAAGGACCTGAGTGCAATAACTGCTCCCCACTTGTGATTCCCAGCAACTGGCAACAGATGGGCAGGTGGGCCTGCATTTTCCACCTTCAGCCCACTGTTCCATCCCCAGGGGTATGATGTTTTTCAATATTTGGCCTGTTTGCTTATGATGCAACAATTTGGTCACAACTGGCAGGCAGCACAGATAGCCAAGGGTATGAGACCAGATACTCTAGTGAGCACCTTCAAGTACCTGGGAGAGGTGGAGTGAGGAGTTGCTTACGCAACATGTGTCACATTACTGGCTGGTGCAAGAGGAAGAAGGGAGGGGCAGCCCTTGACCTCTGGACGCATTTGCCCATTAAACACCGGGGGGCAGTAGGCAGGGAACCTTTGGTTCACCTTGTGGTGGGCAGGTGGGGAAAGGACTGATTGGGAAATTTCTGAATTTGGTGTTTTTAGTCAGGGTGCTTTTGCACAGCAGGAGATGGTGGGCCCTCTCCCTAATGCTCCCTCAAGTCCTAGGATGCCCACACTTGGCCTTCATATCATATGTTATGCAGATCCTAGTAGTTATTTACTAAAGCTATGAATCTTAGTTCAAATAATTTCTCCTATCTTTATTCGCAGTGTGTATTATGTCCATTACTTGCTTCCTACTACAGCAAGAGTGGAGAAAGGACACTGTATATTGATGGCATCGTAAATAAGATCCTACCTTGGAGGGCTGTTGTAAGAATTCCTATATTTGGAGTGCATAGGAAAACTGGAGTATATATGATATTTCCCTACCTACTGCTAAAGCTCCATTTTCACTGATATAGATCTCCACTTGACTTCCATCCATCACAATAAATGTTGATTGAATTGTAAAAGGGAAACTGACACCCTCTAGTGAGTTGAAAATAAAACCATTGGCCCCGACACAAATCACAATATCAGGTTGTATTACAAGAAGCAATTCTTACTAGATCTTGTTACTCCTGGCAATCCACTCAGCTATTCACAACTCCTAAGTGCCTTGTATGGAGATATCTTCTTTATCCTCATCACTTGTTTAGATAAGTTATTATTATTATTATTTATTTTATTTTATTTTAATTATTATTATTATTTATTGTTATTATTATTAAGTCTATTTATATACCACATTTTCCACAAATATACATGTGCTCAAAGTGGTTCACACAAATAATCCAAATGAAATAGCACAACACATAATAAAGAGTATAATCACTAAATTAAGAATATATATATATATATATATATACACACACACACACAGTACATCAAAATATAAATGAGCATAAAGCTCAACAACAAAGCCAAAGCAAAAATATTTAAAAACTAACCCCTAAGCTGATACAAAAATATCCCCCAAACCCCCACAGCCCAACCCAAAGGGCCAGAAAATCCTCCGAAAGAAGCTGCGTTTGAAGGCCTCCAGGGCTGGAGGGTGGGGCAAGGCAGGTGGAGACAGCCTCCCCTGATGGCAAACCGAATCTCTCTCCCCTCCACTCAAGTTAACCTAGTTGTTTAGCTGTATGCTTAAGATAAACCCCAATGAATTCAGGCTTGAGCCAAGGAAGCCAATCTGGTGTCCTCCAGATATTTAGGGCTACAACTCCCATCAGCCCCAGCCAACATGGTCAGTGGCCAGCAATTATGGGAGTTGTGGACCAACAACATTTGGAGGGCATCACATTGGCCACCTCTGTTCTTTAAAAAAAAAAAAAAGTTACAGCAGTCTTTGCACTTGCACCATTGAGCATGTGTGTTTGAAAGTTCTACTTTCTACTTTGTCTACTCCAAAGTAACTCTCACTGCGTTCAGTGGAGTTACGCCCAGGTAGAGGTGGGTGCATCTGTCCATTTCAGTTTCTCATTTTTCCAGTCTTAGTTCAGTCTCAACTTTTCTACATCAGTTTGTGATTTTTTTTTTAAAAAAAGTATCCTCATGAAAATTCATTAGCATTTTAGCACAAATTGCTCCTGATATACACATTTTTATACGCAATTTTCCCTAATAGAGGAAGACAATGGGAACCCCCCTCTCAATACTGCTTACCATGAAAACTCTATTCATAGGGTCACCATAAGTCGGAAGCGACTTGAAGGCCGTCCATTTTTTTCCTTAATACACACATTTTGCAAGCACTTTTCCCTAATTTAATGCATTTTGTATACTATTTTCTATGAATTTCTATGCACACCTTACCCTAACATATGCATATTTGTACACATTACTTGGTTGAAGAATTCCATCGCAAAATTTGGAGAAGTGTGATAGGGTTGCCAGGTTCAGGGCCTGAGACTGATCCTGTATCTTAGCAGAAGAGAAAGTCAGCCAAGTGCAGGTGTTCTTGCAACACTGTAATGGGAAAAACCACAAGGTGGCATTCTCCCTTCCCCCTGCACAACTTTTAAAGATACAGAAGACCTCTTGGAGGCCGGGACTGGCAACCAGGTAAGTGTGTATAGGATTGCAGTCTTAATGGCCCAGAGTGGTTTTGTTGTGGAATTGTTTCCTTAATGGAGTCCTTTTCCAGGAAATGACACTGAGGCACGTTGAAGCTTACAGTTGTTTATTATACTTACAATTGCAAGGAGCCCTGACCAGCATGTGCTATGGCGGGAGACTGCCTTCTTTCTCCAAATTAAGGGTCTTTTATAGGTTTTTGCAATGTACAGTCATGTGTCCCAAGGTACCCAATAAAGGGCTTTACCTGTTTCCCGCTTCCATCTGGCTCCGTGATTCGCCAGGTAATTCTCTATTACAGGGAAGTAAGAACACACATACTCATCTTTTGTCTGCCCTGTCCTGTTGCAACATCCATCCCCTTCCACCTTATCTACATACTAATATCAACAACCCTCAGAGGTGGAATTTTCCACTTCAGTTTCACAATAAATCCCTCTTCCCAGGGAACTCTGGAAATTGTAGCTCTGTGAAAGAGAACATGGATTCCTCTCAGCACCCTTTATAAACTACAGTTCCCAGGATTCTTTGGGGAAAGCTATAACTGGTTAAAGTAGTGTCATACTGCTTTAAATGTGTCGTGCACATGGGGCCAATGTGTGTGTTTTAGTTCCTGAAGACACTTGTGTTTTACTGGACAGTACAGTGGCTACTTTTACAAGAGATTATCTTTGCTGTATAGATTTGGAAAGGGTAATGAATGAGGTTGTTCTGTCATGTTTTGAAGGTAAATCACTGATGCTCTTTTAAAGTGACACAGTGTTTCATTCATTCCTGATTAGCCTACTTGGTATTTCACTTTGAACCTAACCTCTCCTGAAAAATATGGCCCTGCTGAGTCAAAACCAGAGTCACGCGGGGTGAAGAATCTGTTGTGACATTAATTAGAAAGGAGTTGCTTCAGAGGCACATTTTCTTCCATTATATACGCCAGCAATCAATGAGATCTCTGGGATGATTGAGCAATCTCTGGTTTACAGCAGGACTGTTTACATACCAGGTCTGGATGAAAGAAAGGAAATGTTACAACTCTAAAAAAATTTTTAAAAAGCCGCTTGTTGCTGCTGACTACTAGGGATGGACACAGCTGTCACTTTCAGTTTCTCGTTTCTCATTTTTTTCCCCAATCTTGGGTTCTATTCACAGATTTCCACATCAGCTTGTGATTTTTTTTAAGTGCACACTGAACACACATGTCACCAAATACACACATTTTTGTGTGCAATTTTGCCTGGCTAATACACAGTGTTGCAAGCATTTCCCCTGTGCAATACATTCTTGCATGTCATTTTCACAAATACACAAATTTTCACAAATGTTATTGCACACTTATGTGCCCTTTTGGACACATTATTTGGTTGGAGAACCTCCCTGTAAACTTCAGAAAAGTGGGACTTTCCAAGGAGAGCAGTGTGTTGGTTGGTGTATTGTTTTAGGAAGTGTGTATGACGTAAGTTTGCAATAAAGCATGCATCAAACCAAATTTATCCCCCATCCCTGCAATCCCACAGACATTGTACACTGGAACAGAAGCTTCCACCAGCCTCAGGGTCCTCCTACAATGGAAAGGGGAGATCATGGCATCAGTGGGAGAGAGCAGATGTTTCTTCACTTTTCCCGCATTGTTTGCAACCACAGCCTCCAAGACCTTCAGCAGAAATTCTCATTCATGCAGTTCTGTAAAAAAGCTTCAGAGGCATGAAACAGTAACAAGACAATTCTGGCTTCCCTAGGTCATCTCCCCTCTCCCCAACCTCACAAGATCTCTTGCAGGTAGACACAGGCACTTGGCCTGTATGTTCCAACCACTTACTGTTTTCTATTGTCTGTGCTTCATACCTCATTCTCCCTGTTTTTGGCCTTTCAGGGCTGCCTTGATGAAATGTAGACAGTGTGAGTTGCTAGAGTGTATCCGTTTGGTAAGTTTAATTTATTTAAAAGCATGTATAAACCACTTTAAAAAAAACCTCTAAGCAATCTGCAACATCATAAACAATATCATTAAAAATATTAAACCAGTAAAACAGTAGTGTAAGAGAATAGTAAAAAAAATAAAAACAGGAATTCAGGGGAAACAAATATAAAACAGGGTCTGATCATACGGGTCAGGGAAAGCCTGGGGGAAAAAATATCTTTACAAGACGTCTGAAGCTGCTGATGGATGATGTTCCGTATATGGCAGAAGGAAGGGCATTTCATAATACAGGGGCAATAATGGAAAATGTTGTTTCTGAGTCACTACCCTATGATATTCTGTAGGATGCAGCACTGCAAGTAGAATGTCTCTAGATGATCTAAGATATTACACATCTATACTAGTGTTGCCAGGTTCATGGCCTGATCCTGTATCTTTAGGAGAAGGGAAAGGCAGCCAAGTGCAGGTGTTCTTGCAACACTGTAATGACCACAAGGTGGAATTCTCCCTTCCCCCTGCACAATTGTTAAAGATACAGAAGACCTCTTGGAGGCTGGGCCTGGCAACCAAGAGGTCTTCTGTATCTTTAAAAGTTGTGCAGGGGGAAGGAAGAATTCCACCTTGTGGTTTTTCTCATTACAGTGTACTATCAGATCATGGCCTAGAAACTGTGGGTTGCTATTCTTTAGGATTTAGCACTTCAGAGACTTCAGAAGTCAAATTTCTGAGTGAGGAATGGATGCATATAATCTCTTGAGCATACCCATATATGTGCCAACAGGTATCACTTTAAAAGAGGATTAAACAAGGTAATAGAGCAGCCTTTCCCAACTAGTGGGCCACCAGATGTTGTTGCACCACAATTCCCATCTTTCCTGACAATTGGCAATGCTGGCTGAGGCTGATGGGAGTTGTGGACCAACAACACCTGGCAGTCCACTAGTTGGGAAAGGCTGTAATAGAGGATAAGGCTCTCAGTGGCTACTAGCAGTATGCTTCTGAACACCAGCTGATGGGAATCACAAGTGGGGAGAGTGTTGTTGCACTCAGGTCCTGCTTTTGGGGCTTCCTATAGGCATCTGGTTGGCCACTGTAAGAAGAGGAAGTTGGACTAGATGGGCCATTGGCCGGATCCTGCGGGGCTCTTCTTACATTCTTATGTGTTCATGAGCCTTTCATGCTTTCATGTGATGCACAGGCTGTCATTTCACACACTTCATTTCCTGAGGTATATTTTGAATTGCAAATAACATTAGGAGAGCCCATCACAGATTGCTATCTGACACACACGTTCACCACCTCAGTGAGAAACAGGCCTCAGTTGCATCAAGAATGAACTACACCTCAATGCCATCCTTCATACCCATTGTGAGCCTGAACTTTTTAATAAAGTCATACAAGGTGGTCACAGTTTAAAAGCATTAAGTGACAATGATCCACTTGGGGCTTTTGAAAACTGCCTGGAGAATGTAAAATACTTGACCAATCATATCTTTGTTATTTAATGGAGAGCTATGGTAATTTAGTTGGCTGGCCTGTCATATAATGGGACACAGTAAATTCACTTGAGAAAGTGAGACCAATGGCAGAATATATGCCACTGTAGGGGCTCTAAGGAGCCTAAATTTATGGTTTTCTGTAACAGTGAAGAGGTTTGTTAACTCATTTTCCATTCCAAAACCTTAATCCTCAGGACTGAACCAACCCCATGCTCGTAAATTTACTGTGGCAAACAAAGTGGTGAGTGGGTATACATGAAATATAGATTCAATAAATATCTCTCAAATACGGAGCAGCTGCTGTTACATAGGCTACCCATCTCTCCATATAGATGTCTGGCAACATGGCATCCCATTGGGTTAGGCCAAAGTGACAAAAATCTGCTTGGTACCTTTATTTTTTGAGTACATTGAAGCATAAAAACCTCTTTTAAAAAATGGAAACAGTTTAACCCTTAAACACAAGAGATTTTTCTGAAGTGAGTAAAAGTACTAACTACCCACATTCTGATGATATCTTTGATTTGATTCAGTGTTAGCCATTTGTTCTGTATGTTATGATTTTATAATGTTATGGCAATTTTTTTAAAAGCATAAGAAATTTACTCTCTTTTTTTACAAAATTAAGGATTTGAGAATTGAACTCATGTATTATATATTTTGCAATTTTGATTAATGCATGCATTTTGCAATCAACTTCTCCTAGTAAAATGGGTTTTTGTATGTTATTTTCACTAATATACTCCTTTTTATGCACATTTTCCCCTAATATATGCATTTTTATAACATTGCTTGGTTGGAGAATTGCATCACAAAATCTGGATGTGTGAATTTTGAAGGATGGCTATGTTTCAGTTGTCATATTGTTTTGGAAAGTATGAATTTGATAAATTTGGCTTTAAATGTGAATCAAATCAAATTTGTCCCCCCACCATCCCCTGTGACAGGTGTGGGGAATCTGTGGCCCACCAGATGCTGTGTTCATCAGATGCTGTGAACCTCCCAGGGATGATGGGAGTAGTAGTTCAGTTGTAGTTGCTAAACTACAATTTCCATCATCCCTGGTCATTGGCCATGCTTGCTGAGGCCAATGGGAATTGTAGTTAGCAACAGCTGGAGGGCCAGAGGTTCTCCATACCTGCTGTATGATGATACCTATGGGAAGCCTGCAAGCAGGACTTGAGTGTAACAGCAGTTTCTACTGCTGTGGTTTCCACTAACTGGTATTCAGAAGCTTATTGCCTCTGACAGTGGAGGTAGAACATAGTCATCATGGCTAGTAGCCATGATAGTTTTATCCTCCATTATTTTGTCTAATCACATGCTAGAGCACCCACATCCAATGTACAAAAATGTTTAAGTCAGAATAGCACTTCATGACTCTGATGAAGTGAACTATAGACCACAAAACCTTATGTCATAATACATGTGCTAGTCTTTAAGGTGCCACCAAGTCACTTTGGGTTGTATCCAATGAAGTTGTCCTGTTAGCAGAAGGACTTCCACCTGCAGAATGGAATTTCTTCTCCCTCTCCTCTCCCTGAACTCAATGGGGTCTGGTGCCCATTAGATCTGATAGGGGAGAAGGCAGGGCGATCAACAGTAGGTAGAATCAAAGCCAATGATAGGCAGAGTCACTCCCTAGATTGGTTGTAAATAAGAAGGCAGGCAGATGTGTGCTGACTGAAGTTAGACTGAGATGGGTGGGGCAGTGCCCCATTTTCCCCTAATGGACAAGCCTCTACTGCTCATGCACTACCTAAATCTGTTCTGGGTTTCCTCCCAACCCTGTAGAGATGATTTGTGTGGGGCATGCAGGGAGAGGAGAGGAAATCTAGTTGCACATGTGGAAGTCCTTCCACTAAACTTTGCTGGACAACTATCTACAGGGTTTTTGGCTGCAACAGATTAATTTAATTGGAAACAATGTGCTGTATTCAACGTCTCAGAGTAATCCCATTGAAATTGAGACATGCCTGTTAACTTCAATGGGTCTACTCTAAGTAGGAGTAACATTGAATACTATGCTATATATCTCACATATAGGGTTGCCAGGCTCAGGGCCTGGGAATGATTCTGTATCTTTAAGAGAAGAGACAATTCAGCCAAGTGCAGGTTTTCTTGCAACACTATAATAGGAAAAGCCACAAGGTGAAATCCTCCCTTCTCCCTGCACAACTTTTAAAGATACAGAAGACCTCTTGGTTGCCAGGCCCAGCCTCCAAAAGGTCTTCTGTATCTTTACAAGTTGTGCAGGGGGAAGGGAGGATTTCACCTTGTCGTTTTTCCCATTACAGTGTTGCAAGAACACCTGCACTTGGCTGAATTTTCTCTTCTCTTAAAGATACAGAATCATTCTCAGGTCCTGAGCCTCGCAACCCTACACATATATAAGTATGAGCATCATCATGCAGCCCCATAGAAGGATTTGTAGTGACTCATCACAATCCTTGAAGGTGGGGAGTGGCTGGGGGTTGTTGTTGGTGAGTGGGGTGTGCAGGGGCACAGCCTCTAGTATTTACATACACATACAAAGATCTACCAAATTTTGCTGCACTGCTTAGGAATGTAAGTAGACCTGTTAGTAGCTAATACAAATTCCATCACCTTTCCCATCCCACCACCCAAGACATGCCTCCCGCTGGTACTTGTCTAGCTTGTAGCCATCACCTTCCTTCATTGCCTTGGTTTTGTGTCAGTGTGTGCAAGTATGCCACTGATGCTTCCACAATCCCAAGGCTGCCCAAAAGAAGAAAAGAAACCCTTGCTCATTGGCTTCCCCTTTCTTTCTAGTTATCATTGGAAAACACATCCCCTCTCTAATGCCACTTAATTCCTCCCTCTCCATTATTGGCCCCTAAGCTGACTTCACTGCGATAATTTATGTGCCCTGCCAAACCCTCGCAGTCCCCTTTCCTTTAATTTGTAAATGATCCTGCCAGCTCTCTTTGATGATTTAAACCCAGTAACCTCTTTGGGGACATGGTCTTTATCCATAGCCACCTAGGACCGCTTGGCTGCTTGTTTGCCTGGCAATGTGGCCACCATTGCAAGAATGGGAACTCTGAATCATAATTTGTTGAGAGAGCAGAAGAAACTAAAGCAGGATCTGTAAAAGCTAGGAAACATTTATGTTGGGCCTTCCCCCCCCCAATGGCTGACTAGCTGCCATTCCTCTTGCCTCAGGTACAAAAGGGTGGGGCAGTCTGAGGAAGAGCCTTGATGTTGCACACTTGGAAGAAAAGCACAGGGACTTTCTATTATACAAGCCAGTTAGGAACAGAACAGTGAGGAAAAGGCTGATGCTCAGTGGCAGAGGATCTGCTTTGCATTCAGAAGATTCCAGGTTCAATCTCTGGCATCTCTAAGTAGGTCTGGGAATGCCCCCTGTTTGAAACCCTGGAGAGCCACTGGCTGTCAGTGTAGACACTACTAAGCTAGATGGGCCAGACATCTGAGTTGGTTTAAGGCAGCTTCCTATATAATTTGCTAGAGATACGAGAGCAACAGGCAATTGAGCAGAGGACATTTCAAGGTCTGAAGTTGACTCTGACTGATATTTTCAGCCAACTGATTTTATATTATTATTATTTCTGTTTATTTTCTTAAAAAAATAAAAGTATAAAGCCTGTGTCATCCGTGTAAACAGAAATTGGTTTGTTCCTTCCTTACAAGGAAAGGCTACAGCAGGGATAGCCAATGACGTCCTCCAGATCTTGTGGACTGCAAATTCCCGTCAGCACCAGCTGACATGCCAAATGGTCAGGGATGGTTAGAATTGTAGTCTCCCAACACCGGGAAGGTACCAGGTAGGCTAATCCTGGGCTATATAGCATTTGGATGATGGGAATTGTAGTCACCAACACCAGGAAGGTACCAGGTAGGCTAATCCTGGGCTATATAGCATTTGGAACAATTTTTAGTTTAGGAAAAGAAATATGGCTAATTGAGGAAAGATCAACGCATCACAAACTCCAGGCCATGGCCCCGAACATGTGCCAGTGCCGACTCCGGGCCCGAGGAAGAGCAGGAGGAGGCTGGTGACACTATGGACCATTGCAACATTGTTTCCTACTCTGTACCACTGGCCCTCAGTAGAGTGGGGCAAGTATGGAAAAATCTGAGAAGAAAATATGACGACTATGCTTTGCCTCCATAGTTGGAGACAGTATGCTTCCAACTACCAGTTCCTGGAAGCCACAGGAGGGGAGAGTGCTTTTTGCACTCAGGTCCTGCTTGCAGGCTGTCAGTGGGCCACTGTTTGGCCACTGTGAGGATAGAATATTGGACTATATGGGCCATTAACCTGGTCCTGCAGGCTCTTCTTATGTTCTTATGTTGAGAAGGTGAAAAAAACCAAATATGTCTCTCCTGTTCTATTAGTGGCAGACATATAACGTCACATCTACTATGTCCTTCCGATTAGGCCCTGCTTGTTTTCAATGGTCTGTTCCAACATTCTGCAACAAGATGCCCTCGGTCTGTTCTGGACTACTACTCCCATCATCTTTGACCATTGGCCATGCTGGCTGGGGCTGATGGGAGCTGTAGTCCAAAACAGATGGAAGGAGGGCACCAGGTTGGTGAAGTTTGGTCTATTCCCTGGGATTATTATTAGTAGAAGTGTATAAATAAAAGGGGCCACCCCTGTTTGTGTATGTGTTCCAAGCAGTAAGAGTCTGCATGGCAACAACTATCAGCAGAGGCTTGGAAAACTGGGATGTGGGGGAGATATAATCATAGCATACGTAACGTCTGCCTGGGCTACTCTAGGGGCGTGAGTGATGCCAACAATTATGGACTTCAGGTGCCTTGAGAAATCATCCCCCCCCCCGCCAACCTGCTCCCAAGGTGAAAAAGACTGGGTCAGATCTGATACCTTGAGGCTGTAAGAGTAATTTTTGTCCTTGAAGTCTTGGTAATTATAGGGAAAACTATAAGCCAGAA
This sequence comes from Rhineura floridana, assembly GCF_030035675.1. Lineage (NCBI taxonomy): Eukaryota > Metazoa > Chordata > Lepidosauria > Squamata > Rhineuridae > Rhineura > Rhineura floridana. The sequence continues at coordinate 7,017,854 of NC_084480.1, read as the reverse complement.
AGAGAGGGTAGGATGGGGGTCCCCCTTCACCCTGTCTACCCCCACATTTTCCTCCCCCTCTCTTAACAATACTTTGAGGGGTTGGTACTTTTCTGTGGAGATTTTACTGCCATCATGATTTCAATAGGGGTGAGTATGTGTCCGTGTGTATGTGGGGGGGAGGGATTGTGACTGTCCTGTGCTGTCCTGTGATGATTGTTTTCTTGTCTAAATCTTTTATAACTGACATACTTTCTTTTTAAACTACCATGGAGGGTTGTGCTGATAATGCCAAAGCAAGCAGGCCACATTTTACGCCATGGTGCAGCATTGTGACAGCTAGGGAGAAAGATCCCCCTGCAGAGAGGAAGATGGTGGGGGGAGGGAGGGGAAAAGGTGGTAGAAATGCGGGGATGGAAAGGAAAAAAGAATGTGGAGATGCCAGGCTGTGAAGGGATTGTCGAAAGAAAGGAAAGGGGGAATTCTTAGCTCTTTTCACATTTTCCATGGAGTACAGTAAGAAAGGCATAAAACAGGAAGAAATGGTATATGAAGTGCACCCAACATTGGTTCTGCTCAGAGTAGATCCATTAAAATTAATGGACATTCATTAATTAGTTGGATACACAGTATTGTGTTCAATACTGTTTTGCTGAATTTGTCAAATGATTGTTGTTTGCATTTGCTAGTCACTTTATATATATATATATATAAAGTAGTCTCAAAGCAACAAGAAAAAAGACAAAATGCAAACAGGTAAAATCAATTAAAAGCCATTTTCAAAAAGTATGTAAATTTCCTAAAATGCTCATCCAACAATCCAATAAGATGGGTGAGCCCACCTCACTAAAAGAGTGCATCCCAGCCATGAGCCAAGATGGCGACAGAGGCTTCAGCCCCTTAGGGAAACCTCTGCCGCCATCTTGGTTAAGGGCAGCGCTGTCCGCGCAGCCGCACAACAACCGAGAAAGGTAGGTTGAAGAATCAAGGAAATGGCAGGGGCTTCGGAGCTCTTGCCACACAATTCATGGCAGCAATCCTGCCGTGAATCGTGGAAGGGGAGCACCAGGGCATGGGGCAGGCTGTGTGTGTGTGTTAAGTTTGAATAACTTTTGCCTCAATCCAAATATCAGGGCTTGCACATGTTAGAAAGGCTTCCACATGCAAGCCATTTGAATGAAAAAAACTGCACACCCAGTAGCAATTTCTTTTAAAAATACCTTGTCTTGATGGGACTTCCTTTCAAGTAAGCATGCAATCGATCTGGCTGAACAACAGCACGTGCCAACAGAACTCCTGCCCCAGAATCAAGTCCCATTGAGTCCAATAGGGCTTACTCTCTATTACAGTGTTTCTCAAGTTGTAATGACAGAGAGGCGCACACAGTGCGTGATACCCATTGAGCTGCAGCCAGGGAGGTTAAATGCACTACTCAAGCAACTGTCCTGGGAATCCCTTCCCCTCTTCCCTTCCCTTCCCATGGGTTAAATTTCAGTAGCAGCCAGTGGGGAGAGGGGGTGTTCCATATGGCATGGTGTTTATCTGGCTTCCCAATGCCACACATTGCTGACACTTAACAAAAGGAGGAAGGGGGAAGCAGTGGGGAGCTTGATGCAGGCACAGCAGCAGAGCCAACCCACCACTCCCTGCTCCTTCCCCTCCTCCTCTCGGTAACCGGCCACGACACCCGATGTTGGGAAGCCAGATAAGCATTGCTGAACTCCCAGCCCCGCTGCTGACCTTCCCCCTCATGACCACATGTTTAATTAGGGCTAGGGCTAGCTGTATGAATTCAGGGACTATTTCTCAGATCAGCCCTGAACCATCCCAGGTCAGATCGGGGATGATCCAAAGTGGTGGATCAGGCCCCACGTAGAAGGGTGTTGGATGTGCACAGCCCTAATAGATACAAATTTAGAAATAATTGATGGACTGCCTTCAAGTCGATCCCGACTTATGGCGACCCTACGAATAGGGCTTTCATGGTAAGTTGTATTCAGAGGGGGTTTACCATTGCCTTCCTCTGAGGCTGAGAGGCAGTGACTGGCCCAAGGTCACCCAGTGAGCTTCATGGCTGTGTGGGGATTCGAACCCTGGTCTCCCAGGTCGTAGTCCAAGACTCTCATAGAAATGCAACAAATCTCACCATAGCGAGGAAGGCTTGCACCAGGTGACCTGTGTGTTTGGTAAGTCTGCAGTCGAGGTGGTAACTGTTGATGGGCAACTTCAAGACATCGCTCCCTCTTAAACCTTCCTATGGTTCTTTGCCTTGAAACCACACTCGGACAGGCAGCCCTTCAAATAGGAGCCACCTTCAAACAGAAAACTACTGCCCCTGACATTGCTTCAAATAGAAGACTGTGCACTGTAAAGTAGGACACATAGCTACCCCGTTCATGGAGGATAAGGCTATCAGTGGTTACTAGCCACAATGGCTACCTTCTACCTCCACTCTGGAAGCCAGTATGCCTCTGAATGCCAACAGCTGGGAATCTTAAGTAGGGAGAGTGCTGTTGCACTCGGGTCCTGCTTGTGGGCTTCCCATTGGAGCCTTTGATTGGCCATTGTGACAATGGAATGCCGGCCTGATCCAGCAGGAGATTTCATACATTCTTACGAGGCTTGTTCAGAACAGCACACACATGCTGACTCTATACAAGTGTTTGCGTGACAGAGTGTATACTTCACTATTGTGTGCGTAGATGCATGGGCCCTACACATGCTGAAAGTTGCATGTGGATAACTGTAGTGCTTATCCATTTGCGTATGCAGACTGTACACTCGATGAATGTATTGGGTGAACATCCCCGCATTCTTACCATATCCTGGGATCAGTCCAAGGTCCACAAAGTGTTCTGTTCTCAGCAGCTGCCATCCAAAGTTCTCTGGACACTCACAAGCAGAGGTGATGACTTTCACGGTTTTCTTTCTTCCCCAGCGTCTGGTACTCGTAGAGATAGACTGTTTCTGTATCTGGAAGTTCTACTTTGCTCTCGTGCCTAATAGCATGGATTTGTTGAATGAGCAGAGGTTGCTGCTTGGGCAGAAACCATCTGATGAGTTTGAAGGGAAGGGGAAAGCATTCTGATGTGACTAGAGGCATTCCTCAGGTGGCTCAATGTGGCTCATCCCTAGTTCTGACAAATGAACAGAGTGAAAGATTACAGGCTAGCTGGAGAGCACAGCCTGCTCCCTTTCCTCCCGGCTGTATTTCACTTGTGCGCCTTGTGTTGCTTGGAACCATTTGAGAAACGCAGTAGTATTCAGGGCAAATTAAACCTAATTTACTGTACAAATTGCAGGACCATCGAAGCCAGAAAGTGTTCATTATTATTTTTCTTTTAAAAAATAATACAAGGATATACAAAACAACAGTTGTAGGCACAGTTCACCTGTTCACGGCAGCTAGATAATCAGAGAGAGAGAGACAAAAGCCACTAATTTGGATAAATCTTGTTTGATGTTTCATGTAGGACAGGGAACCATTCTATTTATTTATTAGATTTATATCCCACCCTTCCTCCCAGTAAGAGCCCAGGGCTGGGTTTGCTTGCTTGGCCCAGTTGTCCCAAAGTACGAGCCCCAGTTGGGTGTGCACACGCACGCACACACACACACGTGCAAGCACACACACACCTATTCCACTCATATTGATTCATTTTAATATCTTTGCAAGGCTCCAGTGATTCACTCCCGGACGTAAAACTCAATTTTGTATCATGATTGGAACTGAGTGAAATTTCTCTCCATTTGTAACACTTGATTTTCCCTGTCCAGCCAGAAGCAATTAGAAGAGATTTGGGAGAGAACGGCGGGGTAGCGTTCAACAATAATATTCTTCTTACTTTCGGTTTTTCTGCTGCGCAAATGGAAAGGGAGAACACTAGGCAGCGATCATTTTTTTCCAAAAAAAAAAAACAAATGTAGGAGAAATAGCTTGCCTACCATCTCAGAACCGTTTATTGTTGGAGTGGATGGTTTGGATGATATGTTGGGAGTATGTGGGGTTGTAAGAAGAGTCCGGTTTAAGACCAGGTCAGCTCTGGCTCCTGAAGCTCCACTCCTTGATGCAAACAGGTGCTGATTAGACTAAGTCTCATCTTTAGGTACAGATTCTTCTTTGCTTTTCAAATATCTTCTTTGGGGAATTAATCAGTATGGTTGTCAGAGGCTAAAGAGTCCGGTTTAAGACCAGGTCAGCTCTGGCTCCTGAAGCTCCACTCATTGATGCAAACAGGTGCTGATTAGACTAAGTCTCATCTTTAGGTACAGATTCTTCTTTGCTTTTCAAATATCTTCTTTGGGGAATTAATCAGTATGGTTGTCAGAGGCTAAAGAGTCTGGTTTAAGACCAGGTCAGCTCTGGCTCCTGAAGCTCCACTCATTGATGCAAACAGGTGCTGATTAGACTAAGTCTCATCTTTAGGTACAGATTCTTCTTTGCTTTTCAAATATCTTCTTTGGGGAATTAATCAGTATGGTTGTCAGAGGCTAAACATAAGAAGAACCCAGCTAAAACAGAGCAGAGGTTCATCTCAACCGGCATTCTGTTACCCACAGTGACCAACCGGATGCCTTTTGGAAGCCCCAAAGCAGAGGATGAACAGAGGAAGGGGGAAGGTCATAGCTCAGTGGCAGAACATCTGCTTTGCATGCAGAAGGTCCCCATCATCTCAAGGTAGGGCTGGGATGGTTGCCTGGAACCCTGGAGAGCTGTTGCCAATCAGTGTGGCCAATACTGAGTTGTTATCATGATGATGATGATGATGATGATGTTTAGTTTATACTTTATTTATATACCACTTTTTGGCCAAAAGACTCCCAAAGTGGTGAACAACATATTAAAACAGATTACCAAAAAACAAATTACATAAGAAATAACCAGTAAAAAATATACAGTAAAAATGCAATGCAACAAGAACAATGCAAATACAAGGACAATGCAACAAGAATAAAGTTTAAAAAAATCACAACAAAAACAGTGTTTTCTTTGTTTTCAAATGATGCACAGTTACCTCAGCAGACGTGGTCATAGGAGAGACATCCCTTCTTTTCTTGGAAGTGCATAATGTCATCGGCCAAGTTGTCCCTCTCCACCTCCACATGGCCCTTGTTGGTGATGAGCTGGTCCACCTGCCCAGGCTGCTGGGAGGATGTCCGACTCCCCAGGTGGCCTCATGCCTGGCAGTCCAAAATGCTGAATCCTAAGCCCATTTTAGTGTCTTTTACAAGTGTAAAATTTCTTGCTCTTCTCCCTAAGATCTCAGGGCAGGTTGCAACAGTTTAAAATAAATCATTACAACAATTTAAAACAACTTAAAATCACAACAACACAAAAATAGGGTGGGTCCTAAATATTTACATCTCAGGCATCAAATGCCAGGGCAATGGGCAAAGAGGTGAGCTAGATAGACCAACAGTCTGAAGGCAGCTTCCTATGTTTCTCTGCTCATATGAAACTGTCTTATGCTGAGCCATTGGTCCATCTAGCTCAGTATTGTCTACACTGATTGGCAGCAGCTCTCCAGGGTTTCCAACAGGGTCATTCCCAGCCCTTTGCATTCCAGGAGAGATGAATAAGAATTTATTCTAGCTTTCTTGGTCAATTTTGGTTTCTCTCCATTTCTCCAGTCGTAACTTCAGTTCTTCATATTCCACATCAGTTTGTGATTCATTTATTTACTTTTCTGAAATCTTGTGAAAATTCATCAGTATTTTAGCGCAAATTTCTCCTAATAGGAGTTTGTGTGCAATTTTGCCCAATATACACATTTTCACAAAGCAATTGCCCCTAAAATGATGCATATTTGCACTTCAATTTCACCAATATGTGCATTTTTATGGACACTTTGCCCCAGTAAATGTATTTTTGTATACCTTAACTTGGCTGGGGAACTACATTGCAAATATTCAGAGGAATTTGAATTTTGAAATAAGCTGTGTTTTGGTTCTCATATTGTTTCAGAAAGTGTGAATTAGGTAGGCTAGCCTGAAGCAAACTGAATCAAATTGCTCCCCACTAGGGCAGCGAGACAGTTGCAAAGGGAAGGAAGCCTATAATGGCCACATGGAAAAAAAGAGCAGGGATGAGGGTGTGGCAAGTAACTCTTACAGTAGTGTAGTGGCAAATTCAGAAGTGCAGGTCCCTTCATGATAGTCGCACCCATGCTCCCTTCTAAGTTTATAGAATAATCTGGCCAGACTTGAACATTGCTTTCTGCCTCTCTGTCACTGTCACCATTTGACTGTCCTTTTTTACTAGCAGAGATATTGCTTGAATTACTCAATTCAGTGTCTACACCTTTCCTCCCTGCTGCTACCAAACTGCTTGATGATGTAGATGGGATGCTATCATCAGGATTCTCATCTTCCCCCTCCCCCTTTTTTCAGTGTTGGGTTGAGAGTGAGATCCTTGTTAAGGCCTTCTCCCACAACAACAGATGTCCCTAGGAGTGAATTAGCATGAAAGGGGAGTGTATTAGCTATTGAACAGTTGACTCATTTCCGTTCACTCTGATTGGCTCCAAGCAGCAGGAAAGGACAAGGAAGAATGTTAGAAAACTCTTCTCAAGGGACAGCACATACCTTTTTCGTGTTTATTAGCTTGTAGGATGCTGGAGACATACAGTAGGGACACTGCTGGGACCTGGCTCCCAAAAAAGGAAGGGGTCTAGTGTGAGGATCCCACCTGCTGCCACCTCCTGTCAGGTCCCTCCAGTGAGGATCCTGGGTTTTATTTGTTCTCTCACTGGCTCTAGCACAGATCTCGCAAGATCCCACTGCTAGGCGGCACCACCAGCCACTCCCTATTTCACAATATTGCCTGGGGACTTTGCCTTAGTCTACTTCTGGCTTATTGTTACTTTGTGTCTGGGTGCACTTGCAGGCCACAACCCCCCTGTATCTTTGTGCCACTAAAGCATACAGCCCTGGGTTGCCCTGGATACTTGATGATACATTATCTCTTCACTGCTGCCACCACTGATACTGTTTCCCAACCTTGGTAATTACCCTGCCCACCCTTCTGGTCTGTGAAAGCCCCAGCCAAGGATCAGGCTTTTGGTAAACCAAGAAAATATTTATTTATAAACACCAGGAAATAACAAGATTACTTATGGGATATTTAACAAGCGTATGGTTTCATATATTGTGTTACTCTTTATGTTTCTAGTCAAATATAATCTACCTCAATACTAGCCAAATATAATCCAACCCACAACCAACTCCAACCCACAACAACCGACTCAACCAACAGCCCCTTTCTCAACTGTCATCCTCTCATTTATACCTTCAGCCACTCAAATGCTCAGCCAATCACAATACAGCATTCTCTAGCATTCTAGCCCATGTACTCCCTCCTCTCACTCACTCTACTTACCACATTTACCCTACAAAACCTGCACTTACCATATTTACAATAATCAAAATACAGGGGCATCACATCTAGCACCCCCTGAGACCCTGGGCGACTACACCCCTGACTCTTAACCATTCAGTAACCAACAAGCGGGGAGGAAGTGGGTTTTAAATCATTCAGGCTGAAATCTTAAGTGCACTTATCTTGCAGCAGGCCCCACTGAATCCAGTTGGGATTACCTGAAAGAAAACATTTGTGGGATTGTAGTGTTAGGTTCATTTTCACTTCTGGTATAAGCTGACTTTCTAAAGGGTATATGTAAAAAAAGAGGTGCTAAACTCTATCCCCCATTTATATACTGTGGTTTTTAATCTATTGTTCTGTAAGACTTCCAATGAATTTGATATCTGATGATGCTGAAAGGCAATATGTAAGTGAATATTGGTGGTTGTGCTTGAAATGAGTCCTTAATGGAATGCTGGCTAACAAGGGGATCTTGGGTAGTGTATTTGTTTTGCATCTGGAAACTCTTCAAATAAATAAACAAGTAAATAAACAGCCCAATTTTTAAAAATACAGGTAAAAAAGACCAGTTAAGGTGGACAATGGAAGCTGGCCCACTGGCCTGATCCAGCAGGCTCTTCTTATGTTCTTATGAGCACTCCTGTGTCGAGGAAACTGGTGTAATGTAAGGGCACAATCCTGCACATTAACTTAAACTGGCTTAAAGTATGCCAGATCCTAACTTCATTCAGGAGCCTTTGGGAGGGAAGAGCACTGGCTGAGCCGGCTTAGGTTTTTCCTGGCTTAATTTATGCCAGGATTGGTGGTCACATGACCAAGCTGAATGGATGTAGGATACGGTGTTAGTCTCCCTCCCCTCAGTCCTACCCCCACCACAACCCGGGAACACCTCTTTTGGGGGACTTATGCCAGCATAATTTATGCAGATCGCAGCTGAGCTGTCTGAGCCACAGCTGATCTGGGATGAGGGGTTATGATGGTGTAGCCTGACTGAGCTGGACCCAGCCGGCTCAGCTGGAGATCCACCACACCCTGTACCCCCTCGGCCTGGTGTAAGTAGGATTGTCCCCTCAGTTTCGTTTTTTTAAAATTAAATTCAGTTCTCCGCATTTCCATATTAGTTGGCAATTTAAGTCCTCATGTGAATTTGCCAGCATTTAATGCATGTTTCTCCTGACAGGTACATATTTGTATGCAATTTTCCTTAATAGAATGCATTGTTGTATTACCTTCACGAATATGTGCATTTTATGTGCATTTCCCCTTAATATATGTGTTCTTTCCTACACATCATTTGGTTAAGAACTGCACTGTAAAATTTAGAAGAATAGCTGTGTTTTGATTTTCATAGAATCATAGAATAGTAGAGTTGGAAGGGGCCTATAAAGCCATCTAGTCCAGCCCCCTGCTCAATGCAGGAATCCAAATCGAAGCATTGCGGAAGTACAAAGTCAGTACTTTCACATTAAAATGTGAACAGAACCTCATCCCTACCTCTGCATGAGCAGTTGGTTATACATATGTCCTCACTGAGCATATGGATATGGAGTGGGTAAGTCCAATAGCATGTCCAACAGGCTGGGGACAGAAGGGACCTGAACAGTCCAATTCTCATTGTCAGCACGTTGCCTATGGGCAATATTTGAACATGGCATTCTTTCTGCAAAATTGAGCTAAGGGAGAGTGGCACTATATGTTCAGGAATTTCTGGCTCTCAGACAGTATGTGTGTGTTTCCCTTTTAAATGTTGCAGTACCATTAGGCTCTCATTATGCAATGAACGCTTATGTTTAATAAGATAACTGGGGTTGTACTAGAGCTCAAAGCTGCGGGCTTTTGTTTCAGACTCAGAGCAAAATGACAGAAGCCTTGATGCAAAGTTCCGGATCAGAATTTTACCACTTGTTGGAGATGTCTGATCTGAAAGAGTTTTAGTCTGCACAGACAAAGAGAAAATGAGGCAAGGCTAGCGTCAGAGGCAGACTCTCAAGCTTACTAAAACTGAGGGCACATTTCTCAAAGGTTTTCCTTTATTCTGGCATAATAATTGGGACACAATGGCATGGGATTTCTGGAGTTTAAAAGAGAATAAATGCAGTCAATGCTGCTAACTTGCAGAATGCACATTTGAATTTGAAGCCAAGTTGAGCCCTATTTATGGAGGGGCTGGACCCTGATCTCTCTGCGTTGAGCAGGAAGGCGCAGAGGCACAGGACATCAATCATCACCTTGGAGCTTTGGGAATGGCTTCCCTAGCCTCTCTGCTTAATGGATTGAGCTCTATGCCATGGGGAATTCTGTTTCTGATGCCCCATAGTCTCTGCTGAATCCACTGTTGGGGCCCTTCAAAGCAGCCTGTCTTGCTGCAGCCACCCCATTCACCAGCATGGCTCCTAGGAAAGGAGAAGTCTGGTGGGGAGGAGAGGGGCATAAGTTTCCATGGGCTTTCATTTTCAGCTTTCTCAGAGGGCTGATTCACACGAGAGCTAGACTTCGTATTAAAGATGAAGCTTTTGCCATCGCATTAGATTGGCAAGTTTCACACCTCCCACCTTCTAATCGCTGTTTTCCATTCACACTGAAGGGAAAGGATCAATCACGCAGCTTTCTAATGACCACGCTCTCTTAAGGTCAAAATACCACTTCCTCTGATTACCTTGGCAACTGAGCATGCTCAGTTTGTTCCAGAGAAAGTTTCATTAAAAAAAACCCCTGAAGCGCGATTATTTGTATTTTCACTGCTACAATCCAGCTGTAATACAAATATTTGTTTGAACGGTGTATGCTCTTTTCCACAAGTTAGGGGGCAAAGAAAAATAAAGCACCATTTGCAGCAGGCTTGCAGAACAGGAGCTAGCAGGAGGAGGAGGGAGTGGGCATGGAGAGGGGGATGATTGACACACCCACCTAAAAGCTTCGGAGCACAGCATCTGCAAACAGTAGAGATACGAAGTGGAGATGTTTTATCCTTCCCTTTTCAGATTAAAAGAGGATTGGGTTACTATGGATTTAAAGGGGGAAACTGTGTTCTAGCTGCTGATTGCCTGCAACATCATGTGAACTATGCAAATTACGCATGCAAACCATGCTGTAAGCCGCCCAGAGTGCTTCTGCTATGGGGTGGTATATAAATGTAACAAATAAATAAATTAAATGGGGATGCAAGTAGCACCAAGATCGCATTAAACCTCCACATGAATCAGCTCAGAAAAAATCCTAGGAATATCCTGAGCTTTCTCCAAGTGTTCTTGGGAGGGGGATCAAATTACAGGGTGATCCAAGGCAACCCAGCCCTTCAGTACAACTGGTGGAGAAGTTCTACAGAATAGGTGGTATTGTGAGAAATCTGGAAGTTAATTTTTAAATATCAAGGCAAATTATGAGGATCTTTTCCTGTAGGAGCATCTGCATAACTGAAGCAAATTTCTCCCATCAGCATCAAGGTCAGATAGGGAGGTCTACATTTTGGGAAACTAGCAGGTCTGGACTATATTGCCCCAGCTTCATTGACTCTGGTAAGTCAAACACCCCCACTGGATGACATGCCTGTTGTATATTAGCAACATCTACTGCTTTGCAGAAGTCACCCTTTTCAACTCTGTGATCTCCCCAATTATTATAATGGAGGCTGAAAGCTTGTCTCGGATGTTATACCCCCCTTTTTTTTCCTTGCTGAAATGTATTAGTATATACTGTCAGGACAAAACTTCCCCCTGTTTGATCACTCCTAATTTACATTTTTAATAGCCCCCATTAGACAGCCTCTGAGCTAATTAGCCAAACATCTGTAATAGAAGGCTCCTGCTTCCTGTTTTCTGAACTAAAAAAGTAATGGCTGAAGCGCTAGTAAAACAATTAAGTAATACGAAAAATACACTGCAAAGATTGGCAATTGAGCCGGCGCCATAAATCACTTCTATAATGACTCGTTGCTCAAAAATGTTTAATTAGAGAGAAGAAGCGGGCGGGGGGGGGAAGCCTATAAAATATTTCTGTAGGCTAGGAAGTGAAGGGTACCAGGTTGATGGCAGTGGCAGAGCAGATAATTACAGTTGGCAATCTAGGGTGTGATTGCAAGAAAGTTGGTTATGCCTATAGGTTCCCATTACGATGGATGGAACTAAGCACCCAATCGAGTTGTGCATTAGGCCTCATCTGACTATGCATTTAAAGCAGGATTATACCTCTTTAAACAGTTATGGCTTACCCCGAAGCATCCTGGGAACTGTAGTTTGTTATGGGTGCTGAGAGTTGTTAGGAGATGCCCTATTCCTCTCAGAGAGCTACAATTCCCAGAGTTCCTTAAAAAGAGGGACTGTTAGGGTCCTAGTCTCAATAGGGTTTGGGCCAGACTTCCCAAAGCTGGTGCTCTCCAGATGGCTTGGATTACAACTCCCAGCACAGCACAGCTCAGTAGGGCTAATGTGAGTTATAATCCAAAACATCTGGAGGGGCACCAGCTTGGGGAAGGCTGCTTTAGACATCCTTAATCATGCTTTGGCTACATCTCCACTATACATTGAAAGCACCATGATACCCCTTCAAACAGTCATGGCTTCCCGCAAAGCATCCTTGGAATTGTAGTGTGCTAAGGGTGGCGAGAATTGTTAGGAGACCCCTGTTCCGCCTTGCAGAGCTGCTATTCCCAGAGTTCCCTGAGAAGAAGAATTGATTGTTAAACCATGCTGGGACATCTGATGAAAACTACCTCCTTCTTCTCGGGAACCATTGTGCCAAGTTTGGCGGCAATATCTTAAGAGGTGTACGAATGCATATTTATTTATTTCATCGAATCATAGAATAGTAGAGTTGGAAGGGGCCTATAAGGCCATCAAGTCCAACCCCCTGTGCATGGGACATATTTCTTCTGACTATGTATTATTCACTGTAGATAAGGCAGTGTCAAAACGGGGATCTTCCCCTTTCATTCAAAAGTGAGAGAAACCTGGAGGGGTGCACTTTGGCAAAGCAAGGAGGATGGGTGGAAATCAGCAAAGGATTCTGCTCTCCCCACTGGAGGCACCTAGCCTATTTAATTCTATTAGAGCCAAGAGCATCTGCTTTGGGTAACCAGAATAATATACCAAATTTGACTAAAAAGGACTTGCATGATGAATTGTAAGGCTTATAAAATCCTAGTCAACATTACAGGAAGTGTCTGGATGATAGACAGAGAGGCTAAATATAATCCCCATGCTACCCTGATGAAACATACTCGGAGGCTTAGCTTAATCCCCGAAGGAATGACAGCAAAAAATAAGGTGAAAGAGCAATTAGCCTTCTCCCACGCTAATCCCAGGTAAATCAGTTCCTTCTTTTCTTACTTGTGACACTGTTCTGAACACCATGGAAAATTGAGAGGTGAGGAAATGCTCCTTCCCTGCAAAGGGATTTGATTATAATTAAGTGATGAGTGCCATTTTAAATGGCGGGCTATGGCCCAAGCAGAATCATGTTGAGTGATGGGATGTACTGGAATATATTGTACAATTGTGCATGCAACAGTTCATACGTGGTCGGGTTAATGGTCCATTTGGCCTCTCACTTGTCTCTCATGGTGATACACAATTGGATGGGATTCACAAATGATTTCAATCTGAGGTGGAGACTTCCACAAGCACTGAGAGGTGGCCATTTGAGATCTGGATGCAATGAAGAGCATTAGATGGGAAGCCAAAGAGATCTCACCCTGCTTGCTTACCAGAGGCATCTACCTGGCAAGGATTGGAAATGGGATATTGGACCTTGGTCTAATGCAGCAGGACTCATCTTAAATTCTTAAGGAACACAATCTACCTGACACATCTCCTGTGGGAACCTCCCATTGGCAGAAGGCTCAATGTTCATCCCCCAGCACCTCCAGCTAGGACGGGGAATGCCTCCTGTCTGAAGCATCACTGCCAGCCAGTGTAGACAAAAATGAATTAGATGACCCAATGGTTTGAATCAGCATAAGGCAGCTTCCTATGTTTTCTTCTGTCCTGAATTCTGAATGGTACAGCACCTGCTTCCCAGCTCACCTCGGGCTCCTGCCCATGACCCAAGCTTCGCAGGGCCCTCACAAAGCTCTGAGGTCCATGACCAAGATAGCTTTTCTTCTCAAATAAGATCCTCTTCCAGGGAGAGGTTGGAAATGCTGCTCCTTCCCTGGCCAGAATGGGCTCTCTGGACCCCCAAAGATGTGTGCATTTTGGAGATTTGCTATCTAAAGGCGGTGGAAAACAGCCACTGTGGTGTAGTGGTTAGAGTGTTGAACTAGGATCTGGGAGACCATGGTTTAAATTTCCATTCAGCCACGAAGCCCACTGGATGACTTCAGACCAATTAATTGGATCTCTTAGCTTAATCTACCTTACAGGGTTGTTGAGAGGATAAAAATAAGGAGAGGGAACCATGGAAACTACCTTGAGCTCCTTTGAAGGAAATATGTGATATAAATGTAATAATGAGGCAAAGGCGAAGGAGAAGTGTTGCTGCCTTTGATATAAACACTGGTGAGTGAACATGTACAATGTTCCCGGAAACTCTTTTATTATTATTTTTTTTTAAAGAGAAAACAGAATCTGTGCAATTTCATTACAGCCAGGTAGTGTTTCAACCCAAGAGACCACCTTCCTCTGACAATTATTATAATTTATAAAAGAAAATACCCTGCATCTGACACTAGTCAATTTACCTTGATATAAAATAGGCCGTGTGTTTTCTTTCATTTATATTTTTATGGTACGTAATGTCTTTATAATTTCTACCACTCCACATCGAAGCTGCCAACCGCTGAGCATCTAAATAAGTACCATGTGTAGAAAATGAATGAATTGCTAAATGTCCCATTACGTCCATAGAGAATATTCTCGCACTCTGAGTCTGGCATCTTAAAAAATTGAGACACCAGATGAATGGTTTTCACTCCAGTGGACTGAAGGGCTTGATGGTGGCGATTCTATTATATGCTGTGCATGGGGGGGGGGAGATGGGGTTGCAGGCAGAGGGGCAGGTGAAAATTAGAAGAAAAACACATTTCAGAAATGTGCATGTAAGGCATTGCCATATCAAGCAGTCAAGCTGGATGTCCATCCTGCGAAACAGAATGGGAGAGCCGATTCAGAAGAGTAGACTGATGCATCGTGAATGTGGGGCTGAATGGGTACAGGGCAAGGCAAGAACTGTCCTGCCGAATCAGGCAAAGGTCGGCCCAGTTCAGCATATTGTTTCTGATAACAGCCCACCAAGTTCCTCTAGATCAAGGATGGGGAACTAATGGTCTTCCAGATGTTCCTGAGCTGCACCACCCCTCATTCTTGGCCATGGGCCCAGGGGTGTGGTCATCCAGGGTCTCCCCTCCTTTTTGGGCAGAAGGGTCCCAGCAGGGTCCCTATGTCTCCAGCATGTACTCAAATGGTTTTTTTAAAAAAACAACAACACCAAAATACATATTTTAGGATACAATACTTTTAGAAATGCATACATTTAAATAAAATACATAGTGTGATTTTTTTTGTTTGTACAGATTTCTGTTTGGAAAAAAAACCACAGGTTAATGAAAAGAGGGGATGAAGTAGACTTAACAGGGGTGTAGTCGCCCAGGGTCTCAGGGCATCTTAGACCCCTCACTTTTTTTGGGAACCAGGTCCTACCAGGATCCCTATGTCTCCAACATCCTATGAGCCAATCAGCATGAAAGGGGAGTGTGTTAGCCACTGAGAAGAAGCTTCTAACATGCTTCCTTGTCCTTTCCTGCTGATTGGAGCCAATCAGAGTGAAAGGAAGTGAGTTGGCCACTGAGAAGACTCTTTTCAGTAGCTAACACTCTCTTTTGTGCTTATTGGCTCCTAGTGACATCTGTTGTTGTGGGAGTGGGCCTTAACAAGGATCTCATTCTAAACCCAGCAGCAAAAAAAGAGGGAGGGGCATGGCTGTGACTATAATGAAGGAACCCTGCACATCTGAATTTGCCACTACACTACTGCATGGGCCATGCTGACTAATAGGAGTTGGAGTCCAACATCTGCAGGTCCACAGATTCACTACCCCTGCTCTAGAAGATCGCAACTAGGACATGAAGGTGACAGCTAACCATTATTGTTCGTCTCCACCATCTGATATACAGAGGTGTACTCTCTATGTATGTTGAGATTCCATTTGGCTATCTTTATGTAAAAGCCTGTTACAGCCTTAAAATATGTCCCCCCTGCGCCCCAAGAAATTTCCATATTCCTACTGAAGCCCTTCAGGCTTCCCTCAGAATCCCTTAGATCTTTTGTTGGGAGAGGATTTCTGAAATTTCCTTTGAATTTCACCACCTAGGTGAAATTTTGGAAGAAACTCTAAATTGGACTAACTAATTGGGAACCAATTACTGAGGGAGGTGGTGGGCTCTCCAATACTGGAGGCATTCAAGAGGCAGCTGGACAGCCACCTCCCAGGTATGATTTAAATTGAATTCCTTCATTGAACAGGGGATAGACTTGATGGCCTTATAGGCCCCTTCCAACTAAACTATTCTATGATTCTAAGCCAACATAGAAATGCTAGAGGCTGCCTTGTCCTGTGTCAGACTATGGGTCCCTATAACTCAGTAATGTCTATGCTAATTGGCAGTAGCTCTTTAGGCTTTCAGTTAGGAATCTTTCCCAGCCCTACATAGGGATGCTGTAGATTGAACCTGGGACTTTCTGCATGCAAGGTGCATCCTCTACCTCTGAGGTATAGTCTTTCCCTGTAATTGCCAGGTTAAAAATAATACATCTTTCTGAAATGGATCAATTTGGGCATTGAGATTTTCTGAAGTTATTTGCTCTCATAACCGCTGTGAATTTCCAGAATGTCAAACCAGCAGAATGTGACCATTTCACCAGCCAGAGTCTGCTTTTCAGATTTTCCCCTAGCAATTTGACTGTCATGATCAGTACTGCACTAAAAATTACAGCATCCATTTGCTGCCTTGTTTGGATGACATATTTTTAGCTTAACTTTTGTTACCTGAACCAACTTTCCACCCACTCCTCGCAACCCCCCCCCCAAAAAAACCATTGACTTTTTAAAAAAAAATAGAGGGGGGAATGTTTTCTTAGTAAGATGACATGAAACTCTATGTAGTTTAGTTTATCTAGTTTACCTTAGTTATCTAAAATATTTCTATACCACTTTTAATATGCAATAATAAAAATGGTATACAAAAAACTAAAAGTACAATAAAAAATAACAGTTCAGAATAAAGTGGCATTCACTATATTGATGGCAAAGAAGTTAAAAAGGAATCAGCTGATATGAATGGCCAGGAAAGACCTCAGAAAATAAATGGGTTTACGGGAAGTGCCAAAATTGCATCATTCATGGCATCCAGTGATCTTAATGACCTAGCAGGTTGATATGGGGAAAAGCACTCCTTCAGGCAAGCTGCTCTTATGTTGTTTAAGGCTTTGTAAGTCAGAACCAGAGCTTGGAAAAGTTGCTTTTTTGAACTACAACTCCCATCAGCCCCAGCCAGCATGGCCACTGGATTGGGCTGATGGGAGTTGTAGTTCAAAAAAGTAACTTTTCCAAGCTCTGGTCAGAACTAAAACCTTAAGCCTGGCCTGGTAGTATACTGGCAGCCAGTGCAGGTCTTTTAAGAGCAGTCTAATGTGCATCCTCTTCATTGTATTTGCTATTAGTTGAGACTCCCAGACCAGCCCTAAGGGCAGCCCTACCAAGAGAGCATTACAGTAATCCAGTCTTTAAATTATCAATTTGCAAATCACAATAGCAAGACTATACGAGTCCTGAAACAGTCATAGCTGGTACACCAGCTATAACTGACAAAAAGTGCTCCTAGATACTGTGACCACCTGGGTCTCCAGTGACAAAGACCTTCCAGAGCAGGTGAACATCCAAAGTCTAAGACATGGGAACCACTTACCAACAGGACGTCCATCTTGTCAGAACATAGCTTCAGCTTGCTGAACTTTATCCAGCCCATCACTGCAGCCAAGCACCACTTCAGCCTGTAGCACTCCATAGCATAATTGCTGGGAGCCCAAGACATAATAGCCTGTGCCACTCTCTAAAACCGGTAATATAAGTAGGTATGGAGCCACTATAAAACAGTGCTTGTAGTTCCCAACTCACAGAGCTGGTCCCAGAAGATACATTATATTTTGATATGTTTTCACTGCTGATGCGACATTATTTCTCATTTTTATTGTTTTGATTTTAGTATAAATTATATTATTGCTCTTGATTTTGCCCTAGGTTTTATACAGTATGATCGGATCTAAAGTTTATGTATTTTCTGCCCAGAGAGGTTCCGGGGAAGGGTGGATTAGAATACCCTAAATAAATAAATATTCCAAGTGATTGAGCGAGAGTAACAGGGTTGTATTTCCTCTGTCTTTTCCCCAATAAAGGTCATTCACGAGGGTGATCAAGGTCAATTCGGTCTCAAAACCAGGCCTGAATCCAAATCAAAATAGTCTAGAGTCAGTTCTTTCCAAGTGTGTCTAGTTAGCATCCAATGCTCCCTGCCTTGAACTTGAGTCAATGAAATCAGAAGCCCTTAAAGCAATTTGTATCTGTTTACAAAGCAAAATGCTCATTATACATATATATATATATATATATATATATATATATATATATATATATATATATATGTATATAAACCCTTGTGAGCAAGCAAAAACATTTCAAGAGTTTTTGTATTTCTTTAGATGCAAAATCTTCTTTCCCCCCTTCCTATCTCTAGGACTCCAGCTGCTCTCTCTTCTGATGAAGGCCTGGCTCCCAAGAATGGATTTGGATAGAATATAAATAAAAGGGAACCTTCTAAGGTCCCTAGAATTATCTGTTTTCAAGCTGTAATGATCAGGATCAAGCTGGTTCCTGGGGATTAAGGAGGGGTTTGGAGGAGTTGATAGCCCAGTGTACAACAGAGGGCCATTAACAACAGAAACTCATTAATCCCAACAGATGCCCCACTTTGAAGTTGTCATTACTGGAACACACTTGACAAAACAAACCCTATACAGATGTTCTTGAACTTGAAGAGTTGTCAGTTAGGCAAGGATACTTCTAGAGCGAAGGAATGTGTGTTTCTTGATGGTAGGGGCATGCAAGAAAAAATATAACCTGCTCATTTGGTGATTTCAAGCTAAAATGCACCCATGTAATGAAGGCCAGTTCCCTCATTGAGGTGGCCAACCTGTTTCTGGGCACCAGAAGGGGATTTGCATGGTTGAACTTAGCATGGCCTTTGGATGAGTGGATGTTTTTCTCCCTCCCTCCCTGTTGCTCTCTTGACTGTTAGTGGTTGGTTTTCTGGTGTTCATTTTATGATTTTACTAATAGCACATCTTATCTTTAGTTGTGATATTTTTGTTACTCTGAGAAAATTCAGTGAATGTCAGGGTAATAACAATAATAAATAATCAAAAAACCATTTTTAAAAACCCACCCAAGCACAGCCTTTTATATCTGGAGTAGCTTTCCTGTGGCTTTCCAGATGCTGTTGGACCGCAACTCCCATCACTGCAGTCCATTGACCCTGCCAGCTGGGAGTGATGGGAGATGGAGTCAAACACCATCTGGAGGACCACAGATTCATCACCTCTGCTATACACAGAGAACCGAATGTCAGAGAGAACAGTCTAACCTAACTTTGACATGCTAGGCTTCTTTGTTATGGACATTTTTTCCTGAATATGACAGAATACCTGTGTGAATGTGTCTGTGAAATCACAGATGATATGCTCTACCAGTTCAGACTAGAGAGGAGGTGAAAATTCTTTGCATGGTTTTTTTTGGTTGAAGATGAGAGCTTGGGGGTTTGTGGAAGAATCCTTCTTTCTTTTTCTTTTCTTTCTTTTTTTTTACACTACCATTTCTGTGGTCTGGGAAAATAGATAGGGAGAAATTTTTCTCCCTCTCATAATACTTGAACTTGGGAGCCATCCATTGAAGTTCAGAGTTGAAAGGTTCAGCACAGAGAAAGGGAAGTATCCGTTCCCACAGTGCACAAACTAGGGAATTCGCTCCCACAAGATATCTTGATGGCCTCCAACTTGGATGGCTTTAAATGAGGACTGACCAATTCCATAGAGGATAAGGCCTCCACTGTCAGAGGCAGCACTATAGCCATCACTAGGGTTGCCAGGTTCCTGGCCTGAGACTGATCCTGTATCTTTAGGAGAAGAGAAAGTCAGCCAAGTGCAGGTGTTCTTGCAACACTGTAATGGGAAAAACCACAAGGTGGAATTCTCCCTTCCCCCTGCACAACTTTTAAAGATACAGAAGACCTCTTGGAGGCCTGGCCTGGCCATAGATGTTGTTGTTGTTGTTATGTACCTTCAAGTCAATTACAATTTATGGCGACCCTACGAATGAGCGACCTCCAATAGCATCTGTTATAAACCACCCTGTTCAGATCTTATAAATTCAGGTCTGTCACTTTCTTTATGGAAAAAAATCCATCTCTAGTTTGGTCTTTTCTAGTAAACCATGTCTGTCCAAAGTATGAGAACTCAGTTTCATTATTTTAGCTAGTTCTGGTTTAATTTGTTCTAAGACTCAATTATTTGTCTTTTTCGCCATCCATAGTATTGGCAAAGCTCTCATCCAACACCACATTTCAAATGAGCTGATTTTTCTCTTCTCCATTTTTTTCACTGTCCAACTGTTTTTGGTTAATGACATTGCCAAAGTATTGGTAATCCTTAAACTCAATGTCCTCATTGTCAACTTTAAAGTTACAACATGTGGTCAATGCATCATTGCGAGAGGGAGTGGTTCCAGCCACCTTGAAAGAGGTGGTGATTCGACCACTCCTGAAAAAGCCCACCCTGGACCCATTGGTTTGTGACAACTACCGACAGGTTGCAAATACCCCCTTTTTAGGGAAGGTGATTAAGAGGGTTGTGGCACAGCAACTGCAAGTACTCTTGGATGAAACAGATTATCTTGACCCATCCCGGTCTGGGTTCAGGCCTGGTTATGGGACTGAATCGACCATGGTCTCCCTGATAAATGACCTTTATCGGGAGAAGGACAGGGGGAGTGCGACCCTGTTGTTCTTACTTGATCTCTCAGCAGCTTTTGATACCATTGACCATGGTATCCTTCTGGGCCGACTTGGTGACATGGGTATTGGAGGCACTGTTTTACAGTGGTTCCGATCCTATCTCCAAAGTCATTTTCAGAGAATAGCATTGGGTGACTGTCTTTCGGCCCCCTGGCAGCTGTGCTGTAGGGTGCCGCAGGGTACCATCTTGTCCCCCATGCTGTTTAACATCTATATGAAGCCCTTGGGAGCAGTCATCAGCAGCTTTGCAGTGAAGTGTCAGCAGTATGCTGATGTTACCCAGCTCTATTTTTCCGTAACATCTGAATGGGGAGAGGCCGTGCAAGCCCCGGACCACTGCCTGTACTCGGTGGTGAGCTGGATGGGGGCCAATAAACTGTGTCTGAATCTTAGCAAGATGGAGGCACTGTGGGTTGGTGGTTCCCAAGTTCGGATAATTGGTCAGTTGCCTGCTTTGGATGGGGTCATACTCCCTCTGAAAGAGCAGGTCCGTAGTTTGGGGGTACTCCTGGATCCATCTTTGTCGCTAGAGGCCCAGGTGACCTTAGTGGCTAGGAGTGCCTTTTACCAGCTTTGGCTGGTGAGACAGCTGTGGCCATTTCTGGACCAGGATAACCTGACCACTGCTCTCCCTGCACTGGTAACCTCCAGGCTGGATTACTGTAATGCACTCTTATGTGGGGCTGCCCTTGAGGTTGGTCCGGAAACTGCAGCTGGTGCAAAATGCGGTGGTGAGACTGCTCACTGGAGCAGGGTATTGCCAACATGTCACCCTGCTGCAGAAAGAATTGCACTGGCTGCCCATTTACTACCAGGCCAAGTTCAAGGTTCTAGTTTTGGCATGCAAAGCCCTATACAGCTTGGGACCAGGATACCTGAAAGACTGTCTTACCCTTTATATACCCAGTCAATCACTGCACTGTGCAGGTGAGGGCCTCCTGCAGATACCATCTTATCAGGAGGTTCGTTCTGCACAATATAGGAAACGGACCTTTAGTGTGGCGGCACCTACCCTGTGGAATTCCCTCCCTTTAAATATTAGGCAGGCGCCATCTCTGCTATCTATTCCCTTGTGTTTTCCCCAGCATTACGACTACGACTTAAGGTGACCCTATGAATCAGCAACCTCCAACAGCATCTATCGTGAACCACTCTGTTCAGATCTTGTAAGTTCAGGTCTGTGGCTTCCTTTATGGAATCAATCCATCTCTTGTTTGGCCTTCCTCTTTTTCTACTCCCTTCTGTTTTTCCCAGCATTATTGTCTTTTCTAGTGAATCATGTCTTCTCATGATGTGTCCAAAGTATGATAACCTCAGTTTCATCATTTTAGCTTCTAGTGACAGTTCTGGTTTAATTTGTTCTAACACGCAATTATTTGTCTTTTTCGCAGTCCATGGTATGTGCAAAGCTCTCCTCCAACCACCCATTTCAAATGCGTTGATTTTTCTCTTATCTGCTTTTTTCACTGTCCAACTTTCACATCCATACATAGAGATCGGGAATACCATGGTCTGAATGATCCTGACTTTGTTGTTCAGTTATACATCTTTGCATTTGAGGACCTCTTCTAATTCTCTCATAGCTGCCCTCCCCAGTCCTAGCCTTCTTCTGAATTCTTGACTATTGTCTCCATTTTGTTTAATGACTGTGCCGAGGTATTGATAATCCTTGACAAGTTCGATGTCCTCATTAACAACTTTAAAGTTACATAAATCTTCTGTTGTCATTACTTTAGTCTTCTTGACGTTCAGCTGTTGTCCTGCTTTTGTGCTTTCCTCTGTAACTTTCATCAGCATTCATTTCAAATCTTCTCTGTTCCCTACTTTTGCATTCCCGTCTGCCATGATTATCAGAACATCTTTTTTTGGTGTGTGATCAATTTCTTCCTGTGTTTCTGTGTAAAATCTCTCCAGTTCCTCTTCTTCTGTGTTTGCTGTTGGAGCAAAGATTTGGATGATGGTTATGTTGATAGGTTTCCCATTAAATCTCATTGATATCCCTCACTCAGACCTTGTGTTATAGCTCCTAATCTATTTAATTATTATTTATTTAGTTAGTTATTGCTTTTGTATACCGCCCTATGGCTGAAGCTCTCTGGGTGGTTTACAAATTTAAAAACATATTTTTAAAAACCAATTTAAAAACACATGCTAAAATGCCTGGGAGAAGAGGAAAGTCTTGACCTGGCACCGAAAAGCTAACAGTGTTGGTGCCAGGCGCACCTAATTGCTTTTGCTACATCCCTTCTCACTATTAAAGCAACCCCGCTTCTTCTTAATTTATCATTTCCTGCATAAAATATTTTGTAGTTGCCTGATTGAAAGTAACTCATTGAGTGCCTTCTGACCTGGGGGTCTCATCTTCCAGCACTATCTCATGTTGCATTTTGGATACTATGTTCATAGGGTTTTCATGGTAAGAGGTATTCAAAAGTGGTTTACCATTGCCTTCCTCTGAGTCTGGATGCATCTTAGTCTGGTGACTCATCTTTGATCATTCCGCCTTGGGTGACCCTGCTAGAAGTCTAGCCTCTTGGTCTAGACTCCTGACAGCATTGCTCTCAGCTTCTTCAACACTCTCAAACCCCCTCACCACATTAAGGTGTGCATCCTAGAGAAGGGGACCATAGATGGATATTAGCAAATGTTGTAACTGAAGATATTACCATACTGCAGTCACTGGTAACCAATATTAAAGCTGTAAAACAGGAAATCACAAAAATTCTCCACCTGTGACTGTCAGATGATCATATTTATATATATTTCTTCCACAGCAAAGGCTGCCTCTTTATTGCCAAATCTGGATTACTCCATGAAGTTAATTTAGTGTGGGCATATGGGTCAAATTATTACTGACAAACCACACTATGCATTGAGGCATGATTGACCTATGGAGAAAACATGATGCTGGACTAGATGGGCCTTTGGACTTATCCAGTACCTTGGCACTTCTTCTGGGCAGTTGCAGTGATCACTGCTCCACTAGTAAGGGGTGTTGGCAGATGCCATTTCTTGTGGCATCATTATGAAACCAACCTAATGAAGTGGTATATAAATGCTTTAAATAAATAAACAAATTCCAAGTGAAAGGGACACTTTCTTGGCCACCCTCTGGAGCCTTGTTAAAAAAAAATCAATTGGGAGAATGATTGCTGTCGTTGACAAGTTTGTTGAACACTGTGCCCCAGTTCATGCTGGAAATCCCCTTCTCCCAACTTCACATCCAGCAATGAGGTACCAAAGTGAAGGGGGTAAGATTTCAGCTCAGCATTCGTTCTGATTTGCACATACACAACTAAGTATCAAGTAGAGGGCTGAGTTACAAGTTTCTTGCCACCATGCTAGATATGTATGCCTTTCATAGCATCCCCAGATCTTGGGTATGGGTTCTTGGGAGCAAATAGATTCAGTGGTTGGTTTTTTTGTTTTTTTGGTGTGTGTGACAATTTCCACTTCAAAATATATGTGAGCAGCTATTAGGCTCTCTATGGTGTGTATTTCAAAAGTGGTGATCATTCAAAATCCAAGCATGCATTTTGCATTCTACTTGGTGAGTGTGTGTCTTTTGTACACCCATATGTTCATATTCGGTGTAGCTGGTCCAGAGGCTAACCACTAGAAGCTAATCAGAATCCCAGCAGCTGCAGTTATGCTGGGAAAGCCCTCTGACTAATGCACATATTTTGCAAGCAATGTCTCATCATACAGTACATTTTGCATGTTATTTTCACCCATATATTCATGTTGATGCACACTTTCCCCTAACACGTGAATTTTTGTAAATATTGTTTGGTTGGCAAACTGCATCACAAAATTCAAGTAAGTGTGAACTTTGAAGGACGGCTTGTGTTTTGGTTCTCATATTGGTTCAGAAAGTGCAAATTTGCTAGATTTGGCTTTGAATATAATTTCTTGTTGATCCCTAATAACAACAGCACTCTCCACACCAGTGATGCCCAGCAACTGATATTCAGAGACTTAGGCTGCATTCACACTGTACATTTATTCCACTATTATTCCACTTGAAACAGTTATGGCTTCCCCCAAAGAATTCTGGGAAGTATAGTTTGTGAAGGGTGCTGAGTGTCGTTAGGAGACACCCTATACCCCTCACAAAGCTACAATTCCCAGAGTTCCCAGGGCAGAGGGACTGATCGTTAAACCACACAGGGAATTGTAGCATTGTGAGGGGAATAGGGTGTCACCTAACAACTCTCCGCACCCTTCACAAACTACCCTTCCCAGGTAGAATAATAGTGGAATAAAAGTACAGTGTGAATGTGGCCTCACTGCCTCTGACAGTGGAGGCGGAACGCTAGTGGCCATGGATAGCCTTATCTTTTGTCTAATATCTTTTATTTATTTATTTATTTATTTGATTGATTGATTGATTGATTGATTTGTATCCCGCCCTTCCTCCCAGCAGGAGCCCAGGGTGGCAAACAAAGCACTAAAACACTTTAAAAATCATAAAAACAGACCTTAAAATACATTAAAACAAAACAGCATTAAAACCATTTTTTAAAAAAAAACTTTTAAAAAAGGGTTAAAAACATTAAAAACATATTAAACAATTCTAACACAGACGCAGACTGGGATAAGGTCTCAACTTAAAAGGCTTGTTGAAAGAGGAAAGTCTTCAAAAGGTGCTGAAAAGATAGCAGAGATGGCGCCTGCCTAATATTCAAAGGGAGGGAATTCCACAGGGTAGGTACTGCCACACTTTTAAAGCCATAAGGGCTGGTGGCCATCACCACCTCTTGTGGGAGTGGATTCCATTGTTTAACTACAGGATATGCTGCATGAAGAAGCCCTTTCTTTTGTCTATTCTGAATCTTCCAACATTTAGCTTCATTGCATGTCCACGAGTTCTGTTAGGAGAGAGGGAGAAAACCTTCTCTCTGTCCACTTTCTCCATACCATGTCCCCTCTTACTTGCCTTTTCTCTACATTAAAATAGCTCCAGATGTTGTAACCTTTCCTCGTACGGGAGTCACTCTATCCCCTCGATTATTTTGGTTGCCTTTGTTTCAACATTTTCCAGTTGCACGACATCCTTTTTGAGGTGAGCCAACCAGAACCAAGTCAGGCCATTGGTCCATCTATCTCAGTGTTGTCTACTCTGGCTGGTAGCAGCTCTCCAGGGTTAAGACAGTGGTCTCTCCCAGCCATCCCTGGAAATGCTAGGGATGGGAGGTGGGGCCTTCTGCATGCAAGGTAGATGCTCTGCCACTGAGTCCTTCTCTTTTCCCATCCCACCCGAGTGATAGACACCCAAAATGTGGTGTAGTATCTCTTGTTGAGGTATCAAACTTTTCTCATCAGCACCCTTTAAAAAATAATTATTGCAAACTATAGTTTTATTACTCCGGAAATATATTAAAAATGTAGATCTTTTATAATTCCTTCAATTAACAGTAGACACTTCTTGATTACTTTCTAATTAAATCATTTCACTCCAAGACTTGGTAATTACAACAAGAAGTTATTAAAATTAGAAAACATTTGCTAACTCAGGACTTTTGATTATTAAGCCTTTGTCGCTTAATATCACGAGTCTATGAAAATATATGGGCTTGCAAAGTGACTTTAATGTATTCAGAGGCAATAATTAACCACAGGTGTCCCCCAAACAATGGAAGATTTTGCTCCCGTCAGACAATTTTCTTTCAAATCTATTGTGCCTGTCATTAGGCATATTTCCCTATTACATTATCAATAGTTATAACTATAGATATAGATATAACTATGTAACTGTTCCAAAATAAACCTTCAGGTGGAAATAATTCCCAGTAATTTAGTGTACCCATATTTCTAGAGAGAGAGAGACTGCATAAGGATAGGGAAATTAGTCTGTTCCTGGTTTGTGTTAGTCCTTCATGAGATAATTCATAAGCAGTAGTGTAGTGACAAATTCAAAAGTGCAGGGTCCCTTCATGCTAGCCACAGCCATGCCTGCTCACCGCCATGGCCCTTTTAAGATTAAACATCCTTCTAAGATTATAGAATAAACTGGCCAGGCTTGAAAATTGCTTTCTGTTTCTCTGTCACAGTCACCATTAGGCTGTCCTTTCTCAATCACTGTGAGAGATATGCTTGAATTCCTGAATTCAGTGTCTACCGTTTATCTCCTGCTGCTACCAAACTGCTTGATGATGTAGATGGGATGCTGTCATCAGGATTCACTGTCTCTTCTTTTGCAATCACAGAATTCTGACTCTGCGCAACTGCTTTCTGAAGTAGGAACTAATAGGAACTCCTTTCACTCTGGCTCCAATCAGCAGGAAACTACAAAGAAGCAAGTTAGAAGACTCTTCTCAGTGGCTAATGCACTCCCCTTCCATGCTGATTGGCTCATAGGATGCTGGAGACATAGGGACCCTGCTGGGACCCAGCTCCCAAAACAGTAAGGGGTCTAAGACCCCCCGAGACCCTGGACAACTACACCCCTGTTAAGTCTACTTCATCCCCTTTTCATTAACCTGTGATTTTTTTCCAAACAGAAATCTGTACACACACAAAAATCACATTGATATGTATTTTATTTAAATCTATGCATTTCTAAAAGTACTGTATCCTAAAATATGCATTTTGTTGTTTTTAAAGGAAACATCTGAATACTTTTTTGAGCCAAAAACTTCATTGCAATTTTTTTAAAGTATGAAATCTACAGAATAATTATATTCTGACCTGTTTAAAGGGAGGGGCCATGGCTCCATGGTACAGCATCTGACTTGGGTACAGAAGGTCCCATGTTCAATCCCCGGCATCTCCAGATAGGGATGAAAGAAGACTCCTGCCTGAAACCCTGGAGAGAACCTGCCAGTCATTGTAAACAGTTCTCATCTAAGTGGGTCTGACACAGTATAAAGCAGTTTCCTATGTTCCCACCTGTATTCATTCAAGAGGTGTGAATTAGCTCAGCCACGTGAGGAGACCAGAAATATACAGGTAAGACACAAAAGGTGTGGGTTTCAACTAGGGCCACTTGATTAAATACAATAGATCTTATGTGCAGGAAACACAGACTATCATGCTCCTATGCCTGGCATCGTTGGGTGAGCCTACTCTGCAGGGTGGAAAGGTGGCTTTAATCCCTCCCCTCTACCTGCATTCCACACCCCTTCAGGTGAGGAGGGAGGCCTTCCTGACTCACACCTCCTCGTAGCCCAACACCTCCAAGTGAGTGACACAGGTTAGCAAGTCTCCACAATCACTGCTCACCTCAACAGTGCCTCCTGGTGCTCACCATTTGTGCCAAACTTTTCCCTTTCCCTACACATTCCTGCCAAGTGACCAACACGGTCAACCGATTCAACCAATCAACCCATTTACTCTGCTTCCACCACTAACTGCTCCTACCCAGCACTGCATTGTGGAGTAGGTGGGGGGGGGAAACTTCCCTCTACATGCCAAACATGGAAGGAAATAAAAATTCCTACTCGGCCCGCTATTGGCGCCCAGCTAATCCCACCTGCATTCTGGGTGGGCAGGATGAGTGCTGGCTGGAAAATGAAAAGGGAAGGGTATGGATGGGGCCTCTTTATATTCCCTGCCCACTCCTCCCAAGGCCTGGCAGCCTCTCCATAATGGAGACTAGGAAGTAGCTAGGACTCCTTCTTCTGCTCCCATCACAAGCATGTTGCCACTGGCCATCTTTGAAGGCTGGACGGAGGAACAAAGTTCTCTTAAGAATGTCGGACTAAAGAAAATTCTCCTTCGTCTCTATTTCTCCTCTGAGGTCTTGATCTGTGATGAGAATGGCAGGTGGTGAAGAGAAGAAACCGGTGATGCAGATTTTATATGTCAGCAAGTTGTGTGGCGTAGCGGTTCAGGTGTTGGACTACGACCTGGGAGACCAGGGTTCGAATTCCCACATAGCCATGAAGCTCACTGGGTGACCTCAGGCCAGTCACTGCCTCTTAGCCTCATGAAAACCTTATTCATAGGGTTGCCATAAGTCGGAATCGACTTGAAGGCAGTACATTTACATTTTTACATTTAGGTTGCAAGACCAAACCTAGAATCATTTTGTAGCCTTGCTTAGTCAGGTTTCCTCCCTTCCCTATGTCAATCATGCTCCACAGTAAGCCACAAGACACACCCAGGCTCTTCTCTGAACTGATCAGATACTACCCTCTGACCCAAGCATGTACCACTTGGCTCCACCCAACCAGCTAAGCCCCACCCCTGATGTGCCAGGTGCCACCCCTTTGTTCCCAGGCTCCACCCCCTGTGGCTCAGGATTTCAGCGTTAGGAAACCTAGTGAATGAATTACGTTTCCCCCACCCCATCAACAGTGTCACCCATACAGTGAAGCAAACATTTTTGGATTTTGATCAGTCAAAATTATAATATCATGCACATGAATTTGTTCCAGGAAAATAGAGAGAATTGCAGGAATGGTATAAAAAGCAGAGGAAGAGGAAGTGGGGGGGGTGAAATCAGTGCTTTGTTTATTTAAAATGTGGCTCCTGACACATGAAGACACACCAAAATAACTGCTGTTTATTTTACAAGATGGAAAAAATATTGAACGCCCTCTGGTCATAGAAGGCATTTTCTTTTGGGATTACAAGTGCAGAGATGAATTAGGTACACTTAGGATCAATATCTGTTTCTCTTTTCGGTTCAAGATGGGATTTGTCAAAAATTCGAGAGCGGCTTCTATTGAGTGTCAGCTACAAATCCTCGCAGCCCCAAGTCACATACTCATTGGAAGTTGAAATATAAATGGTGACTTCCGGGAAGGGTGACTTAGCCTGTGCCTGCTTTTGAGACGGGCTCCTGCCTCAAAAGAAGCTTATTCAGATATATCAGTCAGTTTTTTCTTTTTTTTTTGACTGATTAAACTTCTCCCGGGTAGGGAGAAACGAAGAGATTAACCTCAAAGCCTATTTTTGTTGGGACGACCAGATCTCATTAATTTATGGGACGAGGTCCAGCCGACGAAGGTGGGACGGATTTTCAACAGCAAGCTCTATCTGTTAAAGCGAACGTTCATCTTATCTTCTAAGAGAGAACGCACTAACAGGCAAGCACCCTTCTTTCTATATTTTTCTTTTACTTGACTTAAATTGTTGCTGTTTAAAAGAGATTTGCCAGATTGATCGGTTTTTGACATCTCACTGGGGAGCCGTAACTTCTCTCTGCTACGCACTAATTAATAGCTTATCTCTGTTTTTGTTGCAAAAAGCTGTCCTGGATTTGCATTCTAAAGATACACACAGAAGAGGGATTTCTATTCCAGATTTTTATTTTGAAAAATATTATACTGTTTTGAGACTACTCTCTTTTTGGTCTATTTTATTTTGACGAATCTGTTTCTTGACGATTGCCATTAATTGCTTCGATCCTGGGAACTGCATTTTGTTTACTTAACTATTGGAGAGATAAGGCTGTCTGCTCTGTTTATACTGTGATGTCACCAAGTTTGGAGTATTAACCCAATTGTTGCTGAAATAAGAAGTGGTTTTCCTATATTTTTCTTTTAAAATGGCAATTAAGAAAGTGGCTGAGAATCTGGAAATAACTATGTTTCAGAGAATAATGAATGAGATTGAGATAACGAAAATTGAATTGAGTAAAATGAAGCAGGAGATTAAAGATATAAGGGTCCCTGTGAGAGAGGTGACCCTGGAAGGGGTCCCTGTGAGAGAGGAGACCCCGGAGATTGGAATAGGGGTCCCTGTGAGAGAGGAGACCCTGGAGACTGGAATAGGGGTCCCTGTGAGAGAGGAGATCCCGGAGATTGGAACAAACGTGGAACAGGAACAAGATTTGGAGTCTATGGACTTTAGAAATAAAATCTATTGTTTGGAACTCAATGTTATCTCTGAAGAAATTAATGAAGATTCTAGAGATAAAGTTATCAATGGCATGGATTATCTTCTGGACTGGAATGATGTGATGGAGCCCAATATAGAGAAAATCTATGGAATTAACTGCAGCCATGTGACAATGGAAAAACTTTTAAGAGATGACCCAGTGTATTTTGAAAAAAAGAACAGAGATATGATTTTACAGCAGTATTTCAGCAACTTATTCAGAATGGATGGCAAGAAAATATTTGGGATAGAGGTAATTCCCATCAGACTCTTATTATATGACTATGGCTTTGACAGCAAGATTATTATGGAATACTGATAATGGAAGATTGGATATTGAAATTACTGGACTTAACAAGACTACTGAAGATGGAAGATGGAAAATGGAACTAATAGAGATAATAGAACAATGGCTACTGAAATTACTGAACCTAACAGATTCTGATGTGATGGATTAATTGAAATGTTTATTTTGACTATGGTTATGACAATAAGATTATCATAATTAGTAATGAGATGGATTAATCGATATGCTTATCTGGAAAAAAAAATTGATAGATATATTTCTTAAAGAATTGAAACCTCTCTTTGACTTTTTGTGGAAAGAATAAAGTAATGTTTATGAGATTTGATGATTAAGTAAGATAACTACTGGAGGAAAGTGATTTTATAATATGACTTAAGAGACAGGATTGCTATATATTATAGACTTATAACTGATTTGATCTTTGACAAATGGGAAGTCAATATTTTACTTTTTATTTTTTATTTTATTTTTTTTTTTCTTCTTTTCTTTTTTTTCTTTTTGTTTAACTATTTTTGATTTTGTTTTTTGTCTTTGAATGTTTTATGATTTTGTCTTGTATGTTTTATGAAAATCTGAATAAAAATTATTGAAAAAAAAAAAAAAGGAAGTTGAAATATAAATGGCAACGGCCTTTTTCTGCTACAGTATCTGAGGTCAGAATGCTAGATCACCCCTCTCCTCTCCCTTTAATGAGCTTCAGTTTGATGAAGTGACCTTGTGGGTCTGGAATCTAGGAGAACTAACTGGTCTTTTCAAACCATAACTGTGCCAGGCTTGTTCAGAAGAGCGGCTCGTTCAGAATGGGGCTCTTGGAATAGAAACAGCCGTGTGGCGCCAGAGGGTTTTCAGGACCTGGTCATTATACTGGATTGGCAAGAGGTAACGATGAACAGTGAGCAGAAGATTTGTAATTAGAGCTTGAATGTGGCTCGAATGCAGGGGGGGAAATTAGTGACTGACACATGGCTCCTTGGGTGGCCAACAAATGTTAATCAATTATATGCCTCTTCCTGGATGCAGTTTATGATAAAGGAAAGAGGAGGACAATGGCCATGAATGTTAATGCCCAATGAACAAATTCAACTTTCAACAAACAGAATGAGACACATTTCTTGGCACTGTGAGGATACTGGGGGTGGTATTCAATGCTAGTCCTACTCAGAGTAGACCCACTGAAGTTTATAGAAATGACTAAGTTGTGTTCATTAATTTCAGCAAGGCTACTCTGAGTAGGATTTAGTTGACTATAACCCTGGGAGCTGAAACACATAATTGGCATCTACAAGTACAATCCTGATTCAGCCATGAAGCTCACTGGGCGACCTTGGGCCAGCCACAGTCTCTCAGCCTAACCTACCTGACAGGGTTGTTGTGAGGATAAAATGGAGAGGGAGGAGAACCATGTACACCACCTTGAGCTCCTTGGAGGAAAGGCAGGATACAAATGTAATAATATATAAAAATTTAAGAAATAAAGAAATAAAATTGATGTATCTATTCCTGGTCTGTTCAGACTACAGGTGGTGGAGGCGGAGGCATTGCACACCCATCATAAAAAAAAAGGAGAACCCTCATAAAGGCAAAGGCAAAAATGAACACTGTAAAGAGAAGGTGCTAACCGCTCCTTTTGCCTGAAATGCTAGTTTTCTGCATGTAGGGAGTGCTCTATCTATCTATCTATCTATCTATCTGTCTATCTATCTCCCCCTCCCCCGTTCTCTGAAATACCACAGCATAGAAACAGATGCGTTGTATGAGATCACTGGCCGTATAGCTCAGCACTAAAAGCAAGCACATTCACAAAGCTTTGATTTGGATTCCTGCATTGCGCAGGGGGTTGATGGCCTTATAGGCCCCTTCCAACTCTACTATTCTATGATTCTATGAAAGCTGGAAGGCCCCAAAGGATAGCTTGTCCAGTCCATTCCACCATATATTTAGGCAAAGGAAAGAATAAAAGTGAATCCTTTAAAAAAGCTATGCATTACTCACTGTTACAAGTCACTGTTATCACTACATCATCAAATATAATTAAAGACATTTGGGTCTCATTCATTGGCACATAAGAAGCTGCCTTAGACTGAGCCAGACCATTGGTCCATCCAACTCAGTATTGTCTACACTGACTGGCAGCAGCTCTCCAGGTTTTCTGACAGAGAATACTCCCAGCACTACCTGGAGATCCCAGGGATTGAACTTGGGGCCTTCTGCATGCAAGGCAGATGAACTGCCACTGGACTATGGCCCTTCCCTGATTGGCTGGCTGATCACATGGGTATTGCAGCAATAAAGATACTTTCACATGATTAAGTCAGTTTCATTGAGATGTTGGGGGCCAAGCTATTGTCCTTAAGTTGGAATCCTCAAGGGATGATGGTAAGGATGGTAAGCCCCAGAGGTGCTCTTAGATGAACATGTGTCCCCACACCAGCCTGAGGATGAGGTCCTGCCATCCTCCAACTCAGAGGACTCCAGTGTTGAAGACCCGGAAGATCTGAGGCTCCCTGAAGTAGGAGATTATGGGAGAAGGCTAGCGCAACTTCAGAGCTCTGCATTTTCCAGAGCTCAGCCCTCTCCTCTCGCCTGAACCTTGGACCACTTTGTCTTCTTGGTCAAGGTTGTATTATTTTATTGTATTATTTTATTGATGTATTGATGTATGATGATGTATTGCTATATTTGTTTTTTGTAAGCCGCCTTGAGAGCCTCTTGTCCATAAGGCGGGGTATAAATTTAATAAATATAATAATAATAATAATAATAATAATAATAATAATAATAATAATAATAATAATAATAATAATAATAATAATAATGTTGGCCCTTGCTGCACCACAGAGCACGATATGTGCATGCACACACTGTTTATGTGAACACTATTTCCATGAACTGAAAAACTATAGCAGTTTCTCAGTGGGAGATGTGGCAAACCCATCCCCAAATCACCTGCTCCTTCACATGAACTGGGAAATATGCAATTTCCCAGTTCATGTGAAGGAGCAGGTGATTTGGGGATGAGTTTGCCACATCTCCCACATTGAGGTTACCTCTTTTCTGAGTTGCATTTCACTGAAGCAGGCCTCCAGGCTACCTGGAATGAGCTCTCTGAAAGCTGAAGCTGGATGCATATGTCATCCAAGGGTCAAACTACGTATGATGGTGAGTTGAATCAGGTTTGCCTCCATCACTTATAAAATGGATAATAGGGGGTCTAATTTCTATAGTCAAAGGGAGCAGGTGGATGGTAGAGAGCTTAGCAAAAGGGCTAAACTCCCCTCTCCAGGAAATGCCTTTCCATGTTCAGCACTATTTCTCTACAGCTGTACTTGGCTGGTGGAGGGGGGGGACCCCAGTAGCCTTCTCCAGCCTGGTCCCTTCATATGTTTTGAACTACAGGTCCCACCAGCATGGCCAATGGTCAGGGAGGATGGGTAGTCCAAAACACCTGGAGAGTGCCAGGCTTGGGAAGGCTGGACTCTAGAGAAGTAAGCACTAAGTAGTAGTTGCAGGGAGGGTCCAGCTTTCCTCAAAGTTTATGTTGCTCTAAAAGAAGGAAAGGTATCCCCATCTCTGCTTTATACGTGAGTGGGACACCTTCAAGCTTAAACCGATGAGATGGCCCCATCGTGTGAAGGTGTGAGCTAGGGAAAGTCCTGAGGGCCAGCTAATGAAACCTGGAGGGCTGCATTTGGCCCCAGGCCCAAGGCTCACCACCCTCATAATAGACGGCAACACCCCAGCACTGATCAGGTTAAAAAAAAAAATCACACATATTGGGCTGATAACTAATGAACTCCATTCACAGAGTTCTGGGAAAATAACTGCACAGAATTTAAAAGAAGAGAAGAGAAGAGAAAGGAGCATTGTTAATTCACTGATATAAAACCAGGTAACCTGGAGCCCCCAGATTTGTGAAGAAGTCAGATGAGGAGGATTTTTATCGGTATTCTATCTCTGGACTGTTGTAGCTTAGAATGCAAATGGTGGTTGCGTAATTCAGTGGACCACATGAGTGTGGACCACATACCAAGGTGAGATGGTTCAAACCCATGGCGCTACCACCTTGTTCCTTTTTAATTTTCCTTCTTCTAAAAATAAAAAGTATAGGGGAAAGATGGAGGTGGAAGGAAGAGAGCAGGAGAAATGAGACCAAAAAAGGCAGAGAGGGAGATAAACATAGCAGGCAACACTTTAAAACCTCCTGTTGAAGACGGAGGTGAAGTTGGATCTGACTAGGGTTGGACTACTGCCGTGGGTGAATGTGTGGAAATACGTTCTTGGACATGGCAAACTAGCATGTTGGTATAAAGAACTCTAACCTTCTCCCACATATAGTAACTTCCCACATGGAAGGAGTAATTTAAATGGAGGGAGCAAACAATCCCCTGTCTGCTTTCTAAAGTGGTGCCTTGGAAGCTTCTGGAACAGTTGCATCCTATCTAGGGACTGGGGAGAAATTCAATTCAGTTCACATTTAAAGGTGAGCCTGCCTAATTCATGCGTTCCGACAGCAAAGTGCAGCCATCCTTCTAAATTCATACTTCCCCAAATTTTGCAGTGCAGTTCTCCAGCCAAGTGTACCAAAATGCACATACCAGGGTAACGTGTGTATGAAATGCATGTGTTAGTGAAAATGACATACAAAAATGCCTTATATTTGAGGCAATTGTTTTGCAAAAATGTCTATATCAGCAGAAATTCACACTTAAATGCTGCTGAATTATCATGAGGACTTCAAAGAAAAATCACAAACAGAGGTCAAAATGTGGAGAACTAAATTTGAGAGTGGAAAAATAAAAAAACGAGAGCAACCAAACTAGACAGATTTGCCCGTCCTTAATCCTGTCCAACATGGGTGCCAAGGGAAATGCTTCCAGTTCCCCTTTTGTCATCACGTCTCATTTGTGTGCCACGTTCCAATCACAGCATTTAACTGTTGCGGTACCTGCGCAGGTCTGGCCTGTATACGGCACTTCCATTTTCAAAACAATGCTCTCATTTCCCCTTTCCAGGTCAGGAAATATTGCGGGCCATTGGATGCTCCGCATTTTGCAACCCCCAAGAGGCTTCTAAATCGCCTCCAAGTAGGTGACATCTCTCTAATTAGCAAATGCATTGCATTGCGATGCCGTGTGTGTACAGAAATTAACAGGGGAATTTGGACTGAAGAAGCAGAGTCCTTCTGTTAAGTGGGAAAAATACTGTATAATTAATATTGAAGGCAGTAACAATGCACAATGTTTCTTATCCTTGAAATTTCACTGACTGGAGAAATTAGCCTTCTATTTCCTTGGTGTTTTTTCCCGCTTTTTAATTATAACTTGCAAAGGCACTAGATAATACCCCTTAATCTCTTTTAATAACTACACTATCCCAGATTTCTCTAAGAATCCCCTTTGCACTGTATCCACAAATCCAAGAATGAATTGCTCTTAAGATTGACTGACTGGCTGATCTCTCTGAGCTTCACTGATTTACTGATCCGTGGCTCATTCCTTCAGCTCCAAAAATTCAGGGTAAAGTTCTGAAGTGGAGAGAAAAAGAGCAAAGATCTTATCCGCGGGACCAGTCTGATGCATCCTGCCCAAGTGACTCCAGAATCTGCCGTGCGTCAGATAGAACTGGAGGCTGTCAGATGAACAGGAAACCAAGCTGACCTTGACATTTCCTAGTATTCAAAGGAGTCAAAGGTAGGTGCTCTATAAAGGATTGAAGATAATATGGCACAGAGTACTACAGACTCAAAAATATCTCTGTGTGATATGAGATTTTTTTAAAAAACAACAACACCCTTCTTAATTGAGATTCGAAAGGCAATTTATTGACAGTGTGAAAGAAAGAAGGAAAACAGGGAATGGATCTTAGAATAGACAACAGAACAATTAACAGGATTCTTTTTTTTTCTGCTTAGGATAATGGACAAATAAATTTATAATCCAGGGATGAGGAACCTCAGGCTTCTCTGTCTGGCCCTCAGAACCAAGGCCGGTGCCAGAGGGCGGTGAGGTCAGGTTCTGACCAAGGG
Organism: Rhineura floridana; assembly: GCF_030035675.1. Taxonomy (NCBI): domain Eukaryota; kingdom Metazoa; phylum Chordata; class Lepidosauria; order Squamata; family Rhineuridae; genus Rhineura; species Rhineura floridana. The sequence continues at coordinate 6,981,280 of NC_084480.1, read as the reverse complement.
CCACAGTGGCCCAGGGGGGGCCCTTGAAGGGCCTCTCCTTAGGGTGGGAGAGTAGCACTCCTGTTCTGTGATCCATGGCAACATCGGCTCCTGAGCTTGCCGCAGATTGCAGAGAAGGAGCTCCCAGGCACCCCCAATACAGACAGTTCAATAAGCCTGCATGCATGCCCCACCATGGCTATGAATGCTGTGAGCACTGGGCACGCATGCCTCTGGGCACGCAGGGGCTCTGCTAAGGGTCTGACACCCCCACCTCCATCTTGGTTGATGGCAGGCATGCTTGCATGTCATTCATGCAACACCAGATGTAGGTGGGATGTGCAGGCTGGTGCTGTGGGCCCGGGGCAGGCTTTTGCCCAAGAGTCCAGTCATACCTGGTGCTGGCCCTGCTCAGGACTCTCTCCAAGTCACACTCCTCACTTGCCCTGATTCACACCTGGAGTGTTTTTCCCTGGCTAGAATGTGCCCTTGACCTCTGATAATGCCTCTTGCTTGTCTGGATGGGGATAAAGAATGCTGTGCGAGTGTGTGGAGAAACTAGTCTACTCTACTAAGGTAGCATCTACAGGTGTTTCTCCATCTACTTTTGCCTGTGGTCCCACCCATCATGGACATGTGGCCCTCGGAAGGCTGCCCACAAGTGAATACAGCCATCACCCTGAGACCCCAGCTTTTTTTTCAGGTGGGGAGAGCACTGTTGTTCTCGGGTTCTGCTTGCGGCCTTCCCATAGGCATCTGGTTGGCCACTGGGAGAACAGAGTGCTAGACGTCACGGGCCTTTGGACTGATCCAGCTGGAGGGCTCTTCTTATATTCTTAGTCCATTTTTCAGCCGAAAAAGTCTCCAGAACAGCTTACAGAAAACAATCATAAGAATGTTAGATGAAAACACATGACACAAAAGGCAAACTTAGGCACAGAGTTCTTATCACCATCAGCTGGTAAGAAGACAGTTCCAGCAGAGGAGCCAAACGTTGCTCATATCTCCAGCGAGCCGCTGGTGTGGCCCTGTTGACCTTCTCTTCTTCTGCTGCAGCCTGATGGAATGGCTGCTGCCAGTTGATAGAAAGGGGAGCCTGATGAAGTTGGGTTCTTAGAAGAACCAGAAAGGGAAGCAGTTGTGGCTAAAGATCCATGCCAGCTGTATTAGGATCAGCTTATTATCCATAAAAAAAAATATCCACAAAAACAATCTAAGAAGGAACCTCCCCCTCCCTCCACACACATGTGTTCGGTCATAGCTCATTTATGAACATTGCTCATAAAACTGCTGCTTTACATAGGGATGGTTCTAGGCCTGATTCCCAGCAGGTAGTAATCCTGAAAAGATCTCTGCCTGGGACTTTGGAGATGCACTCAAGAAAAGACTCTAGTGAGTTAGCTGAAAAACACTGATATGATGTGTAATAAAGTAGCTGTTGATGTTCTTTCCTGTTTACCTTTTATTGATTGATTGATTTAATTTATCAGTCACTTCCCATAAAACATCTTGAAGCAATTTAAATATATGCTTCAGGCTTGTGCTTATTATTTAGGACTCATGCCGGGCCAATGCTTCTTGGCATGATTCCAGCAATCTCTATTTTATATAGATAGCATACCTACCTGCTCAGGTTGTACAGATGGGCATCTCATGGGATAATAAGGGATTGGTAGATCAGGTTCCATCACAACTGAAAAGTATGCAAATAACACAGGTCTGGAGACCGATATACCATCTTTAGACAGGAAGAAGACCTGGCTGGGTAGATGAGGAATTCATCGGTGACTACATAATCTTAAAGCCATTTTTGTTGCATCCTCAGTAATGAATCGTGATCTTAAAACAACAACACAGGATGTCTTGAAAATGCATTTCAGGTGCCTGCAATGTTTTTGGTCTTTCCTTTGCATGCTTGCAATGCAGAATTAGTGTGTGTGTGTAAATAAATTAGGGCAGAGCAAGAATGATTTTTCAATACAATATTACTGGACAGCAAAATTACACATTTTAAAAATGACAAGCACAGTTCTGTCCAACATTTGTGGATGGTAAAATGGTATGTGTGGGGTGGTGGTGGTGGAATGTCATCAAATAGTCTCCAGGAATCGACTTAAATTCATTCTCCAATGGTTCAGTAGAAGCTCAAAACTGACATTTAAAAAAGAAAAAAATGCTAGAAAATTCTGTGATATTTCAGCTCAACACTAAAATAGGTAGCACCATTAAGATGCATTACTTGCAGAGCATTTTTGGATTCTGTTGTGTCATTTTTCCCCCTTTGAACCAGCACACTTTTCTGATTATCCGGAAGGGTAACTTAGTGCGGAAGTAGACATTGGCTGTTTCCAAAACTGGTACCTCCCTTTGCCATGTGTTTCATTATTTGCCCTGGGTTGGATGTGTGGGACAAGGAGTCTCCAATATTCTGTGTAGCCCTAGTGCCTCGGTTTTTCAAAAAGTTAAAGACATGACCTTTCCCCTCCCCCCCCAATTTTATTTTCTGAAAAATGAAAGCATGTCGACTGGAGAAACAGTCAGAACCCAGGAGGGGAAGGGTCTAGAGGTGAGTTGGGAGTCTTTTGTTTTGATGGGCAAATCTAGCTTTTAATCGCAGGGAATTATTTTCCCTGTGAACTCCAATCACAATAACAGGAGGGAGGTTTCAATGGGATATGCCATTTTTCAGAAGAAGCCCCACATGTCCCGTAATATCTAGTTCCTCCCTATGCTTGCCGGCAGAAATAATAATATAATAATAATAATAAATTTTATTTCTAGGCCGCCTATCTGGCCGCACAAGCGGCCACTCTAGGCGGCGCACAAGATCAAGTAAAATACAACATACAAACTACATAAAAACCCAAGAACTACAATATAAAACGAAACCGAACCCACCCATAGCTAAAACCAATAAAATTAGGCTACCCCAGGGATCTTGTAGGCCTGCCTGAATAGCCAGGTATTCAAGGCTTGGCGAAAACTTGGCAGGGAGGGGGCATGGCGAAGATCATAAGGGAGAGAGTTCCAGAGGGTGGGGGCCACGATTGAAAATGCCCTCTCTCTGGTCTGCACCAGTCTAGCTGTTTAGACCAGTCTAGGTCTTGAGTGGCTGATCTAGTCAGGCGGCATATTTGTTGATGCTGGAGGCGTTCCTTCAGATAAGCTGGGCCGAGACCGTATAGGGCTTTAAAGGTAAGTACCAACACCTTGAATTGGGCCCGGTAAACAACTGGTAACCAGTGTAGATCTTGTAACACCGGAGTGATGTGATCGCGGCGACGGCTGTTCGTAATCAAACGTGCCGCCGCATTCTGTACCAGCTGCAGTTTCCGGACCGTTTTCAAGGGTAACCCAACGTAGAGCGCATTACAGTAGTCTAAGCGAGAGGAGACCAGGGCATGTACTACCCGTGGGAGAAGATGGACAGGCAGATAGGGTCGCAGCCTCTGTATTGGATGTAATTGAAACCAAGCTGCCCGGCTCACTGCCAAAACCTGAGCCTCCATGGACAGCTGGGAATCAAAGATGACCCCGAGGCTGCGGACCTGGCCCTTCAGGGGCAGTTTTACCCCATTGAGCACCAGGTCTAAAGCTCCTAATCTTTTCCTGTCTCCCACGAGCAGTACCTCGGTCTTGTCAGGGTTTAGCTTCAGCCTATTTCCTCCCATCCATTCACTTACTGACTCCAGGCACTTGGAAATGGTCTCCACAGCCAACTCTGGTGAGGACTTAAACGAGAGATAGAGCTGGGTGTCATCCGCATATTGGTGGCACCGCAGCCCAAATCTCCTGATGATGGCTCCCAGCGGCTTTACATAGATGTTGAATAGCATGGGGGCAAGGATAGAACCCTGTGGCACACCACAGTTGAGAGGCCAAGGGTCCGAGACCTTATCCCCCAATGCCACCCGTTGATGTCTGTCTGAGAGATAGGAACGGAACCACCGTAGAACAGTGCCCCCTATTCCCATTCTCTCCAGACGATCTGAAAGGATACCGTGGTCGACGGTATCGAAAGCCGCTGAGAGATCCAGGAGGACGAGGAATGCATGTTCTCCTTTATCCAAATCCCTCCTTAAATCATCCACCATAGCAACCAAAGCTGTTTCAGTTCCATGACCAGTCCTGAAGCCAGACTGGAATGGATCCAGATAATCTGCTTCATCCAAGTGTGTCTTTAACTGTTCGGCCACCACTCGCTCGATGACCTTGCCCAAGAATGGAAGATTAGAAACTGGGTGAAAGTTGTTTAAATCTTGGGGATCCAAGGAGGACTCTTTCAGAATGGGCTTTATTACCGCCTCCTTGAGGGCTAATGGCACCACACCTTCTTCTAAAGAAGCATTCACCACTGCCTTGATCCTTTCGCTCAGTTTCTTTTTACAGCCCAAAATGAGCCATGTAGGGCAAGGATCAAACAAGCAAGTGGTTGGCTTCACAGTAGAGAGCACCTTGTCCACTTCCTCAGAGGGAAGAGGCTGAAACCGATCCCACCAGACCGGAATGCAACTGGCCGACTCTGGCACACTTCCTATATCCACGGCATACGGAATCGCACTCTTTAGGCGCTCAATTTTATCAGCAAAGTGTTTAGCAAATATGTCACAGGAGGCTTTAGAAAGTTCCATGGGTTCCTGCACAACTGGACTGACCAGGCTTCGGACCACTTGGAACAACCTCCTGGGACAACACTCTGCGGATGCAATAGAGGCAGCAAAGAAATCCCTCTTTGGTGCCTTCGTTGCCACTTGGTAGGCTGCAATTGCTGCTCTAACCAGTGTCCGATCGTCTTCAGAGTACGATTTCCGCCGTAAAATGCCTTTTCCACACTTGTACTTCATTTGGAGTGTCAGGTTGCTTGTTAATCCTCCAAGCCTTGCTTTCCATTTTAGCAATAGGCATAAAATGAGCCCTTCCATTTTCCATTCTGCACAGCCGATAAATGAGGAGAGATTGAGTGACTTGTATCCACAGCAGAGGTAGGCAACTTGTGGCTCTCCAGATCTTGCCAAACTTCAATTCCCATCAGCCCTAGCTAGGGATAGGAGAGGAATTTGACTCAGTTGGCATTTAAAGGCAAACCTACCTAATTTGCGCTTTCCAAAACAACAGCCACCCTTCGGAATTTACACTCCTCAAAATTTTGCAATCCATTAATACAATGCTGCTTTCCCTACAGACACTCTTAGGTGTTGATATCAGCAGAGGGGCAGACCTCAGACATTCAGGGGGTCATGGCCTGAGACCGGGCATTCTCTGTGGTGGCCCCTAAGTTATGGAACTCCCCACTGAGGTGCATCTGGTAATTTCTCTGCACAGTTTTAGGCAAATGCTGAAGGCACATCTCTTTACCATGACCTTTGACACCTGAGACATGTACTTTTAGGAGCTACCCTATTTTGGGATTTTAGCTTTTTTTAAAATAGCTTTTTTTAAAAATAGTTTTTAATGTTGCATTTTAAAATTGCTGTAACCTGCCCTGGGACGTTTGGGTGAAGGGTAGGTGAAGAAGAAGAAGAGAAGAAGTGCATATATTGAGGCGTGTGAATAAAAATAAATTATATTGGGGGAATTGCTCTTCAAAAATATTAGGCAAAATTGTGTACAACAATGTGTATATTAGGAGAAATTCACACTAACATGTTGATGAATATTCATTAAGACTTTCAAAACTGCAAACTGATGTAGAAATGTGGAGAACTGAACTTAGCAGGGGGAGCATGAGAAATGGAGAGAGACTGGGAATCACTAGTTCATCCATCCTTAGCCCTCGCCAGCAGAGCCAATGGTCAGGGATGATGGGAGATGTAATCCAGCAACATCTGAAGGACCAAGAGATGTGAAGGGCTGGGGGGGGGACGGACAGAAAAATGTTTTCCCCAATTTTCCAATTTTTTCCATTGGGAGGAATGAAAAAATAAGATTTCCCCCCATTTTTTCTGATTCCGCCCTCCACCTCCGGGACTTCACATCTCTAGAAGGACCACAGGTCCCTCAACTCTCATTCATAGAATAAACTATCAGATTGTTATTTATTTACCAGATTACTAGGAAATTAGGGGTAAATCTTACAAGATTTGCATCTTGCAAGCCTCAGCCAAACCAGACATTAACCGACTGCACATTTTTGAAAACCGTTTTCCTCAGAACATAATGAATTGTGGATGTTATTTTCACTGATGAATGCATTTATGTCCACAGCTTACCCTGGCATGTGCATTTTGTACCCCTAATTTGGCTGGAGAACTGCATTGCAACATTCAGAGAAGTATGATTTTCAACGGATGGATGCGTTTTGGTTCATATACTGTTTCAGAAAGTGTGAATTTGGTAAATTCGCCTTTAAATGTAAACTGAATCAAATTTCTCCCCCATCCCTAGAACGAGAACTGTGTCTATGCGCATGTTTCTCTGTTACGGACAAATCCTAAATTGTGGACAGAGCTGGGAACAGGAACATCAGGCCCAATGGGGCGGTGCTGCATTGCCACTCTCCCAATCGCAGAGCTGCTGCTGCTTATTGGGGTGGTGCAAGGGTCAAGCCTGCAGGGCCAATCCAGGTCTCCCACCAGTCTGCAGCACAGCCTCATTCCCGCCTCTGCCCTTCCATGCCCTGACCTATCCCAGTGAACAGTGGCAATGCTACTGTTGGATGGGCAGTGGTGCAGACTGTCCCACTGTACCAGCTGCTCCTGTTTGGAAGTGCCCACAACATCTGTATAGCCCTGTGCTGCATTCAGATGTGGCGTTTATAGCATTCGCTGTCCTGGCTATAATGCTCACACTTCTGTTCTGATTTCTAATGTTCCTTTTACATTTCATTTCCTGTTGCGTTGTGGAACTACATTTGCTCGATATGCCGCCATGTCATGCTAAATTTCATTCACACCAGTGGGTGTGGTCCGGCAAATGTCATTGGACGTGTCATCACTCCCTTACCCTTTCCACACATGTGCTCTTCTGTTCCCCCATGATTCACTGTGCAGCATGCCAAAAAAAAAATCCCAAAATTTGGTTACATAAGTGGGTGGGGGGTATTATCCATGAAAACCACGAAAAACTTACAACACAAAACTCCCGCAATGTTCCATATTTCCAGGGTTGCAAGCAGATTTTTTTCCCTGGAAAATATTAACACGGAAACGAGTGCTCAATGTCTGTTAGATTCCACTCGATTTCCAGCAGTGGCTTTTATATCATGTGAAAGATCACATAAAATGCAAACATTTAACAGGTGAGGAAATGTCCAGAAGGTGGAACAAAGTGCTCTGTGAATGCAACCCTGGACAAACTGGGGATTCGCTCTATACAAATTGGCAGAGGACTCTTTCTGCCGCCATTTTCTCTTCTGCATTTACCTGGGTCATTTCCTCATTTATCCAAATAGGAGCGTCAGGATTTTGCCTACAAAACACACACACACACACACTTGCATATCAAAGTGGACTCAGCAAATACTGGGGTAGTTGTTGTTTTGACAGCACAATGCTTGAGTGCTTTATTATTAATTAACAAACAGTAACATACCATCACTGTTTGCCTTCTCTCTCCCTGATAGGAGTTTCACAATCAAATGAGCTCCTACCAACTTCAGTTTTTAATTTCATGGTATAAATTGGGGGTTTCACGCTAGTTAGCAATAAATAAACAAAGGCTTTTCCCCCCAGAATGATTGAAATGGAATTTCTGAAGGAACGAGCAATAAATAATCAGACGGCTCTATTGCTAATTATTATGAGAACTTGCAGCAAAATTACATTTCTGATCTATGGAAGTTCAATGTTACAAAGTCAAATATTGTCACATGGTGCCTTGGGGCAGTTTTCTCTGAGGTCTCTCACTCCAAACCACAAGGTTTTAAAGTTGGAGAAAGTGAGTGCAGTGTGTAGTGGGCGATCCATCAGAATGTCTCCTCCAAAAGTTCCATTACAATGAATGGGAACAGCCCATGAACATGACTGAGCATGGAACTTTGTGGAAACTCCCATTCATTTCAGTGTAGGGTTGCCAGGTTCAGGGCCTGAGACTGATCCTGTATCTTTAGGAGAAGAGAAAGTCAGCCAAGTGCCGGTGTTCTTGCAACTATCCCTTCCCCCTGCACAATTTTTAAAGATACAGAAGACCTCTGGGAGGCCAGGCCTGGCAACCAAGAGGACTTCTGTATCTTTAAAAGTTGTGCAGGGGGAAGGGAGAATTCCACCTTGTGGTTTTTCCCATTACAGGGTTGCAAGAACACCTGCACTTGGCGGACTTTGTCTTCTCCTAAAGATACAGGATCAGTCTCAGGCCAGGAACCTGGCAACCCTATTTCAGTGGGGTTGTATGGGAGGCCTTCCCAGTGATGCAAGAAGACATCACCAACCAGCACCAGCAGCGCAGAAGCAACGCCAGTTCCCAATTTTTCCTTTGTGAATAATTTTCCACAGGATGATTCTTATGTGGAACAGGGGTATGGCCATGGCTTTGCATGCTTTTCATGCAAAAGGTCCCGGCTTCAGTCCCTGCTGTCTCCAACCAGGGCTGGGAAACATTACTGGCCTGAAACTCTGCTGCCAGTCAGTATAGACAATACTGAGCTAGGTGGACTTGGTAAAAAGATGCTTCCTCTGTCCTTTTGCCAGTTTTGAAGTGATCTGTTGCATGTGCTTTCACACACATGTGCCTGTGTGTGTGTATGTTTGCCTTTGCGATGCTGGCTTTGGCGCTCTTAAGAATGCAAACAGAAAGATGGGGCTTTTAATTTAACAATTGACATTAGGCAGGTGCTTTCACCGTATTCTTTTCAGTGCTTGCTAAACATGTTCCTGCTTCGGCAAGCTTACCCAGGCATGCAATGCTGATGTGGATTTTAATTTCTAATTTTGGTTTACATTGTACACTGCTGATTTTATTCATTTTGCTTTTTTTTATAAACTTGTTTTTAACGTTGATTTTTATTGCCAATTTTAACGTCTACTTTCTTTGTAAGCCACTTAGAGGTTTTATTTACAGTTCTGTGGTATACAGATTCTGCTATATTAAATAATATCAGCAAATTAATCTATCGTTTGACCAGTACAGATATATTGGCAGTGCAGGGGATTCTAGGCATAGCTTGGGATTATACTTTGCATTCTGTTTTATTGGTCGGTGGACCCAATTGAACACTTGAAAGGCTCAATGAATGAGTGAGAGGGATGGTGTGTGTGTGTGTGAGTGCCACCTTCGTAAGTGCCCCCATTTTGGACATTTTCTATTGATATCTCGGAAAACTCTTTTCTGAGAAGTTTTCCTCTTGCACGACATTGCATGAAACTCTACTGTTAGTACATATTGGGGGATGAAGTTGGCAATGGGTGAATAGAGGAGTCTTGGCCTCCTTCTGATGAGCCAAACGGAGGCTGCTAGCCATGATGGTTATGTCCTCTTTCCACTGTTGGATGCAGTAAGCCTCTGAATGCCAGCTGGTGGGAATTACAAGAGGGGAGCGTGCTTGTGGGCTCAGGTCCTGCTTGTGGGTTTCTTATTGAGGCACCTGGCTGGCCACAGTGAGAAGAGGATGCTAGACTAGATGGGCCACTGGCCTGATCCAGATGGCTCTTCTTATGCTGTTATGTTCCAGTCCTGCAAACGGGATAGAGAACTTCTGGGGTGCCATCTTTGCAAACCTCTGGTTAAGACAAAATGAAACGTTTCCATCCCTACTTAGAGATTTCAGGCATTAAACCTGTGGCTTTCTACATGCAAAGCATGCGCTTGACCTCTGAGGAATGGTCCTTCCCACTCCTCCCGTTGGGTATATGAGAATAATGATACTCATCTATATTATAGGGCTGTTGGTGAGAACTACTGAGATTAGACATTTTTTGAGCACTTTGAAGCCAATGAAGCTGTCATGTATTGAGAAAGCTAACTGGTCATTTCACCCCAGTATTGTTAACTCTGGTTAACCCCAGTATTGTTAACAGTATTGTTAGCTCTTGAAGGCCCCCAGCAAAGAACTTCCCCATCACCTGCAGTTCTTTTAATGGGGGGTGTCCTCAACTGAGCCGAGGACCTCCTGAATCCAAAGCATTCCCTCTACTACTGAAATATGGCCCCTCCCTTGAAACGTTCTGTATCAGGGGTAGAGAACATGGTGACCTCCAGACATTTTGGACTACAGCTCCTGTCGTTCCTGACTGTTGGCCATGCTGGCTGGAATTGATGGGAGTTGTAGCCCATAATACCCGGAGGTCACCACGTGGGATCCTTCTGTCTATCTAAATGTTTGTTCTCCTTCCTCTCCTCTTGGGATATTGGAAATGCTGTCACAAGCTGATCTGATTATTGTTAGGATATGTCTGGGGTTAGAAAATGGGGAGGTGATGGAGTCATGATAAAATGCCTGGTCTCCTACTTGTTGGGGCCCCCATGAATGGTATAAGGCTAATCTCCTCCCAATGGCTGTGCTACTTGGGTCTGCTGTTTGCTAAACAAGGGCAGAAGGTAACAAATCACAGTGGTGTTGGTGTCAGGCCAACTCAGCTAAATCAAGTTGTCATTTATTTTTGACACGTTTTTGCCTCCGGAGCAGCAACTCTTTCGTTCAAGAGGTGAGCGGAGCAATCAGGGGAGCTCAAAAGTCTATTAGGAAACAATGGCAAGGTGGGTTAGTTATAGCACCGGTGGTTGCACTTTGTCATGTGTCGTTAACTTTCCCATCCCAGGGCTTGAGAAAAGGTCTGCATGGTTCATGGATTGCAGGGCACGCTTGCAGTGAAGGGATTCAGAGAAGAGGGCCTGGCAATTGATTGAGGGTTGGGTGGGGCACCATTACACCGTGCAAGTCTGGACGCAGGCTGGGAAGGGAGGAAAAGTACACACCATACCTAGCGTGCCTTCAGAGTGGTTCACAAGCTGCATGCACACCACTCAACAGCAACAGTGAAGACATGGGTGGAAGACTCAGTTTCCACTTGGTATTATTTCTGCAGCTTGGGAATGTCGGAAGATGCCTTATACTGAGTCAGACCAATTGGTCCTTCTAGCTCAGGGTCGTCCACACTGACTGGCAGTGGCTCTCCAGGGTTTCAGGCAGGGGGACATTCCCAGGTCTACCTGGGCTCCTGCTGGGAGGAAGGGCAGGATATAAATCAAATAATAATACCTGGAGATGCCATTGGGAATTGAACCTGGGACCTTCTGTGCACAAAGCAGATGTTCCACCGCTGGGCTATGAGCCTTCCTCATATGCTTCCTATGCCATAGTAAGGAGAGGGGTTGAGGGACATGTCACAGAATCCTAGACTCATAGAGTTGGAAGGGGCCTAGAAGGCCATCGAGTCCAACCCCCTGCTCAATGCAGGAATCCAGCTTAAAGTATCCCCAACAGGTGGCTGTCCAACTGCCTCCTGAATGCCTCCAGTGGTGGAGAGCCCACCACCTCCCGAGGCCATGGGTTCCGTTGTCATATCGTGCAAACAGTTAGGAAGTTTTTCCTGATGTTCAGCCAAAATCTGGCTTCCTGCAACTTGAGCCCATTCATGTCCTGCACTCTGGAATGACTGAGAAGGGATACTGATGCTCCTCTGTGTGGCAACCTTTCCTGTACTTGAAGAGTATGATCATATCTCCTCTCAGTCTTCTCTTCTCAAAGCTAAACATACCCAGTTCTTTCAGTCTCTCTTCATAGGGCTTTGTTTCCACTGATCATCCTTGTTGCCCTCCTCTGAACCCGTTCCAGTTTGTTTGCATTCTTCTTTAAGTGCAGTGTAAAGAACTGGATGCAGTACTCAAGATGAGAACTAACCAGTGCCAAATAGATGGGAACTAGTACTTCACGTGATTTGGAAACTATACTTCTGTTAATGAAGCCTAAGGTAGCATTTGCCTTTTTTGCAGCCACATCACACTGTTGGCTCATATTCAGCTTGTGATCAACAACAATCCCAAGTTCCTTCTCACATGTAGTATTGCTGAGCCAGGTATCCCCCATCTTATAACTGTGCATTTGGTTTCTTGTTCTTAGGTGTAGAATTTTGCACTTATCCCAGTTAAATTTCATTCTGTTTTCAGCCCAGTGCTCCAGCCTATCAAGATCCCTTTGAATTTTTTTCTGTCTTCCAGGGTATTATCTATCCCTCCCAATTTTGTATCATCTGCAAGTTGCATAAGCATTCCCTGCACCTCCTCATCAAAGTCATTAATAGAAATGTTGAAGAGCACTGGGCCCAGGACTGAGCCCTGAAGTACCCTGCTCATTCCTCCACCTAGTTTGAGAAGGAGCCATTGATAAGCACTCTTTGAGTATGATTCTGGAGCCAACTGTGGATCCACTTGATAGCTGTTCCATCCAGCCCACATTCAGCTAGCTTGCTAATCAGAATATCATGAGGCACTTTGTCAAAAGCTTTGCTGAAGTCAAGGAAGTTCCCATTATGTCTTCCCCTTACAGTCAGTCATGCCCCAAGTGTCATTCAACCACCCTTCTCCCCATGCTTACCAGCTGACAGACACAAGTTCCTAAGCTGTCTTCGACTGAGTCAGACCGCTGGCCCAACTAGCTCAATATTGTCTACACTGACCGGCAGCAGCTCTTCAGGATTTCAGGCAGGGGGCATCCTCAGCCCTTCCTGGGCACCCCAGAGATCGAACCTGGGACCTTCTGTGTGCAAATCAGATGCTCTACCATTGTGCTACAGCCCTTCCCTAAGACATCTACTCACTCAGATTTCTCTCTTTCTGTTTGTTTTGTTAAGCCATAAGTTGATGAACTTAGGAACGCAGAACTTAGAAAGTTGCCTTGGCTTCCTAAATTCCTATCCCAGGGGCAGGTTCCTTGCAAGCACAGTGACAAGAAAGATGAGGCATTAGATTACATTCAGCACCCACCAACTGTGCCACCCCCATCACCCCATAGATGCTTCCAGCCATCGGCAGTTCCTCTGAATCTCCCCTGATTTGAGATGAAAGCTGGGGATGTGGCAAATCAAACACATGAGCACACACTTTGCTTCAGTCCAAATGTCACATGCTTGCACCACATGACCACATTCTTCTTAAGGTTATTTGAACAGGGTCCTACCCTTGACACTATTTCCAATGGTGTCCAAAATGTGTAAGTCCTGATTCAGAAAAAAAGGACTTTCAGTAGGGTCATAATGCTCACCTTAATATGAGGCAAACACATTATAGCCCTGATAGTTCTAAGCCAAAGAGAAATGCAAACCCTCCTAACCTGTCTCCCTTCCTCCCTTTCAGGAAGGAATTTGGATTCCTGCATTGAGCAGGGGGTTGGACTCGATGACCTTATAGGCTCCTTCCAAATATATGATTCTACGGGACATAAGCTCAGGGATAGAGCACTTGCTTTGCATGCAGAAATCCCCAAGTTCAGTCCCCAGCATCTCCAGGTAGGGCTAGGAATGCCCCCTGCCTGAATTCCAGCCAGTCAGTGTAGACAATACTCGGTCAGACAGACCAATGGGGAGCTTCCAGCCTCCCCAATTATCTTGGCTGCTTTTCCCATGGTGGCAAGGTAATGGAAGAAGCATGTTGTTGTTATGTGCCTTCAAGTCAATTACGACTTATGGTGACCCTATGAATTAGTGACCTCCAATAGCATCTGTCATGAACCACCCAGTTCAGATCTTGTAAGTTCAGGTCTGTGGCTTCCTTTATGGAACCAATCCATCTCTTCTTTGGCCTTCCTCTTTTTCTACTCCCTTCTGTTTTCCCCAGCATTATTGTCTTTTGTAGCAAATCAGGTAATCTCATGATGTGTCCAAAATACGATAGCCTCAGTTTCATCATTTTAGCTTCTAGTGACAGTTCTGGTTTCATTTGTTCCAGCACCCAATTATTCGTCTTCTTTGCAGTCCATGGTATGCACAAAGCTCTCCTCCAACACCACATTTCAAATGAGTTGATTTTTCTCTTATCTGCTTTTTTCACTGTCCAACTTTCACATCCATACATAGAGATTGGGAATACCATGGTCTGAATGATCCTGACTTTAGAGTTCAGTGATACATCTTTACACTGGTGGTACATGCCCTGGTCACCTCTCGTTTGGACTACTGTAATGCGCTCTACGTGGGGTTACCCTTGAAAACGGTCCGGAAATTACAACTTATACAAAATGCTGCGGCTCGACTACTTACAAACTGTCGCCGCTGGGAACACATCACCCCAGTGTTGTTCGACCTACACTGGCTTCCAGTTATTTTCCGGGCCCAATTCAAGGTGTTGGTATTAACCTTTAAATCCCTATACGGTCTCGGCCCAGTTTATCTGATGGAGCACCTCCAGCGCCACCAACCATGCCGCCCAACAAGATCAGCCACACAGGACCTTCTCTCAATCCCGCCAACTAAAACAGCTAGGTTGGCGGGGACAAGAGAGAGGGCATTTTCAGTGGTGGCCCCCACTCTCTGGAACTCCCTCCCGTACGACCTTCGACATGCCCCTTCCCTGAATGTATTCCGCCAAGCTTTGAAGACCTGGCTCTTCAGACAGGCCTTTGGGACTTCCGGGGAGGGTTAAATTTTTACGACGAATAGCCTACTACTCTGTACTGGAACTGTTTTATTGTTTTATTGTTATATTGTATTTCATGATGTATTTTATTATGATGTAATGTATTGTTGTTAAATTGTACGTCGCCTAGAGTGGCCATTGGCCAGATAGGCGACCCACAAATTAAATTATTATTATTATTATTATTATTATTATTATTATTATTATTATTACATTTGAGGACCTTTTCTAGTTCTCTCATAGCTGCCCTCCCCAGTCCTAGCCTTCTTCTGATTTCTTGACTATTGTCTCCATTTGGGTTAATGACTGTGCCAAGCTATTGATAATCCTTGACAAGTTCAATGTCCTCATTGTCAACTTTAAAGTTACATAAATCTTCTGTTGTCATTACATTAGTCTTTTTGACGTTCTACTGTAGTCCTGCTTTTGTGCTTTCCTCTTTAACTTTCATCAGCATTCATTTCAAATCATTACTTGTTTCTGCTAGTAGTATGGTATCGTTTGCATATCTTAAATTATTGATATTTCTCACTCCAGTTTTCACACCTCCTTAATCTTGGTCCAATCCCGCTTTCTGTATGATATGTTCTGTGTATAGCTTAAACAAATAGGGTGATAATATACACCCCTGTCTCACACCCTTTCCGATTGGGAACCAATTGGTTTCTCCATATTCTGTCCTTACAGTAGCCTCTTGTCCAGAGTATAGGTTGCGCGTCAGGACAATCAGATGCTGTGGCACCCTCATTTCTTTTAAAGCATTCCATAGGTTTTCATGATCTACACAGTCAAAGGATTTGCTGTAATCTATGAAGCACAGGGTAATTTTCTTCTGAAATTCCATGGTCTGTTCCATTATCCAACATATGTTTGTGATATGTTCTCTGGTGCCTCTTCCCTTCTAAATCCAGCTTGGACGTCTGGCATTTCTCACTCCATATATGATAAGAGCCTTTGTTGTAGAATCTTGAGCATTACTTTACTTGCATGGGATTAAGGCAACAGTTTGATAATTATTGCATTCCCTGGGATCCCCTTTACAGTGAACGCTTCCAGTCTGTGGGCCATTGTTTACTTTTCCATATTTCTTGACAATTTTTTGTCAAAATTTGGACAGAAGCATACCAAGATGTATACTCCTTTCATCTTCTATTCAACTGGGGCCAGAGCAGGAAAAAACACAGAGATGATTGGGGGAGGGGGCAAGAAGGCAGTACTTTCCTAGCTCTGGAAAACACAGCAAGGTCCAAACTGGGTTCAGAGTTAGCCTGGGAACTAAGCTGTTTTGTGAGGAAGTATGTGGTGTTGGAGGAGAGCTTTGCGCATACCATGGACTGCAAAAAAGACGAGTAATTGGGTGTTAGAACAAATTAAACCAGAACTGTCACTAGAAGCTAAAATGAAGAAACTGAGGTTATCATACTTTGGACACATAATGAGAAGACATGATTCAGTAGAAAAGACAATACTGCTGGGGAAAACAGAAGGGAGTAGAAAAAGAGGAAGGCCAAACAAGAGATGGATTGATTCCATAAAGGAAGCCACAGACCTGAACTTTCAAGATCTGAACAGGGTGGTCCATGACAGATGCTATTGGGGGTCACTGATTCATAGGGTCACCATTAGTCATAATTGACTTGAAGGCACATAACAACAACAGGGGATACTTTGGTTAACGAGCCTGACTTAGGGGCTTGTCTCCACAAGTAAATGTATCCCATAGAGTTGCCACCCCAAAATTGTTGGAAGGTTACATTTGAAGGGCATTGGAATATTCCTTGTCCAGTAAAACTCTCTGAAATTTCACAGAGAGGGCCAAGCGCTGATGAGGTTACACAGCTTTTCAGAGAGGTCCCCCACATCCCTAGGCAAGTCCCTAGGTTTTTGCCTGCAACTATTTGAAACAAATGTGGGGCTTCGTTTTAAGGTGAAACTCTTGTTGTTTTTAAAGGAGGGTGGACAAAATGAGTTTTGAGCAAACTAGTGACATCTCCCCCCCCCCGAGGAATTTCACACAGCCCCCTCTTGAGAAATCCTCCTATCCTCTGGACTTCTATAATGTAGCATTGCAAAGAAAAGTGCAGGTGACATTAATTCATGTGTTTATGTAAGAGGTAAGTGAAAATCCAAGGGCGTGACGAGGCCAGGCTGCGCTTGGATACTCAGCAGTGTGCAAAATAATTTACTTGGTCCGTCAACCATCTCAAGCTGCCCTTATTCACTGTGGGCTGGCACTTGACAGTCATTCAGCATGATTTTCTGCATGTTGCTGCAGTGGGAACTATCCCATTTCATTACATTCCTCGAGGTGAGTCACTCACCATATGTGCAAGCCGTTTTATCAGGTAGATGTGTCCACGAAATGGAGTCACTGCAGCACCCACGACAATGCCTGGATGGCTGAAGGGAGGTTCAAGGATGGATGATCTGCTTCTGACTCACTGCTGAACGAGGCTTTACTGTTCAGTTTAATGCAATTTTCTGGACTTACTGTGTGCCTTTTTAATGCTTTTTTTTTAAAAAAAAACCCTACCTTAATTCTCTGTGGTGCATGATAGTTCTTCAGTTCCTAAGTCCAGACTGGAAATCTTTATTAATATTTCTTTTCAGCTTTCCCATTGACCATAAAGGTGGCTCTCCACAAGTTCTCATGAATGAAAATGAATGAATCAATAAGAAAACAATATTGGACAGCTAATGGATGAGAAGGAATGATGATACGTTAACCCAGTTCAAAAGCTTTTTTAAAAAACAAACAACAAAACATGTCCTCTGTTTCTACAAAAAGATTAAAGGGTGATTTGCAGTACATAATCTGCTTTGAACGATTATATGCCCTAACCTCAAATTAGTTTGATCTGCCAAGACACAAGGAAATACTTTTAATGACTGAATTGAATTTATTGAAAAAGGATAGAATCAGCAGATGTGACATCACATAAAAAAGAAAGGATTATCTCAATCAAAATATCTGATTATACAAATAATGAGAATGTAAAGTACTACACCAGTTACTAACAATCAAAATTAAAACTTAAGCTTAAAAATTAAATTTATGTCTAATACAAAAATCAAGGAACTCCTAAGAGAGTATAAGGACAGATATGAAGTCATCTACACAGTAGTTTACTGTGTCTTCGGTGCTACTCACATCTCCTTTTAATTTGCATGGTTCACATGCTGTTACTGGCAAACAGAAGTATCAGACAGTGCCCCCCCCCCGTAAATCCATACTAATCCAATCCTCTGATGATAGGGAAAGGGAAGAAAAAAAGTCATCACTCCCTTTCTCTAGTGCTTGCAGATGCTTTGCTCAATGCTTTTAGGTGAGGGTGTCAATTGTTTCCCTCTCTATGCCCACTCCCTCCTCCTCCCTTCATTCATTTCATTTCCTGTAGGCTGAGAAGCAACTTCCAGCTGCTCTCCATTCCGCTGGCCTTTTTTATGTTGCTGCAAAAGGTGCCTTATTTTTCTTCTCTCCCTAACTTGTGCGCAAAAGTATAACACTGCTCAAAGAAAGATTTGTATTGTACCAGTGAAAATACAAATAATTGCACTTCTGGTTTGTTTGTTTTTTAAATGAAACCTACTGCAGCTGGTAGAACAAACTGAGCATGCTCAGTTGCCAAGTAACCAGAGAGAGTGGAAATGTTAAATTAGAGGGTATGATCATTAGGAAACTGTGATTGATCCTTCCCCTCAGTGTGAATAGAAAACACCATGTTTGTAGCTGGCTTTCTTGTGGATGGTACAAATAAAAAATGAAGGTAAAAACAGTGTCTTTAGTATGAAGTAATGCTCCCAGGTGGATAAGCCATTATCTTGAATTTTCCCTGACCATTTTATAATAAAAAGGATACTTTTTTCAACAATGTTATCATAGGGTTGGTGGCCCTCTTTTACCCTCTCTTACCCTGGGGTGCTGCAGGGTACTATCTTGTCCCTGATGATGTTTACCATGTATATAAAGTGGTAAGTAGTGGAACTTTTTGAAATATGGCTGTGTTTTGGTTCACATATTTATTTATTTATTTATTACATTTATACAACATATTGTTGCAGAAAGTGTGAATTAGGTAAGTTTGCCTTTAAACTGAAACAAAGTTCTCCTCTACCCTTAAGAGGCACATTGTCATGGCAGCCTCCATGGAACTCCAGATGCTTAACAAAGTAGATGGGAACAAACCACAGGAGATGTGACATAGGAAGCAACCAATCATACTGTGACAGTAATGTTTGAATTGGGCCTATGTTTAAGAACATGAGAATGTTAAGGAGAGCCTGCTGGATCAGGGCAGTGGCCCATCTACCTCAGCATCCTGTACTCACAGTGGCCAACCAGGTGCCCCAATGGGAAGCCTGCAAGCAGGACCTGAGTGCAACAACATTCTCCCCACCTATGATTCCCAGTAACTGGTATCCAGAGGCATACTGCTTCCAACACTGAAGGCTGTACTTAGCCATCATGGCTAGCAGTCATTGATAGCCTTGTCCTCCATGAATTTGTCTAATCCTTTTCCAAAGCCATCCAGGTTGGGGGCCAACATTGCCTCTTGTGGGAGCAAATTCCATAGTTTAACTATGTGCTATGTGAAGAAGTCCTTTCTTTTGTCTGTCCTGAATCTTCCAATATTCAGCTTCATTGGATGTCCATGAGTTCTAGTGTTATGACAGGGAGAAAAGTTTTTCTCTATCCACTTTTTCCAAGCCATGCATAATTTTATACACTTCTATCATTTCACTTCTGACTCACCTTTTCTCTAAACTAAAAACCTTTCCTCATAGGGGAGTCGCTCCATCCCCATGATCGTTCTGGGTACCCTTTTCTGAACCTTTTCCAGCACTGCAATAATCTTTTTGAGGTGAGGTGACCAGAACTGTGCACAGTATTCCAAATGCAGTCACACTATAGCTTTGTATAATGGCATAATGATATCGGCTTTTATTTTCAATTGCTTTCCTAGTGTCCCTAGCATGGAATTCACCTTTTTCTCGGCTGCTAGGTCTTCCTCACACTATCCACTACAAACTTTGGAGAAGGATGTTGGGTAGTTCATTCTATAGCAAACTTCCATTAGCTCTCAAACAAGTAACAAGGAAAGCCTCAAGACTAGTCTTATTTATTAAATGTTTGTGTGTGCTTGTATTCATCATGTTCTTGATGATAGCTAGGAAGGTTTCCTGCATTACACACATTTGTTTTGGCTTTTTAATTGATGCTTCGAGAAAGTTCACACCTTAAGGTCAAATCAAAATATTTACCAACATTTCTCCACCGATAACAGATCTATATACTAATAAGGGCAGGTTCTGTGAAGATGCAATGTGAGGACTCTTAACTGGGGTCACACAGACCTGGTGATGAAGCTTTAATGATACTGCACAAGTCATTGATGTGCAGGAAAAGAAAAGCTGGGGAAGAAATGTATTGTTGCACGCTATTCAAAACCTCTGACAAACAGCTGTTGCTGTCTGGTCTGATTTCCTTGTAATTACTGATGGACAAATCTGTCAATTTCAATTCCTCTCAAGGACACATGGCACAAGTACAAGCTGTCTCCACACATGTACAAATGTTTGTGAGAGAGAGTGTACACTTGTTTGTTTGTACAGCTCAGCTATAGGATATACACACAGGTACATAGATTGTATACTTGTTAAACACTACATGTGAATTACTGTATGAGTGAATCCTAGAATCATAGAGAATCATAGAATCCTAGAGTTGGAAGGGGCCTTGTAGGCCATCAAGTCCAACCCCCTGCTCACAGCAGGAAATCCACAGCTAGAGCATCTCCCGCAGATAGCTGTCCAGCCTCTGCTTGAAGACATCCAGCGAAGGGGATCCCACCACCTCCCTAGGCAGTCGGTTCCATTGCCGAACTCCCCTTACTGTCAAGAAGTTCCTTCTAATGTCCAATCTGAATCTACGCTCCTGCAACTTAAAACCATTAGACCTAGTCCTACCCTCTGGGGCAGCAGTGAACAAATCTGTACCCTCCTCTGGACAGCTCAACTATTTGAGTGAACAGCTCAGCTATTTGTGTACACAAACTGTACACTCATTGAATGTAACATGCATACACCTCTTCAGTTTCTTATTTCCCGAGTCTTAATTTCTCTACCTTTCCAACCTTAAGTTCTCCAGATTTCCATATTTTGATTTTTTTCAAAAAAAAATAAAATCCACATGAAAAATCTGCATGAAAATGCATCAGCCTATTAGTGTGAATTTCTCCTAAGAGGCACAATTTTTATATACAATTTTCCTTAATATACATTTTTTGCAATACATTTTGCCTAATATAATGCATTATTAAAATACAATTTTCCCTAGTATATCCATTTTACCTTAGTATATCCATTTTTGTATGCTTTACTTGGCTGCACTGAAAAACTCAGAAGTGCACTTTTTGAAGGGTGCTTGTGTCTCAGTCCGTGGTGGTTTCAGAAAGTAAGAATTAGGTAAGTTTGCCTTTAAGTGTGAACCAAATTGAATTTCTCCCCCATCCCTATTTATCCTGCTAGGGAGCTTCAGAAGGGCTCAAAGGGGAGGTTCCCTTAAGAAACCAGGAGCTGGCTGGTACTACGTCTTGGGTTTTGGACTATATATTCAGGTACAGCTACTTGTGGCCCAGTATATGCTGAGGGACCCTGAGCATCTGTCACAGATGCTCTGCAAGATGCACATGGTTTGGTGAATATGTTCTTGCTTGTGCCTCCAGCTCTTGTAAAGCATTGTCCAGACTGATCAGGATTCATGGTTGCCGTTGCATAAACTGTGAGTGTCTCCCAAAACACATCCAGCTCTCCACTGTGACTATGCCTTGTAGGATAAAGTTAAAAGTGGTGGGCTAGTTTTCAGGAAAGACCCCTGCCTCCAAATTGGAGAGCAGGGCATATACCTCATCTTTTATCAAGAATTGAAAAATAAAGACAAATAATACTTTCTCTTTATTGCAATCACAAAACTGTTAGCAAAACCTGAATTATTCTGGTTTCCTAAATGTCCCAAGTAGATTGGTGTAAGGAATCCATCATCATGTACAATTGTAGTGGACTACAAAGCCCCCTTCAGAGAACATGTGGGAGAATAAGGTGTGGAGGAGGGACAGTCCTTTCCTCACCCTTAATGACTCCATCTCTGACCTCTGTATGATAAATGGAATGGTCTGAAGCAGAGTTCATTCAGCTAAATATGCTTAGCAATCTCTGTGCAATAAAGAGTTCAGAGAGAATGGGTTTTAAACAGCCCTTTCCCCATTGCCACAACTATGATCAAAACTGCAGCCAGCTGCACAATTCTTAGAGTGGGAGGAAAAATCAGGAGATCCAGTCACAAATTTCCTGTGTCACATCTTTTTTAGCCCTAAGGTGGGGGAGGCTCAGAGGGTGATGGCCTTTTCAGTTGTGGCTCCCTCATTCTGGAATGCTGTTCCAAGAGAAATCTACCTGGCACCATCACTAACGTCTTTCCATTGCAAGGTAAAAATGTACCTCTGTCTCCAGGCATTTGACAGACTACAATGATGTTTGCTGTTGGCAGTTGCTGCTGATTTGTTGCTGCTGAAGCTTTTGCTCCTGTTTTATTGGGGGTTGTCTGTGGATTTTTTAATGAACTATTTCATGTTTTTGTTATAATGAATTATTTTATTTATGCTTAATGGTCTTTAAAAAACTATAAGTTGCTTGGAGAACTTTTGTTAGAGTAGCAAGTGCCCTATAAGTTAATAACCATCACCATCATGAAGGTGTGTTTATTCAGCAAACATACTAGCCCTCCCTATCTTTACTAGGGTTGCCAGGTTCATGGCCTGAGATTGATCCTACATCTTTAGGAGAAGAGAAAGTCAGCCAAGTGTAGATGTTCTTGCAACGCTGTAATGGGAAAAACCACAAGGTGGAATTCTCCC
This sequence comes from Rhineura floridana, assembly GCF_030035675.1. NCBI lineage: Eukaryota > Metazoa > Chordata > Lepidosauria > Squamata > Rhineuridae > Rhineura > Rhineura floridana. Next base: position 6,958,886 of record NC_084480.1, on the reverse strand, counting down.
TTCCCCCTGCACACCTTTGAAAGATACAGAAGACCTCTTGGAGGTTGGGCCTGGCAACCAAGAGGTCTTCTGTATCTTTAAAAGTTGTGCAGGGGGAAGGGAGAATTCCACCTTGTGGTTTTCCCCATTACAGAGTTGCAAGAACACCTGCACTTGGCTGACTTTCTCTTCTCCTAAAGATACAGGATCATTCTCAGACCATGGACCTGGCAACCCTAATCTTTACTCTTGCAACACATTGCAAGTGTTACTTTCCATCCCCAAAGAAGGAAAAGGGGAGGAGAATTTCATGTGGTTAAGGGTCACGGTAAGAACCGGACCTTCATGTCTGCAGTTTGTCATCTTGTTTTGCAGAGTGACAGTTTCAAATGGTATCTGCGCAGGAAAACTTTTGCTTCTGTTGCTGTGGTCCAAAGGTGATCAGCTGGGGATGTTCTTCTTTGAACCACTTACAGATCAATCAACTAGCACTGTTCCTAGTTTGAAGTTTCTGAAAACCAGTTGCTGGAAGCCTCAGGAGGGGAGAGTGTTCTTGCACTCGGGTCCTGCTTGCGGGCTTCCCCCAGGCACCTGGTTGGCCACTGTGAGAACAGGATGCTGGACTAGATGGGCCACTGGCCTGATCCAGCAGGCTCTTCTTATGTTCTTATGTTCTTATGTTCTTAAGTTTGATGGCTTTTTCAGTGACTTGGATGGGCAAAATTGGAAAAAGAATGCTATGGGGGGGAGGGCAGGGAAAAGTAAATGTTAATTCTGTGTCTGTAAGGAGGCATTCCATTAGCGGGGCAGCTTTGGAACTCCCTGCCTATTGGCATTGGGAAGGCGTAATCCCTGTAGTCTTTTAGCTGACTGCTGAAAACATTTCTGCTTCAGCTGGCCTATCAAGACACAGTTTATTTATTTATTTATTATTTGCTTTATATCCCGCCCTTCCTCCCAGCAGGAGCCCAGGGCGGCCAACAGAAGCGCTAGCACATGATTTGGTTGCATCTGTTCTTACCTTTGTTTTAAATGTTTTATTGTGTTTCATTGCTTACGTTTTAGATATGTTTCTATCTTGTTTCTATTTTATTTGTTTATTTTAATCACAGAAGTGTTTCCTGCCCTGATCTCCTGGGAGGGTTGGAATATAAATTTAACAAGCAAATAATTCTTTTTCGGGGTTTCTTGTAGAGTTGGTGATGGTACCATCTGTTTTTAGATTGTCTCCTTGGCCCTGCCCATCTTTCCCCTCTAGCAGTGCATCTGGAACAATGCTGTATGGGAAGGGCTGTAGCTCAGTGACAGAGCATCTGCTTTGAATACAGAAGGTCCCAGGTTCAATCCCTGGCATCTCCGGGTATGACTGGGAGAGACTTCCTCTCTGAACTCCTGGAGAGCCACTGCTGCCAGTTAGTGTAGATATACTGAGCTAGATGGGTCATTGGTCTCTGTGAGGCAGATTCCTATAATCACAGAACATCATTTCAAACTTGGCATTGTGGGAGAACATGGTGACCCGGTGCGGGCTGCCAACTCCAGCTGCTTCAAAGCTACTGGGAAAATACGAGTTTAAAGACAGGCAATTCCAAAAGGACCCAAACACAGCGGGAATAAGAACATAAGAAGAGCCTGCTGGATCAGGCCAGTGGCCCATCTAGTCCAGCATCCTGTTCTCACAGTGGCCAACCAGGTGCCTGGGGGAAGCCCGCAAGCAGGACCCGAGTGCAAGAACACTCTCCCCTCCTGAGGCTTCCGGCAACTGGTTTTCAGAAGCATGCTGCCTCTGACTAGGGTGGCAGAGCACAGCCATCCTGGCTAGTAGCTATTGATAGTCCTGTCCTCCATGGATATGTCTAATCTTCATTTATCAGAGCATAGGTAGGCCAATTTGAATTTGTCTTTGGGAATCTGTCGTTTACACCAAAGAAAATCCAGGGTCTCAGGTTGAGACTACTATAGGCTTCCCTACCCTCGGACCCTCCTGATGTTGTTGGACACCAGCTCCCATCAGCCCCAGCCAGTGTGGCAAATGGCCGGGGATGATGGGATTTGTAGTCCAGCATCACCTGGAAGGCACCGAGTTGGGGAAGGGTGCCCTAGCAAATCATCAAAGAATGTCTGTGCACTAAGGCTTCAAAGCCCTGCTAAGGAGCAGCAAGGAATTTACTATGCACTGCAACATCACCCCTTGTCATTGGCGGATTCCAAAGAGCTTCTGAATTGGGCTGGCCTAGTATGAATGCTTAAAGCTTGTACTTTCCTGTTTGCTTGGTCCTCAGAATCATGCATGCTACTACACACTCCATCTCCTCCAGTTCAGGCTACTCACCTTAGGGGCTTTGGGACTAGATTCAGGTCAGCTTTTTTCAGCTTTCTCCCTCTGGTATAGGATAATGCACCTCTGTGAAGATTCCTCTTTGAACTTTAAAGTCAAGTCTAGTTCCATGCAGTACACCTTCTCCACTTTAGCCATCAGCCCTGTTTTCAATTTGCCCTGGTGTGACATTTTTGCTTCTCGCCCCATGTTTTATACATCAGTTCCTTGAACATCCAAAACAGACTTCATTGAGATATTCTTAGAGATTGATGCACATGGGCTATTAATTGTGTATATTATATATGGCATACGAAGCACACAGGAGCAAAGGGGAGCCTGATTACTCTAGGGCATTGGGCTTCTTTCAACCAACAATAATTTGACATCTCTGTTAACCACTTCTTGATGTTCTGTGTAGAGAGAACATACTGGGGTTTTTTTAAGGATGCATAATAAAATTCTACAAGATTAGACTGCACTTGAATAGAAAGTCTATAATCCATAAGTGATAGAGACACATGCTGGCCATGGAGGTTTTCTCTTTAAAAAAAGTCAAATATTTTATCTTGCAGGGCCTCATTATAGGCTGATATGAGCCAAAATGTGAGAGCTACTGAAGGAATATTCACTCTTTGGTATGTAAAAGAACCATTTCATGAATTCCCTGTTTTATTTTGTCTTTTAACTTGACTGGGGAGCTTTTCATGTTGATCAAGATAGGATTGAAGTTTCAGGGAGGACACTTAGGAAGGCTTATTTATTTATTTTCTCACACTTCTATCCTGCGTTTCTTCTGGCATGGAACCAAAGGTGGTATACATGTGGTTTCCAGACACCCATCTGGACAGTCACACACTAGACCTGTCCAGGCCAGCTTAGCCTCAGCCATGTGGTGGTCTCACATGCCTTCAGTTCTTGGAAATCATTCTCAAATCAATGAAACAGTGATCACACACACACACACACACACACACACACACACTACATAAATATTCAAAACTGAAATCTGTAACATGTAAATATGAGAAGGAACATAGCTCAACAGTAGAATGCATGCTTCACAAGCAGAACATTGTAAGTTCAATTCCTGAACAGACCTCAATTGAAAGGCTGAGAAAGATCTGTGTCTGAGATCTTGGAGAACTGTTGCAAATTAAACCCAGGGTTGACATATCTTCCTTTTCACAGAAAATAGTCCTTTATTTGAAGGAGTCCTCTAACTGAAGGAATATCCATTCCAGGTCTATTTGAAATATAAAAGGCAATAAAAAAGGAGAATAGGCCTTGAAATTGAGGGTGGTAGAGCTGGAGGTTAGGGGCAGGGGCCTATTGACAGATAAGGATAGAAAAATAGGATGGGATAGGACCATGAAGAGCTTTGAAGGACAAGGATGGATGAAGAAGGCTTATTATATCATTACATCAGAAGGCAGCTCCAGCTTCTAAGTTGGAATTAAGTGACTTCCCATGGTGGTTCATCAGTGGGGAGCTTGGTTCTCACTGCTGTGGAGAACATCCCTCACTCTTTCCATTTCATGCAAATGATTGCAAAAACTTTCTGACATTCAAGGGACTGCCAAGACCTCTCAATCATATTCAAACTCAATGGATTTTGTTGTGATTTGATTGTACAACCAACATATGTCGGGTTTCTTGAAACACAATTACTTCTGTATAATAAAAGTGTTGATTTGATGATGTGACATTTTCTGCAAGTGTGTTTAAGACAGTTTATGTTTTCATAAGTTGCAATGAAACTCAATTATGAATGTGTAATAAGGCCGTTGATTGTTACACTTCTACTTTTCTGTGTAATGAAGCTAGCAATTAGAATTTGGTGGTTCTAGGGCTTAGAAATATAAAACCCATATTTGCTTTGTTGACAAAAGACTCTTAACGATCAGATTCTTGTGGGAAGAAAAAAGGAATTTGTTTACAAAAAAAGGTTCAATAATTCAAACATATAATTAGATTTCTTAACAGAAAGGATTTTTTGTTGCTGTTCCTACACTGAACAATAACTTCAAGAGAAAAATAACTCGATTTAGATAAATGTACTTCTAAATCAAGACAAAGAAACAAGACAATGAACATGTCTAAATTCACATTAGCCATCAGCAAGCCGACTTTTGGGGATGAGATAAACATGGCCTCTATCTTGGAGTTATGAACCTGAAGAATGTAAGAAGCCTGTTGGATCAGCCTTATGTAATCCAGCATTCTCTTGTCACAGAGGCCAGTCAGATGTCTCCGAGAAGCTTGCATGCCAGGCACAAGTACAATAGCCCTGTCCCACTCATGATCTCTAGTGACCGGTATTTAGAGGTATTATTCAACGGAGACATACTCAGAGACATATTGAAGTCAATGGACTTAAATCACGAAGTATAACTCAGTCGCATATCATCCATCCTGTCTGGAATAATGGCTGTAATTCTAGCCATCATGAATAGTAGTCAAGAGTAGAGATGTTTCTCATCTGAATTTCTTCCTGAAGTGGACCCCATGCAACTACAAATCTTTTGTCCTTTTTAGTTATGATTTGTTTAAACAGATTGCAGTTCCTTTAGTTTTTTAAAAATATGTTCTCCAGCCTTTCTATTAGCTTATGTACATATGCATATTAAAAAAAAATAAAGCATTGCACAAAAGCATCTTGATGCAATGGCAATGCAGTAAGATTATTTTTGTGTTGTGTTTTAACTGATCCACATTGGTGCCTGCTTCAGCTGTCAGTTTATTTGGTATGTGTCGAGGGGGGGCCAGGAGACCAAGCGCTATGATGAAAGGTTGAAGCAGTTGGACATGTTTCGCCTGGAGAAGATACGGTTAAGAGGTAGGGATGCGAAAGAAATTTGACTCAGTTTGCATTTAAAGGTGCATCTGCCTAGTCCACACTTGCTGAAGCAATATTCACACCAAAACACAGCACTTCGAAATCTGCATTTCTCTGAGTATTGCAGTGCCGTTCTCCAGCCAAGTAATATGTACAAAAATGCATAATCTGTGCATAAAAATGGATATGTTGCTGAAAATAACATGCAAAAATGCACATTCAGAAAATGGAAATATTTGGGAAAATATGTTTTGCAAAAAGGTGTGCATTAGGCAAGATTGCATACAAAAATGTGTACATTAGAAGAATTTTGCACTAAAATGGTGATGAATTTTCATCAGGACTGTTTTTATTTTTAAAAAACCCCAAACTGTTGTGGAAATAAGGAGAAATGAAGATAAGCTTGGAAAAAATGAGAAACAGAGCAACCGATTCTGGCAGATTTGCCCATTCCTTTTAATATAATGACCATCTTGAAATATTTGAAGAATTATCTCATATTTGATGGAGCAAATTTGCTGTCTGTTGCCCCAGAGGGTAGGACCCAAAGCAATGGGTTCAAATCACAAGCAACACCTCTTTGTTGTGTTTGCAGGGAATGGACTTGCCCCTTCCCATTCTGAGGCATTCCAACGTAAGTGGCTTCCAATCAATCAGGAGGAGCCTGGGGAGTAGTTATATAAAGCTGATTCATCTACCTCATTATGCAACCAATGCAGCAACCCACCTACCCACCCTTCCAGTGAGGTTAATATGGGTTCCTCAAGCCACTCCTTCACAAGAGGCTGAATAGGATCTTTTTTTTTTTTTGCAGGATACCCTGATTGGCCGTATGTCCTCTTGTATTCTCCTGACCTGTAATGTCTGGTAGCTGGGTGTCCATAATTTGGCTGATTTGGTTATTTTGCAATGTTCACAGCTGGCATAAGTGTGGGCAGGTAAGAAGACTTGAGGGTTCCTTGGTTCAGATTGACAAGTACCCTATAGCAGCTGGAGAATGAAGGGTGGTTTCCTCACCTACCTGCTATAGCCAACTGGCTGGAGAGGATGCTGAAAGCAAGCTGCCCTTGAGTTCAGACTGATCTGCCCACTGAACAGTGGGCTGAGGGGTGGAATTTGGGACTCCCTCAGTTAGGAATGTTTTCCATTCCGCCCTGTATTCATTACATGCAGCACTGTTTTCGTTCTTCTTCAGTTTGTTATCCAGTAAAAATGATGTTACTCACCTCGCAAAACTATGTAACTTATGAAATTAATTATGTAACTTACGTCATTACATTATTCCATTTCAATGCATTTCAATGCAAAGGCAACACAATGCAAATCGGGGGGAAAACTTAATTATGTTTCATTTGTGGACCAAAAGCAACAACAGTGAATACCAATTGTATTTGTCAGATAGGTTTCCATTCCAGACATGGGATGAATAAGCAAACATCATCAATTTTCGCTCCTGTTTCTGTTCTGTCAGAATTCTCAGCCTACTTTAAGAGCTGACAAGAAAAAAGAAAGACTTGTGCCAGCCGGTCAGATGCACCATGGCTGGAGCCAGTTGGAATTGCCATTAACAGAGCCAGATGGAAGTTTCAATACCAACTGGGCCCTTGTGCCATGCCTGTCCCCACAATTATAGAATGAAAGTTGTTTGTTGTTGCAGATCCAGTTATATAAAGCCATGCCCCTTAATCCCATATATGCAGCCTTGGGTCATCACTGTGATGCCACTACAGAGAAGGTCCTTTTCTGCACAGCCAAAACTGAGAGAATTTGCTGGGCATCTCACTGATGTGGCCACAAGGATACTGGCCATAGCTCAGTTGCAAAGCATCTGCTTTGCGTGCAGAAAGTCCCAGGTTTGATCTCCAGCTGGGGCTGGGAATGCCCTCTGCCTGAAATCCTGAAGAGCTGCTGCCAGTCAGTGTATTTTCTATTTGTATAGAAATTTGCACAAACCCCAGTCTCTGAAAGCTGAGAGACCGGGTTTGGTTTCCTTGGAATGAAGGTCAGTGGAGACTGTGGTACCTTGCAGGATATATGGTTTTTATTTACACACATATATACCACCTTATCATAACATGAAGGGATTCGCAGCATCAGCGATCCAATAGATCTTGCTTATCCACAGGGCCAGTGCCAGGCATGTTGGGACCCTTGGGCACCAGCTTGCCCCGGGCCCCGGTGCATGCTCGCGCGTGTGTGCGTACACACACACACACACACCACCTACCTGTCTCTCCTGTCTTTTGTGACTGTGTGCACTGGGCTGCTGTTAACCAAGATGGCGGCTGAGGTTTCAGCCACCATCTTGATTAATGGCCGCCCTCGCAGCCGCAAAAGACAGGAGAGACAGGTAGGTGGAGCCAGCAAACCGGCAGGTGGCTGGGAAGCTCCCTCCTTGCGATCCACAGGAGTACTCTGCCGCGGATCATGGAAGGAGAGCGCTACTCCTCCCCCACCCTATCGAGGGGTCCCTCAGGGGCCCCAGGGGCCATCAGCCAGGGCCCAACTTGGCCGCCCTTTAGCACTGGCCCTGCTTATCCATCAGGCTTGTAAAGAGGTACCCCAAAGCCATGGGGCAGAGAGCAGGCCTCTCTGTGAGGCTTCCTTATTTCCAGCTTCTCTAGACTAGACTAATGACATAAGCCTCTCTTTGGCTCCAGGATGGGGGTGGGGAGGAGGGGCTGTCTCCAGAAAGTGTTCCAATTGGAACAGGATCTCTCTGTGCTATATTACATATGTTAATGGTGGCCACTTGGCAAATCCATTAGTTCACAGACTAGCTTAACAAAGGAAACTAGTCTGACAGGTGGAGTGGGTTTCTTCCCCTGCAGATCCAAAATCAGAGGGCTGGAGATGCGATTAATAGAAATCATCCATCTCAGCCCTCAGTCCCATAAGAATACTGAACAAGATGTCCCAATCGTCTGACTTGGTATATGGCAGCTTGCTATGTTCCTGAGGCTGAAAAGAAGTGAGCAGGAGGCAGTGAGCGAGGTCATGATCTGAAAAGGGCTAGGAAGAAGGAGAAAGAAAAGTAGGGCAAAACCATCTGAGGAACAGCTGTCTGGGACCTGTTGCTCACCCACGTAGCTACAGTCAATCTTTATCGCCGCTCTTCTCTGTGCATCCCCACCATCGGGTGGCATTTCTCTAAGAAAGATTTGTTCTCAGCGTATATTTCTTGCCCCTCTGTTGTGACGTGCTCTTTATGAAGCAGTGAAATGCTTGAATCCATGGGGCCCCAAAAAGTAGAGCGGAGCATTACTTAGTTCTAGCTAACATGGATGGCAGCCTCTCTGCTCCACTTCCCCCAAAGAGTTCCCTTTGGGTCTTGAAACAGGGTGCCATCCCTGCAAAAGAACCCACAAAGACACCTCTTTCCTTTTTGCCTTCATGGTGTGAAGGGATCAAATGATTATCTGGGGAAAGTTTTTCATTTACTAAAATCCTCACGGTTGTAAGCACCTTTTCCCCAAACTCATGCATTTAGGCCTGGGGGGATTAAAAAGGGGGGGAAATGAGGAGAGAAATGGCTTTCTTGTGGCTTCCCACCCAACCCCATGTCCCTCAGCGACACTCCCTGTAAATTAAGTTAAACAATTATACCCGCTAATAAATAAACAAATAAATAAAATGTCTTTCCAAATCTTATTATCACAAGTGGCAGTCTCATTAAGAAAAGGCCAAGCGCTCCTGAAGGAATCGTTTTAGGTAAGTCTCTGTCACATCATATGTGTTGTAACTCTTTACCCATTAGCTGATAATATGAGGGGGGGGCGGGGGCAGGAGAGAAGGTAGTTTGTGCTCTGAATGTCGCATTTCATCCGTTTTCTGTCTTCAGAACGTAAGGGCCCTCTGGGTGCTCAATTTCATTATTAAACCATCAGCATGACAAAGTGGCACAGAGGCGTAATTTTAAAAGACACTGTACAGTGCTCCTTGCTTACATTGTCTCAGAACCTCACCATTCCTCTGTTGACGTCTTGCCCAATGCTCACTCAGAGGTGCTGCTGATGCTTTTCTGGGTCTGGTAAAAAGGCCAGCGTCACAAGGGGCCATTAGACAAAATCAAGGTGGCCACCTCTAAGGGAGAGGGCCTTCTCAGTGGTGGCCCCCAAATTATGGAATGATCTTCCTGACAAGGTGTGCCTGGCGCCAACACTGTTATCTTTTCGGCACCAGGTCAAGACTTTCCTCTTCTCCCAGGCATTTTAACATGTGTCTTTAAATTGTTTTAAATTTTTAAATTGTGTTTTAAATTGTTTTTTAAAAGATGTGTTTTAAATTGTATTTGTTTTTAGTTATTGTAAACCGCCCAGAGAGCTTTGGCTATGGGGCGGTATACAAGTTTAATAAATAAATAAATAAATAACAGGGAGTGCTGGGGGTCGGGAGCCACAGTGGCTGCTTTGATGGATGTTCCTTGTGAACCCCCTCTTCTGGCCATTTCTCCTGAGACCCACACCCATGGCCTTGAAGGGGTGCTCCAGCAGTGGCTTTAAGAACATAAGAAAAGCCTGCTGGATCAGGCCAGTGTCTCATCTCGTCCAGCATCCTGTTCACACAGTGGCCAACCGGATGCCCATGATTGGTCTTGATGCTAGATGGCTATGATTGCTTGATGCTGGCGTGGGCTGTCTCCGTCTGGCTCACTTAGGTTTTCTACCATCACAGACAGCAACACTAGGAACTGGCCCTGACTGAGCAAGCCAGACTTGGCCATGCACCCTAGCAGGCACTACACATGTCCATGCATTGTTGCACACACCGCTACATGGAAGCATTTGTTTGGGTAGCCAGCTGGTGAGCAGTGAGGAGTTGGAGGAGAGAGTGGTGTGTGCCACACATCTGATCTTACACCCCTTAAGCCAGCCTGCTGCCCTTAGGTGAGATGGAGGTCGTTTTATTTATTATTGCATTTATCTTTACATTTATATCTCGCCTTTCCTCCAAGGAGTTCAAAGGTGGCCTATACATGGTTGTCCTCCTCTCCTTTTTATCCTCACAACAACCCTGTGAGGTAGCTTAGTCTGAGAGGCAGTGGCTGGGCTGAGTGGGGATTTGAACCCTAGTCCCTCAGGTGATAGTCCAACATTCTAACCACTTTGCCACACTAGCTTACATTGATTGCTCGAATAGGTCATTCCAAGTAGCCACCGGTAGCCACACTGGCATCGTCCCATTAGCAGTTTCATAAGTTTGCGTTATTAAAAAGTTCTCATGAAAATTTATCAGAATTTTCCTGTGAGTTTCTCCTAATATCTTTGTGTGTTTGAAAATGGTGCTGAGCTACCCACAAAACTGATTTCTGGAGACCAGGTTGTACATAACAGTCTCTGTCTCTGTGTGAATCTCTGTTCCAACATTTCCTGAGTCACATTTTTCAGTTAACATCCTTACTTTGAAAAATGTTGAAATTATTGAAAATATTTTTAAAAAAGTTTGTATGTGGGGGGGGGGAAGGCAACAATAATGAACCCATGATCAGTGTAGCTGGGAAGACTAACAGACCCAAATTACCATGAGCCATACTTGTCCAAAACGGTCAGAAGGAGTATTGCTTCATAATTATTTCAGACTAATGGCAATATTTAACTGTTACTATTTTAATGGGAGCATTTGATCCTGGAAGGCCCAAGAAATTGCATCTACCTTTTAAGCTGCACTGCTGAAACAGCTCACATGCAGATTGTATGCAGACCAATCAACCTCAGCTGGGCTTCAGGAGTGGAAAATATTGTTAATGCTTTTCATGCATGTGAAGATTAAGGCTGCAATCCTACACCCACTTGACCAGGAGTAAGGCAATGAAACTTACTTCTGAGTATAGAATTTCACTGTTAGCACACAGTATTACTCATAGCATCAGTGAAGGGTGTTTTGGTTTTTTTCTCTGTCATTTTCCCACACTATCCATGGATCATGGTGGGAACACCTGAATTTCAAGAGACGTCTGCTGGAGATGACTCAGTCACAGTACTTTTGTCCTCACCAATGTCTTGGACTGCTATGGGATGCAACGTGCACTCTGCAACCAGATTTGTCTTGTACTCTCCACCTCCCAGGGCTAATGTTAAATGTATTCCTCCATGATGCCTGCACAGTTACGACCTAGAATGACCTAATCAAGCAAAAGGGGACGGCAGGGGTAGGGTTAGGGTTAGGGGCCAGATCCTTCTGCTGCTGAGAGTACCGGAGAGCATCTTCCTATGAATCCTGCAAGACTTAGCCCATTTCCACCTGACCTGGGTGTACGGAACCCTGACTGACTCCTGCTACAAAGGCTGCTTCTGCTACTCAGGACCCCTAGAGACCATCCAGGTAGGGTATTGTTTAGGGAATGTTGCTGGGGTGTCAATATTTAGTTTTGGTCAGGTTGTCTATGGGGTGCTTGAGGACTGCTGCAATATTTGGATTTATTTGTAGTACCAATTAATGTTGAAATTAATTCACAGCCCCTTAAAATCTTATGTGTGTTCTTATTTGTGACCTTGCATGTGATGTTATATTGGTGATGATATGAAATTGATAGGTGTAAAACCTGGGTAGCTATTCATGTTTGTCAGGTTTCATAGGGCAATAGGGCTTTCTTTTCTATTTTTCTCCTCTCAAAATTTATTTTTATTATTTTACTTAATTTAAATCACTTTTGGTTTTAATATGATTTTTATGGCTGTTTTCTGCTATAGATTTTCCATTGTAAATGTATGTACTATTTATTAATTGCTGTAAATAAAATTACAATAATATAAGATTTAGTTTTGGAGCTGCGTTCCATTTTTATTTTATTTTTTGCTGTTATGTTCTTGTCTTTTTATCGACAGACCTTACCCTGAATTATCGTTGGGTGGCTTTATTTTATTGCGTATGTGCTAATACGAGACACTTTCATGAGTGCGTTGTTTATATGCCTATTTGAATCTTGTTATGTCTTGCAACTGTTTGGGAAGCTTGCAAAACTCTTTGATGGTGTGAACTGTCTAGAAAGGAGGCAAACAAGTAAACAGTGATTATAGTGGTGGCGAATGGTAGCAGATCCTGTTGCCATTTCAAAAGCACATAGGGAGAAAATGGGCAGCAGAGCACTCCTAACTCGAGGAAGCCAGTATGGAGACGGGCCGAGGCTCAGTGGTACAGCATCTGCTTTACATGCAGGAGATTAATCCCTCGCATCTCCAGTAGGGCTGGGGAGACTCTTGGCTGCAACCTGGAGAGCTGCTGCCAGTCAGTGTAGACAATACTAAGCTAGGTGGACTAATGGTCTAACTCAATATAAGGCAGCTTCTTATGTTCCTATAACTTAGGCTTGTGTAACTTACACTAGTGTAAGTTAACCCTATTCCCCCTGTTCCTGGGAGGCCCTACTGCTAGCTGAGCCAACAGGAGACTGTGGACCAAAGTTTTGACAATTGGGCTCTAGGTCTCATGACCAAGCTGAACAAGGTTTGGAACAGGTGTAAGTTCTTTCTTTGCCCATCCTGCCCCCACCAGCCCCCAGAACACACCTCTCTCTTTTTGTGCCCTTGCAGAGCTGTGAACTGGGGTAAGGGATGTATGCTCAGGGCCGATGTCAAAGGGTGGCCAGGTCAGGCCCTGGCCAAGGGCCCCTGTAGCCCAGAGGGCCCCGAAAGGGCTCCTCATTAGAGTGGGAGAGTAGGGCTCCCCTTCCATGATCCACAGCAGGGTCCTTGCCACAGATCACAGGGAGGGAGTTTCCAGGCCACCCTCCCAATCGCTCACTCCACCTAATTCTCTCTTACCTTTCCTGCTTCATGAGCTGCACGTGCAGGGCTGCCATCAACCGAGATGATGGCAAAGGCTTCTTTAAGGGGTTGATGCCCATACTACCATCTTGGTGCACACACATAGCATACCGCGTATGCATGCTATCAACCAAGATGGCAGTGGGGGCATCAGTCCCTTAAAGGAGCCTCTGCCTCCATCTTGGTTGATGGTAACCCTGCGCGCAGCAGCAAAGACAAAGACAGAAGAGAGGTAGGTGGAACAGGCAGGAGCCATGTGCCTGGGACAGGCTGGTGCCCAAGGGCCCAGTCATGCCTGGTGCCAGCCCTGCATATGCTGGCATATCACTCATCCAGGCTGCTCTAGCCCCAGCTAAGCCAAGAACCCAAGATCTGCCAAATCCAAACTTCCTAATCCGGGTGTTTCTCAGGTTTGGATTGCACAGTAAGAGGTGCAGTTTCAAGGAAGAGAAGCAATTGTAGCCACTACCGGCACTGGAAGGCATGAATGAGCCCCATCTACCCATCCATCCATTGCACAGCCAGCCCAGCTGTGTCTGGGGTGGGGGTATGTTGAAGGCACCAGAGTTCTCTTGGCTGGGGACCTACAAATACTTGCAGTTCACTCTGGGGCAAGCTTTATTTGTCCTGCTACCCACTAAGCCCACTCATTGTTTGGCCCAGAGTCGGAGAAATGAGACAGAGGCGAGGTTTGGTCTAATTCTCATTTTGTTAGTGTGATGGTTACATCCAAAGCGGTATGCTTCATAAACCTGTCTACTGTGACTCACTACTTTCCCTAACTAGCCTATCTATACAGTCTCTGCAGCATGTGGGGAGAGTTGACTCAGCACTAGATCCTGGGTGGGCACCTACATAAGTAGGGAACGTCTTCGCACATAAACGACAGCTCCTCCGGAATTTCACCCTCTGAAAGTCTCTCTTCTCACGCCTTCTCGCACGGGGCGAGAGGGGGCGAGCCTCCGACAACCCATCTGACAGCGGGGCTTCGCTAGGTGATGGTGCGACCTCAGGGAGCAGGAAGCAGGTCGGCGGGGAAGCATTTGAAGTACCAGGTGGGGGTTCCTGTGGGGGTGGGGTTGGCGCACTCGAAGGGTCACTTCCTTCAGGTTCAGGTGAGAAGCTCTCAGGCGGGGCGGGATGCCTCGATGGGGGTGCCGGCTGAGGAAGTCTCCGGGCTGGCAAAGTCCCCCCCTCCTTCAACGCCCCCAGGGACCTCATCCTCTTCTGACTCCTCTCCCTGATCTAACTCCCCTTGCGCCTGGGGAGTAACACTCATATCTAGTGACAGGTTAACTTTCCTTGATTTGCAGGGAATCGATGGGGACTTCCTCCTATGGATGAAAAAAAAAGAGCTTGGGGGTTGGTTTTGAGCTGGTGATTGTAAGAGACAGCTGGTTGGTTGTTGTGGATATTTGGTCTGATCTATCAGGGCTTTTGTAATGTTCTCATAGGATGCACAGAAAAGAACAGCATCTCCAGAGAATGTATAGTGTGAGCCATGTCTCAAAGAGAGATAGCACCTTACATTGTGTTTATGTGGGTACACACACAGACACACACTGATGCACTGATCCCTCCATTCTGAAAATGGGTGCAGGACTCAAACTGGGTTCACTTTTGAAAACAAGAATGTTGGGTATGCTTTAATTTGGATTCCTGCATTGAGCAGGGGGTTGGACTTGATGGCCTTATAGGACCCTTCCAACTCTATGATTCTGAACAAACACAGTAAAATTCATTCCAATGAATGCCAGATTTCAATGGAGATATCACATTGCAGTTTTTTTTAAAAAAAAAAATCTGTCCAGGTCCCCTATGAAAACTGGTGCAAGGGTTGAGCTGACATTCAAACTCAAAATGCAGAATTGGGGTCAGAGTGTTCCAAATGTCATCCCAGTATCTCAGCGTTCAACAGTTATTGTGTTACAAACAAAGCAACAAATGGAATGTCGAACCATCAAATCAAATGAAAGGTCTCACTTTGCTCGGCAGAAATCCAAGAAACAGATAAAACATTACAGAGTGCAATATCTCTATAACTTGCAACTTATAAGTTTTTCTTATATTTGTCATCATCTGAAAAGACATGGTCTGGCGAAAGATTTCTTACAAGCAAAATTGTGCACAAAGGGTTGGATCCAAAGGGGCCCTTCTGAACAGAGTTTCTGTGCCAGTCAAAGGCAGGTAATGGGCCACTAGCTAGCCATCCATGCCTTACACGAAGCGTGGGTACCTTTGGCCTTCCATATGTTTCTGAAATGCAACCCCTGCCAACCCTGGCCACTGGCCATGCCGGCATGGTGCCTCTGAGCACACGCTCAGGCTTCAAATTTGTGATCTTTAGCAGAACCAAACTTTCACAACCTTTTCCATAAAAGTCTCTTCCTGGTCTCCTCCAGCATTCTTTTTCAGCAACCAAATTTTGCGGGGAGAAGACTTTTTAGTCGTTGCTTTTGTTAAGAACATAAGAAGATCTGGATCAGATTAAAGGCTCATCTCATCCACTATCCAGTTCTCAGAATGGCCAACCAGATGCCTGCAAGCAGGACATGAGTGCAAGAGCACTCTCACCACTTGGTCTCACCAACCACTGGTTTTCAGAAGCTTGCCACCTCTGATACTGGAAGTAACCAGCCATCATGGCTGGTAGTTTTGAAAACTGGAGACACTTGCCAGCCTCCTGCAAATCACCAATCTGTAGATACCAATCTACCTTCTGCCTACCCCTGCCCTACACAACATTGACTAATCCCAACATAGACATCTCTCCTCTTCACCACCCCCAGTTTTATTCCTACTTGTAGCCAGCCCAGCTGTGCCACAAAACCCACGACTTGAGCTGCAAAACTTTGCTGACTGAGCAGCCCATTTTAGGCAATGAACCCTTTGCATCTCTCCCTTATTAAGGTACATATTCTAACAGTGGAAATTCCAGATGCTTTTGTCACGGCTGTCTGAGCTTATGCACTAAGCTGTCGACAATCTGTTGAGGATATCGTTTTGTTTTAAGACCATTAAAGTGTGATTCTCTCTTTTAACTTTGGCTTGAGATGCTCAGATAAAAGAAAATAAAGATGCAATCAGTTCCTTTGTAAACCTTGCCTGCTTTGCATCTATCAAGGCAGCGCAGGCTCTCCAGAATGGGAGGCCACAATCTCTGCAAGCCTGTTCATCCTGCTTCTTGAGAAGGAAGCCTAAGCATTTTTGTATCTACAATTCTGAAGACGCAGCAGGTTCGAAATAAATGTTCTAATTCCTTCTCAATTTACTTTGCATAATATATTGATGTTGGGGAGGGGGAGAAACTACCAGGAGTGGACTCGTAGCAACTGCAAAGTGGAATAACACGATGTGTGATGATAAGAGGAAGCCTGATCAGCGACAATGCACCATGATTATGTATAAAAACCCAACTACCCAAGTTCACGGCATGATCCAAATTAACATAGACTAATCGACACATCCGAGAGTTGCACTAGCAATCATTGTGCCCTGGAAATGGTGTGAAGTGAATCCAAAATATATTACCAGGACACTGAAGGATGTGTGATTTTTTTATAGGTTATGGGGAAAGGGAGAAGACTTCCTCTCCCCTTTTATATTATAAAGTAGAAACATAGAACATGTCAGCAAACCATATTTATGTCAGGCTCCCTGAATCTCAAATCATGAACCCTGTGGTAAGACACAGGTTCCTTACTCCCTGAGTCACCAGGAATGCTTGTCAGAGGAGAAAACTACAGACTGGAAAATTATAATCACAACATCTACCCCCCACCCCCGGGTCTTGGGAATCAGGTGATCCAAGAGCCAATCTCATTTTATCTTGAGGGGCCAACACTCAGTAGGCCAGCTTTGCATGCAGAAGGTTTCAGGTCCAATCCCAGGTCTCTCCAGGAAGGGCTGGGAAATGCCGTGTCTTAAATCCTGGAGACCCACTTCGAGTCAGTGAAGAGAATACTGTGCTAGATGGACCAATGGTCTGGGTCAGCATAAGACAGCTTCCTAGTTTTCTACTGACTTCTGTAAATCTGCTCTTGTCTCTTAAGTCTGAGTAATATATCACTGACCTCTCTGAACCTCAGTTTCATAGGAAGCAGCCTTACACATTTGTCAATCTACATTAATATTGCCTACGCAATGACTGGTAGAATTTTCCAGGGTTTCTAGACAGGAGCCTTACTTGGAGATGTCAGGGATTGATATAAAGTCAGAGCACCCTAGCGAGGGAGCCTGCTCCACGAGCTAGAGAAGGCCCCAGCTGACAAAGCGTCAAGGCAAGTTAAGCAGCAGAGCGAAAAGAGGGTAAGTAGCTCCCATTTATTCCATTATTTAATTGAAGTAAAACAGCTCAGAGCAATAACTAATAAGGGCAGCCCAAGGTCACCCTGAGCTAGGAGCCAAATCCTGAAAGAACCTATATCTTAGGAGACAGATCCTAGGAGAAGGAAGCATATAGAAAGCTAGTTTTCAACACCACCCTAGCAGGAAAGCTTCAGGGGACACTGTAAACAAGGCTAAATTCCAGTCGGAGAGAAGGGGGGAAAGGAAACTCCACCGATACATACAGGGAGAGAGTCAGCTCAGTCCTTGCTAAAAAGGGCAGCTTCAGCCTTCCTGAAACACAACCACAAGCTCTGTTTCCCTAGGTTAAAGAAAGGTCAGGCTGTTCTAGGTGGGAAAACAACAAACACAAAAGACTTGCCTGGAAGGCGCAGCCCCTTGCTGAGATTAAAAGCAGCCAAAAGCTTAAACAGCCCCGCCCCTCGCTCAGGAAGGAAGCCTGAGAGAATACTAAAGAGTTAAGCCCCAGCTGATAGCCATCAGCCTCAAGTAACACATCATTGGCTGGCAGCAGTAGCTGGGAGGAACCAGCCACACATATAAAGTCAGAGCACCCTAGCGAGGGAGCCTGCTCCACGAGCTAGAGGGAGCCCCAGCTCACAAAGCGTCAAGGCGAGTTAAGCAGCAGAGCGAGTTCGGCAGCAGGGCGAGGAGGCCAGGGCCCCCCACTCTGCCCGTCTGTTCCCTGACCTCAACTAAACCGCAGTCTCCAACCCATTGACATAATAAACCTTAAACAAAACTATGCAGGTAAGAAGCCAGCAGGGGTGTGGGAGCTTTCCAGTGTCCTGTTGGACAGAAGTCGTGGGTATGCTCTCGGTGCAATGAGCTCCTGGCTCTCCGGGAACGACTTCATTTCCTTGAGGCCAAGGTGGCGGACCTGGAAAAGCTGAGAGAGGCAGAGAGGTGTGTGGAGGAGGCCTTCAGGGACGTTATAGCTGTGTCCCACTCCAACGATGATAGCTCTCCTGCTATCATGGACAGCGATGGTCTCGGGGAAGGAGAGCATCCAGCTGAGGAAGAGGGAAACGATCCCTTAGAAGGGACCCATTCCTTGGGGGATGAGCAGCTATCCTCTCGTGCCGAGGATATATCTCCAGGGGGTGGAGGGATCCTTGTAGTGAGTGATTCAATCATTAGGAACATAGACAGTGGGGTGTGTGATGGGCGTGTAGACCGCAAGGTGTTTTGCCTGCCTGGTGCGAAGGTTGCGGATATCGCCCGTTGTTTAGATAGTTTGTTAGACAGTGCTGGGAAGGAGTCAGTGGTCGTGGTGCACGTTGGCACCAACGACATGGGGAAATGCAGCCTTGAGGTCCTGGAAGCAAAATTTAGGTTGCTAGGTAGGATGCTGAAAGCCAGGACCTCCAAGGTGGCTTTCTCTGAAATGCTACCGGTTCCACGCACAGGACCAGCCAGACAGGCCCAGCTTCGCAGTCTCAATGCGTGGATGAGACGATGGTGTCGGGTGGAAGGGTTTGGATTTGTTAGGTACTGGGGAACATTTTGGGACAAGCCGGGCCTGTACAAAAGGGACGGGCTCCACTTGAACCAGAATGGAACCAGACTGCTGGCACTTAAAATTAAAAAGGTGGCAGAGCAGCTTTTAAACTGACTAAGGGGGGAAACCCGACAGGAGCTGAGAAAGGTCCGGTTCGGAATAAACCTCCCCCCTGGGATAAAAACCAAAGAAATGATGAAATTTTAAAAGGGGTAGGCCTAGAAGTAGGCATTGTGAGAGCATGGGCACAGGATATAAATTCAGAAGAGCAAAATTACCACAGGCCTAACCACAAGTGCCAAAGACACTTGAAGAGAGACACTGCTTACAAGTGCCTGTACGCTAATGCTAGGAGCCTGCAAACCAAGATGGGAGAACTGGAGTGCTTGGTCTTAGAGGAGAGCACTGATATAGTGAGCATAACGGAGACCTGGTGGAATGGAGAAAACCCGTGGGATACGGTTATCCCTGGATATAAACTATATTGGAAGGACAGGGAAGGACGTATTGGTGGCGGAGTCGCTCTATACGTGAAAGAAGGCATTGAATCCACCAAGCTCGAAACCCCAAAAGAGGCAGACTCCTCCACAGAATCGTTGTGGGTGGTGATACGATGACCCAGGAGGGACTTAATACTGGGAACGATCTATCGTCCCCCTGATCAAAATGCTCAGGGAGACCTTGAGATGAGATATGAAATTGAGGAAGCATCCAAACTAGGAAATGTGGTAGTAATGGGTGACTTCAACTACCCGGACACAGACTGGCTGCATATGTGTTCCAGTCATGACAAAGAAGCAAAGTTTCTAGATATTCTAAATGACTATGCCCTAGACCAGTTGGTCATGGAACCGACCAGAGTTAAGTCTAACCCTAGACTTAATCCTCAGTGGGGACCGGGACCTGGTGCAAGATGTAAGTGTTGTTGAACCGATTGGGAGCAGTGACCACAGTGCTATTAAATTAAACATACATGTAAATGGCCAATTGCCAAGAAAATCCAACACGGTCACATTTGACTTCAAAAGAGGAAACTTCACAAAAATGAGGGGATTGGTAAAAAGAAAGCTGAAAAACAAAGTCCAGAGGGTCACATCACTCGAAAATGCTTGGAACTTGTTTAAAAACACTATATTAGAAGCTCAACTGGAGTGCATACCGCAGACCAGAAAAGGTACCGCCAGGGCCAAGAAGATGCCAGCATGGTTAACGAGCAAAGTCAAGGAAGCTCTTAGAGGCAAAAAGTCTTCCTTCAAAAAATGGAAGTCTTGTACAAATGAAGAAAATAAAAAAGAACACAAACTCTGGCAAAAGAAATGCAAGAAGACAATAAGGGATGCTAAAAAAGAATTTGAGGAGCACATTGCTAAGAACATAAAAACCAACAACAAAAAATTCTATAAATACATTCAAAGCAGGAGACCATCAAGGGAGACGATTGGACCCCTGGATGATAAGGGAGTCAAAGGTGTACTAAAGAACGATAAGGAGATTGCAGAGAAGCTAAATGAATTCTTTGCATCTGTCTTCACAGTGGAAGATATAGGGCAGATCCCTGAACCTGAACTAACATTTGCAGGAAGGGATTCTGAGGAACTGAGACAAATAGTGGTAACGAGAGAGGAAGTTCTAAGCTTAATGGACAATATAAAAACTGACAAATCACCGGGCCCGCATGGCATCCACCCGAGAGTTCTCAAAGAACTCAAAGGTGAAATTGCTGATCTGCTAACTAAAATATGTAACTTGTCCCTAGGGTCCTCCTCCGTGCCTGAGGACTGGAAAGTGGCAAATGTAACGCCAATCTTCAAAAAGGGATCCAGAGGGGATCCCGGAAATTACAGGCCAGTTAGCTTAACTTCTGTCCCTGGAAAACTGGTAGAAACTATTATTAAAGCTAGATTAACTAAGCACATAAAAGAACAAGCCTTGCTGAAGCAGAGCCAGCATGGCTTCTGCAAGGGAAAGTCCTGTCTCAGTAACCTATTAGAATTCTTTGAGAGTGTCATATAGATAGAGGTGATCCAGTGGACATAGTGTACTTAGACTTTCAAAAAGCGTTTGACAAGGTACCTCACCAAAGGCTTCTGAGGAAGCTTAGCAGTCATGGAATAAGAGGAGAGGTCCTCTTGTGGATAAGAAATTGGTTAAGAAGCAGAAAGCAGAGAGTAGGAATAAATGGACAGTTCTCCCAATGGAGGGCTGTAGAAAGTGGAGTCCCTCAAGGATCGGTATTGGGACCTGTACTTTTCAACTTGTTCATTAATGACCTAGAATTAGGAGTGAGCAGTGAAGTGGCCAAGTTTGCTGATGACACTAAATTGTTCAGGGTTGTTAAAACAAAAAGGGATTGCGAAGAGCTCCAAAAAGACCTCTCCAAACTGAGTGAATGGGCGGAAAAATAGCAAATGCAATTCAATATAAACAAGTGTAAAATTATGCATATTGGAGCAAAAAATCTTAATTTCACATATATGCTCATGGGGTCTGAACTGGCGGTGACCGACCAGGAGAGAGACCTTGGGGTTGTAGTGGACAGCACGATGAAAATGTCGACCCAGTGTGCGGCAGCTGTGAAAAAGGCAAATTCCATGCTAGCGATAATTAGGAAAGGTATTGAAAATAAAACAGCCGATATCATAATGCCGTTGTATAAATCTATGGTGCGGCCACATTTGGAATACTGTGTACAGTTCTGGTCGCCTCATCTCAAAAAGGATATTATAGAGTTGGAAAAGGTTCAGAAGAGGACAACCAGAATGATCAAGGGGATGGAGTGACTCCCTTACGAGGAAAGGTTGCAGCATTTGGGGCTTTTTAGTTGAGAGAAAAGGCGGGTCAGAGGAGACATGATAGAAGTGTATAAAATTATGCATGGCATTGAAAAAGTGGATAGAGAAAAGTTCTTCTCCCTCTCTCATAATACTAGAACTCGTGGACATTCAAAGAAGCTGAATGTTGGAAGATTCAGGACAGACAAAAGGAAGTACTTCTTTACTCAGCGCATAGATGGAATTTGCTCCCACAAGATGCAGTAATGGCCACCAGCTTGGATGGCTTTAAAAGAAGATTAGACAAATTCATGGAGGACAGGGCTATCAATGGCTACTAGCTGTGATGGCTGTGCTCTGCCACCCTAGTCAGAGGCAGCATGCTTCTGAAAACCAGTTGCCGGAAGCCTCAGGAGGGGAGAGTGTTCTTGCACTCGGGTCCTGCTTGCGGGCTTCCCCCAGGCACCTGGTTGGCCACTGTGAGAACAGGATGCTGGACTAGATGGGCCACTGGCCTGATCCAGCAGGCTCTTCTTATGTTCTTATGAACCTGGGACATTGTCATGCAAAGCAAGTGCTCTTCCACTGAGCTATGGCCCATTCCTTAAACTATAGTCCTTCCTTTGTTGCATGCAAACTACCTGCCATCCTGGCTTCCTTAATGCCTTCTTACCTGCTTTAGCCATGAATGCTGATCTGCTGTCTCCTGGTCAAGCCCTGGTACTGTCAAGCCCTTACGCCACTGGCAGCTGGTTGCTCTGTGTCGGTGGGGCACTGGAATCCACTCCAGGCTTTAGTCTGGACTTTCAGGGAGCTGCCAGTGTGCTGAAGGCTTGGATATAGGTGCCTAATACTACACTTGTCTTCCCAATAATTTAGATAGCCAGCCATTTTTGTGTTCATTGGTCAGTTCTTTTTCATTCAGTTGCCCTACTTCATCCAACTTACAAAAATGTCCTTGGCTTCCTTTGAAATTTCTCAGGTGCTTTACCTTAAGAGCTATTTCCATGGGCCCTTGAAACTTTACTTTTCATTAAACTGAGTGATAGCCTAGTGATGTGCATAAGCCCCCACCCCAAAAAATCCCACTAGCCTTAACAGGTATATTTTTGCTATGACATTACTTGGATGTGTTTTGCCTGGAGATGAGCCCCCTAGATTCACTTAGACTTTTGCTTGAGTTGAGGATGAAGTCAACATGTCATAAAGGATGCATGTCAAAGAAAAGTATATGGTGGTGGCTGTGCATGGATTCACGACTGCCACAAGACATTTTGCTGCCTGGAAGGGAAAAATGGTACACCCCTTTCCTAAATTCCTTACACATAAACTGACTAAGTTAATAGTTGAATCTTACTTCAGCACAGGCAACATGACAGAATCCGCCATTGCAGTGGAGGACAAAAGACCTCTGTCCTCCTAGACCTCTTCACTGTTTGCTTACCTTTGCACCGGGGCCCTAATCATTACCAGCTCAAGCAAATGCTGTGATGAATCATCATGCATCACATGAGAAAAGTCATAATGTTTGTGTGCCCACTAATCCTGCTGAAGTGTTGGCCAGGGATGACTGCTTCTCTGCTTCATCTCTCAGTTAGAGGCCTTTCACAATGTCACAGTCTGTGACACAGTTGGGGATTGTGTTTAGGCAGGACATATCAGTTCAGGCCATCAACAAACACTGGGGTGCACTCACAAAGATGGGAATGACTTAGAGGGAGTGTCTCGGAGGGTTTACTAATGGGGCCAACACGTACTCTTCCCTAGTATCCACTGCCTGAGGCAGCTCCCACGCTCTGCCTAATTTGTCCCACATCAATGTTCAATGTGGATGGCAATGGACAGCACACGGAAAGGCATGAAAACTGAAGAAGTCCAGGGAAACAATCTATTCCTTTGCAAAAGTGGAAAGCTGTGAAAGTGCCAAATGTTCAGATTTCAAGGACTTAGCAATTTATGACCATTAACTCACACCTAATTCATATGTGTACATCAGTTGATTTCTCTACACCTCATTTCTATATACTGGCTGCCCAACATGAGAATTTGCTCCAGTGGAGAAGATATGAAAGTCTCATCTGCGGTGTTTGATTTATGACACTCTATTCATGCTGGCAAGACATCACTAGATGTTGTGATCCATCACATTTGTGTATTAATCAGTTCTGGGGTGTATAGTAACAAAACACTGTATAAATCCATTCAGGGGTGTACAGCAACACCCTTTCCCCAAGTTTCTTAGAACAGTGTACAAGATTCTCCCCCATTTTATTCTCTCAGCAACCCTATGCATGCAAATACACAGAGGAGAGAGAAGTTGAAATTTTCTTTTTAAAGAAGGAGGGGAACTTTTTTAGAACCAGCTGTGCCTTGGAAACACTTGTGTTTGAGAGGAAGCAAAACAGATGAAACAGCTACACAACCTGGTTGAGCTGTAAAATCTCAGTCCAGTAACCCACAGTTATTGGGCCAAAAATGAGCTATATGCTTTAATGCACCCTTCTTATTTTGTGTTGTAAAGGAAAACTTATAAGATTTGTTACATCTGGACCTGGAAACTGTGGTTTAATCTCTGACTACAAACCAAAGCAACAGGCCATGATCAAACCATGGTTAATAGTCAGAGGTTAAACCACAATTCCCTGGTTCAGATGTAACTGGAAATTATGATTTAATGAACCACGGATGGGAAAGAAGAGGTAAAAGGTGTGGCTATCAGACTCTCCTGTTGCACATTTTGTTTGCAAATGATTTGCATGTTAGTGAACAGTATTTAAAAATGCAACACAAACAAATTACCTGATTCTTCCTAATGAGAAAATCGTTCCGATATTAAGTCTGAAGAGCAAGGGATTCTTAGTCTCTGGCTTCTTGTGAATTCTGTAAACAGAGGTCTTGGATACCTGGAGGAGAAAATATATGCATTTTGGGGAAATCTTTTAACATTGGTGGAAAACCACTCACTCTGGGCCATTGAGGACCAATCACCTGTTCATTTTTTCCCTTTGTCCTAATTAAATTAATTAAGTTAACTTCCAAAGTGGTGTTAAGAAGCAATGCCCTGGGTGATTAACTGTTCCCATATCAAAGTGTTTTCACAAACACATTTACTCTGATTAGTGTACACATTATTATGTAATTAAATACCACACACAGAGGAATTTATTAGGGCCTCTTTGTCTCTGAACAAATAAAGCAGCCCTCAGATTCTTGGGGAAAAAACACAATAAGACCCTTCTTCTGAACATGAGGAATGAGCAAGTTGGCCGCTGAATCATAGTGCTGTTGTTTTTCAGGTGTGCAGCTATTGTTGAGGTGTTTACCGTGACAAACACAACTGTCAAGAAATGTGATGCCAAAAATAATTACAAACGGTGAAGACCAATGTAATATTTGAGTAGATTATTCTAGGTTCGATTACTGCAATATGTTCTATGCGGGGCTGCCTTGGGAGGCAGTTTGGAAACTACAGCTGCTTCAGAATTCAGCAGCCAGATTACAGACTGGGCCCAGAAGGTTGGAGGATATTCCACCAATTCTGGCCTCACTTCACTGTCTACTGATTCGTTTCCAGGGTCAATTCAAAGTATGGGTTTGTCCTAATGTGACTCAGGACCCTGCCACCCTGGGCTCTTCAGGAGGAAACTGTCAGACATTTAACAACAACAACAATAATAACACATGTCTCAAGGGCTTTTTCTCCCCACATTAAATGGCCTGGACCCCACTAGGGTCTTCACCATCAGAGCCCTTTCTCTGTGTGACTCATCTGATGGCTGCCCCAGAATGGGCTTTTTTTTTCCAGTGGTGGCCCCTGGTCTGTCAAATACTTCCCCTGGGAGACATCCCTCATACCATCATTGTCAGTTTTTAGGCATGAGGTGCAGACATCTTTTGTTTACCCAATCCTTTAGGGGTTAAGTTGGCCTCTTCTTGCATGTACCCGTCTTAAGATATTGTTGGATGAGCAATTTAGGATTTTGCATTGTACATCATTTTTTAATTAGGCTTGTGATTGATTTTATCTGTCTGCATTTTATGTTAAGTCGCTTTGAGACATTTTTCTTTCTATAAAGTGGCTAACAAATACTATTATTATTATAATTAGTATTAGTATTATAAGAGCAATAGAGGCTGTTCAGAAGGAATTATTTATTATGACATTTATATCCTACCTTTCCTCCATGGAGCTGAAGGTGGCAGACATCAGGGGTGGGGAATCTTTTTGCCACCATAGGCCAGATCCTTAGCAGGAATTGCCTCATGGGTCAAATCCGACAGGGAGCCATCCTCGTGTCAAAACTGCTTGTGCTTCACAAGATCAAAAACCTTTTCTAAATTGGGTTGACTTGAAAGGGAAAAAATGGGGAAGCTTGGAGTAGTCTTTAAGAGAGCCCCCATGCACCCGTCTGAGCAAATAAGAGCACAGGAGCTGTCTCAAAGCCTTTGCAAAGAGATACTCTTTGAAGTATCTCTCATGCACAAGCAGCTGCAAAGAGTGCTTTTGCACAGGGCTTTAATCGCCACTCAGTTGTTGAGCGGGGATTAAATCCTGATGCCTTGACTGTGCAAGCTAGGGAACAGGATCGCTCAGCCAAGACAGGATTAAAGCCCATCCTCCTGCCCATCAGCTGCTATCACTAGTGACACCAGCTGGTGGGTGGGTGGACATGGCTTGGGGAAAATGACCTCAGGGGCCAAATGGGGGCCCCTAAAGGTCCATGATTAACCTGGAGGCTGGAGGTTCCAATCCCTGTCACACATAGTTGATGTGGTACATAGCATCCTCCGCATTTCATCCTCACAACAACCCTGTGAGGTAAGTTAGGCTGAGAGACTGTGACTGGCCCACTAAGCTTCATGGCTGGCTGAGGATCTGAACCATGATCTCCCAGATCCTTGTACAGCCACAATATGTGTTCCGTTCACATATCTCTTTCACTCCAAGACTGAGTTCTGGGGTGAGGGAAGCCACGACATTCAGAGGCTAGGCGGCAGATGCCGGAAAGGTGCTAGGGGCAGGCCAGGCCAGTTTTGGGGAACAAGAGATAGATGCATAATATCCATCCCCTGTTCCAGGCCTGCTCATGACCCGAAGATAACTGGGGGATGTACAGCTCCAACCAATCTTGGACTGCTGTTGTGTAATGCCAGGTCTGTGGTACAGAAAACATCTCTCATCCATGACATGATCATGGATGAGAACGCAGACCTGATATGCATTACAGAGACATGGCTGGACGAGGCCTCAGCTCCTGTGCTTGGGGCCATGTGTCCAGCCGGTTTCCAGTACGCGCAGCAGCCGAGGATTGGTAGACGGGGAGGAGGAGTGGCAGTTATATATCGGGGGTCCTTGATTTTTGCCAGACCCCCTCTCCACGAGACCAAGTTTGTTGATTGCATATACTGGAGGTTGGGCCCTAAGGGCAGTTTAGGGATTCTCCTTGTGTACCGCCCGCCCCGCTGCACAGCTGACTCCCTGACCGAGGTGCTGGAGGTTATCTCGGCTGTGTGGGTTCTCTCCCCCAACCTTTTGGTTCTGGGGGATTTTAACCTGCATGCCAAGACGGATCTCATAGGAGCCCCTCGGGATTTCATGGAAACCATGACTTCCTGGGAACTGCACCTTAGTAATTGTGGGCCCACCCATGTAGCTGGTCATGCTCTCGACCTTGTATTTGTCTCTGGAGGGGGTGGCAGTGCTCTGAAAATGGGGGCTATTTCTTCGAACCCCGTGTCATGGTCAGATCACTATCTGGTGAAAATGGACCTCTTATTGCCACACACCCTCCGCAGGGGACAGGGACCGATTCGGATGGTCTGCCCCAGACGCCTGATGGAGCCAATTGGATTCCTGAATGCGCTGGGAGATTTGGAGCTGTCTGAAGGCCGCCCGGTTGAAACCTTGGTGACAGAGTGGAATAGGGAGCTCACCGGGGCAATAGACCGGGTGGCTCCGAAACGTCCTCTCCCCCTGAATAGAACTCAGACCGCACCATGGTATACACCACGGTTGCGGGGTTTGAGGCAGGAGGTGAGACGGCTAGAACGCCGGTGGTGGAAGTCTCGCTCCGAGGACGATCGGACACTGGTTAGAGCAGCAATAGCAGCCTACCAAGTGGCAACAAAGGCAGCAAAGAAGGGCTTCTTTGCTGCCTCTATTGCATCCGCAGAATGTTGTCCCAGGAGGTTGTTCCAAGTGGTCCGAAGCCTGGACGGTCCAGCTGCCCAGGAACCCATGGAGCACTCTAAAGCCTCCTGTGACGCATTTGCAAAACATTTTGCTGATAAAATCGATCACCTGAAGAGTGTAATTCCGCACACCGTGGACACAGGAAGCGGGCCAGAGGCAATCAGTTGCAATCCGGTCCGGTGGGATTGGTTTCAGCCTCTTCCCTCTGAGGAAGTGGACAAGGTGCTCTCTACTGTGAGACCGACCACTTGTTTGTTTGACCCTTGCCCCACGTGGCTCATTGTAGGCTGCAAAGAGAGACTGAGCAAAGGGATCATGGCAGTGGTAAATACTTCCTTGGAAGAGGGTGCATTGCCATCCGCCCTCAAGGAGGCAGTAATAAAGCCCATCTTGAAAAAACCCTCCTTGGATCCCCAAGATTTAAACAACTTTCACCCAGTCTCCAATTTACCATTCTTGGGCAAGGTGATCGAACGTGTGGTGGCCAAACAGCTACAGACACACTTGGAGGAAACAGATTACTTAGATCCATTCCAATCGGGCTTCAGGACTGGATATGGAACTGAAACAGCCTTGGTCGCTCTGGTGGATGATTTAAGGAGGGCGTTGGATAGGGGAGAACACTCCTTCCTCGTCCTCCTGGATCTCTCAGCGGCTTTCGATACCGTTGACCACGGTATCCTCCTGGATCGCCTGGAGGGAATGGGAATTGGGGGCACTGTTTTACGGTGGTTCCGTTCCTATCTCTCTGACAGGCACCAGAGGGTGGCATTGGGAGATGAGGTTTCAGACCCTTGGCCTCTCAATTGTGGTGTGCCACAGGGTTCTATCCTCTCTCCCATGCTGTTTAACATCTATGTAAAGCCGCTGGGAGCTATCATCAGGAGATTTGGGTTGCAGTGTCACCAATATGCGGATGACACTCAGCTCTATCTCTCATTTAAGTTCTCACCGGAGTTGGCTGTGGAGACTATTTCCAAGTGCCTGGAGTCTGTAAGTGAATGGATGGGAGGAAACAGGCTGAAACTGAACCCTGACAAGACCGAGGTACTGCTTGTGGGAGATAAGAGAAGGATAGGAGATATTGACCTGACGCTGAACGGGGTTAGATTGCCTCTGAAGGACCAGGTTCGCAGCCTCGGGGTCATTCTTGACTCCCAGCTGTCCATGGAGGCTCAGGTGTCAGCGGTGAGCCGGGCAGCTTGGTATCAATTACGTCTGATACAGAGGCTGCAACCCTACCTTCCGGTCCATCTGCTCCCACGGGTGGTGCATGCCCTGGTCTCCTCTCGCTTAGACTACTGTAATGCGCTCTACGTGGGGCTACCCTTGAAGACGGTCCGGAAATTACAACTGGTACAGAATGCGGCGGCACGGTTGATTAAAAACAGCTGCCGCCGGGATCATATCACCCCAGTGCTGGAAGATCTGCACTGGCTACCAGTTGTGTACCGAGCCCAATTCAAGGTGTTGGTGTTAACCTTTAAAGCCCTATACGGTGTTGGTCCAGTTTATCTAAAGGAGCGCCTCCAGCATCACCAAATATGCCACCTGACGAGATCTGCCTCACAAGACCTTCTCTCGGTCCCACCAGTTAAGACAGCTAGGCTGGTGCGGACCACAGAGAGGGCATTCTCAGTTGTGGCCCCCAGCCTCTGGAACTCTCTGCCATATGACCTTCGCCATGCCCCCTCCCTGGTAGGTTTCCACCAAGGATTGAAAACTTGGTTGTTTCAGCGGGCATACAAGTCTCCTAGATAATTTTAGTTTACAGTGTATAGATGTAGGTTGGTGGATTATAATTGTTTTATATGTTAAAACTGTATTATATGTTGTATTTTTAATTATGTACACCGCCTAGAGTGGCCGTTCATTCGGCCAGATAGGCGGCCTAAAAATAAAATTTTATTATTATTATTATTATCTCACCAACCAACTAAAGAACCTGGCCCTGCAAGTTTGCAGCAAAAGATAGATATGGATAGCACTGATTGGCAAATGCCCATGGCATCACCAAGTACCTGTCACTCCTCAAAACATAAGACTATAAGACCAATGACCCATCTAGTGCAGAATCCTGTTCTCTTGGTGGCCAACCAGATGCCTATGGAAAGGCTGTGAGCAGAACTGGAGTGCAATTGTGCCCCTCCCCTTGAGCTTTCTAGCAACTGATATTAAGAGGCATACTGCCTCCAATAGTGGATGTAGTGTGTGGCCTTTTGATATTCTTATCCTCCATAGATGTGTCTAATCCTCTTTTAAAGCCATTGAAATTGGTGGCCATCACAGAGGCATTCTGCAACATCTCATTGATGCAATAATAGTGTATTAGTGGTGGATTTGTACTAGATTGTCCACACATCATTCCTCTTGATTAGTTGTTTTGTGATGCTCCCCCGGTGTTACTGCATCATTGCCATCTCGAGGGGCTACAGTGCCACAAAAGGAGGAAAGAAAATATACTGGAATATTTGTGGTATAAAAAGTTACAGGATTTCAGCAGGAAGCTATGGGGCATACAGTGGTTGGAAAAGGAGCAGTAAGCCACCCCAAAACCTTTTACAGGCACAAACAGGATTAAAAGTGGGATCATGTGGCACTGCCTTAATACTGTTTTGAGCATGAATCACCCTGAGAACTTCTGGAGATGCCCTTCATTACAGAGTTCTTGTAAGGACCAACTTGGAATGGAAATATTTCAAGAGAAGGACATAGAAAGTTGCTGGTTTCTCAGCAAAGTCGCTGGAGAGGTTCAGCAGCCCTATTTCTCTCCTTCTTCTATAGCCTGATGGAGTGACTACTGAGAAATGACAGTTGCTGACCTTCCAGCAGAGCTGACAGAGAAGCTGTATGTGCTGAAGAGCACCATTCTTTTTAAGTCCAATGTTCAGTCTGAGAGTCTCAATCCTTATGCAGTCAAAGTGGCACCAGTCAGGCACAAGAGTGGCTCAGGGATACCCTGTGGTTTGCAGAAGTACAGAAAATATTTACGGGGGGGGACCCTAAGTGGAGGGCCCAAAACATATGAGGACTTGCTGTAATCAGTGGGCATGGAATGCTGATTGAGTGTTGGAGGGGGCATTGAAAATGTGGGGGGAGGTGGAATGGAAAGAAGAACCCGGAATCCTGCAACACTTTGTTACAGGTCTCACTTTTTGAACTAGTAATATATACCTATCAGCACAGGTGTGATTTGCACCCAGTGGCCCAATCCCACCATGAGATAGTATCACCATGTTCTGCATTAGCTGCAGTCCTCAAATTTATATTTATTTATTTATTTATTTATTTATTTATTTATTTATTTATATACGGCCTTTCCTCCAAGGAGCTCAAGGTGGCATGCAAACATGGTTCTCCTCGTCCCCATTTTATCTTCACAAGAACCCTGTAAGGTAGGTTAGGCTGAGAGACAGTGACTGGCCCAAGGTCACCCAGTGAGCTTCATGGCTGAGAGCAGCTCTGAACCCTGGTCTCCTAGGTCCCAATCCAACAATCTAATTGCTACACCACACTGGCTCAGTGTGGGAAGCCTTCTTCTCAATGTGAGAAGAAGCCGCACATTGAGCACGTTCTAGCCCTAAGAGGTTCAAACATGAACAACAGCAGCCAAAAATGGTATCATCTTCCTTGTTGTGTGAGGCAGTGGAAAAAGCACTCTTGGTTCTGGAGTTACTGGCATAGTGATAGACCCAGCAGCATTCCAAATTGGCATATTTGAGTAACAGGGAGACAGGAACCCTATCAATAATAGATTTTGCTTCCCACCCAAGGATGACTTTCTTCTTCTTCTTCTTCTTCTTCTTCTTCTTCTTCTTCTTCTTCTTATTATTATTATTATTATCCACACTTCACCAGTAGGTCCCACAGAGACTTACAGATACTTAAAATACAATATTAAAAAGAATTAAAACACGTTTCATTCACAGGAACAGGGTGGATCCTAAAAACATACATCTCAAGTGCCGAAGGCCAGGGTAAAGAGGTGTGTCTTTAGCATTCACCAAAAACTGTCCAGCGAAGGTGCCAAATGCTCCCTGGGGGAGGGAATTCCACAACTTAGGGGCTGCCACAGAGAAAGCCCTTTCCTGGGCCACCATCCCTCCAAAACAAGTGAGGATAGCAGAACTGCCAAGAAGGCCTCCTCTGCTGATGTCACCACCCAAGAAGGTCTGTAGGGAAGGAGACAGTCTCTCAGGTATTTGGGCCTGAATCGTTCAGAGCTTTATACACAAGTGTAAGCACCTTAAAATGGGCCCAGAAATGAACCCATGCAGCTGTTTTAAAACAGGGTTATATGAGTTCTAAAAGCAACCCCAGCCAATAATCTGGATGCTGCATTTTGGACCAGCTGAAGTTTCAGAGTCATCTTCAAGGGCAGTGCCATGTAGAGCCCATTGCAATAATCCAATCTGGAAGCTACCACAGCCAAGCACAAGAGGGAACTATAATCTGTGACCAAGTCATCTCTGTCCAAAAGGGACCATATCTGGCAAACCAGCTGAGCTGAAATAGGCACTCCTAGCCACCAAGGCCACCTGAGCCTCCAGTGGCAATGTAGGATCCAGGAGTATCTTCAAGCTATGAATCTGCTCCTTCCAGGGGAGTGCAACCCCATCCAGAACATTGCCTGCTGACCTTTGCTACTGGGTAGAGAGTAAAGCAGACCCCCCCCGCCCCCTGGGGAAAATGCTGTAGCAGTTCCAGACTTTCAAAATGGGCCTGCAACTTATGCAACATGCTGTTGTGTACTTGGCTCATTTTTATGCGAGCAGCCATCCATCTGTGAGCAATTCTTGGTCTTTAGCTTAGACTCTGATGTCACAGAATGTTCATGAATATTCTAACTTCTCCTACTGAAAGGTTCATTATGGGAAGCTACGCATCAGGGCAGATGCTATCAGGGAAGATGATGATGTGTGTGTTGTTGAGGAAATAATGTGTGTGTGTGGGGGGCAAATCTGAGGAATTAGGCATTGAGACAGACCAAGAAGGCAGGTGATGTGCATAAATATCACACAAGGCCTTTGCTGATCATGAATACACAGCAGTGAGGAGCAATGGATCTTGCACGTTACTTTAAAATACCTATCCAAGTATTTAATTGTAGGGTTTTAATTTATTTCTGAATTTGTTTGGCTTGATGTGGAATATATCAAGCAAATTCCTAAGAGCTTTACAGAAGAGGTCCAAGCTGATCTCTACCTAACCGAGAATACAGACTGGACTGTCTCTAGACTTTACCTGGTATTTTATTAGGAGTGACCACTGTATTTCAGCATTCTTTGCTGGCTCCGATAGTGGGTCATAAATTCTCCAAATAGTGGGTCTCTCTCTCTCTCTCTCTCTCTCTCTCTCTCTCTCTCTCTCTCTCTCTCTCTCTCTCTCTCTCATGCATTAGAGGCTAGAATGAGCAGATACCTGAAGTTTGGTTTGGGATACTTACCCAAAATTCATATAAAATCAAGGCATTGGATGTCTCAGTAATGCACTGAATTTTGCCATCGGGGTGTATTTAGTATTCCAGGCAATGTTAGCAGATTTGGGTAGTAAAAGACCCCCACATTTTTTTCCATAGGAAAATAGTCAGGAAAAGTTCAACAAAGAACACAGGAGTCAAATTTCCCATCCTAAGCAAACAAGCTTGCAGTCACATGACAGAGCAGTGAACAAACTGGCAATCACATCTCCAAGATCCCACTGCTGTAGAAGAATATGCCTTGGGCTCGTGGAGGAAAATAAAGTTTTACCAATGGTGGGAATGATTAATGCCAGGAAAGTGTTATGAACACCCCCTCCCACCTGTTTTCATGCATTCAAAGGAGAGAAACACCTTTGTTTGGCCAGGCTCCACTCCCACACCTATTTATTATTATTATTATTATTATTATTATTATTATTATTATTATTATTATTATTATTATTGCATCTTTCCTCCAAGACAAGGATAGGAGAACCAGCAGATGGTGGAACAGCTGTGGGAAGTTATGTTGCATGGTTCACTGCATGGTTGAAATTAAGTGTGTGTGTAGTGTCCATAGGTTGGCACAAACCATATAATATTGTATGGAAACATTTCTCTAACCAAAGGCAGTTTGCTTGCAGGTTTCTTAATGGGGTTAGAAAACACCCCCACAAAACCATTAATGTTAGTTCTCACCTGCAATAATTTTTTTCTTTTTCTGAGACAGTTTTTATCCTTTGCATAGTTTTGGTTGTTTGCAATTGAAAATAAAATGTTATTAAAAGAATATAAATTATGTTGGGGGTTGGACTTGATGGCTTTATAGGTCCCTTCCAACTCTACTATTCTATGATTCTATGTTGTTCATTCATTTAATATGCAGGGGGAGGCGCAAACATTTCCTGCACAGAAAAACTCTGCCTCCTCTGAGTAAGAGTTTTCTGACTCTGGGTGTTTGGGTATTGTCACACACACACTTCTTCTGAAGTGGAAAGCAACAACAACAACAACAACAACCTGAGGTCAAAATATCACCCTGCCATTGGAAATCGCATTGGTATAGAAGTAGATCCCAAAAACCATTTGTGTGATTTATTTTCCTCAAAGCTGGATGTGGGTTAAAATTGAAAAAGAGATGCCTGAAGAGGATAGCAGATGTTGTGGAAAGAGCTGGGGGAACAGCTGTGGCTCAGTGGTGGTGGTGGTAGGTTCAGTCCTCTGCATCTCCAGATAGGGATGAAAATGACTCCTGCCTGTAACTCTGGAGAGAGACTTCAAGTCAATTGGTCTGACTCCGTATCAGAATGTAAGAAGAACCTGCTGGATTAGGCCAATGCCTATGAGAAGCTTGATTCTGATGTTCCTGCACTCCCAAGATTCTGCCTTATAGATTCTTTAACTATCTGAACTTGAGGCACATGTATCTTCCTCCTCCTCCTCTTTTTAGAGGCCAGTCTTGGCTATTCTGAACTATTGCAATGGTTGTGCAAGACATTTCTGTCTGAAACATGTCTAACGCTCCCAAGCTACAGGGAGGGGCCCTAACTGGGGAACGGAAACAGCTCGGAGCAGAGCACATGCTTTGCATTCAGAAGGTCCCAAGTTCAATCTCCAGGTAGGGCTGGGAACACCCCTGTCTGAAAACCTGGAGAGATGCTGCCAGCCAGTGTAAACAATACTGAACTAGATAGACCCAAGGTCTGACTCAGTTTAAAGCAGCTTCCTATATTTCCATGAATTTGCAGAGGGAATCAATTTCTTTTATATATATATGAAACTGTCCAAATCTTGCAGAAGTACTTTTCTTTGTTTTTCTCAGAGAAGGACAATAGCTGGTTAACAAGACACAATCTCAGGCCATGAGGATTGACAGAATTTCATTGCTGCTGTTGGAACACCACCTCCACCACCCTTCCCAGTGGTACTGCTGCCTGGCAGATGTGCCTCCTGCAGGACCAGGCCCCAGGTACCCAGCCAGCTGTGACTAATTTCCATCACCTGTCCCTCTTTGGAGGGATACATAAGCCGTCTGGCTGAGGTGGCCTGGGAGACCCAGTGTCTGCAGGAAGAA
Organism: Rhineura floridana; assembly: GCF_030035675.1. NCBI lineage: Eukaryota > Metazoa > Chordata > Lepidosauria > Squamata > Rhineuridae > Rhineura > Rhineura floridana. The sequence goes on along the minus strand of NC_084480.1, from coordinate 6,923,641 downwards.
GGAGAACATCGCCACCCAGGGAAGGAGAGCCTGCTGTTGCTGCTGCTGTTGGAACACCACCTCCACCACCCTTCCTAGTGGAACTGCTGCCTGGCAGATGTGCCTCCTGCAGGACCAGGTCCCAGGTACCCAGCCAGCTGTGACTAATTTCCATCACCTGTCCCTCTTTGGAGGGATACATAAGCCGGCTGGCTGAGGTGGCCTGGGAGACCCAGTGCCTGCAGGAAGAAGGAGAACATCGCCACCCAGGGAAGGAGAGCCTGCTGTTGCTGCTGCTGTTGGAACACCACCTCCACCACCCTTCCCAGTGGGACTGCTGCCTGGCAGATGTGCCTCCTGCAGGACCAGGTCCCAGGTACCCAGCCAACTGTGACTAATTTCCATCACCTGTCCCTCTTGGGAGGGATACATAAGCCGGCTGGCTGAGGTGGCCTGGGAGACCCAGTGCCTGCAGGAAGAAGGAGAACATCGCCACCCAGGGAAGGAGAGCCTGCTGTTGCTGCTGCTGTTGGAACACCACCTCCACCACCCTTCCCAGTGGGACTGCTGCCTGGCAGACGTGCCTCCTGCAGGACCAGGTCCCAGGTACCCAGCCAGCTGTGACTAATTTCCATCACCTGTCCCTCTTTACATAAGATACATAAGCTTTACATAAGCTGGCTGGCTGAGGTGGCCTGGGTTTTTGTCTTTTGTTTTGTTTTTGTTTTCTTTTGGGTGCCATTGGTTTTAGCTATGGGTGGGTTTGGTTTTGTTTTATATTGTAGTTCTTGGGTTTTTATGTAGTTCGTATGTTGTATTTTACTTTATCTTGTATGCCGCCTAGAGTGGCCGCTTGTGCGGCCAGATAGGCGGCCTAGAAATAAAATTTATTATTATTATTATTATTATTATTATTATTATTATTATTATTATTATTATTATTATTATTATAAGCAGTCAGTTGGCTGTCACTGTTCCTCCACATTCCCAGCCTGCTTCTCCATCCTGGGCAGATTAGTCCATCCTTTCTGTTGATGCTACTTTTCTCTTTGCTTCAAAAGAGTTGCATTTAGTCTGCATTCTCCAGGGAATCTGGAGAACACCCCTGAGTGAATAATGTTGAAATAAGAACAAATGCAGTCCCTACAAATGGGACAAGAGTGATCAGGTCTGCGGCAGGAGAGACAGAATTATGTTTGCCTATGGCTAACTCCTTGGGGAAGGCGGACTGATTCTTTGTGATTGATGAGTCGGCACCTGAATGCCGAGTCATCAATTCCCCCAAGTTAATGGCCTTGACAGCATCAAGATAACTTTTCCCTCATGCCTAAATTCAGAGATAGCCCTTGTCTGTGCCCCAGCCCCCATAGACACAGGTGGGGGGGAAACCCTGCATCAGTCTCTTTAAATAAGGCAGACATCAAAAGTTGAATTATAAATGGACATTGTCCATCCAGAGACAGAAGAAGAAGAAGCTCCACAAAAAGAGAGATCAAAAGGAAAAGATAACTCCTAAAACCCACACATGCTTTCTCATGTGCTTCGTTCAAAAGCATTGGTTGTGGGCATGGTGGGTAAATTCAGTTGTGACTTTTATGTGGACTTATTCAACCTTTCTTCATTGGCCTTTCTTATCCTCTGGAGAGATGGTTTGTCACTGAGGAGACGGTGTGGCTTCGGGAAAATCTGAAGGACCCCTGGGCTGAGCTTCTCCACACCTGAGTTAAATCAGTCAGTCATGAATTGATTACAAACCCATTGTCCTTGGGATGGTGTCCCAGGGCCCATAGGAAGTATTGGATTCCCTCTCTCTGAAGTGAGAGAGAGAGAAAGAGAGCTCCAGTCTCAGAGATCAGATGTCCTCCTTTCTGATGCTGAAGAAACCTTGGTGGCCTTAGCCCTACTGATGTTGGAGCTCTAGTGTTGGTCAGGGCAAAAGGGGTGTATGCCTGGGGCTGGAAAAGATAAAGACCTGGATCAGAAGGACATAATGGCTTCCCAATACCCTTGGGGATTAAACTATGCCAAACCTTGAAGCTGGTGTAACTCCATCTCAGTCATTCTTCCTATTGTTTCCAGTGGGAGGCAAACATTTAAAAACACCACAACAAAAAAATGGCAGAGAAGTGTGAGAGTCTAGTGTGAGCATTGTATGTGGTGGATTTATCATCTTTAGTTCCTCCCCACCCCTCTCTAGGGATTGCAGCCTGAATAGACTAAAAATATATATAAATGTACTGCCTTCAAGTCAATTCTGATTTATGGTGACCCTCTGAATAGGGTTTTCATGAGGCTGAGAGGCAGTGACTGGCCCAAGGTCACCCAGTGAGCTTCATGGCTATGTGGAGATTCGAACCCTGGACTCCCAGGTTGTAGTCCAACACCTTAACCACTACACCACAAGGTGTCCCCAATTAATTCGGCAGCAGGACATAAAACAGCACACTCTTAAAAAGAGGTCAGCCCCTTGTCTCTCACACATAATTTACAATATAATGCAACTGGGGTTGTTCTTAAAGTTCTCAGAAGAAAATTTGGGGAGAGGGGCATTCCAGAGCTCAATTTCATATTCCTAACTCGACAAAATAAGTGTATTTCCTAGAGCTTTTTGTTTAGAAACAGAGAATGGCAATTTAATGCTCATTCCACTGTAGCATTGTAAGCTGTCCAGCTCTATTACACAAAGCGAGAGAGAACAGGAGTCAATTTACACTATAATTTTGATTTAGATGCCTGGTTCTACCTCCCTGTCAAAAACATAAAATAGTGCTGCTTGTCCCACTGTCACTAGGTGCCTCTGAGGCATTTTTCCTTCTTCTGTCTTTTCTATTTTTTTTTTAAAAAACCCTCAGCATCGTAATCTTTAAGTATCAGAATTACAACGGAGAACCGATGAAAGGGGATCAGATTAGGGATGCCAGTTTCCTGGCCTGAGACTGATCCTGTATCTTTAGGAGAAGAGAAAGTCAGCCAAGTGCAGGTGTTCTTGCAACCCTGTAATGGGAAAAACCACAAGGTAGAATTCTCCCTTCCTCCTGCACAACTTTTAAAGATACAGAAGACCTCTGGGAGGCTGTGCCTGGCAACCCTAGTTTGATCATCCCAGTGGATCTAGGATTAGGATTGTGCTTTTAATCTGTTTCTCTGACCTGGTATATTTGTTATAGCTATGTAAGCACAGGCATGTGGTTGTTTATCCTGAATCATATCCATCTTTCTTAATATAATATTACACACACCTTTCCTTTCTTTCGCCAACATCAAAAGTTCATGGAAAATAATTACCGTATATTCCGGCGTATAAGATGACTGGGCGTATAAGACGACCCCCAACTTTTCCAGTTAAAATATAGAGTTCGGGATATACTCGCCGTATAAGACTACCCCTGCTTATGACATGCAAGCGATGTACCTTACCGGCGATTGGCTGGTTGTTGTATACAAAGTGTCTCTCTGTGTGTCTCTCTGTGTCTCTCGAGCGCGTGTAAGAGCGCGCGCGAGAGCGAGAGCGTGAGAGAGCGCACTATGTGTTAAAAATAGTCCAGCTCTCTTTCTATTCCTTCTGTTCTTTTTGAACAAGTTATATCCTTCAATTGCTGTATTCCAGTCATGGGAGTCATCCCTCCAAGTTTCAGTTATACCAATCAAGTCATTATTTACCCTCCTGTATTAAGAGTTCAAGTTCATTCTGTTTGTTTCCCATACTCTAGGTGTCAGTATACAGACATTGAAACCCTGTGATTTATGGTCTGGCTTCCTTCCTACATTTTTATAAAGACTATCATTGGGCCCCATTAGAGATATTCTCTCAGTTCCTATTATTGTGAATAAGCCTTCATCAATAGTTATTTCCAAGTTTACATCTCCTTAACCCTTAGGATTCAATTTAAAGCCCTCCTGTTGAAGTTTCCCATGTTGTGGCCAAACACATTCTTCCCAGTCCTTGTGAGGTGCAACCCATCCCTTGCCAGCCGTCTGTCTTCCAGGAAGCGTACCCTGTGGTCTCAGAATCCAAATCTCTCATGCCGGCACCATCTTCATAGCCAGTCATTCACCCAGAGTATTTTTCTTTCCCTTTCTACTCCTCTTGTAAATACTGGAGAGATGTATGAGAAAACTATCAGGGCCCCAAAGTCCTTGAGTGTCCTTCCCAGAGCTTCAAAGTCTGATGTGATTTCCTTGTCGCTCCGCTTGGCAGTATCATTCATTCCCCCATGGATGAGAAGAAAGGGATACCTGTCAGTGGGCTTGATGAGTGTTGGCAACCCTTCTGTCACATCTCTGATCTGTCCTCCAGCGAGACAACATACCTGGCCATTCTATGGATCCCCCCAGCATACTTGGGTTGCAATCCCATGCAGCAGGAAGTCTCCCACTACTACTACTCTTTTTGTTGTTGTTGTAGAGTGTGGTTTCATTGCCTCTGCTTGACTGAGCTTCAGCCTCTCGCTCCCTGTCCTGTGGGGTCTCCTCTAATTCTTCCTCTGCAGACAGTCATCCAGTCTCATCCTCAAGTACCTGAAAGCAGTTCCACGGTTCCACTGATGCAGAGTGTCTTCTAGCTCTCCTGCTTCTGTCACCCTTTTCCACGGAGTTTCCTTCACTTCATTGTTCCTCTCCTCAACACTCTCTTCTGCATCAACTTGCTCTTGTTCTCCCGCCTCCTGTATTTCTCTTTGCTATTGTTGTTCAAGCGTTCTGTCTAAGTATGTTTCATCTTCTCTTATACCCTTGAGTGTGGCCACACATTGATCCAGGCCTCTCACTTTTTCTTCCAACAGTGCAACCAGCTTACACTCGTCACCAACACTGGAGTGTCCTCTCTGTCCATAGTCACTTTTTCCGTATGTTTCTTTCTTCCGACGTGTGTTGGAATGGCATGTGCTTTGTCCTGTCCTTCTTGAAGGTTAACAGGAGAGTGCCGCTGGTCTATGATGCATGCTGCAAGACAACTTTTTGTTAGGGACTCATCATATGCTCAGAGGCACATGTTACCAAGCTACACAGGAAGTGGATTGGACTGTGAAAGACCAACCCAAATTGTGTTTGCATTTTGACAAATTTGTAGGGCAGTCCAATATCTCAGAAAGGAGGTCAGGTCTCTTGCTCCCCTGGTGCATTCACTATAGCTGCCCAATTTGCCTACTTTTTTCTGTTGGCTATACGTATGCTCTTAAACACAAGGGTTTTTTTTTTTGCCTGTTAGTGAATAGTAAACTTAAGTGTATAAAACCTCATAAAATGTAAACATAAATCAAATAGAATTGTGGGTTGGATAGCCTGAAACATTACTGAGCAGAGGCTTCTGAGTGGATCACACCTCATCATGGTAGAGAAGGAAGGTGTGAGAGAGTGCCTTGCTTTTGCACTGTAGAATGTGATGAGTTGTGATTAAAAGGATTGCAATAGTGATATTTCCCCTAGCATTAATAAAAACACCATTAGAAATGTTCCCAGGTAACCTTTGTGACATCAGTGTTATTAAATGATAATCAAGAAAGGGGGATTGCCAGATAAACATTAAGCATTACTGATCATAGACAGTTGGCAAACATGGAGATGAGCAAACATTTATTTACAGCCAGGATCTGAGAGATGGGGACTAGTCACATTTTATCCCTTCTGCCTTCAATAGAAATGAAGATAGGAGACGAGGAATCTGTCTTATTCTGAGCTCAGGCCATGGATCCATCTATGGAAAGGGTGGAGAGTCCCAGACTTGGAAGCCAAATACAGCCTTCCAAACCCCTCTATCTGGACCTCAGGGGACTACATCTACATATTTCCACCCCAGCCCTCCCTGGCCTTGATTCACACCTTCCTTCAGTGTTTTTGCCTGGCTATAATGTGTCCCAGGGATGCCTGTTGCTTGTTCAGATGGAGGAAAGAGAGAGGTGTGTCCACACACAATAGCCTACTGTACCATGATAATATTTACATTCATTGCTCCACCCATTCTTCACCTCTGCCCCCCCTACTGCCATGTGGTCACAGGATGGTTTCTCAGAAGGGAATGCGGCTCTTGCACAGAAAATGGTTCCCTAACCCTGATTTATGTCTTAATTTAATTTTGATTTAGTTTAGGTGGCTTGAACACAAACAACAGAAAGACATATAAATGCCTCCCTGGGCTCCTGGTGCGAGGAAGGGTAGGATGTAAATCAAATAATAAATAAATAAATAAATAAAACATATAGAAATGTTTCTTGTGTACATTATAGTACATTGTCATATTTGTGGGTCTTTCTGTTGTTTGTGTTCTTATACATTAAATATTGTACCTGATCCTGATTTATTTATTTAATTAATTTATTAAATTTATATTGCACCCTTCTTCCCAGAAGGAGCCCAGGGTGGCAAACAAGAACGCTAAAAGCACTCTAAAACATCATAAAAACAAAAGACTTTAAAAAATATATTTAAAAACATATTAAAGCAAAACATCTTTAAAAACTTATTTTTTAAAAAAAAGATTGAAGAACATCTTAAAAAGCAGTTCTGGCACAGACACAGACGGGGATAAGGCCTCTACTTAAAAGGCTTGTTGAAAGAGGAAGGTCTTCAGCAGGCACTGAAAAGATAACAGAGATGGCTCCTGTCTAGTATTTAAGGGGAGGGAATTCCACAGGGTAGGTGCTGTCACACTAAAGGTCCACTTCCTATGTTGTGCTGAACGGACCTCCTGATAAGATGGGATTGGCAGGAAGCCCTCACCTGCAGAGCACAGTGATCAACTGGGTATATAAGCGATAAGATGGTCTTTCAGGTATCCTGGTCCCAAGCTGTATAGGGCTTTGTACACCAAAACTAGAACCTTGAACTTTGCCCAGTAGCTAATGGGCAGCCAGTGCAATTCTTTCAGTACTGGGTAACATGTTGGTGACATCCTACCCCAGTGAGGATTCACACCACCACATTTTGCACCAGCTGCAGCTTCCAGACCAGCCTCAAGGGCAGCCCCACAAAGAGCGCATTACAGTAATCCATCCTGGAGGTTACCAGTGAATGGACAACAGTGGTCAGGCTATCCTGGTCCAGAAACGGCCACAGCTGTCTTATCAGCCAAAGCTGGTAAAAGGCACGCCTAGCCACTGCGGTCACCTGGGCCTCTAGTGACAAAGATGCATCCAGGATCACCCCCACACTACAGGCCTGCTCTTTCAGAGGGATTACAACCCCATCCAAAGCAGGCAACTGACCAATTATCTGAACTCAGGAACCACCAACCCACAGCGCCCCCATCTTGCTAGGGTTCAGACTCATCCAGCTCACCACCGGGTCCAGGCACCAGTCCAGGACTTGCATGGCCTCTTCCAGTTCAGATGTTACAGCGAAACAGAACTGAGTATCATCAGCGTACTGCTGACACCTTGCCCCTAATTTAATGTTCATACGGATGCAAGGCAAAGCCGCCCTGGAAGAGCTCAATGGGCATAATCAGGTGACCTTCCAATATCCCTTTCCTGGTGCAGAATTGAGCGAATTGTGTGTGTATGTAAAGTGAAAATGTACTTAAAGTGAAGCACTACTTTTATTTCACTTATTGATGCATGTACTGCACTGCAATCGTCATATATGGGCATAACTGATGTAAATAACACATGTGTAACTAAAATAAACATAAAATAAAATAAAATAACCCCCCCACACACACACACACACTATTGGTAGTCACAAGCCAGCAGTGGCAAAAGCCAGAACTAATGATGGGCAGAGACAGAGAGAAAAGTATTCAATTAAAGCAGGAAAGGAAGATGGGACAATGGAGAGGTATAAAATGAAATCAGGGGGATCTAAAGAATTTATTTTATTTTATTATTTTTTTATCACAATCAATTAAAGCAGGAAAGGAAGATGGGACAATGGGACAATGGGGGACAATGGAGAGGTATAAAATGAAATCAGGGAATCTACAGCACTGTAAAGAGCACGAGGTGCCCCCCCCCCCCCCACACACACACACACACTGCCGCCACAGACCTAGGCCGGGGCAGGCAGAGCTCCGATCGCTGTTAAGTACAGTAGTGAAGAACTTAAATGTACTGTAAAGAGTACTGTACTTAAATGAGAACCTTCAGGTCAGGAGTCGCTCAGATCTCTCTGATTGCTAGGTCAGGAGTTGCTCAGATCGTTCTGAATGCTACGGGAGACGACTCTTCGCAACGCACGTGGCACGTGGAACGCAAGTTCGGGCGTTCCATCAGTGTCCATAATTGCAAAGCACGTGTACGTTAAGTGGGGTATGGTGGAGTATGGAGCATGTCCGTAATCGTGAGGGTCCGTTAAACGAAGGTACGTAAATCAGGGTATTCCTGTAATCTTCACTTCGTATCTCTAGTGCTTGCAGATGCATTGCTCTGATGCTTTTAGGCGGGTGTATCAATCTTTCCCTTCTCCAAGCGTACTTCCTCCTCCTCCTTCCTTTTCATTTCCTGTGGGCTGACAAACAACTTCCGGCTGCTCTCCCCCATTCTACAAGCCTTTTCAAAGTTGCTGCACATGCTGCCTTATTTTTCTTTCCCCCCTAACTTGTGCGCAAAAGCATGACACTGCTCAAAGATTTGTATTTCGGCTGTATTGTACCAGTGAAAATACAAATAATCACACTTTTGGATTGTTTTTAAAAAAACGAAACTAACTGGTAGAGCAAACTGAGCATGCTCAGTTGCCAAGTAACCAGAGGGAGTGGAAATGTTAAATGAGAGGACACGGTCATTAGGAAACTGTGTGACTGATCCTTCCCCTCAGTGTGAATAGACAGCACCATGTTTGCAGATGGCATTGAGCCCTTTCTGTGGAATGTGTAAATGGAAAACAGGTAAAAACAGTGTCCGAAGTACGAAGTAATGCTCCCATGTGGATAAGCCCTACATGTTTCCCACAGATGTGGCTAGCCAGATGTCTAGCAAAAGCCCACAAACATGACACAATCACAATACCCTCTCTCCCTGTTGAGCACCTTTTGCTGACGGGTAGTATATACATTCTACAAATCCCTTAAAGAATAAATCAGCTCAAATCAAGATGTTAGAAAATTTTAACGCAGACGTTAGCAAGGCTTACTTCAATCAACACCTCCCAACACAGGTGTGTTTGCCATGCCTCCAGTGGACATCTGTCTAATATAGCACATCTTTTAATGAGATGTTTTGGATCAGGAATTTTTAGGAAATACCTCCAAAAGGACTCAGGTGGGGATGCCTGTGATGGTCTTGCCTTGTTGATTTTTCCTAGAACATTTTTTCTGCACCAATCACTTAGTGCCGTTGCCAATTTGTTGATCATTTTAATTACAACAAAGCCTGATTATAGAACTATTTTGCTTCCACCAACCAGGGCTCCTTTCTATTAATGTCTTATTAATTCTATAATTGCAAACAAGAGAGAACTCTTGGTGCTCCTAACCTTGCTTGCTTAGTGTCTCTCAGTTAAGCCATGCACGACAAATCTGTTTCTATTCTCTTTCGGATTTCTTTCAACAAAGGCCCAAACTACACAGAATGCTAAATGACTGCCACTCGAAGTTTTGTGTGTCTTTTTAAGTTACTTTAAATAGTGGTTACTATATACACACACAACGTATCTAAACTTCAGGTGGTGGTACTTGCTGTGTCACGTCCTGGCCAAATAGCTGTCCCAGCTTTAAGTGGCTTTGTTTTGGGTTTGTGTGTGTTCCATTGCTCCAGTTTTTAAGCCTGTTGAGATCCTTACAAATCTGCACTGAGCAAAAACGTGCATGAAATGGGTAGGCTTGTGTCTGTTCTAAACTTAGGAATTGTCTGAACATCATTGGAGTGCCGGTGGTGGTGCAGTGGTTAGAGTGTTGGATTGGGACATGGGAGACCAGGGTTCAAATCCCTGCTTGTCTATGAAGCTCCCTGGGTGACCTTGGGCCAGACGATGTCTTTCAGCCACGCCTACCTCGCAGGGTTGTTGTGAGGATAAAATCGGAGGGGGGCGGGGGAGAACCATCTTTGTATGCCACCTTGAGCTCCTTGGAGGAAAGGTGGGATATAAGTGTAATAATAATAAATAATATAAATATTTCAGTTGGGTATTTTTATTCCATCCTTCTGACATATTCCTAGGGCTGAAGGTGCTATTTTGCTTGGGGGTGGGGAAGCTCCCATGGGTGCTGATTTAGACGGAATGTTGGTCGAATTTAGCAGAGGTCTTCAAATATCCTTGTAGCTTCCCATGACGAAACAAATGCTTCCAGAGCCGCAGTGGCCATGGTTCCATGTGGGGAAGCCACAGCGTTAAAGACAGTTGAGATTTGTAGGGCAGATGTGACTTGGAGTGATCCACTTTGCTTTGCTGAGTGACCTTTTAAAAGTCAGCTCTCCTTCTCATCAGACAAGTGCCTGGTATTGGCACTATGGCTCCCTGCTCTCCTTTGCAGCTTCTTTGATCACCACAAATTCTTTCCATTTGCTGATTCATAAATAAACAAAAAGGGGAAATGAAGTAAATAAGTCAGAGCTTTGAAAATCCTTTTTGGAAAGCTTTTCATAATGTCCCCCCACCCCCCCACCCCCACCCCCGAAGGTGTGCATTATCTCTCCTTGGCTCCTTCCATCTCACAGCATGTGTGAAGGTAAGAAAACACCTCTTTCAAGTTATCCCTCAGGGGGGCTTTGCTCTTCGTATTCAAGGGATCTAAACATAGAAAGAAAAAGGAAGGGGGGGGAGAGAGAGAGAGAGAGAGAGAAGGGGGGCAGGTACACAGAGAGAAAAGTGGACTTGGCAAATGCTCTCTAAAAGCCCCTTAAAATTATGTAAGAAGCTCCCATCTTAAATGACTTCCTTTTAGCACAAAGGTTCAACAAAGTCATTGATGTCTTTAATCACACTGCCTTAATCACACGCCCGGTAGGTTTGCTCAGCCTGTAATGTACCACTTGACAGTTATTTACATAATGGATAACTTTACTCGCATCCTTCACATGCAGCAGTTTCCCAATAACATTAAACAGGAAATGCACATCTTCAGAACTCCCTGGCTGGAGGCAACCTGGAGAAGGAAAATGAGGGCTGTGAGTTTTTTATGCTGCTCAGTAAGGAAAGTCCATAGCACAGTGATGGAGTATCTGCATCCTTCTCTTCCTCCTCCTCCTCCTCCTCCTCCTCATGGTCACCATAAGGGACAGAGCCTTCTTAGCTGTGGCCCCTAAGCTCTGGAATACCCTACCCTAAAAAGCCCACTCTGCTCCCTCCCTGATGGCGCTCTGGAGACTTTTGAAAACCATCCTGTTCCAGAGAGCCTTTGGGAGGGACTGAAGGCTGAAACTGGTTTTATTACCTCCCCCCTTTTTTAGTTTTACCTCTTTAGTCCCCTTTTAATATCATTCCGCTAGATTCAGAATCATAGAATCAGGGAATGCTAGAGTTGGAAGAGGCCTATAAGGCCATCGAGTCCAACCCCTGCTCAATGCAGGAATCCAAATTAAAGCATCCCTGACATGTTGCTGTCCAGCTGCCTCTTGAATGCCTTCAGTGTTGGAGAGCCCACTACCTCCTAGGTCATTGGTTGCATTGTCTTACCGCTCTAACAGTTAGGATGTTTTTCTTGATAAAATCTGGATTCCTGTCACTTGAGCCCATTATTCCGTGTCCTCCACTTTGGGACGATCGAGAAGAGATCCCGGCCCTCTCCTTAACTAACTGCATTTTATGTATTTTTATCTCTTTTTTGTGCGTGTGTTTATGGTGTATGATATCATTGTGAGCCACCTAGAGTGCCATATTGTAGGGTAGGAGGGTGGGATAGAAATATTTTAAATAATAATGAATAATAATGAATTAAATTTATTAGCCACCCTTCACCATATGATCCCAGGGCAGGTCACAATGATATAAAGCACAATACTAAAAACAGGTTAAAACAAATTACATTCACACCTGAAGCACAAAAGTTCCCAAGTGGAGTCCCTGGCATCTCCAGGCAGGGCTGGGAGAAAACTGTGTCTGAAACCCCAGAGAGCAACAGCCAGTCAGTGCAAACAATAAATACTGAGCCCCATGCACCAAGAGTCTGACCCAGTATATTCTTGGGAACCAGTTTAACTTTTGGAGTCAGCCTGTCTAGGGTTGTCTTGTGAATACAGGAGGAAGTGGGGGAGAAACACCAGAGAAGTTCAAAAACGTGTACACTGTTATTACTTTGAGGCCTGATTCAGACTTGCATGGGCCCAGACTAACTCAACATAAATCACAATGTTCCCCATGAGAGAGGTTCACACTTCAAGCCCCCACGCCCCCCATGCAAATGCTCAGTCCATTTCTAGAGCAATTCTACTGATAGGGTTGTGATCAGTCAGATTTTCAGATCATCATCATCATCACTGTTTATTTGTATGCCGCCTTTCCATAACAATTTATGCACAAGGCGGCTCACAACATGAACAGAAAAAAAGTTACACAACTCACTTTTACAGCTGCAGTCAGTCCCCACTCTTCCAGGCCAGGTGGAAAGAGGCCAGCAAGCAGGGAAAGGGCCTTACAGCCAAGATGGGTATAATAACAATAACAATAACAATATAGTAACAACAACAACAACAACAACAGTATTTCAATTTATTACCTGCTCTTCACAATAAAGTCCCAAGGCAGGTTACAACCATTTAAAATGCAATATTAATTAAAACAAATTACCGTCACAAGAAACTGATGGGTCCTAACATATATATTGTTATGAGCATGGGGGTTGGAATGGATTATCCCTGTGGGTCCCCTTTCCAGCTTCTGATTTGGAATCCTGTGCCTTGGAATGAGGAACTCGCTCTGCTGGTCAGATGAGTCTCTCTTTTGTTAAACAAATAGAGTGGCCAGGTAGGATAATGGGTCTATCAGTTGCCTAGCAACTGCTGAATGGGCTAGGAAGATCCTTTTGTCATTGAAACTCTTCAGGAGAGCCTCCCCCCCCTCCTGGAGCCTAGGAGAGGTGTGTGTTTTTAGTTGTGTCTAGAGAAAGGCTGGTGACTGAAGGCAGGCAGAGAGACTGGCTCTCTGCACCATGGTATTTGGGGTGCCTCCTGCAACCCAGATGGAAAAGCTGGATATTGGACTGCTGATGTCTTGAACCCTTCCATCTTAAGCTCAGGTTGGAATGTGTGTAAATAAACAAACCATATTTCATAAAGACACCACAGTCTCCGCTGACCTTCTTCCCAAAGGAAACCAAACCCTGGATGAGCGCAGGGACCCCTGAGATCTCACCGCTCGGAGATTGGGGAGGTGTGCAACATATCTTTATCCAGGGTAAAGAGGTGCGTCTTCAGCATATGGTGGAAACTGTGTAATGAAGATGCACCTCTGTACGGAGGGAATTCCATAACTTAGGGGCTGCCACAGAGAATGTCCTCTCCTGGGCCGCCACCAACCTGAACCTCTGAGGAGAGTGCACTTACCAAGAGAGGGCCCCCTGCTGGCCTTAACACCTAACAGAGTCTGTGGGGAAAGAGGCAGTGTTTCAGATATTTGCTCAGCCTGTAATGTACCATTTGCCATTGACAAAACATTGGTTTTACAGTGGCTAGTTTCTGATTGTGTGATCAGCCATTTGGGTCATCAATCACATATTTTAGTTTAAGATATCAACAACTTCACATGTGAGTTTTCTTAAAGCTGTTATTTAAAAGAAGCATCTTCAAGACAGGGACAGGGAAAAGGAATATTGGAATCATTCCCCCTCCCCATTTTAATGGGGTTGCAAATTGAGTTGGATCTCTTCCAGAAGTATCACTCCCATTGGCAACCTTACCCAACTGTCCTTTTCCTGGTTAGCGTTCTTTAATGCACTGCAACGCACCCATGCACATTAATTGCAGGGTGTATGTGCTGGACTTCACTAGACAGCTGCACCGAACAGTTGGTCCATAACTGCATCCATCTCTCTCAGTTCATTGGCAGGAAAATTCCTTGGTTCCCCAAAATAATGTGAAGTACAGGCGCTTTTTGGTTCCTGTAATTGAAGTGTGCATAGACACAGAGTCAGCTGTTTGACACAACTGGAAATAGACTTATTTACTGTACTCGGTAATTTGAGTTTATTTTTAAGACACTAGACTCATGGGGTTAACCCTTACCTTCTGAACAGGGCTGCGCTGCAATGGCACGACTCATCTTGAGTCCGTTTCCCTTTCGGCACCAGGTTAAGATGTGCCTCTTTGATTATCATGCTTATCGCTGTTTCTGTGGGGCGGGGGCTGTTGTTTTTGGAGGGGGTTGTTTCATTTTGAATTTGATGGTCCTTTTTAATGGATAGAATCGATCAAGCCAGAGATACTGTCAAGGCCCTGGTCTCATTGTGGGGTGAGGAGATGAGGATGGCTGTCCTGAGGGAAGGGCCTTTGCATCAGTGGCAGAGCATCTGCTTTGCATCAGAAGGTCCCGAGTTCAATCCCTGGCAACTCCAAATACGGCTGGGAGAGACTCTGGCTTGAAACCATGGAGAGCTGCTGCCAGCCAGTGTAGACAATATTGAGCCTGGTGGGCCAATGATCTGACTCAATATAAGGCAGCTTCCTATGTTCCTCTCTGATACTGCAGGGCCCACAATGCACTTTTTTTTCTTTTTTACTAAGAAGCAGTAGGCAATGACCTCAGATGGTAGGAAACGTGCTCCAAAGCTGATCAAACAGTTGTTAGGTCACACAACTCTGCCCACCAAGTGCCAGTGAAGGCAGCAAAGAAGAATTACTTTGCTGCCAGCATTGCATCCTCGATGAGTCACCCGGAGTTATTTTGGGTGGTCCAGAGGCTCACCATACCAGACGTGGCAGATGGCCCTCTAGAGCACTCGGGAGCATGCTGTAATTAGTTTGTACAGCGCTTCAAGAGTAAAGTGGCTCAGCAATTTAGTGCCTTAGATGCAGCTGTTTTAACATGTCCAGTTGAGGCAGCCCTGCCCCCTATTAATTTACAAGGCCCTTAACAATTCAGGTCTAGGATATCTTAAGGACCTCCTGATCCCTTGTATCCCTGCCCGCTCACTAAGTTCTTCTAGGGAATCCCTGTTGATGGTCCCCTATGGCTCAGATGCTCAATCTGTAACTACTCAAAGCCATCCACAGCCTGTGGAACTCTCTTCCCATCTGAGATGTAGTGTGGTATAGTGGTTAGAGCATTGGGCTTCCACTCCTGGGAGTCTCAGGTTCATATCCTTATGCGCTTGTTGCTGGGTGACTTGAGGGTAACATTTGTGAGCCCACCCATTTTCCAGGAAGGATCAAAATGTAAATGTGAGGGGAGAGATCCTGGTGGAGCATCAGTAGAGCTCACCTCAAGTTCCTTAAAATGGTTTGTTTTTGAGAGGCAGTGTGTGTAGTGATTAGAGTGCTTAACTAGGAACTGGGAGACCAGGTTCAAATCCCCACGCAGACTTGAAGTTTGATGGGCAACCCTGGGCCAGTCACAGTCTCTCATCCTAACCTACCTCACCGGGTTGTTCTGAGGATAAAATGGGGAGGAGAAGAACCGGGAAGGACCGATTATTAAACCACTTAGGGAACTGCAATTTTGTGAGGGGAATAGGGGTCTCCTAAAAACCCTTTCTCCCCCAGCCTTCTGCAGTCTTGTGTGGTTTGCCAAAGGTTTACCATGGCACCAAATAGGACAGTCTCAGTTTGACTCCAATGTGATGCAGAAATTAGAGAAATTTACAAGATTATATCCCAGTCTCAGATAAAGGGCCTTTTTTGTAGTCCCTGGATCCTGCAGAAGATGTAAGCCTTGCTTGGGAATATAGGAAACTTCCTTAGACAGAGTCAGACCCAGGCAGTAGTGTAGTGGCAAATTCAGAAGTGCAGGGTCCCTTCATGATAGTCACAGCTATACTCCCTCATGGCCACACCCCTTCTAAGATTATGCAACCTAATATTATAGAATAACCTGCCACATTTGAATACTGCTTTCTGCTTCTCCATCCTTGTTAATGCCTTCTCTCATAACAACAGAGGTCCCTAGGAGCTGATTGGCATGAAAGGAGAATGTGTTAACTACTGAGAAGAGTCTACTCAGTGGCTGACTGACCTCTTTTCACTCCGATTGGCTCCAATCAGCAGGGAAAGACAAGGAAGCATGCTAGAAGACTCTTCTTGGTGACTAACACATTCTCTTTTCATGCTGATTGTCTCATAGGACACTGGAAACATAGGGACTCTGCTGGGACCCTGCTCCCCAAAAAAGTAAAAGGTCTAAGACACACACACCACCAAGACCCTGGATGACTACACTCTTGGACCTAGGGATGTCAATGAATTCCAGTGGAAGTGGAAATAGTTGCTTCTTCATCCCATGTCTGAAATGAAACGCAATCCAGTGAACACAGTTAGTATTCACTGTTGCTGTTGTTTTCAGTCCATGGACAATACATAATTGCTGATATGGGTTGGTTTTTTCAATGCAAAGGGACTGAAATGAATGGCTTTTGCATTGAAATGAATGGTGTGGTTTAATTGTGTAAAATTCCATCATAACCAATGGGGGGGTATCCAATTAGCTCGTTCCATCAGGGCAAGAATTGCCATTTGCACAATGGAAATTCCCCCACCCCCGTCCCTGCATGTGCCCTGTCCCCTCCCCATATCTGCTCTGGAATAGATTTAGGTTCCTCATAGAGGGAGGAGAAGGGGGGGAGTTCCAGTGCACAAGTGGAAATCCTTACATTGATGGAACAAGTTAGTTGGATGCCACCGAGTGAGATAACTTACTTTTTCTGGGAAGCTGAATTGCAGAGGAACAGCAACAGTACTGCATGTGAAAAACATAGGTCAAAATGAACACTGATGCCTTATTACACCCCTGATCAGACCACTGGTCCATCTAACTCAGTATTGTTTACACGGACTGGCAGCTGCTCTCCAGGATTTCTCATAGGGTCATCTCCTAGCCCTACCCGGAGATACCAGGGATTGAACTTGGGACCTTCTGCATACAAAACAGATGTTCTGCCACTGAGCTGTGACCTTTCACCATAGGTCCCTGAGTCATTATGTCAACGCCACATCAACATTTATGGAGAACGTTGTTCTCAATTTGCAACCCATGAACCAAACTCATTCTAATTAAACAGGGAAAGGAACAGTCTGTTTCTTCTGTTGCTTAAATTTGTCTATGTTTACTTCTTTTCTTTAAAAATCCCCTCAATTGTGTGCTTTGTGCAAATTAAAGGGAAGGGGGGAGAGATTGAATCTACCATGTCTTCAGTTTCTAAATTGTTTCCATTTATGTTCTGTTCTGAAATATAATGAGAGGCGCGTTTGGAGTTTGAAAGGTTCCGCTTCTAAATGTAATACTTCAGGCCTGTAATCAGAGACTATTTTGAATACGTGGCACCTAGCATACATATGAATATGCTAATCAGCTAAACTTAATAGTTCTCATTTGTATTAATGCAAATGAGGGAAATGTACTTTCTGCCCAATACTTTCCTTGATATTTATGGAGGAAACCGAGGAATGCATAGCTCCCACCATGGCTGTGTGCAATGTGGTCGAAGATTTCCTCCGAACGCCTTAAAAGGGCGTGTTTGATTTTAGCTTAATCTAATTTCATCAAACAGAATTGCATCTAAAGGCAATATAAAGTTACAATTTGTTCCATGTCAAATAATAAAAATGGCCTTTAAATTTTACATGAATTTGACCTTTTGGATTTTGTGTTCAATTAAAACGCGACTCGCAGCAGGGGAGACATAAAGAACCCAGTATTAGCTCAGCCCTGCACGCAGGTGCTTAATCGAGAGAGCTATTTTTTCTGCCTGTATTATATTTATGATTATTATTGTTATGTAGGATTTTCTTTTTCAATATTGCCATATCCTTAAGACTCAGGGAAGGTCACAGCATAAAATTAAAAAGTGGAAAATCACAAAGGGAACTTTGGAATTAAAGCTACGGGGAGGGCCGTAGTTCAATGGGAGAACATCCCCGTCGCATGCAGAAGGTTCCAAGTTCGTTCTCCAGGTAAGAAGGGAAATGTCTCCCTGTCTAAAAGCCTGGGGAGCCACTGCCAAACGCTGTAGATAGTACTGAGCTTGATGCAGAGATGTAAGAAGACATCTCTTTCCATTCCACCATGTGTTCATCTCATGCCGCGCTGTTTCCATTCTGCTGCAGTTCAGCTTCTGACAAAAACTGTTATTTGTCTCGCTGTCCACTATGGTGAAAGTTTATGTCATTAATTATGCTATCATTATGTTAAGTTAAAATAAAATGTTTGAAAATACAGCCTGACATCAGTTAACCATAGGCTCAATATGAGCCCCCCAGTCTAGTTATTCTTGGCTCCCCACAAGATAACTTGGTGGCTACTAGTTATCAACAGAGCAACAAGGTTTAACACTGACCTGGCCAAAGGGGTTTTTTAAGTAGAGCGCCAGACAATCAAATATTTTGGGACTGTAGCCAATCACAGGCTGGGTAATGGTGACATAACAAATAGGAAAGACACAGAACTCCCCAGAATGCCTATGCTGTCTGAAAGGTTGATACTTCATCCGATGGATTCAGAAGATATGGGCTGGTCCCAGTAGGGTCCTCAGCTGACAGGGGTGTCAGCTGATAAATTGAAACAGGCTGGAAAAGGTGGTGATGGAGCACTCTAAACACACACTTCAGAAGCCTGCTGTTGCTTTCAAAAATGTTTCAGGACAAAAAAAGGCAGCGCCATCCCTCTCGTAGATGCTTGCTCAGAAGCAGCTCACCTGGTGGGTCGGAGCCACAATGCTCAGTTCCTAGTGGGTACCTCACTGCTGTGTATCGGGAGGGAGATGGGGAAGGATGAAGCAGGTGGGAAGCTGCCAATCTGGTTGCCCTGCACTACAGTAGTGTCCCTGCTGGTAAGCAGCATCAACACACCTGTCAGGAAGCTAGCTTTCTGGCTCTGCCCCACTGGATGAGCCACTTCTGTGCTTAATACAGTGTGTGCTTTCACAGTGGATCTGCTTGAGGCCACTATGGTATAGCGGGAACCCAAATATATCCAGCAAAGGTCCCTGGTTGAGGTTGGAAGGCAGCAATGCATGAGTAGCAGCAGGGCTGGATTATCCATTAGGCTTAGTAGGCTGAAGCCTGGGGCCCGGAGCTCTTGGGGGCCCATGCAAGAGCTTCTGAACCGCCCGCCATCCCCCCGCTTCACTTACCTTTTTCTCCACTGTTTTTTGCGGTTTGCCATAAATCAAGATGGCAACTGAGGTTTCCCTAAGGGGCTGAAGCCTCTGCCCCCATCTTGGTTGATGGCACGCATGCATGCTACACACGCGAATTGCTGCAATCAACCAAGATGGCGGCAGAGGCTTCAGCCCCTTAGGGAAACCTCAGCCGCCATCTTGATTGATAGCAAACCTGCATGCGCAGTGCACGCAGCCACAAAAAAAGTGGAAAGGTAGGTGAAGTGGGGGGATGGGATGGGACGGGACGGCGGGTGGCTCAGAAGCTCCTGTCCTGTGATCCCTCCTGTGGCTGTCTCCACAGATCTGCCTAAGAGGAGAAGGGGCCCCCAAACACCAATCAGCCTAGGGGCCCTCAGCTTAATCCGGCCCTGAGTAGCAGGAATGGTGTCAGATCAGCTGCCCCCCCATGCCCTCCTAGTGCCTCCACCCCAGGTAAATAAAGATAGTGGCTGCTGTTGCAATTGCTTCACTCATCACTACTCTAGGGAATGCTGATGCCTATCCTAGGTGCCCCTGTCTGCAGCCTACACCTCATAAGTTTACTAGGGTGGCAGTGGGGCTGGACAGCGGCACTTTACCCTGCACTTATCTGTTGAGTCCTGAGCTGGAAAAGAAAGAAAGAGAGGATGGTGTCAGCCCTGATGGAGCCTGACATTTGTGCCAACATGGTGAGTGCTAATGTCTGGTCTAATCAGCATTTTTACCTTTTTATGGGCATGCCTTTACACACAAACATGCTAGAGTCCTGTTCTGTTCGCATTTTAATGCAAACCTATTTAACACGCACTTCTCGGACTAATATGGGAACAGAAAACTGCACTTCTCCAGATGTTGTGATGGGCTTCTACAAAAAGAAAAGAAATGCATGCAAAAAAGGGCAACGTGTGCGCCAAATGCATACATTTTTTTAAAAAAACAGAAAAACGCATTATAAGAAGGCAGGTTGCTTGCAAAAAATGTGTATATTCTGAGAAATTCACACAGAGATGTGCAGAAACACATGTGCAAACCAGTACAGAAGAGGGTGAACTGAATGGAATGCTGGGAAAGTGCAAAACTGAGAGGAACTGAAGTGGACAGATTCACCCATCCCTTTTGCCAAGACACAAACATCCTTCCTCACACCAACAAGCATATAGATAGAGGTGATCCAGTGGACATAGTGTACTTAGATTTTCAAAAAGCGTTTGACAAGGTACCTCACCAAAGACTTCTGAGGAAACTTAGCAGTCATGGAATAAGAGGTGAGGTCCTCTTGTGGATAAGGAATTGGTTAAGAAGCAGAAAGCAGAGAGTAGGAATAAACGGACAGTTCTCCCAATGGAGGGCTGTAGAAAGTGGAGTCCCTCAAGGATCGGTATTGGGACCTGTACTTTTCAACTTGTTCATTAATGGCCTAGAATTAGGAGTGAGCAGTGAAGTGGCCAAGTTTGCTGACGACACTAAATTGTTCAGGGTTGTTAAAACAAAAAGGGATTGCGAAGAGCTCCAAAAAGACCTCTCCAAACTGAGTGAATGGGTGGAAAAATGGCAGTCAGAGGCAACATGCTTCTGAAAACCAGTTGCCGGAAGCCTCAGGAGGGGAGAGTGTTCTTGCACTCGGGTCCTGCTTGCGGGCTTTCCCCAGGCACCTGGTTGGCCACTGTGAGAACAGGATGCTGGACTAGATGGGCCACTGGCCTGATCCAGCAGGCTCTTCTTATGTTCTTATGTTCTTAACATATTCAACTTCAAGAGCAGAGGTGGGGAATCTGCAGTCCTCGAGATGTTGCTGGACTCCCACTCCCATCAGATCTGGCCATTGGCCATACACATTGGGAAGCTTAAGAGAGCTGGAGGCCAGCAGCAACATTGGGAAGGTCACAATAGGGATGCAAGAAGATATCATTTTACATTCTGCCCTCTGTTTGCCACATGCAGAACTATTTCTGTTGCAATTCATCTTTCATCAAAAACAACATTATTCATCTCACTGTCCGCTGTGGTGAAATTACGTAACGTATGTAATTAATTATGCAAATTAGGTTGACATTCCATTATTCGGAACCATTCATTTCAATGCAAAGGAAATGCAACACAAACGGTGGAAAAAACAGAATCAATTATGTATCATTGGGAAGCTAAAAGCAGCAACAACTGCAAATACCAATCATATTCGCTGGATTGATTTCCGGATATGGGAGAAATAAGAGAACATTGGCAATTTTCACTCCCGTTTCTGTTTTTGTGGGAATTCTCTGGTACCCTAAGGTCACAGTTTCTCCATCTCTGATCTAAAGACCAAGAGGAGGGGTCTGAAACATGAGGAACTCAAATGCACATGTACCCATAGTAAATAGTAAATCTTAAAAACATTTTACATTAAACAGCATTTTACCGGGAAAAAGTATCAGAAATCAGGGGTGTTTCAGTGCACGCAGCTGTTGGATGAAACAATAACAAGGGAATTTCTCTCCACACAACCAACAGCCCAGCAGAAACCTGGTTTCAAATCACAGAGGCTCTCATTGTAAAGGGAGCACATGAACATGTCTGGGTAAGGTAGGGGTTGCTCAGAAGAATCTGTCAGAGCAGCTCAGTGGCACCATTAGAATTCAGAGAGCTCCGAAGTAATTACAAAACAGCTGTAATGGAAAATTGGTAGTCAAACCCATTTTCCACCAACTAGAACGGTGAATGGGCTCCATTATGCTCCTAATTCTCATTAACTTAATTTGCATAGGAAACAATGAAGGAATACCTAATGAGGTACAGCAGACGGCAGCAGATCAATACCTTGTGAGCAAAGGTTCAACCCCTTAATTACAGGACAAGTTGTACAGGGATGGGGGGGGTGCCATTATATGGCATTTGGCAGTGGGGATGGGCCAGGGGATGGAGATGACCCAGGCACTCTCTCACCATGGATATGTGCTGGGTACTAGGCTGTTTGGTTTTTCAAACACAAAGGAATCTGCAGTGATTTCTTTATGCGTTTATATCCCTTGGTGGTTCTGTCCACCCATCCTGGATTGAATACCTGCGGCAGGCAGGTGTGGGGAACCTTTGGCCCTCCAGATGTTGCTGAACTACAGTTGTCATCAGCCCCAGCAAGCATGGCCAATGGCTGGGGATGATAGGAGTTGAAGTTCAGAGGCATCTGGAGGGCAAAATGTTCCCCACACCTGACCTAAGATTTCCAAACATTCCCCCAACCAAGCAATGACTAGACTCAAACCTGCTCACCTTCACAGAAGCTATTCTATCATGTTGCTTCAGACCATGCCCTGGGCTGATTCACCTGTGTGAGTGCACTGCCTGAGGACTGCAACATCAAATGGAGATGGGTCATCACAGATACAATGCCGCAGACAGAGCAGAATGCCTTTTTCCACCCAGACTGTCACTGAGAGTTGGGCCACATTCACACCATACATTCATTCCACTTTAGACAGTTATGCCTTCCCCCAAAGAATCCTGGGAAATGTAGTTTGGGAAGGGTGCTGAGAGATGTTAGGAGACCCCCATTCCCTTTATAGAGCTACAGTTCTCAGAGTTCTCTGGGAAGAGGGACTGACTGATAAACCGCTCTGACAATTGTACCTCTGTGAGGGAAATAGGGGTCTCCTAACAACCCTCAGCCCCATTCACAAACTACACTTCCCAGGATTCTTTGGGGGAAGCCACGGCTGTTTCAAGTGGAATAATGGTAGAATAAAATTTTGGTGTGAATTGGCCTTGTGGGAACACACACTCAAGTAGATGCATATTCATGTGCAAACTAAAGAAATAAATGCTTGAATATAAAACATTCATGTATTAAATCAGTAACAAACATAACCCAAAGCCAGAGAGAATTACACTAACAGTAAATAAATAAGATTCAACAGATTCAAGACTCCAGACTTTCCTTAAAAAATATAAGAAGAGTTCTAACGGGACAGGCTAAAGGCCCAGCTAGTCTAAAATTATTTTCTCACTGTGGCTGACGGCATGTCTCTGGGAAGCCCACAAGTAGGACCTGAGTGCAACAGCACTCTCCCACGTACGATTCCCAGCAACCGGTATCTATGCCAGATCACATGAAGGCCTCTCCTCCCTATAGACTTGTTGGAGAGCACATCTTGTAGGCAGCTCAGGTGAACACATCGGCTGCAATTGAGAGGGGCGGAGCAGCAGTGGCAGCCTCTCTACGGCAACATTGCCGCTCACAGGGATGCAGTGGGGGGGGAGGTGGTGGCAAGGCTGGGGGGGGCTTTGACTTTGTAGTGTCAGTGTCCTGAAGGGGTGTGTGTGCACCTGGAACAACACCAACCCAGAGGTCCCCCATCCTCATCACTTTGCCCTGTCCCAGTCAGTTGCAGCCCTGGTGCTACTGGTTTACCCTGTATGCACTGTTGCTGGCTCATGGCATGAGGGTGGCTGCTTGGGTGTGCTTTCTACTATTTATTTATTTATTTATTTATTTGTCGCCCATCTGGCTGGTTGTCCAGCCACTCTGCGCGACGTGCAGAATAAAAACATACAAATACATTAAAACATTAAAATCTCAAACAGTAGTAATAAAACCTAACCCCAAAAGCCTCTCTGACGAGCCAGGTCTTCAAGACCTAGCGGAAGCTCATCATAGTGGGGGCATGGCAGAGATCATTTGGCAGGAAATTCCACAGAGTGGGAGCCGCAATAGAAAAAGCCCTCTCCCTAGTCCTCACCAGTCTAGCTGTTTTAACTGGTGGGATAGAGAGGAGGCCTTTTGAGGCTGATCATGTTGCACGGCATCCTTGATGAAACTGGAGGCGCTCTTTCAGATAAACTGGGCCGAGACCGTATAGCGTTTTAAAGGTCAAAACCAACACCTTGAATTGGGCCCAGAAAATAACCGGCAACCAGCGCAACTCTTTCAGTACTGGAGTGATGTGATCTTGCCGCCGGCTGCCTTTGATCAGGCGAGCCGCCACATTCTGAACCAGTTGCAGCTTCCGGACTGTTATTCAAGGGTAACCACACGTAGAGCGTATTGCAGTGGCAAATTCAGAAGTGCAGGGTCCCTTCATGTAACAGACATCCCTAGGAGCCAGTAAGCATGGAAGGGGAGAGTGTTAGCTACTGAGAAGAGTATTTCACTCTGATTGGCTCCTGTCACCCAGGAAAGCACAAGGAAGCATGTTAGAAGACACTTCTCAGTGGCTAACACACTTCCCTTTCATGCTGATTGCCTCACAGGATGCTGGAGACATAGGGACCCTGCTGGTCATTGCGGGAGGGAGTGGTTCTAGCTGCCCTGAAAGAAGCAGTGATCCGACCACTCCTGAAAAAGTCCACCATGGACCCTTTGGTTTGTGACAACTACCAACCGGTTGCAAATACCCCCTTTTTAGGGAAGGTGATTGAGAGGGTTGTGGTGCAGCAATTGCAAGTACTCTTGGATGAAACAGATTATCTTGACCCATCCCAGCTTGGGTTCAGGCTGGTTATGGGACTGAATTGACCTTGGTCGCCCTCATGGATGACCCTTATTGGGAGAAGGACAGGGGGAGTGTGACCTTGTTACTCTTACTTGATCTCTCAGCAGCTCTTGATACCATTGACCATGGTATGCTTCCAGACCAACTTGGAGAGATGGGTAGGAGGCACTGTTCCAGTCCTATCTCCAAGGTCATTTTCAGATAATAGCATTGGGCGATTGTCTTTTGGTTTAAAGTGTTTTTAGTGCTTTTGTTTGCCGCTCTGGGCTCCTGCTGGGAGGAAGGGCGGGATATAAATCAAATAATAAATAAATAATACCCACATATGTGGATCTGTCTAGGTATGCGAGCACTGTGTGTTTATTAAGCCCTTGAGGGAAAAGTCACAGGCGCTCAGCAGCGCCTCTTCTCCTTAGGTGTGCAAGCAAAAGTCTCTCTCCTTCCTACCCCTCCTTTCCCGCTATAGAGGCTTGCCACCCACTGGCAACTCCTGCAGCTCAGCGAGCCTGGCCAAGAGCAGTGGCAGCCTCCATCAAACACTTCTTGTGCAGCTCAAAGGGCCAAGCCAGGCTGAAAGAAAGGGATCCCTGCGACCCGCCTGCGACCTGCCTCCCAAAAAACTAACGGACAAAATCCCCCTGGGACCAATGCACCATTACTTTCCACAAATTTCTTCTTGAACCCTGTACTCCTGTTCAGAGATAAGTTGTGTGCCCTTTACGAAAAGCTAGGCAAAGGGACTTAATTGGGGGGGAAGGGATAGGAGCTATTTGCAGATTGGCAGAGGAAGGGATGAGCATGTGGTTTGCTTCACCTGCATTCCAGTTTTACTTGGAGAATTTCTAAAATGATATCATGCTCGATCACATAAGTAGAGCATCTGCTTTGCATGCAGAAGGTCTCAGGTTCAACCCCCCGTATTTCCAGTTAGGGTTGGGAGAGATTTCTGTCTGAAATCCTGTACAGCCTCTGCCTATCAGTGTAGAGCAGGATAGACCGATGGTCTGACTCAGCCTCCTGTGTTCCTATGTACATAAGTCTGCCACAGCTTTCAGTCTCTACCTCTCAGGTTACTGATGGGCAATGCTTTGGGGACTTCATTAAATCATAGGTAGGGATGGAAAGATCTGTCAATTTTGGTTCTCTCAGTTTCTCATTTTTCCAGTCTTAAATTCAGTTCTTCCCATTTCTGCAGCAATTTGTGTTTATTTATTTTTTAAAAAAAATCCTCATGAAAATTCTCCAACATTTTAGTGCGAATTTCTCCTAATAAACACACTTTTGTAAGCAGTTTTAACAAAGACACACATTTTTGCAAGCCATTTCTCATTATCCAATGCATGTTTGCATGTTATTTTCATGCATATGTTCATTTTTATGCACACTTTCCCCTCATATATGCATTTTTAGAAAATATTGTTTAGCTGGCAAACTGCATCGCAAAATTCTAATAAATGCAAATTTCTAGGGATAGCTGTGTTTTGGTTTTCATACTGATTTGCAAAGTGTGAATTTGATAACTTCTGCTTAAAATGTGAACTCTATCGAAATTCTCACCCATCCCTAATCATAGCATGCACAAAACAGAATTATGGTGCTATTGTGTAACCCTATCTGCTCCACTATAGAGATCTTGGAGGTATGCTCACATGTTGTTACCCTGACCCTCCTCTGGTTGAAATTTCACCACTGAGGGCCTTCTCCCCCATCTCACTCAGCCTCCAAACCAGATGCAAAGGAAAATGGAGGCTTGCAACAACATGAGCCACTCTTCCTACCATTTTAGATAAGGTTGTATCCCATCTTCTTTCCAGTTCAATGTGTAATTATAAACTTCAATTAAATGACCCATCCAGACGTCACTAGAAACTCTGGGGGTGGTATTTGAGAGTCAAGAAGAGGTATAGATTTCTACACACATGTGCATGTGTGTGCGTGCACACCCACTCACCCATGAATCCACTTTGAATGAGACTCTGGACTGGTCGGAGTTCATTTCCAGTACAATGCATCTAGATGAATCTCTGACAGTGGAGGTGGAACATAGCCATTGTGGCTAGCAGCTGTTGATAGCCTTATCCTCCTTGTTGTTGACTTATCATCTTTTAAAGCTACCCAAGCAGGTGGCTATTGCCACCTCTTGGGGAAGCAAATTCCATAGTTTAACTTGCACTGTGTGAAGAAGCACTTTTTTCCTGTCCTAATCTCCAGGGATCCATCTTCAAGTACTGTTCACACAAGATCATTTTCCACTTTGGTCTCAACGTTCTCAGTTAAAAACATAAGAGCACAGGAGGAGATCCTGCTGGATCAGGTCAATGGCCCATCTAACCCAGGATCCTGTTCTCCCAGTGGCCAATCAGGTGCCCGTGGGAAGCCTGCAGGACCTGAGCGCAAGAGCACTCTCCCCTCCTGCGGTTTCCATCATCTGGTATTAAGATGCAGACTGCCTCCAACTATGGAGGCAGAGCACAGCCATCATGACTAGTAGCCAATGATAGCATTATTCTCCATGAATTTGCCTATTCCTCTTTTAAAGCCATCCAAGTTGGTGGCCGTCACTGCCTATCACTACCCCTTGTGGGAGCAAATTTCATAATTTAACTATGCACTGAGTGAAGAATGACTTTTCTTTTGTCTGCCCTGAATCTTTCCAACATTCAGCTTCATTGGATGTCCACAAGTTCTAGTGTTATGAGAGAGGGAGAAAAACATAAGAACATAAGAAGAGCCTGCTGGATCAGGCCAGTGGCCCATATAGTCCAGCATCCTGTTCTCCCAGTGGCCAACCAGGTGCCTGGGGGAAGCCCGCAAGCAGGACCCGAGTGCAAGAACACTCTCCCGTCCTGAGGCTTCTGGCAATTGGTTTTCAGAAGCATGCTGCCTCTGACTAGGGTGGCAGAGCACAGCCATCATGGCTAGTAGCCATTGATAGCCCTGTCCTCCATGAATTTGTCTAATCTTTTTTTAAAGCCATCCAAGCTGGTGGCCATTATTGCATCTTGTGGGAGCAAATTCCATAGTTTAACTATGCGCTGAGTAAAGAAGTACTTCCTTTTGTCTGTCCTGAATCTTCCAACATTCAACTTCTTTGAATGTCCACGAGTTCTAGTATTATGAGAGAGGGAGAAGAACTTTTCTCTATCCACTTTCTCAATGCCATGCATAATTTTTTACACTTCTATCATGTCTCCTCTGACCCGCCTTTTCTCTAAACTAAAAAGCCCCAAATGCTGCAACCTTTCCTCGTAAGGGAGTCGCTCCATCCCCTTGATCATTCTGGTTGCCCTCTTCTGAACCTTTTCCAACTCTATAATATCCTTTTTGAGATGAGGCGACCAGAACTGTACACAGTATTCCAAATGCGGCCGCACCATAGATTTATACAATGGCATTATGATATCGGCTGTTTTATTTTCAATACCTTTCCTAATTATTGCTAGCATGGAATTTGCCTTTTTCACAGCTGCCGCATACTGGGTCGACATTTTCATTGTGCTGTCCACTACAACCCCGAGGTCTCTCTCCTGGTTGGTCACCGCCAGTTCAGACCCCATGAGCGTATATGTGAAATTAAGATTTTTTGCTCCAATATGCATAATTTTACACTTGTTTATATTGAATTGCATTTGCCATTTTTCCGCCCATTCACTCAGTTTGGAGAGGTCTTTTTGGAGCTCTTCGCAATCCCTTTTTGTTTTAACAACCCTGAACAATTTAGTGTCATCAGCAAACTTGGCCACTTCACTGCTCACTCCTAATTCTAGGTCATTAATGAACAAGTTGAAAAGTACAGGTCCCAATACCGATCCTTGAGGGACTCCACTTTCTACAGCCCTCCATTGGGAGAACTGTCCATTTATTCCTACTCTCTGCTTTCTGCTTCTCAACCAATTCCTTATCCACAAGAGGACCTCTCCTCTTATTCCATGACTGCTAAGCTTCCTCAGAAGTCTTTGGTGAGGTACCTTGTTAAACGCTTTTTGAAAGTCTAAGTACACTATGTCCACAGGATCACCTCTATCTATATGCTTGTTGACACTCTCAAAGAATTCTAATAGGTTACTGAGACAGGACTTTCCCTTGCAGAAGCCATGCTGGCTCTGCTTCAGCAAGGCTTGTTCTTCTATGTGCTTAGTTAATCTAGCTTTAATAATACTTTCTACCGGTGTGCACCCTCCCAGGGGCATGGACAGGGGCGGCTGGCCTTGTGCACACACGCGTGCTCAGCACAAGATTTGTGGGCTCACCAAGGGCCCCCCGGCACCTGGTCTGGTGCATGTTGAAAGCAGGTGTCCGCTCGCTGGCGGTGAAGCCTGGACGGGCCTTCCACCGTCAGCTTGGAGCGCGCGCGAGACCAGCCACCCCTGTCCATGCCCCTGGGAGGGTGCGCGCTGGAGGTCCGCACACACCCCGCACTCCCGCTAGTGACACCGCTGCCATTTACCACAAGGAGGAAATAAACATTGGTTCTTAACCTTTTTTATGCTTTTGGCAAGAATTGATGAAATTTGCAATCATTTGTAGTCCCTTCTGGATTGATGAACTTTGATTAACTTTAGACAGATAGGTACAGGTATTTTGTGCTAGGGCGCATTAAAATGTAAGGGTTTTGTTTCTGAAAAAAGGTTTAATGCCTCTTCCTGTATTTTTGTGGACATTTTATTTTCTATGGACATAGCATGCAACACTAGTTAAGTTCTCTACAAATTTCAGAAGAAAAGGTACATGATTTAGGGAGGAATTTTAAAAAATGAGACCTTTTTTTTAAAAAAACTTGTCTGCTCCACTTGCACTGAAGTCACAGTCTTTCTACAACCCTTCCAACACCACTGTGGAGGGAAGTAAAAGCAGAGCCCTGATAAAGTCAAATCCTGATTTGGAAACTAGAGCTGTTTGTCGCAGAACTACACCCCCTTCTCTGCCTTCCTTTTCCTCTTGCCTGGTGTTTTCCATTTATAAGCAAACTTCTAGAAAGATACAATAATACATCAAATAGCTAAAAAACCCTACACACATTAGAAACTTTTCTGAGGCTCTGATGTAAATAGACTGCCTTCAAGTCAATCCCGACTTATGGTGATCCTACGAATAGGGTTTTCATGGTACACAGTATTCAGAGGGGGTTTCCCATTGCCCCCCTCTGAGGCTGAGAGGCAGTGACTGGCCCAAGGTCACCCAGTGAGCTTCATGGCTGTGTGGGGATTTGAACCCTGGTCTCCCAGGTTGTAGTCCAGCACCTTAACCACTACACCACACTGGCTTTCTCTGAAAGCTTGTAGCCAGTCTGCATAGTCTCAGACCTGGCCCAAGGCAAATCTTCAAACTTACTGGTGAGCAACACTTGAACAATACCCTGCATTAAAGTTTTCTGTGGGTTTCAGGCAGGGGTGTAGTCACTGGGGTCATGGGAGTTATAGAGTCCCATTGCTTTTTTGGGAGCAGGGTCCCAACCACATCCCTATATATGAGCCAATCAGCATGAAAAGAGATTGTGTTAGCTACTGAGAACAGCACTTGTCCTTCTGTGCTGATTGTAGACAATCAGAGTGAAAGGATTTGAGTCAGCCATTGGGAAGACTGTTCTCAGTAGCTAATACACAGCCTCCCCTTTCATGCTGATGGGCTCCTAGGGATGTCTGTTGTGATGGAGGATGGACTCATGAGACAACAGGGAGAGCAAGGCAGACGAGGGAAAGTGGAAAAGGGGCGTGGCTGTGAGGGGATGTGGTGTGACTATTAGGAAGGGACCCTGCTCTTCTGGATTTGCCACTACAGTACTGGTTTCAGGTAGGGATCTCTGCATACCACCCCAATATATTTGCCTTCTTTGCTTCCCACGATTTTTTTTTGCCAAATTCCCACTTCAGGAAAAATCAGTGGGTTTATATTGCATGGGTGTAGCGTATAGGGATGGAAAGATCTGTCAATTTCAGTTTCTAATGTTAAATTCAGTTCTCTACATTTCTGCAGTGATCTGCAAATTTTTTTTAAAAATCCTCATGAAAATTCTCCACCATTTTAGTGCAAATTTCTCCAAATAAACAAATTTTTGTAGGCAGGTGCACATTTTTGCAAGCCACTTCTCATCATTTCATGCCTTTTTGCATGTTATTTTCACGCATGTATTCATTTTTATGCACACTTTCCTCCAACATATGGATTTTTATAAATGTTGTTTAGTTGGCGAACGGCATCCCAAAATTCTAATAAATGCGAATTCAGAAGGATGTCTGTGTCTCGGTTCTCACGTTGTTTTGGAAATTGCGAATCTGATAAATTCTGCTTGAAATATGAACTGAATTGAAATTCTCACCCATTCCTAGTTAAGTAAAACATTTTAAGAAACTATTCTCAGCTATCAGCACAGCAATGGAAGAGGCTGACTAGGAAGGCAATAGCATCTCCTTCCTTGGGAGTCCTCAAAGTGAGGGTCATCAGTATATGTCTGGGCCCTTTAAGTAAAAGGTATCCTGAAACAGGACTCAGTAATATGCTGGGTCCATATTTCTCTGATTTTATATTGCTTATTGCCTTTGGAAGAGAAGATCCAGAACATCCCAAGTTTGAAAATGACAGCTTTCTGTGTACTTTGGCCTAGGTGGATGCTATCCTGTGAAGCTAATCATATTTGTTTAATTAAAGTAACAAGTCTGTGTAGTAAATAGCCTGTGAGCGGTCAGAAACATAATGCTGTACAAGTATGGCAATAATTGGATAATGTAATGAAATGCATGGGAGATTATTTTTTTTAAAAAAAGAAAATATAATGAGATTTCATCGTTTTATACACATAGGTAATTAGTTCTTAGAAATATGAGGAGAGCGAATGATCTGCAGATTTGAGCTATCAGCAATTAATTCAGACAATCCAAGTGAAGAAACAACAAGAAAAAAAAAGTGAAGTGGTTGACGGATTCAAAGGCAAGGAAGTTGCAGTGAGAATTCAAATAAATGAATGAACAGGGAAAGGGAGGGCTGGTGCAGGAATGGCATCACCTCTGTTTAAAAGAAGTGTGGTCAGTCTCTAGGAAAAGAGTTATACCCCCTAGAAAAAGAGAATAATGGAAGCACAGATTTAGAGTGTGTGTGTGTGATTTCATATTTCTCAACTTTTACTCATTTTCATTATTTGTTTTACAGATTTATAAACTGCTTCATAGTCAAAGGTATGAAAGTGGAGTACAATAAGAAAAAAATACAAAAGGTTGCATTCAGCATAGTACGAAGGAACCCATTTTGTCAGCGCAAGCGTTTTTGCTCACCCAATGAAGCAATCCCCTCTCCTTCCCCTGCCCACTGTTCTGGGGGTTCTCTTGACCCTCTGGAGCAGAGTTTGAGGGGAATTATAGGGAGAATGCAGGGAGAGGGGGGAAGTCCTATTGCCCTAGCGCTAGTGGGAATCCTTGCCCTGGCTTCTGCTAGCTCAGCAATTTAGCTGAATGCTGCTCAAAAGATGCAGATTCCAAAATCAACAAAATCATTACCACAATGGTACAACTAATATTCCTTAAAATGGCTGGGTCCCACTTCAGGGAAAGCCTTAAACGCAAATGTCTTCAGTAGACACCTAAATGTAAAGACGCCGGGCTCCTGCCTAATTTCAGCTGGTACCTCCTTTGATTGTACAACTCATCTCCAATGGGAAAGCAGTGGGAGATGACATTGGAGGACAGGTTCTATAGCTGCTGTTGAGAATCATAGAAGTATAAGAGTCGAAAGGGATCTCCAAAGTCATCTTGTCTAGTCTCTGACCAGAGGTGTAATCATCCAGGGTGTTGGGGGTGTGTGTCTTAGACCCTTTAACTTTTTGGGAGCAGGGTCCCAGTAGAGTCCTTATGTTTCCAGAATCCTATGAGCCAGTCAGCATGAAAGGGGAGTGTGTTGGTCACTGAGAAGAGACTTCTAACATGCTTCCTTGTCCTTTCCTGTTGATTGGATCTGATCAGAGAGAAAGGAGGTGAGTCAGCCACCGACAAGACTCTTTTCAGTAGCTAACACTCCCCCCCCTTTCATGCTGATTGGCTCCTAGGGATTGTTATGGGAGAATACTACAACTCAGGAGCCAAAAAGGGTGTGTGTGGCTATGACTATCATGAAGGGACCCTGCACTTCTAAATTTGCTACTACGCTACTGCCCCTGACTGATATGGAAAATCCACTGCAGAAAGGGATACTCAGACTCTGATGAGAAACCTCTCATGAAAGAGAGACCATCACATTCTAGGGCAGTCTAATCTGTCTCCATCCCAAAACAGACTGTACTATCAAGAAATTCTTCCTGATATTTCCTCAATGTTCCTTTGATTGTCATTTGAACCCATTGGTTAAAAATCTGCCCCCCTTGGAGCTCGCTCACAATAAACCAAATACAAAGCAGTATATAATCATAGGGTAGGAAGGTCCCTCAACGGTCATCTAATCCAACCCCCAGCCAGTGTGGGAGATCTACTATATCCCTAATATGTGGCCATCCAGATTCTGCTTAAAATATTTTTGATGAAGGAGGTTCTACTGAAGCAGTCTGTTCCACTGCTGGATAGATTGTACCCTCAGGAAGTTCATTCTAGTGCTTTTCTTCTCATTTCAACTTGTTTTTGGGGTCTCACACTGTGGAGTAATCAACCAATGAAAATTGAGGGAGGAAGTATATTGTAGGTGCATGTGTGGACCAGCATAGAACGTATTGGAATTGCAGCAACTTTATCAAGTTTTAATCTTTAAAGAAGGGGAGAAAAACCCAGATCAATCATGGAAAAGTTTCAAGCAAAGTTACATCCTTCATAGGGAAGCATATTCAACAGCATTTGAGATCAGTGAAAGGTAGCCATTTTGCAGCAGTGCTGGGAACACTGGATGTTTTCAGTAGCCTACAATTAAGCCAGGAAGAATGAGGGAAATGTAAAATACCAATATGGAAATATGAAGATTGTGGCACTCAGAAGGAAAATGGTATGATTTCCACATGTGAAAATAGAACACGGTGAGAAACTCAAAGCATTTCTGACAGATGATCTCTCACAGGTCTCAGATGGTGACTTCTGCCATGCCAATACTGATTTGCTTATTTATTTATATAGTTAAAAGCAATCAACTTAAAAAAAACCCAAAAAGAAACACCAGCAAGAGCAGACTGCTTGACTGACTTGCAGAAGACAATCAGAACCCGCTCGCTTCCTGAATGTCAGGAATGAGGGACTCATTCAGACCTCACCTGTGAACAGGCCCTCCCTTAGCATGTGCAGGGCCCGGGGCAAAAGCAAAGTTGGGGGCCCCCCACATTTGCTCCGGGTCGTGGTCTCAGCTGAGTCGCCGCCATAGGTGCGCAGGCAACAGTCCCGGAACTGCCGGCCCAGCTCGCTGTCCCCGGGGCAGCTACTGCTCACTGACTGCAGCAGGATCAGCGGTGGTAGCGGTGGCTTCGGCATGGCAGACGGGCGGGCAGACAAGCAAGCCCCCGTCCCAGGCGGAAAGAGAGCAAGCGAGTGCTGCACCCTGCCTGGTGAAGACGAGCAGGCAGAGAGGGAGGAGCCGGTTGGTGAGCAGATCACCAAGCATGGGGGCCGCCAAAGCGTGGGGCCCGGGGCAACTGCCCCGCTTCCTGATGCCTAGGGGCGGCTCTGCCTGTGAATCCCATAGTCTTGGATCAGCCACAGATGAGGCCTTGCTTCTTTTTACAGATGTTCTATTCTCTAGGAATCTTCAGTTGAGTCAGACTATATAGTTTCTGTTCTTATTCTGTGAATTCATGCTGACCCACTTTATTTCACCTATCTCACTTGGAAAATTTCTGAAATTGATGTCAGAATTGCTGCAGTTTTCAGGGTACATCTTTTTTCAGGTGACTAATGTGTATCAGCGTGTATTGCTTAAACCTGAATGCAACAAGAAATTCTGATGTGATCGTGGGAACATATTGGGATTCCTTCTTGCCCATGAACAGCACATGCCCTTGTGCACATCAGCGACCTGTGTGGAGAAATGGAGACGGCAGAGGACATAACTTGAGGACATCCAATGATGCATCGCCCTGCATGACTTTAAGCTAGAGCCGGGTTCCCAAACTTTCCCCTCCCCCCACAGACCACTTAAAAATCGCTCAGGGTCTTAATGGAGCGCTTCATGATTTTTCTGCCTGTTGTAGCCATTGGGGATGCGCTACACTAGGTGCTACATGGTTTTGAATTGTATTTTCATGCGTCAACAACTTGAGTTCCGTAGAATATAAACTGCAACATCATAACATACGGTATAAGAAATCCAAGAAGCCATTAAAATGTAATTCACAATATGAAAATTTAATTGTGAATATTGCGGACATGCTGTGGACCACTGTGAATGAAGCTTGTGGGTCACAGTGGTCCGTGGACCACAGTAAGGGAACCCTGAGCTACAGCAGTGGCCCTTCCCATCCTCTGCAATTTCCTTTGAAGGCTGGACTCCGGCAGTTTGCTTGTGGATATAAAATAGGGGTGGGAAACCTGAGGCCTGGGAAGGGCAAATGAGAACTTCCAGGACTCTCTCTGGGCTTTAGGACTCTCTCTAGACCACACCCCACACCAGCCCTGGGTATTTTTGCCTGGTTAGAATTTGCCCTTGAACTCTGATAATGCCTTTTGGTGGCCTGGATAGAGGATAGAGAGGGATGCTTGAGTGTGTGCAGCCTACTCTTTTATATTGTGTGTGTAACCCCCACAGTCTTGTTTTAGTTGGTTCAGTCTGCTGGGTGGGGTTTCATAGCAGAAAAACCCTTTTTGGAGAAGAAAGCAAATGTTGGGCAGAAAAGTTGGTCCTGGGTGTGGCTGCTAGGGAAGCTATTATTTAGTTGGTCTTTAACCCCTTGATTAAGCTACATATGTATATCTGTATTGTACAGAAGTAGGAAAGGGTATGAGGAGTATATATATATTTGAATGGTGGTTATTTGTATATGTATTCTTTAATCATAGGGCCTTGGTGAATCTGTGGACTTTCCGGGCCTAGCTGAAGCTGCAGTGGTTCAGGGCAGCAGGATAAAGCTATTCATCTCCTGAAGATTAAGAAAAAGAACTTTTCAGTTGATTGCAAAGATATTTTGCCAAAAAAAGAGAGAAAGGACACATGGACAAGGATCTTTTAAGTATTTGGAAACTGAGAACCATATAAAACTGTGTTATATTTAATGTTATGTTTTCTTTATGAAAAAAAAGTTCACAAGTTATTCATGGAATCTTTGCAAATTCATTTTTGGCCCGTAAGAACCTGCAAGGGATTACATGTGCTCCACCCACTTTTGCCTCTGTCTGCCAACCACTGGCATGTGGACCCAGGAAGATGGCCCAGCAGGGATATGCCCTCAAGCTGAACATGTTTCTCCAGCCCCCCGCTCCACCCCAGATATAAAGGCTCACATCATATTATTAAGGCTCGCTTGAGATTTTTGGCTCAACAACTGCCTTCTCTAGCAGGAGTCTCAGAACCTGCACAGCCCAGGAACAGAAATTTTCTTCACGTTTCCTGAAAGAGCACACAAAGCAAAACATGGCGATCCTTGGAAATTTGGCCTTTTCCAGATTTTGCAATGCAGTTCTCCAACCAAAACAGTGGGCACAAAAACACATACGTTAGGGGGAAGTGTGCATAAAAAATGGGTATATTAATGATTATGACATACAAAAATACATTGTTAGGAAAACGTTTACAAAAATGTGTATTATTAGGAGAAATGCTGACAATTTTAACATAAAATTCAGAAACCTTTGGAGAAAGGATGTAGTTCAGTGGTAGTGCTTTGCATGCACCAGGTTCAGTCTCTGCTATCCCCATGAAGTGGAAAATTCCATCTCTAGGGGTCATTGGTATTAGCATGTAGAAGAAGGCAGTCTCCCGCCATAGCACACGCTAGCAGGGACTCCTTACAATTGTAAGTATAATAAACAGCTGTAAGCTTCAACCTGCCTCAGTGTCATTTCCTGGACAAGGACTCCATAAGGAGAAAATTCCACAACACCCACGTGGGTCAGGGAATGTCCCCTGCCTGTAATCCTGGAGAGTTGCTGCCAGTCAGTGTTGACAGTACTGAGCAAGACGGACCAATGGTCTGACTCTGTATAGAATCCTGTGTTCATGTGATGTGGAAATGTGCGAACGGAAAACAAGAAGGGGGTGAGAAAAACCAAAACCGACAGATTTGTCCATTTCTTGTCTTTTTAAGTGGGACTTCTGTACGTGCGCATGCTATGGATTGATTCCACTGAAGTTTAGTCTCCCATCGCACCCTGGCTTTTGCTTCATGCTGTGACAGCCAATTCGCTCACGGGGACACAGTGACCACTCATGGCCCAATGAGGACATCAGGTCACACCAGCTCTGATGTCTCCGGAGTCCTTTGGGGAGTTCCAGCCCCACTCCCTACACAGCACCCTAGCCAAATTAATTGCCACAGCCTTACCACAGAGATGTCTTGTTTATTAATTTATCAGCATATTTGTATGCTGCTATTTTGTTAAAAAACATAGAAGTAGTTAAGAACCAGTTAAAACCAACAAACACCCATATGATAAAAACATTAAAATACAATAAAAACAAAAGTCAACTGTTAAACTCGACTCCCAGCTGTCCATGGAGGCTCAGGTCTTGGCTGTGAGCCAGACGGTGCTGTATCAACTCCATCTGATATGGAGGCTGCGCCCCTACCTTCCCAACCATCTGCTCCCATCCGTGGTACATGCCCTTGTCTCCTCTCGCCTAGACTACTGTAATTTGCTCTACATAGGGTTACCCTTGAAAATGGTCCAGAAGCTGCAACTGGTACAGAACGCGGCAGCTCGCCTGAACAAAGGCAGCCGGCGGCAAGATCACATCACTCCAGTACTGAAGGAGTTGCGCTGGTTGCCGCTTATTTTCTGGGCCCAATTCAAGGTGTTGGTTTTGACCTTTAAAACGCTATACAGTCTCGGCCCAGTTTATCTCCTGGGAAGGAGTCAGTGGTCATGGTGCACGTTGGCACCAACGACATGGGGAAATGCAGCCATGAGGTCCTGGAAGCAAAATTTAGGTTGCTAGGTAGGATGCTGAAAGCCAGGACCTCCAAGGTGGCTTTCTCTGAAATGCTACCGGTTCCACGCGCAGGACCAGCCAGACAGGCCCAGCTTCGCAGTCTCAATGCATGGATGAGACGATGGTGTCGGGTGGAAGGGTTTGGATTTGTTAGGCACTGGGGAACATTTTGGGACAAGCCGGGCCTGTACAAAAGGGACGGGCTCCATTTGAACCAGAATGGAACCAGACTGCTGGCACTTAAAATTAAAAATGTGGCAGAGCAGCTTTTAAACTGACTGAGGGGGGAAACCCGACAGGAGCTGAGAAAGGTCCGGTTCGGAATAAACCTCCCCCCTGGGATAAAAACCAAAGAAATGATGAAATTTTAAAAGGGGTAGGCCTAGAAGTAGGCATTGTGAGAGCAGGGGCACAGGATATAAATTCAGAAGAGCAAAATTACCACAGGCCTAACCACAAGTGCCAAAGACACTTGAAGAGAGACACTGCTTACAAGTGCCTGTACGCTAATGCTAGGAGCCTGCGAACCAAGATGGGAGAACTGGAGTGCTTGGTCTTAGAGGAGAGCATTGATATAGTGAGCATAACGGAGACCTGGTGGAATGGAGAAAACCAGTGGGATACGGTTATCCCTGGATATAAACTATATCGGAAGGACAGGGAAGGACGTATTGGTGGCGGAGTCGCTCTATACGTGAAAGAAGGCACTGAATCCAGCAAGCTCGAAACCCCAAAAGAGGCAGACTCCTCCACAGAATCGTTGTGGGTGGTGATACCATGCCCCAGGAGGGACTTAATACTGGGAACGATCTATCGTCCCCCTGATCAAAATGCTCAGGGAGACCTGGAGATGAGATATGAAATTGAGGAAGCATCCAAACTAGGAAATGTGGTAGTAATGGGTGACTTCAACTACCCGGACATAGACTGGCTGCATATGTGTTCCAGTCATGACAAAGAAGCAAAGTTTCTAGATATTCTAAACAACTATGCACTAGACCAGTTGGTCATGGAACCGGCCAGAGGGACGGCAACCCTGGACTTAATCCTCAGTGGGGACCGGGACCTGGTGCAAGATGTAAGTGTTGTTGAACCGATTGGGAGCAGTGACCACAGTGCTATTAAATTAAACATACATGTAACTTGCCAATTGCCAAAAAAATCCAACACGGTCACATTTGACTTCAAAAGAGGAAACTTCACAAAAATGAGGGGATTGGTAAAAAGAAAGCTGAAAAACAAAGTCCAGAGGGTCACATCACTCGAAAATGCTTGGAAGTTGTTTAAAAACACTCTATTAGAAGCTCAACTGGAGTGCATACCGCAGATCAGAAAAGGTACCGCCAGGGCCAAGAAGATGCCAGCATGGTTAACGAGCAAAGTCAAGGAAGCTCTTAGAGGCAAAAAGTCTTCCTTCAAAAAATGGAATTCTTGTCCAAATGAAGAAAATAAAAAAGAACACAAACTCTGGCAAAAGAATGCAAGAAGACAATAAGGGATGCTAAAAAAGAATTTGAGGAGCACATTGCTAAGAACATAAAAACCAACAACAAAAAAATCTATAAATACATTCAAAGCAGGAGACCATCTAGGGAGGCGATTGGACCCTTGGATGATAAGGGAGTCAAAGGTGTACTAAAGAACGATCAGGAGATTGCAGAGAAGCTAAATGAATTCTTTGCATCTGTCTTCACAGTGGAAGATATAGGGCAGATCCCTGAACCTGAACTAACATTTGCAGGAAGGGATTCTGAGGAACTGAGACAAATAGTGGTAACGAGAGAGGAAGTTCTAAGCTTAATGGACAATATAAAAACTGACAAATCACCGGGCCCGGATGGCATCCACCCGAGAGTTCTCAAAGAACTCAAAGGTGAAATTGCTGATCTGCTAACTAAAATATGTAACTTGTCCCTTGGGTCCTCCTCCGTGCCTGAGGACTGGAAAGTGGCAAATGTAACGCCAATCTTCAAAAAGGGATCCAGAGGGGATCCCGGAAATTACAGGCCACTTAGCTTAACTTCTGTCCCTGGAAAACTGGTAGAAAGTATGATTAAAGCTAGATTAACTAAGCACATAGAAGAACAAGCCTTGCTGAAGCAGAGCCATCATGGCTTCTGCAAGGGAAAGTCATGTCTCAGTAACCTATTAGAATTCTTTGAGAGTGTCAACAAGCATATAGATAGAGGTGATCCAGTGGACATAGTGTACTTAGACTTTCAAAAAGCGTTTGACAAGGTACCTCACCAAAGGCTTCTGAGGAAGCTTAGCAGTCATGGAATAAGAGGAGAGGTCCTCTTGTGGATAAGGAATTGGTTAAGAAGCAGAAAGCAGAGTAGGAATAAACAGACAGTTCTCCCAATGGAGGGCTGTAGAAAGTGGAGTCCCTCAAGGATCGGTATTGGGACCTGTACTTTTCAACTTGTTCATTAATGACCTAGAATTAGGAGTGAGCAGTGAAGTGGCCAAGTTTGCTGATGACACTAAATTGTTCAGGGTTGTTAAAACAAAAAGGGATTG
This sequence comes from Rhineura floridana, assembly GCF_030035675.1. Taxonomy (NCBI): domain Eukaryota; kingdom Metazoa; phylum Chordata; class Lepidosauria; order Squamata; family Rhineuridae; genus Rhineura; species Rhineura floridana. The sequence continues at coordinate 6,883,486 of NC_084480.1, read as the reverse complement.
CGAAGAGCTCCAAAAAGACCTCTCCAAACTGAGTGACTGGGCAGAAAAATGGCAAATGCAATTCAATATAAACAAGTGTAAAATTATGCATATTGGAGCAAAAAATCTTAATTTCACATATACGATCATGGGGTATGAACTGGCGGTGACCGACCAGGAGAGAGACCTCGGGGTTGTAGTGGACAGCACGATGAAAATGTCGACCCAGTGTGTGGCAGCTGTGAAAAAGGCAAATTCCATGCTAGCGATAATTAGGAAAGGTATTGAAAATAAAACAGCCGATATCATAATGCCATTGTATAAATCTATGGTGCGGCCGCATTTGGAATACTGTGTACAGTTCTGGTCGCCTCATCTCAAAAAGGATATTATAGAGTTGGAAAAGGTTCAGAAGAGGGCAACCAGAATGATCAAGGGGATGGAGCGACTCCCTTACGAGGAAAGGTTGCAGCATTTGGGGCTTTTTAGTTAGAGAAAAGGCGGGTCAGAGGAGACATGATAGAAGTGTATAAAATTATGCATGGCATTGAGAAAGTGGATAGAGAAAAGTTCTTCTCCCTCTCTCATAATACTAGAACTCGTGGACATTCAAAGAAGCTGAATGTTGGAAGATTCAGGACAGACAAAAGGAAGTACTTCTTTACTCAGCGCATAGTTAACCTATGGAATTTGCTCCCACAAGATGCAGTAATGGCCACCAGCTTGGATGGCTTTAAAAGAAGATTAGACAAATTCATGGAGGACAGGGCTATCAATGGCTACTAGCTGTGATGGCTGTGCTCTGCCACCCTAGTCAGAGGCAGCATGCTTCTGAAAACCAGTTGCCGGAAGCCTCAGGAGGGGAGAGTGTTCTTGCACTCGGGTCCTGCTTGCGGGCTTCCCCCAGGCACCTGGTTGGTCACTGTGAGAACACGATGCTGGACTAGATGGGCCACTGGCCTGATCCAGCAGGCTCTTCTTATGTTCTTATGTTCTTATCTGAAAGAGCACCTCCAGTTTCATCAAGGATGCCGTGCAACATGATCAGCCTCAAAAGGCCTCCTCTCTATCCCACCAGTTAAAACAGCTAGACTGGTGAGGACTAGGGAGAGGGCTTTTTCTATTGTGGCTCCCACTCTGTGGAATTCCCTCCCAAACGATCTCCGTCACACCCCCACTATGATGAGCTTCCGCAGGGCCTTGAAGACCTGGCTCTTCAGGCAGGCTTTTGGGGTGGGCTAGGTTTTTTATATTGTTGAGATTTTAATGTTTTAATGTATTTGTAAGTTTTTATTCTGTACATCACCCAGAGTGGCTGGACAACCAGCCAGATGGGCGACTAATAAATCTAATAAATATACAAACCCAACCGGAAATATCCAAAGACCAAATAGGTTCTTATTCACACCTGATTCAGCCATTAATCCTGGGATTTGTAACCTTTTTCAACTCGAGGCCCACATTCATTTCTGGGCAACCTTCCGACGGTCACATGCCAGTGGTGTATGGAGCCAGTGAGAAAAGCAGGTAAAGCAGCAAATGTACATTTATCCTTTCCACAGTAGGCTAGGTTCTACACCCAAGAGCCAGGCAGAGAGGCCTGCAGACAGTGGAGACTAGTGGCCCCAATGTCAGTGGGGCAGTGAATCCACTCCGGGTTTTAGTCCGAACTTTCAAGGCACTGGCTAAGCAAAAAGCAGATGCTTTTTGTGTGCATAGCAGATATTCTGCCACTGAGCTAAGGGCCCTCTCACTGATCTGCCAACAGAAAGATCCCAAGTTATATATACACCCAAGTATCTCTTCCAGGATGTTCCACACAACTGAGGCTTGATTGATAAGGCCCTGCTCCGACTGTGTGCTGATCACTCTTCCCTTAACAAGGGGTTGTCAAGCCAGGAGAAAGGCAAGGACAGAGAGGAAATGTGTGGGAAACAAACGTGTGAAGTTAACCGAGGGTTAAGAATATCAGAGTGTCAGAACTGTGTTGGTGTTTCAGAGCAAGCTTGGACCAGGTCTGGTTTAAAGACGCTGGAGTTGGACTTTAAGGGAAGGCGGGCCCCCCGAAGTTGCCCATCAAAGGAGAAGATGTAGAGAGCAGACTGAGCAAACACACCAATCATCTGGTCATAGTCTTCCCCCTCCCACTCACCCCCCATGATGAGAAATACGGTACTTCTAATAATAGCAATTATTTCTGCATTTGCATCAGTACATACAAGTTATGATATAGAGACATTTTATGTAAATCTGTGGCCTCTTTTACCTTTTGTATCAGGTCTGGGGACACTTTTGTCATACCGGGGACCACATTACCTTGTGAAGAACTTCCCAAGGGCAACATACCAGTGATGGGAGGGGCAAGAGAAAAAAGTGGGTGGAGCAACAGATGCAATTCTTAAATTTTTATAATTGGCTGCATTCTACCCCCCCTTCATCCTCCCTCCAGGCAAGCAAAAGGTATTAACAGTTCAAGGACACATTTCAGCCAGGTAAAAGCCCGCAAGGAGGGTGTGAGGCCTGAGGAAAGTCCCAAGGTCTAGATAGAGAGTTCTGGAGGGTTGCATTTGCCCTTCCCCCGGTATTAGTTTCTTCATCCTTGTCTCGAAAACCTACCAGCGCTCCTCTATGGTTTGGTATTCATCATCAGGTGCAGTGCCGCTAAACATGGAGGTTCTATTAAGTTTCCATGGCTAATAACTGTTAAAGCACTTGTCTTCCATGAATCTGTGTTATCCTTTAAAAAAATCTGAACTAGTGGTCATCATCCCATTCTATGATTCTGCCATTATTATTATTATTATTATTAGTAGTAGTAGTAGTAGTAGTAGTAGTGCCATGGCTTATCCTTCACTGAAACTGCATTATAATATTTGCAACACTTCCTGGGAAATGTGCGAGAACACACACGCTCCTGGGTGTGAAACTTTGTGGGCTCTTTGTGGCTACGGTTGTCTTGCAAGCTCTTCTACCTCCTCCTTATCTTGACTCTTCAAGCAGGTTCTCTGCACAGTGGGAAGCCTGCCACTCCAGCTACCAGGTGGCCCTGCCAGCAGCGTGCCGCAAAAAAGGTCTTCCACAGAAATTTGTAGTGCTTTTGTTCTCCCTTCCCAGCTCTGTGCTTCTCCCTGAATTCACACAAACAATGCCAATTTGAAAACTGCAAACAAACGAACAAAAAAGAGATCTGAAACTTTCTCTGAAGGCTGCCTAACCCCCTTGAAGACCGTCCCTGGAGCTGAGCTTTCTTGTTATTTTTGTTTGACTCTTCTGCTTGCCACTGTTTCTTCCCCTTTGTACTTTGATGTTCCTTTGGGGATGCGGAAAAGGAACAATAAACAAACACTAAGGCATTTGCAGAAGTTTTCTTCTTTTCTTCTTTTTGCCTGGAAGAAGCCTGTCGAAACAGTCAGGGGAAAGGGAAGGGAAGGAGAGAGGGTGAAGAAGAAACCCTAGGGGAGGCTCACACAAGGGATCATTGTCCTTTTCTAGAGATCCCAACAGGCTTCAAAACTCCATCCACTCAGAGAACATCAGCCAGATGTGCAAAAGACCTTAAATTGTATCTGTGTATGAGATATTCCTTGAAACAATAAGAACAATGGGTGCAACTTTTATCAAGGTATAACAGGAGTGCCGGGGGGGATAGTTAACCGGGCAAAATTGAGGAGGACAAAACTCGCCAAGCACTACTGGAACAGACAGCGCAATATATTTCATCTCAACACTAAACAAAATTCAGGATCAAATAACTAAATAATCAACACAATCCACTTCTGGAAATCAAGGATGCCTGAAACACTCAGGACAATTCACAACTTTCTTAATACGAGGTACAGCAGCCACGGTGAACACCTGTCATTGCAAATCACCCAGGATATGGCCTGTTAACAACAGCTGCCAAGACTGAGCTCATCAGAGGGAGGGGAAGGAGCCGTCAGGTCCCTTCCACCATCCCTGGACACAGCTGCAGCTGAGAGCCCCCCTCCCTCCAGCTATTAAATGCTGTTGTCGTCGTTTATGGATCACTTCCCATGTGGCATCTCAAAGTGATTTACAGCACAGTAAAAACATACACACAGTTGCATGTATAAAAACCGCTGAAACATTTGCATATATTGAACAATAAAAATTATCCACAAAAAAAGGAAAACAACTGCACATATATGAAATCAATTCAAGTCCAATAAAGATACCAAATGGGATAAAAACCTCCACTCAGAAGGCTTGCTGAAAGAGGAACATTTTCAACCAGCACCAAAAGGACAATAGGAAAGCTCTGATTTATAGTAGGGGTTGTTCCAAAGGGTAAGCCACCATACCAAAGGCCCAGTTCTGACATTGTATAGAACAGGTCTTCTGATAGAATGGTATTATTGTTATTGTTGTTGTTGTTGTTGTTGTTGTTGTTGTTGTTATTATTATTGTTGTTGTTATTGTTGTTGTTGTTGTTATTATTATTATTATTATTATTATCCTTCCCCTGTGAAGAAGGGCCATAACTTAATGGTAAAGCATCTGCATGCAGAAGATCCCAAGTTTAGTCCCTGGCATCTCCAGGTGGGGCTGGGAGAGACTCCCATCTGAAACCCTGGAGAGCCGCTGTCAGTCAGTGTAGACAATATTGAGCTAGATGGACTAATGGTCTGACTCATTATAAGGCAGCTTCCTCTGGAGAACTCAGGGATCATTTGGGGATGTAGGGGATAATACGATCTTTTAGGTTTCCTGGTCCCAAGCTGTATAGGGCTATTCCTGAGGCTGTCAGAGGAGAAGAAGAAGCGGACCCTCCATAATGCTTAGATCCTGGTCTATGTCCTGCTGAATTACTGCAGGTTATGTAGATGTGAAGAGTTCTGGAGAACAGAAAGTCAAGATGGTTTCAAGCAGGAATATCCAATATGGCACCCTTGGATATTTTTGGAGGGCCAGGAGATGCCAGTATATGAGAGTCTCTTTTCTGTGGTGGCCCCCAAACGTTGGAACTCCCTGCCCCCTGATGTGCGCCTGGCCCCAACACTGTGGATTTTCAAACACACACACAAAGGTATATCTTTTTACTCAGCATTTTGGGAGCATGCAAGGATTGTTTCTGCATATTATTTTAATTCGTTGGTTATCATGTTAATTCTTTACCATCGATTGCATTTATTGTATTTATTGAGCTCCAGGTAGTTTGGTAAATGGCAGGTAATAAATGTGCTAAGTGAATAAAATTAATAATAAATAATTCCTGTCTATTGACCATTCTGGCTAAGCCTTGTGGGAGTGGTGGAGGTCCAAGAACATGTAAAGGAGAAAGAAAGGAAGGAAGGAAGACTTGGACCAGAAACTCTAAATACTCAAAATGGGGCATGTTCAGACTAGGGCTGAGCACAGACACCCCCATCTGCCCCATGGTTCCAATCTGGGGGGGGGGATCAGGCCCATCTGCCCTGGGTCAACACAGGGACCATCTACCCTAGCTCAGAACCACTCCTGATTTGTTTAATTAGGGTAAATTGTAGGGTTGCCAGACTCAGGGCCTGAGAATGCTTCTGTATCTTTAAGAGAAGAGAAAATTCAGCCAAGCGCAGGTTTTCTTGCAACAATGTAATGGAAAAAATCATAAGGTGAAATCCTCCCTCCCTCTGCACAACTTGTAAAGATACAGAAGACCTCTTGGAGGCTGGGTCTGGCAACCAAGAGGTCTTCTGTATCTTTAAAAGTTGTGCAGGGGGAAGGGAACTCCACCTTGTGGTTTTGCTCATTACAGTGTTGCAAGAACACCTGCACTTGGCTGACTTTCTCTTCTCTTAAAGATACAGAATCATTCTCAGGCCCTGAGCCTGGCAACCCTAGTAAATTGACCCTGCCCAGCCAAGAACAGGGTCATAGAATCATAGAATAGTAGAGTTGGAAGGGGCCTACAAGGCCACTGAGTCCAACCCCCTGGTCAATGCAGGAATCCAAATCAAAGCAATTTATCATTCACAATGCTGTTTTGCAAAGGGTTTTCCAGCTGAAACCACTTACCCCAGTGACTTTGAGCAGGAGAGTACAAGAAGATTCAGGGTGTACAAGACCCTCTATCAGCACGTCTGAAAAGGAAGGTTTGTGGGGGGAGAAAGTGACTTCACGGCAGAGCCAGCATGATGAACAGCAGAAGAGCACTGCTGCATCAAGCCAACGGCCCATCCACGCCAGCATCCTGTTTTCACAGGTGCCTATGGGAAATACATAAGCAACAGCACTCTCTCCACCTGTAGGCATATGGTCTGAAGGCACACGAGGCCAGCACGTTGCTGAAGCTAAGCAGGGTCAGGTCTGGTCTGGTCAGTGCCTGGATGGGAGACTGCCTGGGAACCATATGTAAGCTGCCTTGGGTTTCTAGCATGGAAAGAAAGGTGGGGTATAAATGCAATAAATAAATAAATAAAATACTACCTCTGACAATAGAGGTAGGTCATAACCATTAGGGCTAGTAGCCACTGATCTAGTCCAGCCCTGTTTTCACAGTGTCCAGCCAGATGCCTATGGAGGGCAACTGTGCTCCATCCAGTTCTGATTCCCAGCGAGTAGGTGCACTGGACCTTCTCTCAGCCATGTCCTCCGGCCCAGATCAAGGCTGTTTAATTCCACTCCCCAGGGCTGCCAATAGAAAGCAAGGTTGACGGTTCTCAAAGGGGGGATCATTGCCCCCATGAAGCCAGTGCAACCTTCAACAAACAAGACACGGCTATGAGAAAGATTCAAGATTATGTCAGCTTGAGATTTTGGAGGGTGCTTAGGCAAGACCACACACCCCTCACTCAGTGAATCTACCTCCTCGCTACAACAGTTCCATGGGGCTCTTGTCAGCGGTCTGTTTGGCCAGGTGTGAGCCCTTGGCAGGCACCCGATCAGGCTGACCCTTGATGCTGGCCCTGGCTGAGAACCTGGCATTCCACTTTAAATGGGGAGACACAGCAATGTACACAGCAGCAACTGTCAGTGAAGGCACACCTCCATCCTTTCTTTGAGAATTCGCCCTCAAAGTCCCATTCTATGTCTCTCTCTGTGTGTGTGTGTGCCGGCACGTGTGCGTCTAAAGGAAAGAAGTAATAAACAGTGAGTGATTTATTTGTGTGGACAAAATGATTTGATGTTGTTCCTTGTTGACAGAATGATCTGTCCAGAATTACATTCTATTGATAAAACTGTGAAGAAATGCCATTCATCGACCGTACAAAGTTAGGACCTGGCAAAAAATGCATTTGTCCAGAGAATATGGGATTCCCCCCCCCCCGAGCTGTCAATTGTTCCTAGAGAGTTGAGCAACCTCATGTTCATAACTGTGGTCACTATGTCTTTGTCCCCCTTTCCACGCTTTTAACCCTTTAGAGAATTTCCTTGGACATATTTGGCAGGCAGCAATGGAGAGATGATTTGGAAGGGAACTAAAGACTCTAAAGCTGCATCTACTGCAGTGGTTCCCAACCCATGGGCCACTTGAAAATTGCTGAGGGTTTTGGTGGACCACTTGATGATTTTCCTGCCTGTTGTAGCACTTGTAATTGTAATACAATAAAATACAGCATAAGAAATAAGAGAAGCAATAAAAATACAATTAAAAATCAATATGAATATCCAGTGCAATGATGTGCCATCTCCTGTCTTCAACCACAAATCCACAGACATGCCACAGACCACCTGAATGGACTTTGTAGACTACTGGTGGACCACAGGCCACATTTTGGGAACCTCATACCTAGTAATTGTCAGGGAACCTATAGCTGTCCAGATATTGCTGGATTACAACCCCCATCCTCATTCCTGACCATTAGGCATGTGAGGTGGGTCTGATGGAAGTTGGTCCAACATCTGGAGGGCCACAGGTTCCCCAGCCCTGACCTAGTGGGACTTGCTGGGTTTTTTTACAAAAAACTAGGGCTGTGCACACATACACACACACCACGGTTCCTATCCAGTGGGACATCAGGCCAACCCACCCTGGTTTGACCTGGAGACCCCCACCTCCACCTCACCCCAGATCCGGTCCCAAATATGTTCTGGGGTGAGGCTAATGTTTAATTAGGGAAGCTTGGAGGATGGCAACAAGGGAGAGGGCCTTCTCAGTGGTGGCCCCCAAATTATGGAATGATGTTTTTGATGAGGTGTGCCTGGCACCAACACTGTTATCTTTTCGGTGCCAGGTCAAGACTTTCCTCTTCTCCCAGGCATTTTAGCATGTGTTTTTAAATTGTTTTTAATTTTTTTTAATTGTGTTTTTAAATTGTGGGGGCATTGATTGGGAGGGAGACATTGCAGTACCCTACATAATCAATTCCTCTGCTGAATGGCTAATCAGTAGAGCAGGTGATCCTTTGCACATGATGCTCTGCAACCTTGCAAACCACCACCCTGAGGATCGCTCAAGAGCCCACACGCCAAGGGAGCAAACCTGTGCAATGCATTTCCTGTAGGAAAGCATCTTGCAAACTAGCAGCCACTTGTCACTTCCGGGAAGGGTGACTTAGCCTGTGCCTGCTTTTGAGACGGGCTCCTGCCTCAAAAGAAGCTTATTCAGATATATCAGTCAGTTTTTTCTTTTTTTTTGACTGATTAAACTTCTCCCGGGTAGGGAGAAACGAAGAGATTAACCTCAAAGCCTATTTTTGTTGGGACGACCAGATCTCATTAATTTATGGGACGAGGTCCAGCCGACGAAGGTGGGACGGATTTTCAACAGCAAGCTCTATCTGTTAAAGCGAACGTTCATCTTATCTTCTAAGAGAGAACGCACTAACAGGCAAGCACCCTTCTTTCTATATTTTTCTTTTACTTGACTTAAATTGTTGCTGTTTAAAAGAGATTTGCCAGATTGATCAGTTTTTGACATCTCACTGGGGAGCCATAACTTCTCTCTGCTACGCACTAATTAATAGCTTATCTCTGTTTTTGTTGCAAAAAGCTGTCCTGGATTTGCATTCTAAAGATATACACAGAAGAGGGATTTCTATTCCAGATTTTTATTTTGAAAAATATTATACTGTTTTGAGACTACTCTCTTTTTGGTCTATTTTATTTTGACGAATCTGTTTCTTGACGATTGCCATTAATTGTTTCGATCCTGGGAACTGCATTTTGTTTACTTAACTATTGGAGAGATAAGGCTGTCTGCTCTGTTTATACTGTGATGTCACCAAGTTTGGAGTATTAACCCAATTGTTGCTGAAATAAGAAGTGGTTTTCCTATATTTTTCTTTTAAAATGGCAATTAAGAAAGTGGCTGAAAATCTGGAAATAACTATGTTTCAGAAAATAATGGATGAGATTGAGATAATGAAAATTGAATTGAGTAAAATGAAGCAGGAGATTAAAGATATAAGGGTCCCTGTGAGAGAGGTGACCTTGGAAGGGGTCCCTGTGAGAGAGGAGACCCCGGAGATTGGAACAGGGGTCCCTGTGAGAGAGGTGACCCTGGAGACTGGAATAGGGGTCCCTGTGAGAGAGGAGATCCCGGAGATTGGAACCAACGTGGAACAGGAACAAGATTTGGAGTCTATGGACTTTAGAAATAAAATCTATTGTTTGGAACTCAATGTTATCTCTGAAGAAATGAATGAAGATTCTAGAGATAAAGTTATCAATGACATGGATAATCTTCTGGACTGGAATGATGTGATGGAGCCCAATATAGAGAAAATCTATGGAATTAACTGCAGCCATGTGACAATGGAAAAACTTTTAAGAGATGACCCAGTGTATTTTGAAAAAAAGAACAGAGATATGATTTTACAGCAGTATTTCAGCAACCTATTCAGAATGGATGGCAAGAAAATATGTGGGATAGAGGTAATCCCCATCAGACTCTTATTATATGACTATGGCTTTGACAGCAAGATTATTATGGAATACTGATAATGGAAGATTGGATATTGAAATTACTGGACTTAACAAGACTACTGAAGATGGAAGATGGAAAATGGAACTAATAGAGATAATAGAACAATGGCTACTGAAATTATTGAACCTAACAGATTCTGATGTGATGGATTAATTGAAATGTTTATTTTGACTATGGTTATGACAATAAGATTATCATAATTAGTAATGAGATGGATTAATCGATATGCTTATCTGGAAAAAAAAATTGATAGATATATTTCTTAAAGAATTGAAACCTCTCTTTGACTTTTTGTGGAAAGAATAAAGTAATGTTTATGAGATTTGATGATTAAGTAAGATAACTACTGGAGGAAAGTGATTTTATAATATGACTTAAGAGACAGGATTGTTATATATTATAGACTTATAACTGATTTGATCTTTGACAAATGGGAAGTCAATATTTTACTCTTTATTTTTTATTTTTGTTTTTTTTTTCTTTTTTTCTTTTTGTTTAACTATTTTTGATTTTGTTTTTTGTCTTTGAATGTTTTATGATTTTGTCTTGTATGTTTTATGAAAATCTGAATAAAAATTATTGAAAAAAAACAAACAAACTAGCAGCCACTTGTGCGGTGGCAGAGGCACTTAGGCAAGAGGAAAAAACATGGCTGCCTCTTCTCCCTGCATGATGCCCTCACCTTTTGACAGCCTGGGTCACTCTGGGTCATCCAGTCTGACCTGGAGTCACTTGTGGCTGTCAGAACCCAACTTGACTGAGGCCCCAAAAAGGCCCAAATGGGCCAGTGCATAGCCTTATTGAAAAAAACCCTATCCTTCCTTGGGAGAATTGACACCTCTTTTGCTTGTCCGTATTTCAAAGCTAGTCAGCAGGGTTAGGGAATATTTTTCAGCTGGAGGGCCACATTCCCTTCTCAAACCTTCCAAAGAGCACATGCCCATGATGTACAGAGCCATAGCCATAGCCAAAAGTGAGAGGAGCAATTAATGCACATGTTGCCTCCACCCTTCTGTATCCTCCATCCAGGAATCAAGACACATTATGTGCGTTCAAGGACATGTCCCAAACAGGCCCAAAATATGTGAGATGTAAAGTAGGGTCAGAGAGATAGAGAGTCCTGGGGGACCACATTTGGGGCCAAATGCCTGAGGTCCTCCCCCCGTAAGAATTCAAGTGTTGTTTGAAAAAATATGAGATACATTGGGGGAGGTTAGCCCTAAGAGGTAAGTGGAATCTCCATGTACAGACAAAGTGTGTCTCTGAATATCAGATACTGGGGATGAAGAACAGATAAAGACTGGTACTTTCACCCCCTAATTTGTGCACATGCAGAGGAGTTATTTGGCTGGCTGAATGATTTGACCCAGCAAGGTGATTCTTATCAGAGACCCCACTGAATTTGGGAAGACTTGTGCAGGACACGTACCTGAAATGTTCAGCTGTAAGCCTCACTGAATGGGAGGAAACACATATCAGTGGCAGAGCATAGGACTGAAATGTAGGACTGCCCCCTCCCAGGCCACCATTCCCTGAACCTCTGAGGGTGGTGGTGGAACTGCCAAAAGGCCCTCCTCTGATGAGTTCAACTCCCAAGAGATGTTGGGAAGGAGGCAGTCTTTCAGATATTTGGGACCTATGTCATTTGGGGCTTTAAACACTCTCATGAGCACCTTCAATTAGACCCAGAAATGAACTGGCTACCAATGCAGCTGTTTAAAACGGGTTATATGAGATCTAAAGAGAATGCCAGCCAGTAATCTGGCTGTTGCATTTTGGACCAGTTGACGTTTCCAAGTCATCTTCAAGTGTAGCCCCAGATAGAGAGCATTGCAACAATCCAATCTGGAAGTTACCAGAGCATGGAGTACTTTGTCCAAAAGGGGGCAAAGCTGCTGAACCATCCACAAAGGCACTCCTAGCCACTGAGGCCACCTAAGCCTCCAGTGACAATGCTGAATCCAGGAGTACTCCCAAGCTGCAAACCTGCTCCTTTTGGAGGAGGGCAATGTGACGATCCCACCAGCTGGCTCTACCTGTGATACTCTCACCAGGGCCACCACCTGTCAGGATCTCATTTTTTATTTGTTCTCTCACATGCTCTAGCACAGATCTCACAAAACCCCACTGCTAGGCAGCACTACCAGCCACTTCCTGTGAACAATACTGCCTGAGACTTCGCCTTTAGTCTCCTTCTGGCTTCTTGTTACTATGTGTCTGAGTGCCCTTGCCGTCCACAACCCCCTTGTATCTTTGTCTATAAAGCATACAATCCTGGGTTGCTCTGGATACTTGATGATGTTACAATATCTCCCTTCACCACTGCCACCATTTATTTGATACTGTTTCCCTCCAGCCTTGGTAATTACCCTGCCCTCCCTTCTGGTCTGTGAATCCCTAGCCAAGGATCAGGCTTTTGGTAAACCGATAAAAGTATTTATTTGATAATACCAGGAAAGAACAAGATTACTTTAGGAATGTTCAACAAGTGTATGGTTTCATATAGTGTCACTCTTTATGTTTCCAGTCTTATATATTCTGCCTAAATACCAGCCAAATATAATCCAAACCTTCCTCAGAATTCTGCCAATCACTCCTCTCAACAACTTCCCAACTCCCCCAAGAACTCTCCAACAACTCCCCAACAACTCCCCCTGACTCAACTGTCATCCTCTCATTTATACCTTCAGCCATTCAAACACTCAGCCAATCATCATCCAACATTCTCCAGCATTCTAGCCCATGTACTCCCCCCTCTTACTCAGTCACTTCCCATATAGCACTTAATAAACCTGCACATACCATATTTACAGATATTAAAATACAGGGACATCACAGGCAACCCCATCCAGAACAGGCCATCTCCCCACCTCACAGACATGAGAATTCCAGACACATAACACATCTGTTTTTTCAGGATTACCCCTCAATTTATGGGCCCACATTCAACCCATCACCACCTCCAAGCACTGGTCCAGTATCTCAACTGCCTCTCCTGATTCAGATGGAACAGAAAGAGAGAGAGAGAAAGAGAGTTGGGTGTCATCTGCTTCTTGATGACACCTCTCTCTAAATCTGATGACAACTCCCAGCAGTTTCATATAGATGTTAAATAGTATTGGGGACATGATAGAACCTTGCGGAACACCACAGGACAGCTCCCATGGTGCCGAATAATAACCACTTTTTGAAAGTGGCCCTGGAGGTATGAATGGAACCACTGAAGCACAGTGCCCCCAACCCCCACCTCCCTGAGATGCTCCAGGATATCTTCATCAACAGTATCAAAAGCCACTGAAAGATCAAGGAGAATGAGTAGGGTTGCACTCCCCCTATCTCTCTCCTGACAGATGTTATCAACCAGGGCTTCCAAGGCAGTTTCAGTGCCATGGCCAGGCCTAAAGCCAGACTGGCATGGGTCTAAGTAATCAGTTTCCTCCAAGCATGCTTGAAGCTGGACTGCCACTACCTTCTCGAGCACCTTGCCCCAAAAGGGGATATTTGCCACTGAGCAATCGTTTAACACTTCTGGGTCCAGGGTAGTCTTTTTAAGAAGGGGACGCACCAGCACCTCCTTCATGGCAAATAGCACTCCCCCTCCTCCAGTGTAGCATTAATCGCTCTCTGGACTCACCCAGTCAACCCCCTATGGCTAGCTCTAAGAAGCCAAGATGGGCAAGGGTCAAGGGGCAGATGGTTGGCTCCACTTCTTCCAGCAGCTTGTCCACATCCTCAGACTGCAATAATTGAAAATGATCCAGTACAGATGGAACAGACAGTGCTCTAGACACCTCCATTGGACATGCTCTAACCATGGCATTCAAATCTGTCTGAGTGATTTTTCCCTAAAGCACCTCCCAAAGTTGTTACAGCATGCCTCCCAGGATGTCAGAGCAATGCTCTCTTGGCCAGATGATGAAAGCCCATTCACTACTTGGGAAATCTCTGCCAGATGGCTACTTGTGGACACAATGATGGGAGAGAGGTACATTTCCTTTGCCGCCACAACTAACCCATGGTCGGCACAATGGTAAAAATCTCCCCTGTGTTTGATAAGGTTCAGACTGAGATTTACACCTCCTGCGCTCCAGCCACTAACCCTCCTGTTTCATCGCACACAGGTCACTGGAGTACCAAGGTGACCTATGTGCTCTACAGTGACAGCAATGGCACTCAGGAGCGACCATGTTGATGGCTCTATGCATCTCACTATTCCACAGTGAGACAGGGGCACCAGCCATGCCAGCCAGAAAATCCCCCAGAGCATTTAGGAATCCATCAGATTCCATAAGTCTCTGAGGGCGGACCATCTCAATGGGTCCCCCACCCTGAAAAATGGAGTGGCTACATTCAACCCAAACCTTACCAGGGAATGGTCTGTCCATGACAACACACTCACAGTGAGCCCCCCAATCAATTGAATATTACTATTCCACTCTGTGGCAAAGACCAGGTTGAGGGTATGCCAAGCCACATGCGTTTGGCCATTGATGTATTGAGACAGTCACATGGTTGTCATGGAGGCCATGAAGTCCTGAGCTGGCCCATTTGAGACAGCCTTAGTGTGGATATTGGAGTCCCCCAGCATCACCATGACAGGGTTCTCCAAGACCACATTTGAGATTACCTCCCCCAGCTCGACTAGGGAAGTTGTAGTGCAGTGGGGTGGGTGATACACTAACAACATCCCTGTTCTATCTCTTTGGGCCAATACCTCAAACAATCCCTCAAACCTAGTCACAGTGCAGATTAGTCTCCTGGTAAGAAAGATGGATTTTTTCATGGATGATTGCAACTCCCCCTTCCCATCTCTCTGAGCTGGAATGGTGCTGCACCTAGTTCCAGGCAGACATAGCTGGGTTAGCACTAAACCACCAAGCTCATCTGCCAAGGTCTCAGTGTCTACTAATCCTGATCATTATGTTCTACCTCCAGTGTTGGAGACAGTATGCTTCTGAATACTAGTTGCTGGAAACAACGAGCTAAGCGGAAGGCACATCAAGCAAATCCTCATCGTGACCATCTTCCATCTGGAAACCTATGTTGTCACTGTGGGAGGCTGTGTGGATCCAGAATTGGCCTCCACAGTCACTTACGGACCCACCGCTAAAGACCTTACCCTGGAAGACAGTCTTACTTGGCCACGAGTGATCGCCAATGAGAATGATGAGCTGGAAACAGCAGAAGGGGAAGGTGCTCATGCGCTCAGGTCCTGTTTGCAGGCTTCCCACAGGCTTTTGGTGAGCCACTGTGAGAACAGGTTGCTGAACTAGATGGGCCACTGGCCTAATTCAGCAGGCACTTCTGGTGTTTGGAACTGGGCTGGTGAACACAGAGCTTTAGCACAACATTTCAGTTTACTGAGCTCAGTCCCAAATTGAGCACAGTGCTTCAGCCATTACTAATTCTTTTGTCTTCAGATATCTTTTCTGCACTGCACTCTTTTTCTCTGTGTGGCAAACTGTGAGCGTTATTATTTCATGATTTTTATCTGGATCCTAGCATAGCCCCAGGCCATAAGCGCATGTCTCCCAAACTACTGAAGAGAGAGATCAGAGGAGGAAAAAGGAGAGTGTTCCTGGCTACAGCCATCTGAAAGGGGAAATGAAGCACTGAAGGGGCTGAATAAGGTGATTTGGAGGGATATGCTTTCTGAAGGAGATTGCAGAGAAGCTAAATGAATTCTTTGCATCTGTCTTCACAGTGGAAGATATAGGGCAGATCCCTGAACCTGAACAAACATTTGCAGGAAGGGATTCTGAGGAACTGAGACAAATAGTGGTAACGAGAGAGGAAGTTCTAAGCTTAATGGACAATATAAAAACTGACAAATCACCGGGCCCGGATGGCATCCACCCGAGAGTTCTCAAAGAACTCAAAGGTGAAATTGCTGATCTGCTAACTAAAATATGTAACTTGTCCCTAGGGTCCTCCTCCGTGCCTGAGGACTGGAAAGTGGCAAATGTAACACCAATTTTCAAAAAGGGATCCAGAGGGGATCCCGGAAATTACAGGCCAGTTAGCTTAACTTCTGTCCCTGGAAAACTGGTAGAAAGTATTATTAAAGCTAGATTAACTAAGCACATAGAAGAACAAGCCTTGCTGAAGCAGAGCCAGCATGGCTTCTGCAAGGGAAAGTCCTGTCTCAGTAACCTATTAGAATTCTTTGAGAGTGTCAAGAAGCATATAGATAGAAGTGATCCAGTGGACATAGTGTACTTAGACTTTCAAAAAGCTTTTGACAAGGTACCTCACCAAAGACTTCTGAGGAAGCTTAGCAGTCATGGAATAAGAGGAGAGGTCCTCTTGTGGATAAGAAATTGGTTAAGAAGCAGAAAGCAGAGATTAGGAATAAATGGACAGTTCTCCCAATGGAGGGCTGTAGAAAGTGGAGTCCCTCAAGGATCGGTATTGGGCCCTGTACTTTTCAACTTGTTCATTAATGACCTAGAATTAGGAGTGAGCAGTGAAGTAGCCAAGTTTGCTGATGACACTAAATTGTTCAGGGTTGTTAAAACAAAAAGGGATTGCGAAGAGCTCCAAAAAGACCTCTCCAAACTGAGTGAATGGGCAGAAAAATGGCAAATGCAATTCAATATAAACAAGTGTAAAATTATGCATATTGGAGCAAGAAATCTTAATTTCACATATACGCTCATGGGGTATGAACTGGCGGTGACCGACCAGGAGAGAGACCTCGGGGTTGTAGTGGACAGCACGATGAAAATGTCGACCCAGTGTGCGGCAGCTGTGAAAAAGGCAAATTCCATGCTAGCGATAATTAGGAAAGGTATTGAAAATAAAACAGCCGATATCATAATGCCATTGTATAAATCTATGGTGCGGCCGCATTTGGAATACTGTGTACAGTTCTGGTCGCCTTATCTCAAAAAGGATATTATAGAGTTGGAAAAGGTTCAGAAGAGGGCAACCAGATTGATCAAGGGGATGGTGCGACTCCCTTACGAGGAAAGGTTGCAGCATTTGGGGCTTTTTAGTTTAGAGAAAAGGCGGGTCAGAGGAGACATGATAGAAGTGTATAAAATTATGCCTGGCATTGAGAAAGTGGATAGAGAAAAGTTCTTCTCCCTCTCTCATAATACTAGAACTCGTGGACATTCAAAGAAGCTGAATGTTGGAAGATTCAGGACAGACAAAAGGAAGTACTTCTTTACTCAGCGCATAGTTAAACTATGGAATTTGCTCCCACAAGATGCAGTAATGGCCACCAGCTTGGACGGCTTTAAAAGAAGATTAGACAAATTCATGGAGGACAGGGCTATCAATGGCTACTAGCCATGATGGCTGTGCTCTGGCACCCTAGTCAGAGGCAGCATGCTTCTGAAAACCAGTTGCTGGAAGCCTCAGGAGGGGAGAGTGTTCTTGCACTCGGGTCCTGCTTGCGGGCTTCCCCCAGGCACCTGGTTGGTCACTGGGAGAACAGGATGCTGGACTAGATGGGCCACTGGCCTGATCCAGCAGGCTCTTCTTATGTTCTTATGTTCTTAAAGCAAACATTACAAAGGCATCAGAAGTGTCCAAACTCAACAAAATGCAATGAAGTCTTGCAGCACCGTCCCTGGAACTTCTTACTCAGAGAATTGGGTAGCACATAGCAATATTCACAGTTCTCTCAATATGTTAATCTTTTAATATTAAACTGCCCGTCTTCCTATGATGTTCTAACCCCTTTGCACCCTTACCGTCTTCATTCTGGCAAGCAAAACACGTTCTGCTCAAGCAAAACATCTGCTTCGTAGCTTAAGCTTGAGGGCAGCGAGCTTTCTTTTTTCAGAAGTGAAACTTGCATGTGCAAAAGCAGCTGGGACCTTTAACCAAAGTGGGCAAATTACAATATTGGAATATATATGGATGAAATCTGAATAGCCAAACTGTGGTACTGATGGGAATCCACTGCTCAGCATCAGGGAACGCAACAGCAAAGCACAATACTTTCTGTGGGTTTTGTACCTGCATTATTATTATGAACATCTTTTGCATATTTATATAATGCAGTCAGTGTGCATGGAGCTTAATTAACAGAGGATGGGCCCCAGCTTCAAGAAGTTTGCAATCGAAAATTCCACACAGGACAAGCCACAGATGAAAGGAAGGAGGTAAGGATCAGAAGTAAAGAGGAAAGCACTATGCAATTGTTTGAGTCACATACTTAAGCTTAGTTGCAGGAAAGTGACTGTAACTTAAGCTGACAGGTGGGGAATTTCAGGCCAAGTGGCTGAGTGTGGCACCCCAGGTCTCTCCGTCTAGCCCTCAGAATTCTTCCCAAGTCACACACCCATTTCCCCAGGTCACACCCCTCACTGAACCCTGTGTTTTTTTTTTGGCTGGCTAGACTATATCCTTGAACTCTGATCACTCCTCTTGCTGGATGAAGCACTGAGAGGTGTGTGTGAGTGACTGCCGAGACTAGCCTACTGTATTATTTATTTTATTTATTAAATTTATATACCGCCCGACTAGCAATAGCTCTCTGGGCGGTGAACATAAAACATAAAAATACAATAAATAACAAAACAATACTAAAATACAAGCAACAATCCAACACAGTAAACATTTTTAAAATTAAATCAGTATAACTTAAAATGCTTCAGAGAATAGGAAGGTTTTGACCTGGCGCCAGAAGGAGAGCAGAGTCGGCGCCAGGCGTACTTCCTCAGGGAGACTGTTCCATAGTTCGGGGGCCACCACTGAGAAGGCCCTAGATCTTGTCATCACCCTCCGGGCCTCCCTGTGAGTTGTACATCTCTCTGCCCATTTTGGCCTCTGGCCCTGCCCACCACTGGCATGTGAACCTCGGAAGGTTGCCCAGAAAGGGAATTGCAGCCCTTGGCCTGAAGAAGCTTCCTCACCCCTGCAGTAAAGCATTGGAACGAGGGGCTTGGGCTCCCTAGAAATGATGGGCTTTGAAGAGGGCGTTGAAGGAGTAAGAGAGGTGGTATCATGGAGGTGTTCTGGAGGCAGTTCTCAGCTTATGGGACAGGGAGGAGGACAGGGAATACTCTTTTTGAGGGAGCAGGAGACCTTTGGATGGCCAAGGGTGGATGGAGCTGGAGGAATAAATATCAACACGTGATACATCCATGATACAGACAGTGTAGAATAATGGCTAGAATGTCAGACTATGACCTGGGAGGCCAGGGTCTGCATCCCTACTAAGCTATGGAGCTCACCGGGTGACCTTGGGCCTAGCACTGCCTCTCAGCCTAACCCACCTCACAGGTTTGTTGTGAGGACAGAATGGGGAGAAGAGAACCATGTACTCCTGTGAGCTCCTTGGAGGAAAGGTGAGGCATAAATGTAATCTTTAAAAAAAATGAGATCAGAGAGAGAAGGAGAGGAAGGTCTTTGAAGTTCAGGAAAAGGGTCTTGTGCTGGAATTCACAAGGAGGCAGGAAAGACAATGATTTAAGGAGGAGTCTTCAATAAGGGAGTGCTGTTGTGTCCCGGTTCCGCTTGTGGGCTTCCCACAGGCATCTGGTTGGCCACTGTGAGAACAGCATGTTGTACTAGATGGACCTTTAGCCCGATCCAGCTGGGCTCTTCTTATGTTCATAAACTAGCTGCTTCCAGAAGAAGGACTACCAGAGAAAGAGACTTTGTCTTTCCCATCAGGGGATGACTGTTTGCTCCTACCCTGCTTACTCTCCAGCCCTGGGAGCCTTCGTAATGGAGCTGACTCCAAAAGCTCTCTGAGAGGACTTCCTGGCCTTTTGTGTTGAAGCATGAAGATTGGAGGCCTGGGTTGGTAGGTACTAATGTCATCAGCTTTGTTGCTACTTTTGGATGTGAAGTTCTTGGATATTTTTGCTTGACTTGTTTGCTGAGCTTTATGCTCTCTTAATTTTTGATGTATATTAAATTAGCTATTAACAGTGGAGACTGGTGGCTCTGATGTCCGTGGGGCAGTGAATGTGCTCTGGGTTTTTGTCCAAACTTCCAAGGAGCTGCCATAGGTGCTGAAATCTATACCCAAAATAGGTTCAGCACCGCGGACAGCTCCTTTCAAGTTCAGAGGAAAGCCCAGATTAACTGTTGAATATTTTAGTGTCATGCTGCAGACATATTATGCTTTGTATTGTGTATTGTTACTGTACTGTTGCATTTAGACTGTGTTGCTGTTGTTGTTTTTAAAATGTGAACTGCTTTAAATATAACTGGAGGTGGGGAGAGTGCTATTGCACACAAGTCCTCCTTGTGGGCTTCTTGTAAGCATCTGGTTGACCGATGTGAGAACAGAATTCTGGACTAGATGGGCCTTTGTTTTGATCCAGCAGGTATTTCTTATGTTCTAATGTTCTTGTACTGACTTTGTGTTTTTCTTCCTTTCTCGTAACACTGGAGTTCAGGGACATCCGATGAAGGTGAATGTTGGAAGGTTCAGGACTGACAAAAGAAAGGACTTCTTCACCCAGCACATAGTTGAACTATTGAAATGACTTCCACAAGATGTGATGATGGCCCCCAAAGCTTGGATGGCTTTAAATGAGGATTTGACAAATCCATAAAGGTTAAGACTTTCCATTGTTAACAACTATGATGGCTATGTTCCACCTCCCCTATTGGAGGCTGTGTGCCCCTGAATGCTACCTGGTAGGAATCGCAAGTGGGGAAAGCAATGTTGCTCTCAGGTTTTGCTTGCAGGATTCCTGTTGGAGCATCTGGTTGCCTACTGTGAGAACAGGATGCTGGACTAGATGGGTCTTTGGCCTGATCCAGCAGGGCTCTTCTGATGTTCTTATTTTGGTGGGAAATGTGGAATATAAATACCTTGACTATGATGAAACTGAGGTTATCATACTTTGGACACATCATGAGAAAACATGATTCACTAGAAAGGACAATGATGCTGGGGGAAACAGAAGGGAGTAGAAAAAGAGGCAGGCCAAACAGGAGATGGATTGATTCCATCAAGGAAGCCACAGACCTGAACTTACAAGATCTGAACAGGGTGGTTCATGACAGATGCTACTGGAGGTCACTGATTCATAGGGTCACCATAAGTCGTAATCAACTTGAAGGCACATAACGACAACAACAAAAGAAGAGGAGTGTAACAACTTCACAGCAACAGGAGAAATGGATACTTTTGGAAGCACAGTGTTGAAGCAGGTTCTGTATTCCAAGGCTGCACAGTTCTTCTACCTCACTCCCTGGGCTCCTACTGGGAGGAAGGGCAGGATATAACTAACTAACTAACTAACTAACTAACTAACTAAATACATAAATACATAAATACATAAATTCAGTCTGTTTTTTTTTTAAAAAAATCTGATCTTCTAATAAAGGCAATCATGTTCCACACTAGCAATGTTCTGGCTACTGAAATATTTCTTCTTTTTTTAGTTTGCATTGACTACAATACAATGGGGCCACCACACTGCAGAGATTCGTAACCAATAATGGAAACTGAAGTTCTCTACTAAGTAGGATCTGTTTTCCCCCACCCATCTGCCACCCACCACCTTTCCAAGCTTGGTTAATAAGAAGGCCTCAATATTTAATTGCCATCTTTTCTTTCCTCTTCTCCCTCAATCCTCCATCTTCCTTTCATTTCATACCCAGTCAATATTATTTGACAACACACAGGTCAGCAACGATGGAAGCATGGAAATTACAAAAGAAACTATTGTTTGGCTTGAAATTAAGGACTAGTGGGATCAATAGTACATTTGAAAATTGATATCGATCATGGTGTGTGTGAGGAGATGATACTGGGGGCAATGTCCTTTTCCAGCTACACAACTTCTGTCTCATTCCAACAAAACCAATGAAATCAACCTAAAAGTTATACATGGACAAATCTTTTTGAAGCAGTTGGGGTTCATGGGGGAGGTGGAAAAACTATTGACATCTCATAATTGGATTTCCCCACTTACAGCAGTAACAGGGGATTTTTTTTCTCCCCCCGCTATTGTTTTGCAAGGTTTGGACATCAGGCAATTGTTTTTGAAGCCCATGTTATTTATGTAGAGGTTTCTAACTCAAGTTGCATTTGGAAAAGGAGGAGGCAAGAATGAAGTCAGCAAAATGCCGCTCATTTCAAAACAAGCCGGGAATCACAGTCGTCATGTTTAGCCCGCTGGAGAACTATTGTGTGACAAATTGATCTGGAGTCATCATTTGCTTAAAAAGGCAGTAAATGAAACTTTATGAGATGGGGACGAAATAACAACATGAAATTCTCCGTCCAGAACTTCTGATGGTGATCAGTAAAATGAAATAGATTAACTGCTTTTGTTCTTTTCTCTTTTCCCTTCTCTTTTCACTGCACATGTCTGGGGTATGACAGCATAACAGGCAACAGCGTAGGACGTGTGTGTTTTGTTTGTCCTTGACCCAGTGTGAATTGATGGCTCATCTACTGTTGGATTCTGATTGCCAAAGCTGGTGGTTAGCAAGAATGTTCAGCCCAAATCCTCGAGTTTGCAACTTATTGTCTGCCTTCAGCAATTCAAGGAATATGTGGGGCTGTCCCCACCCAGTGATTTTTTTCAGATGTTGAATTCCTTCAGAGTTCCTTGGGAATTATTTTGGAGGCCCCAAGTATTTCATATGTTTTGGTCGAGAAGGCAAGATTTCAGTGACAACACTAAACATGTTTGTTTGTTCACTTCAGAGGTTAGGCACCTTAGGCCTGGGGGCCAGATGCAGTCCTCCACGTCTCTCTGTGTGGCCCTTAGGACTTCCCCATGCCACACAACATCTGCACCCTCATTGAGTGCTTTTACCTAGCTGGAATGTGCCCTTAATTTGTGATAAAGCCTCTTGCCAGCCTGGAAGGAAAGGGGTGTGTGTAGAAACCTCTGAATTCTTCATGGCTGGAATATAAACTACTGTACAGAGGTAAGAGTCACATCCATTGTTCCACTATGTTTGCCTTTGTCCACTCCCACCTCACTGGCATAACATCCCCCCAAGGCTCTTGGCCTGGAAAAAGTCCTCCACCTCACTGCCATCTCTCGCTTACTGTGTTTTCATCCCACTTTTCAGACAGGCTGCTTTCACACATGGGGCTGATTATGTTAGTTTAACAGATTAAAAAGGCAGCGCTTCTGTCCCAATTTCTAAAATCCCTTTCACACTGCAGTACCTGTTGCATTAAGGAACAGCAGCTTTTTCAGCCAATATACCGGCATTTTGCGCAACTGTCTTTCACACGGCTTGTTTTCGTCCCTCACCCATGCACACGGTTCCCCACTGTGTAGGAGGTCTAAGATCTCGACCCGTCGCCATGCAACCCCTCTCCCTTTAGGATCAGCCTTTTTCCATTGTCTTAGTTGTATCAAGACAGGGGTGTGTGTGGGAAATGCTGCTGCTATTTGCGCTGATGCCGGAATACTGGTACAACTTTCATCAGGCAAAAAACACACCTAAAACCGCACAACTAAAGGGCGGGAATGCACTGCATGCTGGGATGCCTGTCACATGAGCGGCTGCAGCTAACAGTAAACTCCTGCCATCTTCCAGGTTTCCAGTCTTGCTAATGGATTATTTCTGGTATCATTTATCACGGAAATTAGTGCTAAACTTCCACTACATTCCACTAGAATTCTGGAGCTAGCTTGTGCGTCGTGTGAAAGATCAAATATAATGCGCAAATTACCAGGTAAGAAATCATCAGAATAACAGAATAAAGTGCAGTGTGAAAGCAGCCACAATTTCTGTATCCCAAAAAGTGGCTGACCTCAACAAATACATAATTTAAAAAAGCGTACTACAACCAGAAAGGACAAGACACACCAGAGAAGAGGAGCAGAAGGACAAGGTGATCAGTTCTTCAAACCCAAAAACAAAGTGGTGAATTATAAAAGGCCAGTTCAGGCCAAGTTGATCTTCCATCGAAGATGCCATTGTGGCAGGAATTCTACAGAAGTGCTGGGCAGCCATGAAATGTCATATCCAGGAAACTGTTAGGGTGCATGTGAGAAATGGGATGGCATTTGAATGAGGCGTAGTCCCCTCAAATTCACAGATAATTAAATAAGATATAATTTTAAATATCACTATATTCAAGTTCAACGTTCTAGTCTTGGTGTACAAAGCCCTATACAGCTTGGGACCAGGATACCTGAAAGACCGTCTTACCCCTTATATACCCAGTCGATCACTGCGCTCTGCAGCTGAGGGCCTCCTGCAGATACCATCTCATCAGAAGGTCCGTTCCACACAACATAGGAAGCGGACCTTTAGCATTGCGGCACCTACCCTTTGGAATCCCCCCCCTTAAATATTAGGCAGGCGCCATCTCTGTTATCTTTTCGGTGCCTACTGAAGACCTTCCTCTTTTGAGCAGAGACCTTATCCCAGTCTGCATCTGTGTTGGAGTTGCTTTTTCATATGACAAAAAAATGTCTTCAAAGCTTTTTTAAAAAAATGTTTTTAAAGTTGTTATGTTTTACTGTATTTTAAGGTCTGTTTCTATGATGTTTTAAAGTGTTTTTAGTGTTTTTGTTTGCCGCCCTGGGCTCCTGCTGGGAGGAAGGGCGGGATATGAATCAAATAATAATAATAATAATAATAATATAATAAATTTTATTTCTGAGTCGCCTATCTGGCCGTATGAACAGCCACTCTAGGCGACGTACAAAAGAATAAAATAACATATAAATACAAATGAACAGCAACTCTACATAATCAAAACCCACCCACATCTAATAAATAAATAAATAAACAAATAAATAAATAAATACTGAAACAACTAACACAGGGGAACCATAATAAGAGCAGAGGAAGCTGCCTGACTCTCAGACAGACCCTTTGCCCATCTAGCTCAGTAATGTCCACACTGACTGGCAGCAGCTCCTACCTAGGGATTCTGGGGGTTGAACCGGGCCTTCCACATACCAGGCAGATGCTCTACCACTGAGTTATGGCCAGAGTAACTACGAGTAGAGCCAGAACGCAAAAACTCAGCAGAGACAACCGGACCCACCCACCAGATAGACAAGCTTGTAGAGGTAGGAGCAGCGCTCTAGCTTCTGCTGTTCTTTCCCTATCTTAAGATCACTTTGAAAAGTACGATCCCCACTGCTGGGGATCCTTGCTCTCACCAGGGAGCATCCATATTCACTCGTCTCCCTCCCCCCACAATACGCAAAAAGTCAAAACCCACAACCAAAGTGTGCAACCCAAAAGGGTGATCTGCAGTGGTACCGATCCCTATAAATAATGGCTGAAGAACATGCTGCCCTCCCATCATCCCTTACCATTGGCCTTGCTGGACGGGGCTGATGAGAGAAGGAGCCCAACAACATCTGGGGGCCCCACAGTATTCTGCACCCCTGCTTTAAATTCCACACATTCTACTATCATGCAGACAAAACAACCAAGAGGAAATAAGCAAGAGAAACGACAATGATGCCACATATAAACGAAGATTTCTTTCAGGTTTGCATCTCTCTTATTCTCTCCTCTTTCTCTTCTCTCCCCTGCTCTGTCTAGAAGCAGGAAGAGTGACATTTGCAATATCCTCCCTCTCAAACTGTCTGCTGGTTGGGGAGTAATGAAGGGAGCTTGCCTCGTCTCT
This sequence comes from Rhineura floridana, assembly GCF_030035675.1. Lineage (NCBI taxonomy): Eukaryota > Metazoa > Chordata > Lepidosauria > Squamata > Rhineuridae > Rhineura > Rhineura floridana. The sequence goes on along the minus strand of NC_084480.1, from coordinate 6,858,092 downwards.
CGGCTTCCTCGGGAGAGATCAAGATTTCTAATGGGAAAGCGGTGATGGAGACTGTCTGATCGTTTGTGCCCTCAGCAGAGATGGCTTAGTCAATGTCATGATGTGAACCATCACTCATGAACCCTCACTAAGCTGCCTTGGCTACAGAGGCACCCTATCCTAAGCAGAACATTGCCCAGTCCTGCCTTTTCCTTAATGGGATATTTGGCTCTTCCAAACAAAAATAGCTGAGGCTGACCACAAGGTCATTTTCTTACTTGAAGGAGCATCATCTGAAAATACAGGGGGATGTGATTTAAAGTAAGTGGATCCCATAAAACCAGAGTTTCATTGTGACCTCCCAAAACAAGTTACTAAGGACTAGGGAAGGGGAAGAAAGGTGATTCAGTTCACATTTGGAGCTGAATCTATCGAAAGAGCACTTTCCAAAACAATAAGAGAACTGAAACACAGCCATCCTTCAAAATTTGCACATCTTCACATTTTGTGATGCAGTTCTCCAGTCAAACAGTGTTTACAAAAATGCGTATATGTTATGTTATGTTATGTTAATGTTTATTTGTACCCCGCCTTTCGGCCAAAAGGCCCTCAAGGCGGCTTACGGAAAAAGTAAACACAAATATAAAAATACATCCACAAGGCAATACATCAATAAAGCAATACATCAATAAGCAATACATTGTACAAACAATTAAATTAAATAGCAAATAACATTATATTAAGAAACAAAAATATCCAGGAAAGGCATTCTGTCTCGCCTGAACTTACACCTATTTCAAGGGGCGGTACACCAAATGAGCAAATTTGATCACATGTATATAAGGGGAAAGTGTGCAATGAAGTGAATATATTAGTGAAAATAACATACAAAGTTGCATAATATTAGCAGAAAATGCTTGCAATGTTCAAGATGGTAAAAATGAGAAACTAAGAGAACCGAAACTGACAGATCCTAACCTCCCACCTCTGGACTAACACAGGAAGCTGTCCATCTAGCTAAGTATTGTCTGCCTGCCCTACCTCGAGATCCTTGGGGTTGAACTTGGAATCTTCTGCATGCGAAGAAGGCACTCTACCACTGAGCTATGACCCTTCCCTTAATTATGAGGGCTTAAGAGCACCAGATCTCTGAGATCATCTGCACAGCAAACATTTATTTTGCATCCCCACACTACTACCCAAAGACAGGTCTGTGTGGACTCACTATAGGGAACGGCTGTAACTCAGCTGCTTTGCATGCAGAATTACCCCTGTTTAATCTCCAACAACTCCAGGTAGGGTTGGGAATGTCCCTTATAGCTGCTGCCACTCAGTGTATGCAATGCTGTGCTAGTTGGATCAATAGTCTGATTCAGTAAAAAAAAACGTTTTCTGTGTCCTAAACTCAAGATGGAATGCTTTCTGCACAACTCAGTCATCATTAGCTTTAGCTGGATTGGAGTCTTTGGGCTTAGAATAAGAAAAGGTGCTTTTGGATGTTTTGATTGCACCCATTTCTATAATATGGAACGTTTCACACCATGGATGGTATTCAGTGCTCGTCCTACTCATAGTAAACCCATTGAAGATAATAGGTTCATTAATTTCAATGGGTCTACTCTGGGTAGGACTTAGTTGAATACAACCCCATATTTTTATTTATTTAAAAGATGATTGACCCACATTTCAGGGCACATTCTAAAAGGGTCATCCGATGTAGCCTTACAAACTGCACAGTTGCGTCAAGGAACCTCAGCCAAGCAGAAAGAGCCGAAACCAATCACCAGCATGTTTTCCTACCATAGAATCATAGAGGTGGAAAAGACATCAAAGGTCATCTAGACCAACCTCCTATCCCTACAAGCAAGCCACTCCTAATGAACCTCTAGCAAAGTTTTACTTATGAACGTAACGTATTTTTAGTGCTTTTGTTTGCCACCCTGGGCTCCTGCTGGGAGGAAGGGTGGGATATAAATCACTTTTAAAATAAGATAAAATGAACTTCTAATGCATGAGAGCCATCTGCCTTTGAGGACAGTCAGGGGCGTCACTACCGGGGTGCGGAGGGTGCGGCCCGCACCCAGGTGTCACCATGAGGGGGGTGACACCCAGAGCTGCCCCGCCCCACGCCGTTGCCCGGCAAGGCTGCTCCAACTGCTCCTCGGAGGCAGGCGTGCATGCGAGCGAGACTGGGAGCAGTGTCGGCGGGGCGAGGGAGTGCGCCGGCGTTCCCAGGCCTTCTCCAGCTGGGTGCCTCTCCGGCGCGCACCCTCCCAGGGGCATGGATGGGGTGGCTGGCTTTGAGTGTGTGCACATGCACTCGCGCACGCAAGCCCAGCCACCTTGTCCATGCCTCTAGGAGGGCGCGCACCAGAGGTCCGCACCCCCCTGCACTCCCGCTAGTGACGCCGCTGAGGACAGTATCTTCCATTGTCAAAAAGTTTGGAGCAGCAGGACATCCCAAGGGCATCTTGTTGGCCACTGTGAGAGTAGGATGCTGGACTAGATGGGCCACTGGCTTGATCCAGCAGGCTCTTCTTATAATATGCATCCTGTCATAATTTTGTTCTCATTTTGAGAATGAGAGTGACTAATTGGCATTAGTAGAGGCATAATAAATCTGAAGAATAGGCATAACGGTGCCCTGGAGATCAGCTAGAAATAAAAGCGTAAGATCTCTTTTAAACAACATCCACCACCATGTGACTACAGATTCTGTCACCTGATCTGAGGCAAGCCAGCCCTGAGCTCTCAGGGTCTTCCCCTTGCATCTCAGGGTCTAAATCCAGGAGACAACTTTAAGAACCCACCAGGTGGGTACGTGTATATACCGAGAGTCTCCAAGGCAGATTTTCCCTATCTGGTGCACTTCAGATGTTTTGGAATACAACTCCCATCACCCCTCATCTTTGGCCATACTGGCAGGGGCTGTTGAGAGGCAGAGTTCAACAATAACAGTCCCACTCTGCTTCTGTGTTGGAATTGCTTTTTAATATGTTTTTAAACTTTTTTTTTTAAAAAAATGTTTTTAAAGTTGTTTTGTTTTAATGTATTTTAAAGTCTATTTTTGACAGCCAGTGTGGTGTAGTGGTTAAGGAGTTGGACTATGACCTGGGAGACCAGGGTTCGAATCTCCATACAGCCATGAAGCTTCCTGGGTGACCTTGGGTCTGTCACTGCCTCTCAGCCTCAGAGGAAGGCAATGGTAGGGTCGCCATAAGTCAGAATTGACTTGAAGGCAGTCCATTTCCATTTTCAAAGTCTATTTTTATGATGGTTTGAAGTGTTTTTAGTGCTTTTGTTTGCCGCCCTGGACTCCTGCTGGGAGGAAGGGTGGGATATAAATCAAATAATCAAATAAATAAATAAATAAACATCTAGAGGGTATCGCGTCAGAGAAGACTGCTGTAAGAGCAATGGGTTCCAAGTTACGAGGGGCTTAAAAGGTCAACCTGAACAGATTCTTTGGCAGCAATCACAATGCCTTCTGATGGCTAGAACCCACTCACAATCCTTGTGCTTTCAGTTTTTGAGTGGACCAATGTAAACGTGAACGCTTTCCAACCTTATGGTTCTGTGAATTAAATGAGACTCAGTAAACACTATTCCACTGATGCTTTTCAACTGTCACTGCTTCTGATTTCCAGACTGCCGATTGCAGCCAGGTCTTTTGCTTCCAGATTCAGAACTTTTTCTCTCTCTTTCTTCCCCCAAGGCTACCAGGTTCCATTACATTCTGAAGTTCCCGTCTGTGCCAAGAAAGCGATACCACCGCGGGCTGACTGTCAGGTTCTCCGTGGCCAGCGAAGGTTTTTATGAAATTAGACATATTTGTCTTGATGTTTAGTAGAGAGCATGAAATTCAAATCTGGGTGTTTGGCAGTCTGTGGGCCAGCCCTTTAATATTCAACGACATAACTTCATTGTGGTCTTGACAACACTCGCTAAGAGTTTGTGCTTACCACTGGAAATTAAAGCCACTGAAAGAGTTGACAACAGCAGAATTGCAAAGGCTCCCCAGCTCCTGAGGTGTTTGTTATTCTTGTTTGTCGAAGGTTGTTATTGTGTTTGTAAGACCGTCACATTCTATTTAGAGGCCTACTTGAAGTCGATGCAATACAGATACAGTTTTTCCACCACATTTCTGCTCTCGCTACTCGTCTGCATTTTTATTTACTCACGACCCAGTTGATTAGAGTTACAAGCCCTTTGGGAGAACAACTCTCAGTGTATGAGGGCACACAAATAAGAAGGCTCATTATTCTAGGGTGCCATGTATTTTCAACGGGGAACACATCCAGTGTTCTGAAGGATTACCTTGAGCCAGAGTGCATGCTTTAATACCAAAGGAAACAATCTCTTTGAATATGTGCAGAGTGCATTCTTTTCCCTGATGTGGACGGCCTGAGCAGCTAATTTCATCCCCTTTCAGTCTCACTGGCACTCAGTTATAAGTTCCATCCCATTCCATGGCTCTGTGTCCGGTTTTTTGTCCCATTGTGTGCTGTCCTGTCCTGTTGTATCCTGTTGTATGAATTTTGTGTGCACCCTTTTGATGGAAAAATGCAGTTTTCAATGCTTTTAAAAGCACGGAGTAAAATACAGATTTTGTATGTATACTTTTATGTAAAAGACATATTTTGATTACACTTTTTGCACACTGAAAAGGCACACAAATAATGTGTTACAAATCAAGAGAAGTCTGTAAGCCAACTGGGAGTTGGTGTTCTGACCTGCAAGCAAGTTTGGGAGCATCTGATGAGGTCTGTCCACTGCAAAAATTGGACCAAACACACACACACACACACACAAACACATCCTTGGGGGGAGATAAAGAACTCAAAGGATGATGACATTTTAAAAAACAACCCTATGTTGTGGATAATATACAATTTCACCAATAGAAAGGATCCTACAATTGACATCTGACTTCTGAAGATCCTGGGTAGGCAGAACTCATGTATCTGGTATGTGGATTCCAAAATATCACATTTCCAATAGTCCTTGGAAAATGCACAGGGAACACGTGATGACAGAGGAAGAGTAGGATCACCAGATTGCAGGGTCCACTGAAGTTATGATTTAGCTGCACAATAGGCCATAATAACTACAATGGAACTTGCAGCCTGTAGTCAACAGTCATATCCAATTGCTCTGGGTGTCAGGAAACAGTTGGAGATTGTATTCACTAATAGGCAAAAAACCCACCCTTGTTTAAGAACGTACCTATAGCCAAATTGGGCAGCTATAGTGAGTGCACCAGGGGAGCAGGAGTCCTGACCTCCTCTCTGAGATATTGTACTGACCTACAAATTTGTCACAATGCAAACACAATTTGGGTTGGTAGCACAGTGGGGAAGAGAGCCTGGCTGGGAGTCCAAAGTCTGTGAGTTCAAATTCCCGCTTGTGTCTCCTGGGTGTCAAGGGAGTGGCTCAGGGGTTACGTGCCCTGCCACCTGGGCAGCCGTGGGCAAGTGGCATAGTCCCAAGGAGCCCAGTTGCCCCCAAACTGGCAGTTGCGGACAAGGAAGGGGCTAGCTTGTGCAGCTGTGGCAAGCTAGCCAGCTGGGGAGGACTAGCCTCAGAGGGAGGAAATGGTAACCCCCCTCTGAATACTGCTTACCATGAAAACCCTATTCATAGGCTCACCATAAGTCGGGATCGACTTGAAGGCAGTCCATTTCCATTTTTTTCACAGTCCAACCCACTTCCTGTGTAGCTTGGAAGAATTTGGTAACATGTGCCTCTGAGCATATGGTGAGTGGTGGCAACACCTGCAATCAGCCCAAATAACAGAAACAAGACGTGTGCTGTGCTGATCTTGGTTTGTCGGGGAGGAAGCAACAACATTAAGACAGTTGATATAGTTCAGATAGTCACTTTAAATATGTTTGATTTACTTTTTAGTGAAGTTTCCTATAGGAAATCATTTTCTTTTGCTTCTGTTTCTGTGAATATGTGAACGACAGCAACACTTTGCAACCCTAAAATACTAAGAAAGGGGGAGGGAAGGGGCAAGAGGGAGGGGATAGGAGGGAGGAGGAGGGCAGGTTTGATCACTTGCTTGCTTTTTTAATTCAGTGGGATTTACTCCTGTACAATCATGCTTAGGGTAGGTGAAACTGAGCATGGGGCAGGGAAGGGGGCGGAGGAGGAGATGGGGTGGGTGGGCACTGGGCAGTCCAAAAGGAAAACATTGTCAACAGTATCATTGCTTTTCAGGGTTTTCCCCACCTTTTTATACTACAGCAAGCACATGTAGCCTCCCACCCAAATTTAAACCAAAGCTGTCCCTGGCCACATCCACACCAGGACTTTATTCCACTTTAGACAGTCATGGCTTCCCCCAAAGAATCCTGGGAAGTGTAGTTAGTGAAGGGCGCTGAGAGTTCTTAGGAGATGCCCTGTTCCCCTCACAGAGCTTCAATCAGAGCGGCTAACTCTTAAACCCCTCTGGCCACTGGAGCTCTGTCAGGGGAATCGGAGTCTCGTCTCAGCACCCTTCACAAATGACACTTCCCAGGATTCTCTGGGGGAAGCCATGACTGTCTCAAGTGAAATAAAGGTCTGACTTGGTTGTGGGCCCCTGATTAGCCAAGCCAAGCAGCTGTAAATCTGGCTTTTAGAACACTGACAGTTGGTTGTTGCTGAGCATGCCCGGCCTTTTCATTGCCTTTAATGTTAAATTTCTTAAATTAATTAAAAATCAGCAAGGCTTTTTTAAAACTTTTAAACTGCAGAAGATGAAAGTCAGAGTATGGGGCAAGGACAGTAATAGGATTACAGGTACTCTGGGAACATGGCTGATTTTTAATTAATTTCAACAGATTATGAGAAATCTGACAAAAAAGTCCAACAGAGGTCTGGTTCTCCTCTCTCTTTTCACACTATGAACTCTCAGTTCCCTCTGACTGTTTTGGTATCGCCATGAAAACGTAGAGGGTGGCTAAGCAAGCGTTTTTGAGTTCAGGACTATAAGTTTTGAAAAGTTTTGTTTTGCAATGAGCTTATGGGAAGCATCAGAATGGCAAAGGGGGTATTTTCAATTTGACATTGAGGAATTCAAAAAATCCATGCTGGCTATAGTATACAGCCATTCTTATGGCTGTATAATTCTCATTCCTTAACAGCCTTGCTGATGAATTCCAAGGAAGATGCAGAAACTGAAGCAGCCAGATGTGAGTGAGTGAGTGAGTGAGTGAGTGAGTGTGTGTGTGTGTGTGTGTGAGAGAGAGAGAGAGAGAGAGAGAGAGAGAGAGATTTAGGATACGTAAGGCATTCTGGCATTAGCAAGGTATCCTCACTTATCACTTACAACTGGAAGTGGAGATTGCTGTTAAAAATGTACCATACGTCAAAAGCTCATTACCATGCTCTAATCCCTGTAAGCATTTGCAAATGACACTCATGAATCAGGTGTTATATTTTCCTTTCTTACGTGACTGTGACTCAGAATGGAAACCAGGCTACTGAAGCATTCCTTGGAAGAGTCCCAAGTGGAAATGTCTGGTACATGTCCTCTTGCTGTTGGGCCAATCTTGTTTATGTTCATGTTCATGACTGTCGAAAAGCACCTCCCATTTTAGGTGGTTGCTGGCACTCATTGCAAAAACTATGTATAGCCTTCTCAGTTGTGTTCTTTCCACCATTTATTTTCTTCTTTGCCCTCACTGTCATAAGAACATAAAAGCATAAGAACATAGCAAGAGCCCTGCTGGATCAGGTCAATGGTCCATCTAGTCCAGCATCCTGTTCTCAGAGTGGCCAACCAGATGCCCATGGGAAGCCCAAAAGCAGGACCTGAGAGCAACAACACTCCCCTCCTGTGGTTTCCAGCAACTGGCATATGGAGCCATACTATCTTCACCTATGGAGACAGAGCATAGCCATCACGGCTGGTAGCCAACGATAGCCCTTTCCTCGTGTCTTTGTCCTTGTTTGCCATTATTGCCATTTAATATGATTAGCTGTGAGGACACCACATTGTCACTGATATCACAGAGCTCCATCTGATAAGGTGACATCATAGAAGCACAAGAAAAATGGCATGGTTTCCCACAGCCAATCAGATTAAATCAGTCACGTGGAGGGCAAAGAAAGGGAAATGGTGTTAGGAAGAAGCAGAGCTAACCTTTCTGTAACAAAATGGTGACCAAAAAACCTGCTCCATCAGACAATGCAAATTAGAAAGTGACCATGCTGATTGTTTGACTATTTTAATGACAAAAGAGAGTACACAGTGTGTAGTTAAGCCATGGAATTCACCCCCACAAGATATATTGGTGGCCACCAGCCTTGATGGCTTTAAAAGAAGGTTAGACAAATGCATGGAGCATAAGACTACTAACCACAATGGCTATCTCCTACCTCCACTGATGACGGTATTCCTCCGAATACCAGTTGCTGGAAATCGCAAGTAGGGACACCACTCTTACATTCAGATCCTGCTTCTGTTCTTCCCACAGGCATCTGGTTGACCATTGTGAGAATAGGATGCTGGACCAGATAGATCTTCTTCTGATCTTATGTCAGTCTATCTATCTATCTATCTATCTATCTATCTATCTATCTATCTATCTATCTATCTATCTATCTATCTATCTATCTATCTATCTATCTATCTATCTATCTATCTATCTATCTATCTATCTATCTATCTATCTATCTATCTATCTATCTATCTATCTATCACATTTACAAAAGTGGGGGCTTTGGTGATACATGATGGCCAGGGTGAGCTTTGGCAATCTGTGTGGAGTTTGGAGGAGCTCTGGCAACCCATGGGGGAGTGGGGAGCTCTGGTGACCACTGTGTGTGTGGGAGCTCTGGCAAGCCCTGTGGTGGAGGAGCTCTGATGACCCCTCTGGAGGAGGCAGGAGGAGCTCTGGTGACCCTTGTTGGGGGGGAGAATGCTCTGACAACCCATGGTGGAAGGAGGGAGCTTTGGCAACTCCTGCGTGGGGAGGAGGAGGCATTTGGTGATGTTTGGGGGAGGGATTTGGTGACCCATGAGGGCTGGGGGCAGCTTTGGTGACCCATGGGGGGCTGATGAGCTTTGGTAATGGTAGGTGGGGCTGGTGAGTGAAGTGAGCAGGGATGGCAGCCCCTAGTGTTAAAATAAGATGATGTTTACTGAAGCCTCGCTGCAAAATTATTTGAAATGCAGTCCACAGCACAAACTTCTTCAGGGCTGCCAAGTCTCACAGTTTGATTCTAAGTTTAGTTTGGGGGTTTTAACTCCTTTCGCAGAATCTCCGGGGGGGGGAGTAAAAACTAAGGACAAGATAGCAGAAGGAAGGGGAAAAGCTATTTTCCTCTGGGAAATATTTTCCGCTTCCTCTTTATTTATTTTTTAAATGGTAAGTCCTATGCAGAACATATTGCGTACTTAAAATGCTCTGCAATGTGTTGCAAGGTTGCTATAGACTTTAGCTCCCTCATCTAGCATAGAGGTGGGGAACCTCAGGCCCAGAAGTTGAATGTAGCCCCCCAGGCCTCTCCATCTGGCCTTCAGGACTCTGCCCAAGCCACCCCTGATTGGGCCTGCTCCATATCCTCCTCAAGGGATTTTGCCTGGGTAGAATGTTTCTTGGAACTGTGGTAATGCCTCTTGGTTGCCTGGATGGAGATAGGTGTGTATGTTGTGTGTGTCTTTGTGTATAAACCTCCAGTGTTTGTACGGGGGGACTGTGGCCAGCTGCAAAAGTAACGTGTTGCTCTGCCAGTTTTCCCTTTTGGCTACAGCCATCACTGGTATGTGCCTTCCAGAATGTTCACCAAAAGTGTCATGAGCCCCAAGGAGAAATTTTGGCAAAATTGGAAGGATGAAGAGTAGGTTGCAGAAGGCTGAGAGAAGGTCATTAATGAAACCACTGACAGGAAAAAGTCCAACAGGGGTCTGGATAGTTTTACTCTTGTTTTATACTTTGAATTCTGGATTTTCTCTTAGATTAAACAAGCATTTGAACAATCATTTATGAGTTCAGGACTATAGGTTTTGTAAGATTTTGTTTTGAAATGAGCTTATGAGAATCAGCAGAATGGCATTGGGGGTATTTTTAATTTAACATGGTGGAATGTGAAAAATCCATGCTGGCTATAGTATACACTCTTGTGGCTGTATAATGAACAACCTGGAGTCTTTCAAAGAGAGAAAAATGAAAGCATTCTGTCAGAGCCTAAGTTTACACTTTTGACACAGAAAATAAGACAGAAATTAGATTAGAAAATAAGACAGCTTCAGAAAATGCTCTCTGCTTCTAGGAAAAGCCCTCGCCTTGCAGCAAAAGCAAGAAAGTATTAGAAAATGCTTGGAAAGTATTGCAAGCCCACCTCTGTTATATTTTGGATGGGCAAATGAGATTAGAGCATTGCAACAACAGTCTGCCATTGTCTCCCTGTGCTTAGTTTGTATCCTGAGATATGCAGCTTTTTGTTGCTTCCATTTGCTTAGGAGAGAGAGGCCTATTCTCTTTCAGAGATATGCCTTGTCTCTTTGTGTTCTGTACCATGAATCACGCCTAGAATGCCTGATGCTGCATTCCTGTACTGACTTCTGGAATAAAGGTTTGTGTAAAACCCAGCCTTCGAGTCCTGAGTCTGCTTCTCTGGTTGGGAGCCAGGACAACAAGGGAGGGTGGCCTTGGGCTGTGAAAGGTTCCCCTCCCCCTGTCTATCAGGTTCTCCTTCTATCCTGTGACATATTGCAAGACTCCGCCCTTTGGCCCACTAGATGCAATGTGAGCTCCCTGCCAGCATCCAAGGAAATAGCCACTGCATTCTCTAAGTCAGGAGTCAGGGATCTTTTCCAACTTGAGGGCCATAGCCTTCCAAGGAGCAGCATGACAATGGTGTATGGGGGCAGAGACAAATACTTGGTGGATTAAATATAAATTTGAATATGTGCATTAAGCTTATCTCTTATCCTATTCTTGTTGTTGTTGTTGTTGTTGTTATGCGCCTCCAAGTCGACTACGACTTATGGCGACCCTATGAATCAGTGACCTCCAAGAGCATCTATCGTGAACCACTCTGTTCAGATCTTGTAAGTTCAGGTCTGTGGCTTCCGTTATGGAATCAGTCCATCTCTTGTTTGGCCTTCCTCTTTCCCTAATCCCTTCTGTTTTTCCCAGCATTATTATCTTTTCTAATGAATCATGTCTTCTCATTACGTGTCCAAAGTATGATAACCTCAATTTCATCATTTTAGCTTCTGGTGACAGTTCTGGTTTAATTTGTTCTAACACCCAATTATTTGTCTTTTTTGCAGTCCATGGTATCCGCAAAGCTCTTCTCCAACACCACATTTCAAATGAGTTGATTTTTCTCTTATCAGCTTTTTTCACTGTCCAACTTTCACATCCATACATAGAGATTGGAAATACCATGGTCTGAATGATCCTGACTTTAGTGTTCAGTGATACATCTTTGCATTCGAGGACCTTTTCTAGTTCTCTCACAGCTGCCCTCCCCAGTCCAAGCCTTCTTCTGATTTCTTGACTATTGTCTCCATTTTGGTTAATGATTGTGCCAAGATATTGATAATCCTTGACAAGTTCAATGTCCTCATTGTCAACTGTGAAGTTGCATAAATCTTCTGTTGTCATTACTTTAGTCTTCTTGACGTTCAGCTGTAGTCCTGCTTTTGTGCTTTCCTCTTTAACTTTCATCAGCATTCATTTCAAATCATTACTGGTTTCTGCTAGCAGTATGGTATCGTCTGCATATCTTATTGATATTTCTCCCTCCAAGTTTCATATCTCCTTCATCTTGGTCCAATCCTTGTTTCTGTATGATATCCTACTCTTAGAACTGTTTTAATGCAACTCAGAGTGTGTTTTGCCAAAGGGCAAAAGATTACAGGGTTTTTGATTTTGAGGCAATAAAAGACCCAGGGAAGAAAGGGTTAAAATGCTTTAATGAGCTCCATTGATGTTTACAGAAATAAGCAAGCCATTAAAAGCAATTCTTATCTCACACCTTCTCCCTCTGAGTTTACAGGGAACTCCGATGTCAGTGGTGAGGAGCCTGCTCCACGAGCTAGAGGGACCCCAGCTGATGAAGTGTCAAGGCCCCAGCTGACAAAGCGTCAAGGCGAGTTAAGCAGCAGAGCGAAAAGAGGGTAAGTAGCTCCCATTTATTCCATTATTTAAATTGAAGTAAAACAGCTCAGAGAAATAACTAATAAGGGCAGCCCAAGGTCACCCTGAGCTAGGAGCCAAATCCTGAAAGAACCTATATCTTAGGAGACAGATCCTAGGAGAAGGAAGCCTATAGAAAGCTAGTTTGCAACACCACCCTAGCAGGAAAGCTTCAGGGGACACTGTAAACAAGGTTAAATTCCAGTCGGAGAGAAGGGGGAAAAGGAAACTCCACCGATACATACAGGGAGAGAGTCAGCTCACTCCTTGCTAAAAAGGGCAGCTTCAGCCTTCCTGAAACACAACCACAAGCTCTGTTTCCCTAGGTTAAAGAAAGGTCAGGCTGTTCTAGGTGGGAAAACAACAAACACAAAAGACTTGCCTGGAAGGCACAGCCCCTTGCTGAGATTAAAAGCAGCCAAAAGCTTAAACAGCCCCGCCCCTCGCTCAGAAAGGAAGCCTGAGAGAATACTAAAGAGTTAAGCCCCAGCTGATAGCCATCAGCCTCAAGTAACACATCACTGGCTGGCAGCAGTAGCTGGGAGGAACCAGCCACACATATAAAGTCAGAGCACCCTAGCGAGGGAGCCTGCTCCACGAGCTAGAGGGAGCCCCAGCTGACAAAGCGTCAAGGCGAGTTAAGCAGCAGAGCGAGTTCGGCAGCAGGGCGAGGAGGCCAGGGCCCCCCACTCTGCCCGTCTGTTCCCTGACCTCAACTAAACCGCAGTCTCCAACCCATTGACGTAATAAACCTTAAACAAAACTATGCAGGTAAGAAGCCAGCAGGGGTGTGGGGGCTTTCCAGTGTTTTGCACCGCCTGCAGCATGTACGACTATCTGCCTGTTGGACAGAAGTCGTGGGTGTGCTCTCGGTGCAATGAGCTCCTGGCTCTCCGGGAACGACTTCATTTCCTTGAGGCCAAGGTGGCGGACCTGGAAAAGCTGAGAGAGGCAGAGAGGTGTGTGGAGGAGGCCTTCAGGGACGTTATAGCTGTGTCCCACTCCAACGATGATAGCTCTCCTGCTATCATGGACAACGATGGTCTCGGGGAAGGAGAGCATCCAGCTGAGGAAGAGGGAAACGATCCCTTAGAAGGGACCCATTCCTTGGGGGATGAACAGCTATCCTCTCGTGCCGAGGATATATCTCCAGGGGCTGGAGGGATCCTTGTAGTGGGTGATTCGATCATTAGGAACATAGACAGTGGGGTGTGTGATGGGCGTGTAGACCGCAAGGTGTTTTGCCTGCCTGGTGCGAAGGTTGCGGATATCGCCCGTCGTTTAGATAGCTTGGTAGACAGTGCTGGGAAGGAGTCAGTGGTCGTGGTGCACGTTGGCACCAACGACATGGGGAAATGCAGCCGTGAGGTCCTGGAAGCAAAATTTAGGTTGCTAGGTAGGATGCTGAAAGCCAGGACCTCCAAGGTGGCTTTCTCTGAAATGCTACCGGTTCCACGCGCAGGACCAGCCAGACAGGCCCAGCTTCACAGTCTCAATGCATGGATGAGACGATGGTGTCGGGTGGAAGGGTTTGGATTTGTTAGGCACTGGGGAACATTTTGGGACAAGCCGGGCCTGTGCAAAAGGGACGGGCTCCACTTGAACCAGAATGGAACCAGACTGCTGGCACTTAAAATTAAAAAGGTGGCAGAGCAGCTTTTAAACTGACTGAGGGGGGAAACCCGACAGGAGCTGAGAAAGGTCCGGTTCGGAATAAACCTCCCCCCTGGGATAAAAACCAAAGAAATGATGACATTTTAAAAGGGGTAGGCCTAGAAGTAGGCATTGTGAGAGCAGGGGCACAGGATATAAATTCAGAAGAGCAAAATTACCACAGGCCTAACCACAAGTGCCAAAGACCCTTGAAGAGAGACACTGCTTACAAGTGCCTGTACGCTAATGCTAGGAGCCTGCGAACCAAGATGGGAGAACTGGAGTACTTGGTCTTAGAGGAGAGCATTGATATAGTGAGCATAACGGAGACCTGGTGGAATGGAGAAAACCAGTGGGATACGGTTATCCCTGGATATAAACTATATCGGAAGGACAGGGAAGGACGTATTGGTGGCGGAGTCGCTCTATACGTGAAAGAAGGCATTGAATCCAGCAAGCTCGAAACCCCAAAAGAGGCAGACTCCTCCACAGAATCGTTGTGGGTGGTGATACCATGCCCCAGGAGGGACTTAATACTGGGAACAATCTATCGTCCCCCTGATCAAAATGCTCAGGGAGACCTGGAGATGAGATATGAAATTGAGGAAGCATCCAAACTAGGAAATGTGGTAGTAATGGGTGACTTCAACTACCCGGACATAGACTGGCTGCATATGTGTTCCAGTCATGACAAAGAAGCAAAGTTTCTAGATATCCTAAATGACTATTCCCTAGACCAGTTGGTCATGGAACCGACCAGAGGGACGGCAACCCTGGACTTAATCCTCAGTGGGGACCGGGACCTGGTGCGAGATGTAAGTGTTGTTGAACCGATTGGGAGCAGTGACCACAGTGCTATTAAATTAAACATACATGTAAATGGCCAATTGCCAAGAAAATCCAACACGGTCACATTTGACTTCAAAAGAGGAAACTTCACAAAAATGAGGGGATTGGTAAAAAGAAAGCTGAAAAACAAAGTCCAGAGGGTCACATCACTCGAAAATGCTTGGAAGTTGTTTAAAAACACTATATTAGAAGCTCAACTGGAGTGCATACCACAGATCAGAAAAGGTACCGCCAGGGCCAAGAAGATGCCAGCATGGTTAATGAGCAAAGTCAAGGAAGCTCTTAGAGGCAAAAAGTCTTCCTTCAGAAAATGGAAGTCTTGTCCAAATGAAGAAAATAAAAAAGAACACAAACTCTGGCAAAAGAAATGCAAGAAGACAATAAGGGATGCTAAAAAAGAATTTGAGGAGCACATTGCTAAGAACATAAAAACCAACAAAAAAAAATTCTATAAATACATTCAAAGCAGGAGACCATCTAGGGAGGCGATTGGACCCTTGGATGATAAGGGAGTCAAAGGTGTACTAAAGAACGATCAGGAGATTGCAGAGAAGCTAAATGAATTCTTTGCATCTGTCTTCACAGTGGAAGATATAGGGCAGATCCCTGAACCTGAACTAACATTTGCAGGAAGGGATTCTGAGGAACTGAGACAAATAGTGGTAACGAGAGAGGAAGTTCTAAGCTTAATGGACAATATAAAAACTGACAAATCACCGGGCCCGGATGGCATCCACCCGAGAGTTCTCAAAGAACTCAAAGGTGAAATTGCTGATCTGCTAACTAAAATATGTAACTTGTCCCTTGGGTCCTCCTCCGTGCCTGAGGACTGGAAAGTGGCAAATGTAACGCCAATCTTCAAAAAGGGATCCAGAGGGGATCCCGGAAATTACAGGCCAGTTAGCTTAACTTCTGTCCCTGGAAAACTGGTAGAAAGTATGATTAAAGCTAGATTAACTAAGCACATAGAAGAACAAGCCTTGCTGAAGCAGAGCCAGCATGGCTTCTGCAAGGGAAAGTCATGTCTCAGTAACCTATTAGAATTCTTTGAGAGTGTCAACAAGCATATAGATAGAGGTGATCCAGTGGACATAGTGTACTTAGACTTTCAAAAAGTGTTTGACAAGGTACCTCACCAAAGGCTTCTGAGGAAGCTTAGCAGTCATGGAATAAGAGGAGAGGTCCTCTTGTGGATAAGAAATTGGTTAAAAAGCAGAAAGCAGAGAGTAGGAATAAACGGACAGTTCTCCCAATGGAGGGCTGTAGAAAGTGGAGTCCCTCAAGGATCGGTATTGGGACCTGTACTTTTCAACTTGTTCATTAATGACCTAGAATTAGGAGTGAGCAGTGAAGTGGCCAAGTTTGCTGATGACACTAAATTGTTCAGGGTTGTTAAAACAAAAAGGGATTGCAAAGAGCTCCAAAAAGACCTCTCCAAACTGAGTGAATGGGCGGAAAAATGGCAAATGCAATTCAATATAAACAAGTGTAAAATTATGCATATTGGAGCAAAAAATCTTAATTTCACATATACGCTCATGGGGTCTGAACTGGCGGCGACCGACCAGGAGAGAGACCTCGGGGTTGTAGTGGACAGCACGATGAAAATGTCGACCCAGTGTGCGGCAGCTGTGAAAAAGGCAAATTCCATGCTAGCGATAATTAGGAAAGGTATTGAAAATAAAACAGCCGATATCATAATGCCGTTGTATAAATCTATGGTGCGGCCGCATTTGGAATACTGTGTACAGTTCTGGTCGCCTCATCTCAAAAAGGATATTCTAGAGTTGGAAAAGGTTCAGAAGAGGGCAACCAGAATGATCAAGGGGATGGAGCGACTCCCTTACGAGGAAAGGTTGCAGCATTTGGGGCTTTTTAGTTTAGAGAAAAGGCGGGTCAGAGGAGACATGATAGAAGTGTATAAAATTATGCATGGCATTGAGAAAGTGGATAGAGAAAAGTTCTTCTCCCTCTCTCATAATACTAGAACTCGTGGACATTCAAAGAAGCTGAATGTTGGAAGATTCAGGACAGACAAAAGGAAGTACTTCTTTACTCAGCGCATAGTTAAACTATGGAATTTGCTCCCACAAGATGCAGTAATGGCCACCAGCTTGGATGGCTTTAAAAGAAGATTAGACAAATTCATGGAGGACAGGGCTATCAATGGCTACTAGCCATGATGGCTGTGCTGTGCCACCCTAGTCAGAGGCAGCATGCTTCTGAAAACCAGTTGCCGGAAGCCTCAGGAGGGGAGAGTGTTCTTGCACTCGGGTCCTGCTTGCGGGCTTCCCCCAGGCACCTGGTTGGCTACTGTGAGAACAGGATGCTGGACTAGATGGGCCACTGGCCTGATCCAGCAGGCTCTTCTTATGGTCTTATGTTCTCCCATCAGGCATTTTAGGGATATTATGAGAGATTAAGGACACAGTCCAGCCAGGCAAAAACACGTGAGAAGGATACAAAGAAGGGCTGGTGAGAGGTGTGGCCTGAGGAAAGCTCCAAGGGTCATACAGATGGCCACCCCTGAGGTTCCCCACCCCTGATCAAAGAATGTTGGAAGATTCAGGACAGACAAAAGGAAGTACTTCTTTACTCAGCGCATAGTTAAACTAAGGAATTTGCTCCCACAAGATGCAGTAATGGCCACCAGCTTGGATGGCTTTAAAAGAAGATTAGACAAATTCATGGAGGACAGGGCTATCAATGGCTACTAGCCATGATGGCTGGGCTGTGCCACCCTAGTCAGAAGCAGCATGCTTCTGAAAACCAGTTGCCGGTTTGTCAAAGATCAAATCAGTTATAAGTCTATAATATATAACAATCCTGTCTCTTAAGTCATATTATAAAATCACTTTCCTCCAGTAGTTATCTTACTTAATCATCAAATCTCATAAACATTACTTTATTCTTTCCACAAAAAGTCAAAGAGAGGTTTCAATTCTTTAAGAAATATATCTATCAATTTTTTTTTCCAGATAAGCATATCGATTAATCCATCTCATTACTAATTATGATAATCTTATTGTCATAACCATAGTCAAAATAAACATTTCAATTAATCCATCACATCAGAATCTGTTAGGTTCAGTAATTTCAGTAGCCATTGTTCT
Organism: Rhineura floridana; assembly: GCF_030035675.1. Classification (NCBI taxonomy): domain Eukaryota; kingdom Metazoa; phylum Chordata; class Lepidosauria; order Squamata; family Rhineuridae; genus Rhineura; species Rhineura floridana. The sequence goes on along the minus strand of NC_084480.1, from coordinate 6,840,358 downwards.
ATTATCCCTATTAGTTCCATTTTCCATCTTCCATCTTCAGTAGTCTTGTTAAGTCCAGTAATTTCAGTATCCAATCTTCCATTATCAGTATTCCATAATAATCTTGCTGTCAAAGCCATAGTCATATAGTAAGAGTCTGATGGGAATTACCTCTATCCCAAATATTTTCTTGCCATCCATTCTGAATAGGTTGCTGAAATACTGCTGTAAAATCATATCTCTGTTCTTTTTTTCAAAATACACTGGGTCATCTCTTGAAAGTTTTTCCATTGTCACATGGCTGCAGTTAATTCCATAGATTTTCTCTATATTGGGCTCCATCACATCATTCCAGTCCAGAAGATTATCCATGCCATTGATAACTTTATCTCTAGAATCTTCATTAATTTCTTCAGAGATAACATTGAGTTCCAAACAATAGATTTTATTTCTAAAGTCCATAGACTCCAAATCTTGTTCCTGTTCCACGTTTGTTCCAATCTCCGGGATCTCCTCTCTCACAGGGACCCCTGTTCCAGTCTCCAGGGTCTCCTCTCTCACAGGGACCCCTGTTCCAGTCTCCAGGGTCTCCTCTCTCACAAGGACCCCTATGTCTTTAATCTCCTGTGTCTCCAAACAATAGATTTTGTTTCTAAAGTCCATAGACTCCAAATCTTTTTCCTGTTCCACGTTTGTTCCAATCTCCGGGGTCTCCTCTCTCACAGGGACCCCTTCCAGGGTCACCTCTCTCACAGGGACCCCTATATCTTTAATCTCCTGCTTCATTTTACTCAATTCAATTTTCAGCTCCTTACAACCCTGTCGCAGGTTTTGTTTCGTTATCTCAATCTCATCCATTATTTTCTGAAACATAGTTATTTCCAGATTCTCAGCCACTTTCTTAATTGCCATTTTAAAAGAAAAATATAGGAAAACCACTTCTTATTTCAGCAACAATTGGGTTAATACTCCAAACTTGGTGACATCACAGTATAAACAGAGCAGACAGCCTTATCTCTCCATGCTTAAGTAAACATAATGCAGTTCCCAGGCTCGAAACAATTAATGGCGGTCGTCAGGAAACAGATTCGTCAAAATAAAATAGACCAAAAAGAGAGTAGTCTCAGACAATATAATATTCTTCAAAATAAAAATCTGGAATAGAAATCCCTCTTCTGTGTATATCTTTAGAATGCAAATCCAGGACAGCTTTTTGCAACAAAAACAGAGATAAGCTATTAATTAGTGAGTAGCAGAGAGAAGTTATGGCTCCCCAGTGAGATGTCAAGAACCGATCAATCTGGCAAATCTCTTTTAAACAGCAACAATTTAAGTCAAATAAAAGAAAAATATAGAAAGAAGGGTGCTTGCCTGTTAGTGCGTTCTCTCTTAGAAGATAAGATGAACGTTCGCTTTATCAGATAGAGCTTGTTGTTGAAAATCCGTCCCACCTTCGTCGGCTGGACCTCGTCCCATAAATTAATGAGATCTGGTCGTCCCAACAAAAATAGGCTTTGAGGTTAATCTCTTCGTTTCTCCCTACCCGGGAGAAGTTTAATCAGTCAAAAAAAAAAGAAAATCTGACTGATATATCTGAATAAGCTTCTTTTGAGGCAGGAGCCCGTCTCAAAAGCAGGCACAGGCTAAGTCACCCTTCCCGGAAGTCTTTACTCTTTATTTTTTATTTTTGTTTTTTTTTTCTTTTTTTTCTTTTTGTTTAACTATTTTTGATTTTGTTTTTTGTCTTTGAATGTTTTATGATTTTGTCTTGTATGTTTTATGAAAATTTGAATAAAAATTATTGAAAAAAAAAAAAATGAAAACCAGTTGCCGGAAGCCTCAGGAGGGGAGAGTGTTCTTGCACTCGGGTCCTGCTTGCGGGCTTCCCCCAGGCACCTGGTTGGCCACTGTGAGAACAGGATGCTGGACTAGATGGGCCACTGGCCTGATCCAGCAGGCTCTTCTTATGGTCTTATGTTCTCCCATCAGGCATTTTAGAGATATTATGAGAGATTAAGGACACAGTCCAGCCAGGCAAAAACACGTGAGAAGGATACAAAGAAGGGCTGGTGAGAGGTGTGGCCTGAGGAAAGCTCCAAGGGTCATACAGATGGCCACCCCTGAGGTTCCCCACCCCTGATCAAAGAATGTTGGAAGATTCAGGACAGACAAAAGGAAGTACTTCTTTACTCAGCGCATAGTTAAACTATGGAATTTGCTCCCACAAGATGCAGTAATGGCCACCAGCTTGGATGGCTTTAAAAGAAGATTAGACAAATTCATGGAGGACAGGGCTATCAATGGCTACTAGCCATGATGGCTGTGCTCTGCCACCCTAGTCAGAGGCAGCATGCTTCTGAAAACCAGTTGCCGGAAGCCTCAGGAGGGGAGAGTGTTCTTGCACTCGGGTCCTGCTTGCGGGCTTCCCCCAGGCACCTGGTTGGCCACTGTGAGAACAGGATGCTGGACTAGATGGGCCACTGGCCTGATCCAGCAGGCTCTTCTTATGGTCTTATGTTCTCCCATCAGGCATTTTAGGGATATTATGAGAGATTAAGGACACAGTCCAGCCAGGCAAAAACACGTGAGAAGGATACAAAGAAGGGCTGGTGAGAGGTGTGGCCTGAGGAAAGCTCCAAGGGTCATACAGATGGCCACCCCTGAGGTTCCCCACCCCTGATCAAAGAATGTTGGAAGATTCAGGACAGACAAAAGGAAGTACTTCTTTACTCAGCGCATAGTTAAACTATGGAATTTGCTCCCACAAGATGCAGTAATGGCCACCAGCTTGGATGGCTTTAAAAGAAGATTAGACAAATTCCTGGAGGACAGGGCTATCAATGGCTACTAGCCATGATGGCTGTGCTCTGCCACCCTAGTCAGAGGCAGCATGCTTCTGAAAACCAGTTGCCGGAAGCCTCAGGAGGGGAGAGTGTTCTTGCACTCAGGTCCTGCTTGCGGGCTTCCCCCAGGCACCTGGTTGGCCACTGTGAGAACAGGATGCTGGACTAGATGGGCCACTGGCCTGATCCAGCAGGCTCTTCTTATGTTCTTATGAGGCCAGCTGTTCAATGCCCGCGTGTAGACTGATGTCAAAAAAGTTCCTGGAATAGGACTCGGGGACCTCTATTTATACGAAAAGGAAAGCCGCAGACCTGGGTGCAGCTTTGCACCTTGTGACTTTACTTCTACCTGTGAGATGCTTATCTTTCAATGGATCTCTACCTCCTGTCTTGCCTCTTTGTGTTCTGTTGCTGATGCTGTTTTGTCTGTTCCTTCTGTTGGGTCAGTGTTTTAGAATTTTGCTGTCAGTTCAGCCTGGGAATACAGCTCGTTTAGGCAGTATTCCCTTTGAAAACATCCTCCCTGTTTGTTTTGTCTGATTAGGAGCCTTTCATACCACATCTGTGTTATACTCCCAGACGTCTGTACTGTATGAGAAAATCTGCTTTGAGCAAGCCTGCACAACAAGCCCACCTGGCCTAAATGCAGGAGTAGGGACAAGATAATGGAGCATGCCACACTAAACCTCCTTGGCCCTCACATTGAGATATCTTGTGGGTCAGTTGGCAATTCAGAGTACAACTAATTCAAACTGTAGTTTTAGAATGTTGTTTTTAATATCCAATGATTTCTGGCGCGCGCGCACACACATACATCCCTCTATATCCTGGCATGCAAGAAGCATTGTTACGCTTCAAGAACACATTACTCCCAGGCAGGAATCACTCAAAGAGGGCACAGAGCAGGTCCATTGATGGATGTGACCTTGGAAGAGAGGGTGTGATCTGGGGGAAATCATAAGAGGCCTGGAAAGCTACATTCTGGGCCTGAGGGTCCTCATCCCTCCTCTAAACTTTTAGGATTAGAGCTGCTCTCTGTTCAGGATTAGGGCCGTTCTGACTTAGTTTTCCTTAGGGGGGATTTGTAGACTTATTTTGTGGGGGAGGAGGTGTATCAGTAAAATCCCAAAGCAAAATAAAAGGGGTAGAATAATTCAGGATGGGGTCTGGAATAAATTTTGCAGCAGATGCTTGCAAAACCTTCTACCCCCTTATTTATTTTATCTTCCTTTACTTACTTAACAAAATTTATATGCCACGATTTAAAAAAAACACCCTCTAAAACCCACTTCTGGAGGGGAAAGACAATTGGTTGCAAAGAAATGACTTCCTGTTGGCTTCTTGTAACAGAGTGACTCTTTTTAGCTTTTTAAACTGTTTAAAACAAGTAATTAAAACATTTTTAAAACAGCAATAGACTGTTGCTTTTTTAAAAACAAAGTCTTGTTTTTAAAGAGTGGTTTTGTGAATGATGCATGCACATGGAGTGTCTGGGGGGAGTGGGGGAATTAAGGGTTCTTTTGAGTAAGTTTTTTTGTATTTACTATTGAAAATGCACCGATAAAACAATTTTTTTTTAAAGAGCGATGACTGCAGTGGCCAGGGCTCCATCGCTTCTGTGTAGGATGCCCACTGTGTCTTACTTTACAGAGGATTCCTCTGTTTGAAGGGCTGTCCAATCCAGCTCCAAGGAGAAAGGCCGTAGCTCAGTGGCAGAGCAGCTGCTTTGCTTCCAGTTCAGTTTTCGGCATCTCCAGGTAGGGCTGCCAAAGACCCTCAGAGATGCTGGAGAGCTGCTGCTAGTCTGTGCAGACAATACTGTCCTTGACAGACCAATGGCCTAACTTAAAGCAGCTTATACTAAAGATAAAGTGGGGAACTGGGCCCTCGAAGGTTCCCATGAAGTTCCTAGCAGTCCCTAAACTGAGCCGCACCCAGGCTGCCTGCTCACAGCCTTCCTCAATACAGTGGGATGTATTGCATTTCTATTCAAATTATATTCATTATTTCTCAGAGCTTGGAAGATTACTTTTAAAAAGTAATAAATTACAGTTACAATTACTTGGCCCAAAAAAGTAGTAATCACCGTTACAATTACAATTGCTCTGAAAGTAACTGATTACTTTACTTTTTCTCAAAAGTAATCACTACAATTACATTTCAGTTACTTTTTTAGAAAAACTCCTACAAGGTGCTGGCCTTGGCTGCTGCACATCTAAGAAGCCTAAAACAATATTAAAAATAAACACACACACACAGGGGGTAGTAGAATAAAAAAATTTATCCGTAAGATTAACATAATGGCATAACAGAATCTCACATCCCCCCAAGCAATGAAGATACCCCAACTCTTGAAATCAAATTTTACACTTGAAATGCTTTTATAATATGTTTCTGTTATGTCTCAAAAGAACAAGATGCTCAAAGAGCATGTCAGACAAGGAATGTCTTTTTACAGTCATTACGTTGCCACCAGTACTGAACAGGCGTTCTACTGCGGTGCTTGAAGGCATGCCTGTGTTGTGCTGCAAAAAACACAGCAGCACACGTGGAAAGCCATGGAGTGATGACACTTCCCTGCTGGGAGACCTCAGGTACCTCACCAGTTCCTCCTCAGCAGTGTCCACTGCTGACTTCTTGCCCTGGGGCAGAAAGTTAAAGAAGTCATCTTCTAAGTCATCTCCTTCCTGGTCTTTATCTGAAGACTGATCACTGTCCTCATTAAGTACACCCATCTTTATTTCAGCTTTCAACAAGGCTTCCATTGTGTATCTAAGAAAGAGAGAGGATATGTTAACACATATATGTTAGGAAACCATCATCTGCTCTTCATTTCCTGATGCTTGTCATGTCCCCTGGTTCAGGGTCCAGCCTGAGCCTGTGGATGATGACATGGAAGGTAGGAAGGTGACCAAGTCACCACACTCATGGGGCAGCACAGCAGACCCTTAAGGATTACCTGCAGCAACCCAAGGTTGTGATGAGGAGCCCCAGGAAGAAAAGGCCCAGCCCCTGCCTACCACCTTAAGCCCTCCGATGCCTCCCTTGAGACAACATTTCCCTTGGAGTAATCCACCCAAAGGGCTTCCCTAATGTTCTTACTTGTTGGTATGGGTGGTGGCCTGACACAATTCCAGCCAATCTAGTTTGAAGCGAGGGTGTAGGCAGGCTGCCAGAAGAAGCCTCTTGTCCTCCCAGATAGCTGCAAACCGCTTTCTTAGGGCTTCGCGCACACCTCTCAGCAGCTGAAAACAGTATGTGTACCTCTCAGGTTTGTTTTCCAGTCCTTCTAACTTGCGGTCCAGATTGCAGAGCGTTGGTAGCAAATACCCCATGAGCATGGTGTTCTCCCATTGCAGGATATCTAGGGACTGGGCTAGTGGCTCCATAATCTCTGTGTATTCCTGTACCACTTCAATCTCAGCAGCTGTGATCCTGGACAAGGAGCAGCGGTCCATTATGGCATGCATTTTTAGTGGCACAGTTGACAGGAGCTCATGTAGTTGCTTCAACGCATCAAAGGTGGAATTCCACCTGGTCTTATTCGGTACCTTCAGATACACACCACATTGCGCACGGATATACTCAGCAATCTGGGCTGACTGGTTCTGCTTGGACCACAACTTGCTGCACTTTCCCATCAAGGAATGAAACTGTTTCTTGAAAGGACCAAGAAGACTAATTTTGGAGGAGTCAGAAAGCATGGCCTCTATGTCTTGTGTTGCCACAAGGATGAGGGTGTGGCTAGCACATCTCTGGTGTGGTGGTAAAACAAAATCCTCTCCTGAGTCTGCAGCTTCTTCCTCTGCCTCAGGTCCTGTGTCCAGGATCTCACAGATAGGCACAAACTCCACCTCAGCCTCCTCCTCCTCCTGGTTATCACCATCATCGTCACTGGTGCCTGCAGCTTCCACTGGTTCTTTGGCCATGAAAACTCTGAACGCTTTCACAAAGTTGGAGCCATTGTCTGTAGTAGTGCACATAACTTTATTGTGGATCCTGTACTGCACATGTACATCATGCAGTGCTTTTGAAAGGACATCGTATGTATGGCGCCCCTTCAGACGCTTACAAGCCAAGGCCCCGACCTCACGTTTCAGGGTAGTTGGGTTGATCCAGTGGGCTGTTACCCCAAAGTAACTCTTCTTGCCATTGGTCCAACAATCTGTAGTGGTTGCTATATATGCCACAGCACCCATTCGGCTTGCAAGAGTTTCTCTCATGTGGCATGCTCTCTTCTCAATTCTGTCTCTCAGAGTCTTGGCACATATGATGGTGAGATCTTTGGGGAGTCCAATGCGAACCAGATTAATGAATGATGGTTTGTCCACAGTCTGAAGTGGTAATGTCTCCTCTACAATGAAATCAATGATTCTCCTGTCGAGATTGCTCTGGGTGACAGGCTCCCTGCCAGATCCCCACCTCTCAAGGGTTGTCTGCTGCTGCTTCAGCATTTTGGGAGGAGGGGTGTCATGCATTGGTTCAGGAAGGCCACGTCTCCTTGCCTTTATTGCTTCTTCAATTGTTCTCAGCTTCTCAGGGTGTGCCCTTTGAGGAAGAAGAACAAAGCATGAATCCAAGAAAAAATGGAAGAGGAACTTCACAATTTAAACATAAATAGACAATGGACACTCTTTGAGGACCAGCATGACAAAGGCTTACCTCAAAATGTTTCTTCACATTGGATGAGGGGGAAACATCTGATCTCAGATTTTTGATCCTTGGAAGGCAGTAATTGCATCGTACAACAACATTTTTCCCACTCTGGCTCACAAATGTACAAGCTTTCTCAAAGCCAAACCATGGTACTTGCTGTTCTGCAGATGTGGCTGTGGGCAACTGGCACTGCTTCATGCCCTCCTCCTCCTCATGCACAGGGCCTCCTTTCTGAACCTCACTTTCTAGTTTTGCCTCCTCAGGATCAACAAGCTGTGACTCAAGTGGCCGCACTAACTGACTGCTGCTCTCAGCAGCAAAACCTGCAACAGGCGTCTCTGTAATAAACAAGAGATAATGCTCCTATATGGGTGAACTTCAGCTGTGATGTGCCCCCATCTCTTCCCCATGCTGCAAGATCCCCCAGTCAGAGTGGAAGTAAGCAGGTCGATAGCACAATTAAAAGCGATCATATTTGCATCATTTTTGCTCACTGAATAACCCTGCCTGGGCCAGTCTAACCTACTATCTCACAGGGTTGTTGTGAGAACAAAATGAGACTAGGGTTCAAATCCCCACATAGCCATGAAGCTCACTGAGTGACCTTGGGCCAGTCACTGCCTCTCAGCCTCATGAAAACCCTATTCATAGGGTCACCATAAGTTGGAATCAACTTGAAGGCGGTACATATATTTTTTATTTTGAATATGATGATTATGATAATAAATATGCAGCATTTCAAATTAATTCTGTATGAGAAGCATTCCATGCCAAGCTTGGAAAACCAAGGATGAGGTATAAAATGTAGACAAAAATACTATTGACAAAATGCCGTTTATCTTTTATATCTATATCTATAATTAGCAATACAGCTGAATGATGTATGTAAAGTATTTTTTCTTTCCCTTTTCTTTTTTATTAATATTTTAGTACTACTGCTAAAGTTCTGATGAAAGAATAAAGCATTCATTAGCCAAATTCAAATGATTAGAACACATCACATAAATTCCACTGAAGTTGGAGTTTTTGCCATAGAAAATGAAAAAAACATATAACCTATGATAGCCCAATAGACAATCAGAACTAATATAAAACCCTATTGCTTCTCATTTGCAAATCTTGCAAGATCTAAGGTAACTCTAGATCATGTGAGTTCAGGTGATGCATGTTATGTACATTTGTATAGATATTAGCAGAGATTGTCAACAGTCTATCTCTCTCTGGGACTGGGAATCTCTCTCTTTCTCACAGAACATGAGTTTGAGAGCTGGGGGACTGAGAGGAGGAGCTGCAAGGACCCTACTTCTCACCTCATCTATGCCAAGAACAAAAAAATCAGCCTTAAGCCATTTATTATACGCCTAATGATTTTTTATTTTATTATTATTATTATTATTACTGAGACAGTTTTTGTCCCACATACAATTCAGTCTTGTGATTAAACAGGACAAAAATACAAATAAAAAGAAAGATGGAGTTCAAATAAATATACAATAAAAAGCTAGCCGGCATTTTAAAAGGCAGGAGTGCTCTGTCTGGATAAATGCAGCACACAGGTATGCATGGGAACAAGGGGGAGAGTTCAAAAAGGGGGGGAAGGAAGAGAAGTAGGCCAGAGCTTGGAAAAGTTACTTTTTTGAACTACAGCTCCCATCAGCCTAATCCAGTTGCCATGTTGCCTAGGGCTGATGGGAGTTGTAGTTCAAAAAAGTAATTTTTCCAAGCGCTGAGTAGGCCGAAGTTTCAGAAGAGCCTTGTGATTGATGGAGGGGGCGGCAGCAAGGCAAGGAGAGGCAGTGGGAGGGGCAGAAGGGGCTGCGGGGGGGCAAAAATGTCACGGGGGGCGGGGGGGCAGAAGGTGCCACGGGGCACACACACACACACACACACAAATCATCGTCACTCACCTCCACAGCTCTTCGCCATTCTGCTGCTGCCTTCTCCTCCGTTGTCCTTGCCCTGGCTTTTTCCTCCGGCGTCCATTTTTTCCTCTCAGACGCTAGCAGGCCCTGCCTATTCACCTCTTCCCTTGTGCCTCCTAACACAGATCACAAGGGAAGAGAGAGTCTGCGCAGAGGTCCAATCAGTGTGAGGCACATGTCTTGTGTTAACCAATCACAGCCAGGAGCTGACTTCCCCTTGTTCCCGCCCCCAAGTAACATCCAACCTAACGTGGAAACGTTAAAGTTGCAGCTGAAAAGTAGGGAAATTACTAGTCGTTCCGTTACTTGCCAAATGTAATGGAATTACCCACTCGTTATTTAAAATTGTAACGAATTACAAGTAACTCGTTAAAAATAACAAGTTACTTCCAAGCTCTGTTATTTCTAAATTTGCATCGATACATACAAACTAGTATGTGCTCATTTTATGGAAATATGTGTCCTCTTTCATCCACAGTTTTTTGGTGATGTGCTCCAGAAATTGTCTCTAGAATGCTTTGGGAGTCAATTCACAAACTTAGCCTGCCAGTTCCATGTTGCCACCTGCAAACTGAATGGCAAACTTGGGGAAGCTGCTTTGGTCCATCTCTACCTGGGATATGGAACACAGGAGATAGGATTGCCCTAACTCCTTGGCAACAGTGTGGAGACGTTCTGTGTGACTGTGGGTGGGAGTCAGGAGTGGGCTTCCATATTCAATTATTGAATATATGTCCCTCCCAAAAGGAGTCCAGGGTGGCAAAACTAAACAAAACAATTTAATAAGAAAAAAGCCAATCCAAAACGATTACAATTAAAAACATTCTAAAACACAGTTAAAAATATTGTAAAACACAGTTAAAAACATTATTTCATCAGTGATCTTTGGGTTACCAGGAACAGTCCCCTTCAGCCATCAAATGCCTCAGTAAACAGGAATGTTTTCAAATTCCTTCTGAAAGTCAATAGTGGCAGAGACAGATACACTTCACTGGGGAGAGCATTCCATAAATGGAGAGCCATCACTGAAAAGGCCCTGTCACAAGTCAGTGCCAACCAGGCAGCACTCAATGGGGGCACCACCAACAAATCCTCATCTGCCGATCGTAGGATCCAAGATGGTTGATACTGGAGAAAATGCTCTTTTAAATATTTTGGTTCCAAGCCATTTAGGGCTTTAAATGCTACTACTAACTTGAACTCAAAGTCAATGAAACAGTTAGCTAGGGCTAAAACCCAATTTCAGGAAGAAAAATATCTGTTTCTTCCAATGAAAAGAGGTTGAAACACGGCCTTTACTCACCTTCGGTTTGAGCAAATGGATGCCATGATGCAACAAGAGAGATTTTATGCATCACAGTGCAAGACAGACTTTGTAAATGTGGAGCAAATGAAATGGAAGATCTGACCCACTATCTATTGGAATATCGGTTATATTCCAACAGTAGGGAACATTATTTATCCCCATTTCATGACCTCATGAGAAACTTGGAGGTTGAGGACAAACTGAATTTTCTTTTAAGTGGATCTAACCAGTTTGTGACTCAGAAGGTTGCCCTCTTTGCAGTTAAGGTAGCCAGTTTAAAGGAGAAAAGTCTGATCAATGAGCCATGTAACTGCATTTACATCAGATGGGGCATTTATAATATTTTTAATATTTTAATTTTTAGATTTTAGTTATCTGTTTTAAGATTTATGTATTCATTGTTTTTTAATCATAGTATTTGTTTATATTGTATTTGATGTGGTCTGAAGACTTATTCAATAAAATTGATTGATTGATAATACTAATCTGTTTATTCAGCATTCATTCTGATTTGTTTGCAGGGAGATTAGACAATAATGGCTATTGAGTGAGTATTCCTTCTGTTTTGTCTGCAGGGATGTTAGATGACATTGAGTCAAAGCAGGTGTTATCCCATGTTTTCTGGTGCATTTCCCATCCCTTTCCTTACTGCAAAATGCCCGTTTGAGGGAGGGGAATGGATTTGTTATACAAGATTGCCAAATTGCACAAGGCCACCAAGAGTGATTTGAATTGCACTCCAAAACAGTGAGTATCTGGAAGTGTCCTGGGTTAGTGGAATTGCACATATATCTGATTTTTCAGTCACATGCAAAAATTGCACATATTTACACAGTGGAGGCTGGTCCATAGCACAAATGGGCCATTGCCCCACCAAACGCAGTCTGCCTTCAGTCAGCGTCCACCTGCCTACCTCCTTATTTACAACCAATCTAGGGGTGCCATTGCTTGCCATCTTCCTCCTCCTCCTTAGTCTCAGTGGTGTTCTCTGTAGAACTCAGCAAGGAGAAAGATGGAGACAAAACCAGATTCAGTTGGCTTTGCCTATCATGAGCACTGGATCCACCTTCAGTTTGGGCTCCCTGCCTTCCGCCCCACCAGTTCAAATAGGCCTCTACTGGATTGACACATGCAGATGAACATTCTGAAAGGACTCCAGATGTTCTAGTTAGATGGGCGGACTGGAGAGGGATGAACACACACTGGCAACTCAATTGCAAAAAGTTGGAGAACACTGCAAAACTTGCAGACTATTTAACACAGCTGTACTTTTTAACATCCAGACTTTCCTGAAATACATGAATGCATATGTTCATATTCCCTAAAATGTCTAAATATTTTTAAAAGGAATTGAGAGAAATCCCACAGTGCCTTGCTCTTCCCCCATCCCACCAAACCCCATGGTTTCCTCTTTTCCTTCTTCGTCTTCTTATCACTTGGCCTTTATCACTGTAATATTTCCCTTACAAGACCCCCCTTTTTTTTTCATCCCATAGAATGATTCATGTTGAAGTTGGAAGGATTAAACAATATGTTATCTCAAACACCAGTAATAGCTTCAGGTTAAAATCGCACTGTTTGTGAGAGGCACCTTGTTGCTTAAGTTATGCAAGGACCAGCGGCTGTAGAGCAGGAGAAATCTCTCCTATAGCCTTTTATCATGCCCACTCCTCTAATGTATTATAAATCATAGCTTCTCAGCCAGCATCCCAGAATCACTGATACTCAAAAGTATGCTTTTTGTTCCCTCAGACATATTTTGTAGGAAATATGCTACTCAGGAATGGGATGGAAAAGGGATGATAATGAAGTGAATATGGGGGGTGGATGGGAGGGAAGAGATTGTAGGGAAGAGATTGACTCTACTTGATTTTTACAAACATTTTCAGCCTTGTTCATAGATATTTCTAGCATAAGTGAGGCATGTACCAGTGAACTGGTTCTTATTAAGGGCATGCATTCATTTCACAACGAAACACTGAATTGAATGGGGCCTATTTGGTTCATTTGTTAACGAAATTTGTTTATTTATTGCCTTCCATTTATGAATCACTTCCCATTAAATATCTCAAAGAGATTTCAGAGTAAAAATATGAACAATCAAAACAGTTCCATATGTAGGAACATAGGTAGCCGCCATGTACTGAGTCAGCCCATCGGTCCAATCTAGTTCAGTATTGTCAACACTGACTGGCAGTGACTCGCCAGGGTTTCAGGCAGGAGACATTCCCAACCCTACCTGGAGATGTCATTGGGGATTGCACCTGGGACCTTCCGCATGCAAGGTACATACTATGCCACTAAGATATGGCCCTTCCCCTAATTCTGTACATAAAAACAATTTTAAAAATTGCATATTCAAAAACAATTTCAAATCCAATACAGATACAGACTAGGATAAAGATATCTACTTAAAAGACTTCTTGAAAAGGAAGGTCTTCAATAGGCACAGAAAAGACAAAAGAGGTGGGACCTGTCTGAAATATGTGAGGGAGTTCCAAAGAGTAGGTGCCACCACACTAAAGGCCCACTTCCTATATTGTATGGGCTTCCCATGGGCAATGTGGCTGGCCACTGTGGGAACAGGGAGCTGGATTAGATGGGCCACTGACCTGATCTAGGAGGCTCTTCTTATGTTCTTGCTTCCTGAAAAGATGGTATAAATGGCACCAGTAAGAAATAAGAATAGCCTGTCTCATCATTCTGTCTCACAATTCATTATTCTGTCCTTACAGTAGCCAACCAGATGTCTCTGAGAAGTTCGCAAGAACAATGACCCTCTTCTGATGCTGTTGGCCAGATCTAGATAGGCTGGAGCATTGGACTGAAAACAACAGAATGAAATCTAACTGGGATAAGTGCAAAGTTCTACACTTAGGAAAAATAAACCAAATGGCTCAACAATACTACATGCAAGAAGGATCTTGGGATTGTTGTTAATCACAAGTGGAATATGAGCCAAGAGTGTGATGTGCTACAAAAAAGGCAAATGCTATTTTTGGCTGCATTAACAGTATAGTTTCCAAATCATGTGAAGTATTGATTCCCCTCTGTTCAGCACTGGTTAGACCACATCTTGAGTACTGCATCCAGTTCTGGACACCACACTTTAAGAAGGATGCAGACAAACTGGAACAGGTTCGGAGGAGGACAAGGATGATCAGGGCAGTGGAAACAAAGCCCTATGAGAAGAGACTGAAAGAACTGGGCATGTTTAGCCTTAAGAAGAGAAGACTGAGGGGAGATAGGATAGCAATGTTCAAGTACTTGAAAGGTTGTCACACAGAGAAGGGCCAGGATTTCTTCTTGATAGTCCCAGAATGCAGGACGTGGAATAATGGGCTCAAGTTACAGGGAGTCAGATTTCAGCTAAATGTCAGGAAAAATGTCCTAACTCTTAGAGCAGTATGACAATGGAACCAATGACCTAGGGAGGTGGTGGGCTCTCCAACACTGGAGGCATTCAAAGGGCAGCTGGACAGCCACCTGACAGATATGATTTAAACTGAATTCCTGCATTGAGCAGGGGGACTTGATGGCATCATAGGCCCCTTCCAACTCTATGATTTTATGATTCAATAAATAGTATTGGTGCCTTGGATCCTAGAGGTAATATATAGGATGAGTGTGCAGCGACCACAAAACTTGCCTTGTATGTCCCTCTGTAACATTTGCAAGTAATCTGATCTATTTCAGATCCACTCTGTGTCATGCTGATTTGATTCATTATGCAGCTCATACTTTGTCTGATAAACCAAATTTCCATTTCGTCTAGGGTTACCAACCGTACTCTTTTAAGAGTACATGTACTGTTTTTGAGATGGTGCAACAGCATACTTACTTTTCACTTATCGAAGCCAAATGTACTCTTTTTGAAATGACAAAATGATGGTAACCCTAATTTCGTCCCCACTGACTATAATGGGGAAATTCTTAAAAAATGACTATAACTTTCTTTTTTCCTTTTCACACAAGTCAATGAAATTTGCAGCCAAGGGGGGGGGGGCTCTCCAGAGTAGATTAAGCCTGCCAAATTTCAGGCATATCTATCTAGTGGTTTTTGTGCAGGGAATATTAGTAATTTCTTACCCAGCAAAGGTACCCCTACAGCTGGTATAGCACAGTGGGGAGGAGAGCCTGGCTGGGAGTCCAGAGTCTGTGAGTTCAAATCCCCACGTGTGTCTCCTAGGTGTCAAGGGCCAGCTAAAGATCAGCCCCACAGGGAGTGGCTCGGGTTACGTGCCCTGCCACCTGTGCAGCCGTGGGCAAGCTGCATAGTCCCAAGGAGCCCAGTTGCCCCCCATCTGGCAGTTGCAGACAAGGAAGGGGCTGGCTTGTGCAGCTGTGGCAAGCTGAGCAGGCCCTAGCCAGCTGGGGAGGACTAGCCTTAGAGGAAGACAATGGTAAACCCCCTCTGAATACCATTTACCATGAACACCCTATTCATAGGGTAGCCATAAGTCAGGATCAACTTGAAGGCAGTCCATTCCCATTTTTAAAGGTACCCCTGGGCAAGAAATCTGTCAGGCAAATGATATGATGTGTGTGTCTGTCTGTGTGTGTGTGTGCGTGAGTGAGAGAGAGAGAGAGAGAGAGAGAGAGAATGCAAGTTTTATTTATTTATTTATTTAATTTATATCCCGCCCTTCCTCCCAGAAGGAGCCCAGGGCGCCAAACAAAACACTAAAACACTCTAAAACATCTTAAAAACAGACTTTAAAGTATATTAAAACAAAACAGCTTTAAAAACACATTAAAACAAAACAATTTTAAAAACATCTTTCAAAAAATGCTTTAAAAACATCTTAAAAAACAATTCCAACATAGACACAGATTGGGATAAGGTCTCTACTTAAAAGGCTTGTTGAAAGAGGAAGGTTTTCTGTAGGCACCGAAAAGATAACAGAATTCCCTCCTCATAGAAGATCAATATGCACATGCTCCATGAGGCGAACGTGCACAATGGCTGGTTATTATGCACACTAACTGCTCAACTTATATTCCCCTTACAGACAGGCACACATACACACACACACACAAATCCCTTTGTTTCTTGCTGCCCCCCACCCCCACGAAGAAAGAAGACAGAGAGATTTATTTGTTAGGAAATGAAAAATTGGAAAAGAAGCGGACCAAAACTTAGAGGAGACTGGGCAGAACAATTTTATTAATTAATAAATTAATAAATTAATTTGATTTCTAGTGCAATATTCTCTTTTACTGTCAGCCAGCCAGATCCCTATGGGAAGCTTGTAAACAGGACCTGAGCGCAACAGCACTCTCCCCACTTGTGATCCCCAGCAACTGGTATCTGACTGTGGAGGTAGGATATAGCCATCATGGCTGGTAGCCACTGACAGTCTTATCCTTTATTTAATTATTTGATTTATTTATTGCATATGTATACCGCCCCGTAGCCGAAGCTCTCTGGGCGGTTTACAACAATTAAAAACATTAAAAACAAATATACAAATTTAAAAACACATTTTTAAAAAGCAATTTAAAAACTCATGCTTAAAGTGCCTTTATTAATTTTTCTAATCCCCTTTCACCAGGAAAATACTATTATGCATTTTCTTGGTAAATGAATCTCTTCTTTGATATCCCAGGTCTAGCAAGTTGACCTAACAACAAATGATGTCCTAGTCAAATGTTTGTTACTTCTTAAAAAACATAATTAACCGTAAAACTGCTAAAATCACATGAGCTGTTCTTGTAATAAGCTGTGGCCTTTCACACAAGTTAGGGAAGCTGCTGATCTCTTGCCTGTTAATGGGAATTTGCTCAAACGGGTCAGTCTTTTGAAGATGCTTCCTTGACCTTTCATATAATTAATTATTTGTTCATCTGCCAACCACAACTGGATTGTGTAAATGAATGGTTGTTTCCTGCTGAAACTGAAACTGAGCTCCGCTTTCTCACTGGCATTGGTGGAAATGAGAGATATCTGTATGTTGCACAAACTTAATGGATAACCACAAACATGGAGTTCATAGCGTTGGCCTCTGCCATTTGTAACACATTCTACAAATACTCTGGTTATGGGTAGGGATGGGTGAATATGTCAACTTCAGTTTCTCTCAGTCCTTCATTTTTTTTTCAGTCTTAAATTCAGTTCCCCACATTTCCATATGAGCTTGCATTTTTTTAAAAAAAAAAGTTCACTTGAAAATTCATCAGAATTTAAATGTGATTTTTTCCTGATATTCAGTACTTTGCATGCAATTTTGCCTAACACACACATTTTGGCAAAGCAATTTCCCTTATTATAATACATTATTGCATGTTATTTCTGTTGCATTTAGTTGCAGTTTGCCCCTGGAATATGCCTCTTTGTTCACATTTCTTGGATGGAAAACTATATTGTAGAATGTGGAGATGTGCAAATTTTGAAAGGTGCCTGTGTTTCAGTTGGCATATTCTTTTGGTAAGTGTGAATTTGGTAAGTTTGCTTTTAAATGTGAACTGAATCAAATTTGTCCCCCATCCCTAGTTAAGGGCTGTTGCTCCACTGCAGTCAACACTGTTTGCTTAATAAAGCTTTCCTGGCATCTCATGTTCACTGTCCAATGTTGGGTTGGTTTCTACTAGAACTAGGGCAAATTGTGTCCTCTAATTTCTCAAAAGTTTTCTTCCCCTGCTAAAGAGGCATCTACAGTTCTGCCTTATTCTCAGGGCACTTGGTAATTTCATTAGGATTACAGGGTTTTGAGCTCACCTCATTCTTGTAAGGTGGGCAAAGGTGGTATGCATTTTTTTTTATTTCTGTTTAACAGTGAGATCATTTCCCATCTGCAGGCCTGTTAGCAACTCTTTCGGTTTGGTGCTCTCGGATTTCCCCCTTCCCTTCTAACTGAGTACAATATTATGTTCTACAGGTAAATGCGTCAAGGTTCTTGAATGCACTTGTGTACACATTGCGTGCCGGTAGCGGATTTGTCGATTGGGATAGTAATTCTGCATTGGATACCTCAGGATATATCTAACCCTTTTATAAAGCCACGCACGGGGAAGCCTAAGAACCAAACAATAGTTTTTGGTGTGTTTCTTTTTTTATATACTGGTATGATGGGGGCAGCACAAGCCCAATGAAAGTAAAGCCAGGTACCCTACCAGGGCCATTGAATCTAGTCAGGTATTTCACATGGAAAAATAGGAAGCCGCCTTATACAGAGCCATTGGTCCATGTAGCTGAGTATTGTCCACACTGATTGGCAATGCGTCTCTGGTAGTTTAGACAAGGAGTCTCTCCCAGTCCTACCTGGAGATGCTGGGATTAAACCTAGGCTAGGACCTTCTGCATACAAAGTAGGTGTTCCACCATTGAGAAAGGTGGTGACCGGAAGAACATCTTTTGCCCTAGAACTTTATGTCCCTCTTCTGGGGCTTCACACTCTGTCAATGGAGGTCTCCATCAGTTTGAGGACTACTGATTGAGTAACAATTTGATCATGCCTGAATATTCTTTCCTACTATAAGGAAACAAACAATTGCTCAACCAGACCAAGCCTATCATGAGCATTGCACTGATCAGACATGTCATAGAAATGTATCCTCGGAAGGCCCTCCAAGGGCCCACCATGCCCAACCACCTGCCAGATGAAGCCAAGTATTATATGTATAACATGGACATTGGAATCTGCCCTCTGAGATTGTGCTGAAGGGGAAAACCTGATTGTTGCTTTCCCTCAAGATGGAAACTGAGGAGGCAGCTGCAGCCTCATCCTCCCGAAATGGCTGCTGACATGCACTGCAGAGCTTCGAGGCAAACCGATTACGCTCGTGCTCCATTAGGATGAAAGCGTCAGGCCTATGCGTTGAATCTGTTCTGGCACCACTATTATCTTCACTAATGATGTTTCCATGAAAACATAAAGATCAAGGAAAGAAAAGGGAATAACAACATCTTTCATTGTGTTGCTGTATGTCTGATAAAGTCATTAGGGAAAACAAGAAAATGGCTTTTTGATGCTGATGTTGCATAAACATGTTTTCTGAGGGAAAATGTTTTCACATTATCTTAAGAGATGAAATAGGGCGGGGGAGAGACCAAACTATAACGCTTTCCATACCAAGGGCTTGGGAGAATCAGAGAGGTTCTCTGTGCCAGTCATCATGGCCCAGAAGGATGAATCGCCACCCAGTATGGCTGAGAGAGACATGTCAAGGTGAATATAGAGACATGTCAAGATGAATGTAGATCTCTAGGACCTTGAGATCAATACCTTGGCACAGTCATTAACCAAAATGGAGACAATAGTCAAGAAAACAGAAGAAGGCTAGGCCTGGGAGGGGCAGCTATGACAGAACTAGAAAAGGTCCTCAAATGCAAAGATGTATCACTGAACACTAAAGTCAGGATCATCCAGATCATGGTATTCCTGATGTCTATGTATGGATGTGAAAGTTAGAGAGTGAAATAAGCGGAGAAGAGAAAAATCAACTCCTTTGAAATGTGGTGTTGGAGGAGAGCTTTGCATATACCATGGACTGCGAGAAAGACAAATAATTGGGTGTTGGAACAAATTAAACCAAAACTATCACTAGAAGCTAAAATGATGAAAGGGATGTTATCATACTTTGGACACATAATGAGAAGACATGATTCACTAGAAAAGACAATAATGTTGGAAAAAACAGAAGGAAGTAGAAAAAGAGGAAGGCCAAACAAGAGATGGATTGATTCCATAAAGGAAGCCACAGACCTGAACTTACAAGATCTGAACAGGGTGGTTCATGACAGATGCTATTGGAGGTCACTGATTCATAGGGTCACAATAAGTCGAAATCGACTTGAAGGCACATAACAACAACAACAAGATGAGTGAAACATCCAGGCATTGAGGGAAGCCAACAAAGATTGGATTGGACAACAGTTTTTCTCAAGGGGGAGGGGAGCTGCTGCACATTCCTGCACAGTTTTGGGGTGAACCAAGAGCAGCGAGAGACAACTACTGGACCATTTTGAAAAAACACATATCCAGGCAATGCCTTACGGAACAATCCAAACCCAAGATCCACCAGGATGAACGGAGTTTGGAACAGGCAGATTGCCGGCTATGTTGGCTGAGCCTGGGCTCAGCTGGGCTTTGCTCACTGCATCCCAGCATAGCTATCATGTCTCATCCAGAGTTCATCCAGCTCAGCTGAATCCAGCTGAGGCAAGGCTGGGGTAAGTCCTCAAAAAGTGGCATTCCAGGGGAGTGGCAGGGGCGGGTCAGGGCAAGGGGAGGCTTACCCCTATTCCAAACTTGGTCATGCGGCCTAGCAACCCAGCAAAAGTTATGTTGACAAAAAGGGTGGTGTTAAGTCTAACTCTATTTTAAAGGCTTGTTTTTCCTCTGACAGGCTTGGGCTGGCTCAGCTGGCAGTCGCCTCACTCCTGAATGGAGTTTTGAATAGGAGTAAATTACCCCAGCATAACTTACCCCGGCGTATAAATTACTTTGGCTTCCTTTAGTTTGAATTCCTCAACCAACAGTCAAGTTATCATGCAAAAATAGAAGCAGGGGTTGGATAGAGTTGCATCCCAACCAAACCTTTGGCTAGTTTCCCGGGGCTTATGTTGGAAATGAGAATATCCACTTAAATCCAATCATCATTAAATACATACATGATTGATAAGACTATCAACAGTTGTTAGCTTAGTATTGTGCCAAAATCTGTCCTCAAGTTCCTTGAAAGTTTTCTTCATCTGTAGAAGAGGTCTCCATTTTTGGCTGGTGGGAAGTTTTGAGTTTACCTTATTGTTGTAAGGTGACCAAGGGTGATGCCTACTTTTTTCTTTCCAGAACCAGCCATAAACTACCATTCCTTAAGCCATTCTTCCTTAGCAATGGTGAGAACAGTTGCAGCTGAGCTCCTTTCCAGGCCACCATGGCAGCTCAGGCACTCCGGGATCATGTTGGAGAGCTGACATGAGCAGTGTGGATGATACCTTGAAGTGCTAATCTGCCCCATCATGTAGTCAGCCAAGGACATTTCTTAGTTCTGTGTGGAATCTAGTTGTGAGCTGATGAGCTTGACACATGGATTTGGCACCAATAAGTGAAAAGTCACACATCTGTGGAGAAACAGTAAAAGTAGAAAAATTTGCTTTGGATGGAATTCTTCCCAAAGAACAGACCTGCTGTTAACACTGGGTGCAGAAATTAAAAATAGTGAAATGGGAAATGCAGGAGCAAGGCAGTTGGTTTCAACTTAAAGGAGATAACTGTTTTCCCTAGTCATAGACTACTTTGTACAGTTGGGCCCCGCTTTTCGGCGGCCTGCTTTTTGGTGTTCTACTAATATGGCGGCTTTCAGTTAGAGTCAGGCCCCACTCATAAGGCTCTTTTTCCGCTTTTACAGCATTGTTCGGGCATCGGGTGCCAGTTTATTGATGGAGTTCCGCTTTTCGGCGGGTTTTGCTTTTAGGCGGGGATCTGGAACGTAACCCGCCATATGAGTGGGGCCCTACTGTAGTATTTTTCAGAAATGTTCCCACTGTGAGGGGAACAGAGGCAGGTGAGAAGGCACCTAACCACACCGCACTGTAAAACAACCCAGTGATTCATCCTAAAACCAAGATAACGAGATGCACATCTGGAGTTCTGTTGGCTTTCTTCTTTGTACTTATGTATTTAAGTCTAGATTATTTCTTTTGTAATACTGAATTTATTTTGTTTGCTAAATTGTTTATTTTTGTCTGATTTGAATTTATTGCTATGTTTTGTAAACTGACTTTTCTCCCCTACCCCAGTGCTTTTATTTTGAGTGTCTGTTGTAAGCCACTTTGGGCACAGGTCACTGTGGAAAGGTGGCATATAAATAAACCCAATCAATCAATCATTAAACATTTCTCCAGAGCTCTTCAGCCTCCCCAGCTCTCGGCTCTTCCTGATCTGAAAGAGCTCCATTGGAATAGTTACCTCATTATGTCTTCCTTAGGTTTAATCTTCCTGTAAAGGTTGCAGAGATAATTTGTTGAATGAAAGAAAGGGCACTTGCAAACACTCCTCAAAAGTAAAAAAGACAGCTGGACAGCCATCTGTCAGGTATGCTTTAAGTTGGATTCCTGCATTGAGCAGGGGGTTGGGCTCGATGGCCTTATAGGACCCTTCCAACTCCACTATCCTATTATTATATGATTCTAAGGTAAGCCCTGCAAAAGCCCACCCACTGAATTTTTCTCTCCCCTTTGAAAAGCTTTGTATGCAGTTTATTTTCTCATTAATTGGTGAGGAGAACAAAAAAATACAGGAGAAATTTTTGGCAGAGCACTATATTAGCTATGAAAGGTAAATAGAAATATTTCTTATTTAAAAAAATGTATAGCTCTGAATACTTATCTGGGGTGGTGTGTGGGGAGGGAGACAAGAGGGGAGGTTTATGGCCTTCATACCTTGCTTAATTGAACTTCCGAGATGGGCTTCTGGTCTAACCCACCACCGTAACAATGCTTATGATCTTAATGAGGCCACGACTACAAAAAGAATCAACCACAAGATTCTTCATTGTTATGGTCAATGACTAGCGTGGTCAACTAGAAAGCAATCCCTATGTGAGGAATATGAACATACATTGTTACTCATAGTGTCAAGTTCCCCAGGTTGGGCATGCAGGGCAATAATGATGATCTGTGGTGAGTGGTTTGGAATAGGTGGGAGCTCTGAAATAATTAATGGGAACACCTCATCATGGAGAAAGTTTCACCCTTTTCTCAAGACTGTTCAGTGCTATAAAAACTTTGCTGAGAACGGCAATGATATAAAAACACACTAGTAACAAAATCAGAAAATTCAAACAAGATCTGCATGGAGATTGGAATCAAGCACTGAGAAGCATCTAATTCTTCAGTCCTCAACTTCACGTTCTTAATAACCCATGACAATTATGCAGATAGGCAGTAGTGTAATCTAGTTTCTTTAGGTACCATAGTTCCATGGGATTGGGTTTTTGATTATGAATTTCTTCCTATGAAGCATTCTGAAGCAGTTTCACAATACAGAAGAACATAAGAAGAGCTCTGATGGATCGGGCCAAAGACCCATCTAGTTCAGCCTCCTCTTCTTACAGTGGCCAACCTGATGCCTACTGGAAGCCCACAAGCAGGACCTGAGCACAACCGTGATTTTCCTTCCTGAGGTGTCCAACAACTGATATTCAGAAGCATACTGCCTCTGACAGTGGAGGTAGAACATAGTCACCAAGCTACAATAATAACAACAAAAACATAGGTAAACCCATTACACACATAAAAACAGTTAAAACAATTACATATATAAAAACAATTCCAAATCCAGTACAGATACCGACTGGGATAAAAATCTCCACTTGGAACAAAGAAAGTCATTAACAAATGCCAGAAACACAGTAACAGTGGTATCTGTCTGATATGTAATTCTGGCCAAAAAGGAATTCCAAAAGGTGGGTGCCACCACACAAAAGGCCTGATCCCAACATCATGCCAAATGGACCACCAGATATGACGGTATCTGCAGAAGGCTCTCTCCTGCAGATTGCAGTGATCCGTTGGGTAGGTAAGAGATGAGTCTTTTAGGTATTGTTATCAATTAGTCATTATTATCCGCTGTACTTTTCTGGTATCTACAGGTTGGATTATTGCAATTTGCTCTGTTTGGGGCTGCCCTGGACTTTGGTTCAGAAGATACAGCTAGTGCAAATGTGGCAGCTTGACTGCTCACTATAGCCAGATATCACCACCATGTTACACCACTCCTGATAGCAGGATACCTGTCTTATCCCTTATACACCCAGTCAATCACTGGACTGTGCAGGTTGGGACTCAAGTAGCTACCATCTCATCAGGAGGTCCACTCCACACAACATAGGAGTCAGGACTTTAATGTTGTGGCATCTACCCCTTAGAATTCCCTCTCTTTAAATATTAGAAAGAAGCCATCTCTGCTGTCTTTTCGGCACCTACTGAAGACCTTTCACTTTCAACAACCCTTTTAAGTAGAGACCTTATCTCAGTCTGCATCTGTATTGGAATTGCTATAAACTGGTTTATCACTTGTGTCTTTGTCACACTGAGCTCTTCTGGGAGGAAGGGCAGGGTGATGATGATGATGATGATGATGTTGATGTGACAAAACCTAAGTAAGGGAAAAGACCCTCTAGGTTACCCTTTCCCAACCAGTGTGCCTCCAGATGTTGTTGGACCACAATTCCCATCATTCTTGACCATTGGCAATGCTGGCTGAGGATGATGAGAGTTGTAGTCCAACAACATCTGGAGGCACACTGGTTGGGAAAGGCTGCTCTAGGGTATACATAAGCACAATCTTTAGAAATAAAAAAGATCTTAACAGTTTTGAAAGAGAAGTGATCAAGCGGACATAACTGAGTGTGGAGGCTGAGCTTTCTGGGGATTCCAAATTGGCCTCACCAATGCTTGGCCTACACCTGTGCTGCTTCAGCAAGCTGCATCATTCTACATGCTCACACCTGAGCTCAGATGCGGTTTAGGATGGGAGATTCTCCAGAGGCCTTTCTGTTTTGACAAGCTACTTGGCACGGAGGGAAAGACAGTGCCTCCTGTCCGTGGAGAGTACCTTAAATAGGTCAGACTGATGGAGAGAGTTAAAGAGATTGCAGACTCTTTCACAGCAACTTTCCACTAGGGTACACACGTATACAAGTCATTTACACCCAGGTGTCCATGTTCTTTAGTTTTAAACAACACAGTGATCAGGTGTACACAAAGCACAGAGTCGTGGGTGCATCTTTAATAAATGGAGAGAAGTAGACATTTTGGCAAGTGTTGGATGTCACATAAAGCTGCCCCTGACAAGTTTCCTACTTACAATCTTCATTGTGATATATATCAGGGGTAGGAAAACTTTGTCAGCCTGAGGCCACATGCCTTTGTTGGTTGAGGCTAAAGTGGGTGGAGTACCAAATGCAAATTTTACCTTTGTACATAGGCTAGTTTCTACACATACCCCTTCCCTGTTCAGAGAAGCAAGAGTTCGGCAGAATTCAAGGCTGCGTTCAAGCCAGCCAACATTCAAGGAGGGTGGTATAGCAGGGCGAGCAAGGGGTGCAGGTAGAGACGCGATGGGGCCTTGGGAGAGTCCCAAGGGCCAGAGAGAGACACTTGGAGGGCTACATTCTGTCCCTGGGCCTAAGGTTCTCCATCCCTGGTAGAAGTGCTCATCATAACTGAGTAGCCCCAGCAAACCAATCTGCTCCAGCCCTCCAACAGCAGCAGAGCCATTGGCTTCTTTTCAAATGGCAGTGTGGGGTCCTCCGTGCTAGTTAACGTCTTTATGAGTAAGTGGACTTAGTTTCTGTGGAAGGCAAGTGTTAAGTTGCAGCTCCTATAACTGGGGACAGGGGGGAATTTCATTCAATTCGCATTTAGAAGACTTTGCATATTGTCGATCTAATGATGTCAACAAACAACCTGAAAAAAATGTTTGCTAAACTTGTTAACAATTGTTTGATTTCCCATTAGGGTTGCCAAGTCAGAAGCATTCCAAACCCTGAGAGTTCAGGGGCAGGCCTGAGTGATGTCACGGGGCTGGACCGAGTGATGTCATTAATCATGATATATTTAACATCAACCACAGTTGTTTGTTGCATACAGTTCAAACAAAAACATTTCTCTCATTGGAAATTAAGACAGAAATCTTAGCTAAAAGATGGAGCCTGGGTAGGGAGCATTTAATGTAGCCTACCTGCTTTCGGCAAGAAGGGTTTAAGTGCCTTCAGGCCAGGCCAGTCACCAGAAGGTCACTGTAGGAAGAAAGGAGCCTAGTGTTGTGGAGATGTTAGATGGGAGCATTCAGGAGTAAAGATGGATGCCCCTGAAGGGTGCAATTCTAAACACACTTACTATACTAAGGGACTAAGCCCCACAGAACTCAATAGGACTTACATCTGAACAGATATAGTTTGGATTGTGTTGTTGGTAAAGCTTGACTAGGGATGCTTTGCAAAGATATCCATATCCATGCATGCAGGGCCGGCACCAAAGGGCGGCCAGCTCAGGCCCTGGCCAAGGGCCCCACGGCCCACAGGGGTTCCTGAAGGGCCCCTCATTAGGGTGGGGAAGTAGTGCCCCCCTGCTGCGATCTGCGGCAGGCTTCCTAATGCAGATCACAGGGAGGGAGCTTTCAGGCCACCCACCCATTCGCTCACTCCACCTACCTCTCTCTCCTGTGTTCTGAGGCTGTGCACGCTGCATGCGCAGGCTTACCATCAACCAAGCTGGCGGCAGAGGCTTTTTTAAGGGGCTGATGCTCCTACCGCCATCTTAGTTGATGGTAGGCATGTGCACGTGCATACGTGTAGCATACCGCTCATGCATGCAATCAACCAAGATGGCGGTGGGGACATCAGCCCCTTAGAGAAGCTTCCTCTGCCATCTTGGTTGATGGCAGCCCTATGCACGCAATGCGCACAGCAACAGGAGACAAGGGAGAGGTAGGTGAAACAGGCAGGAGCCGGTCGCAGGGGGCAAGCTGGTGCCCAAAGGCCCAGTCATGCCTGGCGCCGGCCCTTCAATCAGGGTTGGCAACCCCATGCCTGGAATGCACTGCCCCTACCTTTTAGCATGGCTGCTCCAAACTTCTTTACAGATTTGACCCTTCACTTCAGAAAGAGGTCTGAGAAATGAGTAAAAGTTAGAAGATTCTCTACCCCTTTCTGTCTGCCCTGTGGGCTTGTATAAACTCACTTTGACAGCCAACCGAAATCCAGTGAGTAATAACTGACAGAGAGAAAACACACATGGTTTGGTCTACCTTCACAGGCAATAGAATGGGAACAACAATTGAACTTCCAAGTATGTGAATTCTCTTTTACCACTATTGGGCAAGAAACAAAGCATCATGCAACCAACAAGGTGCATCATCAGTGGGTTTAAGGGGATTGAGCTGAGCTCATGGAACCGCTGTTGTTGCTTCTATGGATGTAAGGGAGTGAGGTTAAAGATAAGTGAAATGCAAATAATAGAAAAGAAAGACAAAAGTTGGTGATGCTTTACTAAATGCAATACCATACCAACCACAAGATTCCTATGAGTAAGACAGAAAACTCACTATCCCACAAACAGTCAGGATCCCTAACCAAAACCTAACACTAAAAAAATCCTGGCAGCCAGTCAGCCAAGGTCACAGAAATCCCCAGGCAGCACAACCTGACCTGGGGACTGCAGTTAATGCAGAATGCTGCGGCACGACTGCTGACATAAGTGAGACCCTATCAGCACATAATACCGCTCTGAAAACTGCACTGGTTGCTGATTTGCTACCAGGCCAAGTTCAAGGTGTGCTTTCCACATTATGGGTGCCACACAGTACTTGTTCTGCTCTTGTAAGAAGTCAGTCCTTTATTGTGGCAGCACCTACGCGTTGGAACTCCCTGCCTATTGTTATTAGGCAGACACTTTCAATGTACTCTTTTCAGCACTTGCTAAAAACATTTTTGTTTAGGCAAGCCTACCCAGGCAGGTAGAAGCTGTTATGTTTTATATCTGCTTTTAATTAGTTGGTTTTATTAATTTGAATGTCTTTAAATACCTGTCATTAACTGTTTCTGCCAATAATTTCATTGGTTTTATTAATCTGAATGTCTTTAAATACCTGCCGTCTACTGTTGTTGCCAATAATTTAGGGGAAGTCATGCACTTTAAATGTGAGTTGGATGTGCTTTAAATGTATTGTGTGGATCTACTTAATAAACTTTGTCTGCATGTAAATCATTTTAATTATTTTTTTCAAAATGGAAATGAGCTATAAAGTGTACTGGTGACCATGGGCTACTCACCCTCTCTCAGCCTATCTGCCCCTCAGGATAAAAACAATAGAGGGGAACCATGACTACCCCAATGAAGAAGGGCACACTTAAAATGTAGAGGAAATAATCTGGAATCATATAGAATCATAGAATAGTAGAGTTGGAAGGGGCCTATAAGGCCATCAAGTCCAACCATAGTGTGAAATCAAATACTTATTGGGATACAGTATGAAGAAATATTTATACAAGCATGACTGTCAAAGATGTTTATTATTTTCACAACCTGTAAATATATTTACAGTGCAATCCTGTTTTACTCAGAAGTAAGTCCCAATGTACATATGACCCATATAAATAGCTTATTTTCAAACCAGTTGATCATTGCAGAACATTTTTTTAAAAAAATAAGTATTAAGTTTCCTACATAATAAAAACTGTGATACCTAAGTAAGCCGTGCCTAATTGCTTTAAAAATAGGATTGGAGAGGGAGAGAAAGATTTACAACACGAACACAATTCTTTGCTATGTTCACTCAAAAGTCCCATTAATTTACAGCACATTCTTAAATATGTCTACTCAAAAGTGGGATTAGCATTGCAGCAAGTATTGCCTTGCAGTGAGTATTGGATTAAAGCTTCATATTGGGAAGGTTTTCAAAACACTGCCCTCTTCAACAGCCCAGGAAAATTTAGACTTGCTTGACTCCTGCACATAAGAGAGAGAAAAAAACTGAAAGCTATATACCTACTCAATTTATGAGATTTTCAGATAAGCAAGGGGAAAACCATTTTCTTGCATTGCAAAGGGGTCTAGGCACTGCCTGGAGGTCAACAATTCACAACCCTGACTTCGCTTATTGGCTACAAATGTGAAAGGGCTGGGTTAGAGCAGCCTGCTGGGAGCTGATTTAACAGGGGTTGTGCAGGGGGCGGCTGACATTCTGGTGTAAATCTCGTGAATCAGACCACCTAGAAACTTGTTTTTTTAAAAAAAAAAAATTAAAGCTGAGAGTCCAGAGATTAAGGTGGCTCACCAAGAGACCCAGAGAGGACCCCCCAAAATCCAGAGTCTATGGGCAAAAACTGGACACCTGGTAACCCTATTTCCCATAGAGCTCCTTCAGATTAATCCTCAGGTAATGGTTATACAAATGGTTAGACCTCAGATGGTTAAAGTGTTGAATTGGGACCTGGGAGACCAGGGTTCAGATCTCTGCTTGGTCATGAAGCTCGCTGGGTGACCTTGGGCCAGTCACTGTCTCTCAGCATAACCTACCTCACAGGGGTGTTGTGAGGATAAAATCAGGAGGGGGAGAACCATACTTGAATGCCACCTTGAGCTCCTTGGAGGAAAGGTGGCATATAAATTCAATCAATAAATAAATAAATCTGGCAATTTTGCTTTCTCTGAATTCCCCCTTCCCCCCAAAAAAAACTAAGTTCTGTCTGCCACATTTCTGAGTCAGTTGGCAATTTTAAAAAATCTTCATGAAAACTACTCAGGATTTTAATGCACATTTCTCCTAATATACACATTCTTATTTGATTTTTACTGAATATACACATTTTGGCAAGCAATTTTCCCAAACAGAATGCATTTTTGTATGTTATTTTCACCCAGGTTTATATTTTTATGCACGCCTTTCCACCCAAAGTTGACAGTTTTGTGTGTATCTTTTAGTTTGAGAATTATACAAAGATTTCAAAGGATACTTTTGTTTTGGTTTGTGCATTGTTTTAGGAAGTGCAGATTAGGTAAGCTCACTTGAAAATGCATACTGAACTGAAGTTTTCCCCTCTTCTAATTATTACCTAAGCAGGACTCCCAAGATGATCAGGGGACTGGAAACAAAGCCCTATGAGGAGAGACTGAAAGAACTGGGGATGTTTTTCCTTAAGAAGAGAAGACTAAGGGGAGATAGATAGCACTCTTCAAGTACTTGAAAGGTTGCCACACAGAGGAGGGCCGGAATCTCTTCTCAATCATCCTAGAGTACAGGACATGGGATGATGGGCTCAAGTTACAGGAAGCCAGATTTCAGTTGAACATCAGGAAAAACTTCCTAATTGTTAGAGTGGAACCAATGACCTAGGGAGGTGGTGGGCTCTCCAACACTGGAGGCCTTCAAGAGGCAGCAGGACAGCCACCTGTCAGGTATGCTTTAATTTGGATTCCTGCATTGAGCAGGTGTGGGACTTGATGGCCTTAGAGGGCCCTTCCAATTCTACTCTTCCATGATTCTGTGAGATACATCTTTAATTCACTTTGGGTGCCGTTCAGTGGGAACTACCAATGTAACGTTATGCAGTTCGTCTACCTACTGAAATATTATGTGACTCGGGTGAAGAGGTTGCTGACCTACTTCATGTGAACCAATCACCTCATCTCCAGAAGTCTTTTGTGGACATTTGCATAGTATGGAAAGCACATATGGAAGGAATGTCATGTCTCCCTGTTTCATTTCTTGCAATGTGTACAGAAGACCCATTTGTACCCCTCTGCACTCTTTCCCTTTCCTTTCATATACCTACAATATCCCGTTCCATGAACGAAGCTCACTCACACTCTGAGTTAACAAGGGCTGTGAACGTACTAGTCACCTGCAGCACAGCGTTTCCATTATCCACACCTGGAGGGGAAATGGGTTGATCTGCCGATCGGTTGTGGAATCTCTTTGAAGCTGGATTTTTTTTAAAGCACTCAAGCTGCTCCCACCCTGTTTTACAGTAAAAAAAATGGGTGGGGTTTGACTAATGGTAGAGATCCAGTGTGGCATAGTGGTTAAGGTGTTGGACTATGACCTGGGAGACCAGGGTTCAAATC
Source organism: Rhineura floridana (assembly GCF_030035675.1). NCBI lineage: Eukaryota > Metazoa > Chordata > Lepidosauria > Squamata > Rhineuridae > Rhineura > Rhineura floridana. Next base: position 6,810,079 of record NC_084480.1, on the reverse strand, counting down.
CCCACACAGCCATGAAGCTCACTGGGTGACCTTGGGCCAGTCACTGCCTCACAGCCTCATGAAAACCCTATTCATAGGGTTGCCATAAGTCAGAATCGACTTGAAGGCAGTACATTTACATTTTTTTTTACTAATGTTGTGTGCCCCCATTTTCAGAAGAAATGGAGGCGCACTGGAACAGGCAGTACAGTGAGCGTGTTTCTGGCAAAAAAAAAAAAGGGGGAAAGGCTATAGCTCAGTGGAAGAGCAACTGTGATCCCAAGTTCAATCCCTGGGATCTCCAGGTAGAGCTGGAAATGTCTCCTGCTGAAAGCCTGGAGAGCTGCTGCCAGCCAGGGTGGACAATACAGAGCTAGATGTGCAAATGGTGTGACTCGGTTGACAGCTGCTTTCTATGTCTAAGAGTGCTTTTCCCAATAATGTTTATGTAAAAAGCGAAACTTTTGTGTTATGATTAAATCAAAGTGCTTATTTTTTATTTTTAGAAATGCTCTTTATATTCATTGTTTCAGTTGAGCACTTGAAAGTGCTTATTATGTCTCAGATAGGCAGCAGGAGAGACAGAGACATACAGGTGAATCTATTCCTTTTCTATTGTCTTCTTCCAGGCTACAGGGATCTATGCATGGCAGTAACCCCCTCGAAAATAACTAATTGGATGTCCCCCCGACTCGGGGTTTAGGAGGTGACGGCTGAAACAATGTTCAATCAATGACAAAGCAAACCTGTTAATTTCAGATTCACAGGTTTTATTATTAGTACTATAGAAGATGTCCCAAATGGTCTAGGCTGCAGGGCGGATAACCCAGCATGGAAATGATTGCAATTATTTAAGAGAATCAAACTTTTTTTTTTTACAGGACGTAAAATGACACCTATTCATTAAAAGTGAAAGGAATGAAAGGTTATTAATCACTCCAGAGTAAGACAGAACAAAACGTGGAAGGCTTCACAGGAACAGAGTCCCCCCAAACTTTACCTATTGCTTATGTGTTTGCCTAACACCAGTTCTTCACATAACCCTTTCTGTGTGTACGAGAGGAACAACTTTCCACCCTATGCCCGTCAGAGTGGCTCCCTCTCTTCCTTTGATTTTCCTGAAGTCATTTTACTTTCTTCACCACCATTGCAACAATCTTTTCTTCACCCTCCATAGGAACATACGAAGTTGCCTTATTACGGGTCCAACTATTGGTCAGCCTTGCTCCTTTCTGTCTACAGTGATCACCTGCAGCTGGCCAGGGACATCTCCAGTTCTACCTGAAGATGCAGAGACCTTTTGCATATGAAGCATGTGCACTAGAGCTAGGGCTCTTCCTTTCTCCGTCCTGGTGGATTGTTCCTCATGACTCAGATCTATCAGTCTTCCATTCATGACCCATAAAGGCCACCCAATATCTGTTGATGGCAGCTCTCACCATTCCTCAGTGTGGAGCCACTTCTGTACAATTTGTCGATAAGCCCTCTTGAGTATGTCCCTCTGACAGAAATGACAGTTGCACAAAAGCACAGTTGTTATGTACTTGCGTGGAGTATGCCTGAAGTATTAGCCAGGGTCCACCAGGAAAACCTTAGAGAAATCAGCCAAGTCCTATCTGCAAAACCAAGACTGTAGACACTCCATTTTCTTTGGTTGCTGGAGGCTTGTCCCTTCCCACTCCAGAGCCATATGCATTTGGCTGTGAAAGGTGAATTTGATATCTTCCACACTTTATAGTTTGCAACATCCCTAGAAAACCCTTCCGAGGGGGGAAAGTGGGAGGGGGGGGAGGGCTTATACTGTATCTATATTAGCTTGTAAAGTAAACATGGAGAAATGGGCTATTGGTCATAAACAAGCTGCTTGCAATTTGTCATTTGCAGGATATGTGTTGGATCTCATTCAGAACAGCGAGATGCAGGGGTTTGTTTTCATGCTGGCACTCACCGTTGCCAGGGACTCATTTCATTCCTGAACATAAATAAACCTTGTAATATACATTATATGCCATTCTGTTCACTCAATCTTCTGTAACAGAGTTTGAAAAGTGTTATGGCGTGCCTATACCTTATGTCCTACATAGCTGGATGGTAACATTTCTGCTGCTCCGCTTGATGGAGAGTGGGTGGGTAGGGACTCGACAATGAACCTTCTGGCATGAACAGAGGGCCTGATTAATAATAATAATATTAATAATATTAATAATAATAATATTATTATTAATAATAATAATAATAATAATAATAATAATAATAAATAGTAGTAGTAGAGTTCATGATAAGAGTTTTTTCAAAAATCAATCAAGAGCATAAAGAATCCTCCTTATCGTTGGTATTAACCATGATGGGTATGCTCTACCTCCACTGCCTGAGGTAGCATACCTGTGAATACCAGTTGCCGGGGCTTGCAAGTGGAGAGAGCGCTCTTGCATTTCAAGTCCTGTTTGTAGGCTGCCCACGGGCAACTGGTCAGCAGGGTCCTTCTCATGTCCAGTGGCTAGTGACTGTGATGGCAATCTTCTGTCTCCACGGACAGAGGTGGTATACCAGTTGCTGGGGATCACAAGTGGGGAGAGTGCTGCTGTTGATGCAGGCCCTGCTTGAGGGCTTCCCAGTGGGGCACCTGCTTGGACACTGTGAGAACAGGATGCTGGACTGATCCAACCGAGCTCTTCCCAATTCCTCCTCCCCATGTGGATTTCTCCTCATGCCTGCCCCCCTCACTCCTCCTTTTCCCCCATGCTCCTCCTAGTCCCCAACTTCCTCTCCCCACTCCTGTCTGTTGTCATCCTCCTTATCCCCTAGAGAAAACCTCAGGCTTACCAAGCAGAGAGCAGCAGCAGCAGCAGCAGCTTGTGTGGATGAGGCTCACACCCCATTCCCTCCCTCTTTCTCTCCCTAACTGTTTTGCTAAGTGAAAGAAGCAAATGCCTTCCAGAGCTTGGAAAAGTTACTTTTTTGTAGTTCAAAAAAGTAACTTTTCCAAGCTCTGCACGATGGGGCTGAAAGAAATTGCAAGACCGCTGCTAAGAAGGCTGAATGCTTCATCCCTGTTCCTGACTCTCTCCCTGCCTCCCTCCCTCCCTCCATTGCCACCCCTCATAATTTCGCAACCCATGAACTGTTGGAAGTGTTGGGGTGCAACTCAGCTTGTTCTAAAGGCTGAGGCGTCTGCATGAGAAAGAGTAAACAGAGAGGAAACTCCAGGCTTTAGACTGTCATTCTAACCTGTGTTGATCTACCTTCCAGTGCTTGACTGATATTCTTGGGTTGCTAACCTCACTAACTCCTTCCTCCCTCTCCCTCTCTCTTCCACTCCTTCCTTGGAGAGGGGACCTTTTGGACCTTTCTTGACATGCAGCAACATGCATGCCTTGTTGCATCTCTACCTTAGCCAACACTAAGGATCTTTCCTATCAGCATGCATTTCCTTTCATAAATGGCAGCTTGGTTGGTTTCTTAAAGCTAAGGTCTCAGCATGATTGTATCTAGAGTAAAGTGTGTGCGTTACAGTTTAGCTTCTGCCAGCATTCAACTCCAATGCTAACATGAACAAGGTGACCATGTTGGGAGGGCCATTTTCACTCAGCCTTCTTTGATGACCGCTTGTGGTTCTGTCTCCTTTCTCAACCCTCATATCACTTCTTGGCTCTGCCCTTTTATGGGAATTCTTGGTTTGTGAAGGGGTGCCAGGTGATCCACTGCTGTGTGGCCACCAGGAATGTAGTGGCAGATTCAGAAGTGCAGGGCCCCTTCTTGATAGTCACAACTACATCCCCTTCCCCTTTTTTACTTTTGGTGCTGTGTTGTTCATTCCTTCTCCCACAACAACAGGCATCCCTAGGAACCAATAAGCATGAAAAGGGAGAGTGTTATGTACTGAAAAGAGTCTTCTCAGCGGCTGACCCACCTCCTTGCACTCTGATTGGCTTCAGTCAGCAGGCAAGGACAAAGAAACAAGTTAGAAAACTCTTCTCAGTGGCTAACATGTTCCCCTTTCATACTGATTGCCTCGTAGGTCCAAAAAAGTAAAGGGTCTAAGACTCCCCAAGACCCTGGACGACTACACCCCTGGTGGCCATGCACAACCTGCTAAGACTTCTTTGTGAGGTTTGGTATGAAGTATGCCGGGCATCTTCCTAATGGACCTACTGCAAAAAGCTCAGAGCAAATTCTTTCATCTGAACTGTTCTTGTTCTTATTGTTAACTATTTAACCTACATGTTCTGTTACAAGCAGTTCTCAGTGGACAAGGAGGTTTACATCATCAATGAGACTAAATTTGTCTGCCAGGGTGATTATTTGAGTTTGGCCACCTTGAAAGAAGGCAGCCTCAATTTAAGTGAGGAGCCAATGTCTCCTCAAAATGCAGGTACGTCCTTATCGGCCCAACCCTTAGGCAGAGGAAAGGGGTCACCCATTGATCTGGGCTGTCATGAAAGAGCTGTCATTTGTTAGTTATTGAATTTATGATGTGTGTGTGTTGGCTATGGAAGAGGAGTGGTGCCGTAGCCCAGTACTTTGCACGCAGTGCTTTGCATGAAGAAGGTCCTAGTTTCAATCACCTGCATCTTCAGGGAGGGCTGGGAGAGACCCCTGCCTGAAACCCTGGAGAGCCACTGCCAGTCAGTGTAGACTGTACTGAGCTAGGTGGACCAATGGTTCTGACCATAGGTTGTTGTTGTTGTAGTTGTTATGTGCCTTCAAGTCTGTTACGATTCATGGCGACACTATGAATCAATGACCTGTAAGTTCAGGTCTGTGGCTTCCTTTATGGAATCAATCCATCTCTTATTTGGCCTTCCTCTTTTTCTACTCCCCTCTGTTTTTCCCAGTGGGGTTAGCCTCCCATATTCCTACAGGCAGACAAATGTGAATAGCGTATGCATCACAGAAGCATGAGGCTCTTGAACAGGGAGTGTGGAGATCCCCACCTCCTGCAATTCAGTGTTGCCTTCATATATTGTGGGCCATGCCACAGAATCCCACAGGAGGGATACAAACCTTCAGAAGAAAAGGTTTATGACTCTTACGTTTTATGTTCCTTCCCCATGAGGTTAATATAGGTGCAACAATGGCTTGAAAGTTGTTTTGCCGTGGTGTGCAATTAAGGGCCTGGCAGGTATATAATTTAGTGTGGCATTAATTGGCTGGAGATGGAGCATAAATGAGAAACACAGTGCGTGAGGATGCAAGTCTTGGCTAGTTTACTTCGGGAAGAACGAGTTGCTATTATGATTGCAACAATTCAGCCGTGAAGACCAGTTGACTCTTTTTCATCTGGGCTGCCATTTTTCATGAAATAAGCCGTTGGATAAGGTGGTTTCGTTTCCTTTTTTTTAATTTTATTTGCTGGGAGTAAATCAAGAGAGATCCACTTCAGCCCAAAAGAACCACACTGATGTTTTTTTTAAAAAAAAAATAAAAATAGCTGAGGGTGTTCAAATGTGTTTAGTCAGCTGTTGCCACCAGAAATCACTTCAGAGTGGCCAAGCAAAATACTGAACAATTGCTGGATTGTCCCCAGTGCTTCTGTAAAATGTGCAACTTGCCCTTAAAACACAGTGGGGAAGGTGGCATGCTGCTAGTGGCCCTGGCTGGGAGGCACCATTATTCAGCCTAACCTACCTCACAGGAAGGAAAAAAAGGGGGAAACAATCTGTGTGACCCTCTCTAAGCCCCTTGTAGGAAGTATCAAGAAACAAATGTTCATTCCAATATGCATCTAAATATGCATCCAGTAATTTCAGTGGGGCCCAGATCAGCACTGCTGTGTCTGAGCACTAAATAAATATATGTTGAGTAGTCATTTATTTCTTAGAGTGATTGTGGATTGCTAGAATCAGAGGTGGCTCACCAGGTGGGGTGGAGATGCTATGCTAGCTCTCTGGAAGGTGGGTCACTGTTGCTTACTGGGAGAGAGAGGGACAGGCAAGGTGGTGAAGAGGTCAGTGCAAACACCCCAGTGGAGCCAATCCAGTGATCCTGGAGTGGATAGTTTGTTTGTTTATTATGTCATTTATGAATCACTTCCTATGAATCACTTTGAAGTGATTTCACGGTAGAACAAAAACCATATACAAAAGCAACTGCATGCATCAAAACAATTGCATATGTAAAATCCATTGCATATATACTTTTTTTAAAAAAAAATCAGATAATACTTTTCTACACCATCTGTTGCAGGGTTGCCAACTTTTGGGACAAAGTGTCATGGGTGCCAGACACAAAATGGCTGTTGTGGAGGTGTGGCATAACACAAAACGCCAGCCATATCTAAAAGGAGAGAAAAGAAACAGGGCCACAAAATGGTCTGGCCATGCACCCCTCCCATCAGCTACCCCATCAGTGGGAGGAAAGACACTTGCATCATCCAGCGCTGCGCTCACTCACATAAAGGAGCTCTTTGCACTTCTCTTACATTCAGAACGGATGGGTGGGTGTCCAATCCTGGCATCCAACGAAATGTGGGCAGATTTAAGGAGGTGTGTTCAGTGTAGGATGGGCTGGGCCAGGGCAAACAGGAATTGAGCAAATATATTTATGGACACTTTTCACAGACACCATAGGGGGTATTGATGAGCATACTGGTGTCTAGGCAGTGAGTGTACACATTTTAAAAACATCCACATTCAAATCAATACAGATAAAATTAATACAACTATTAACTGTGGTCGAGGGTAACACATGACCTGCTGATGTTAAACACCAGCAAAGGCCTGGCAGCATGGATATGTTCTTTAGTAGGCCCCAAATATCATCAGTGCTAGTGCTTGCCTGAGCTCAGAGGGCAGGGAGTTCCATAAGTAGGGTGTCACCAGAGAAAAGGCTCTCCCCCGGTTGCCTTGAACCAAACTTCTATAGGTTGTGACATTAGCAAGAGGTCCTTGTCAGATGACCCTAATGAACAAATGCAACAGTAGGTCCCAAGCTGATGATGGCTTTATAGGTCAGAAGCAAGACCACAAGCTTGCACGAGTTTATTATAGCTCCTTTAAGAGCAGGGTAAGACACACATGGCAGGAGATCCTAATGAATAGCCTAGGGGACAATCCAAAGCCATGATCTGCCTGGAGGAGTGAGTTAGGATCTGGTGGGTCTCTGGCTAAACCAGCTGAACCCTGGCTCAAGGTTCATAGCCAGGGCTATGCCAGTTATGTCCTCAACCCCAGCTCAGCCAGAGATAATGCTGGTATATATATGTACCTCATCCCCACTCAGCAGGGGCTCAGCCGAGGCCAATGTAAGTCCAAAAAAGGGGTGTTGCAGAGGTGTGGGGGGCAGGACCAGGCCTGGGGGGGGGACTTACCCTGGGTCATAACTATGTTCAGCTCAGGCACATAACCTGGCCGCCTGGGAGAAACTACAGCGGCAAAAAGAGTGGTGGTAAGACAAACTATTGCAAAGGTTCGTTTCCCCTCTGCCAGGTTTGGGCCAGCTCAGCTGACAGTAGCCTCACACATGAATAGAGTTTGGATCTGGCAGACATTATGTTGGCTTAATTTAACACCAGCTTTCTGGGGAGCCAGCGTAAATTACACTGTGCAAGCCTAGCAAAGGGAAAACAAGCCTTTAAAAAAGAGTTTGACTTGCACCAGTGTAAGTTCAGCTGGGTTTCAAGGTCATCTGACTGAGCTGGACAGTGTTAGGATCCAGTGTAACCCCCTCCCCCCTCCCCCTGCCACTCCACCAGAATGCTCATTTTCCAAGGCATATGCTGACATAAGTTGCGCCAGTCTCAGCTCAGCCGGATGAGCAAATTAAGCCGGCATATCTTCGGCTGAGCTGAGCTGAGCTGAGTTACGCTGGTGTAGGCCAATTGAGCTGGAGTAGGCCAATTGAGCTGCTCATCCTGGCAGATCTGGGGTTTAGACTGTGCCCTTAGTTGCCACATGTTGCACTAGTTGCAGTGCCCCATCCAGCCGTAAGGGAGCCCCACACAGAACATATTGCAGTAGTCCAACCTTAGGATACCAATGCATATTAACCTACAGAATAGACTCCAGCCAATTCAAGTGAACAGAACTAGGAGAAGCAGCCGGCACTTTAACAGAAGTGAACCAGTTTAGTTTGAAGATTGTGCCAAATACTCCTTATGCACGATACCTATGTCCTGAGTAAGACATTTCTGGAGTTACCACCACCACCACCACCACCACCACTACTACTACTATTTCCTAAAGTAAATGTGGGAGTCCCTCCTCAGTTGAAAAGTCAAAGGAAAGCCAAAAGAAATTCAAAATATTTGAGAACACTGGAACAGGTTTGAAGGAAGCAAAAGAAATCTGAGATCAGTGAAGATCAGTCTTTAAGAGGACTTTCCATCTGTCCACCCTAAAATATTAGTGTCCTGCTAAAGGTTTTCCCTGCCTTTATTTTTACCATTCTCTTTCAATTAATGAGAAAAGAAATTGCATCCAAAAATGATCAAAGGGAAGAGAAAAAATGGGTGAAATTCTCATGGGCATGTTGCAGCATTTGTGTTGCCCTCCCCATTATTTTGGGGTGACTGAGGGGTTTTTTGGTGACTGCCCTTTCTTTCATTCTACAAATTCTCTCACCAGTGATCTGCACTCTGCCGTCTTACTCAGTGTCCAGGCTTCAAGCAAAGCTCAGGGGAAGATGCCATGAGGCCACTCCTCACATGGAGCTTTTCTGGATCAGGAAGCACGGCAGCCAGGAAAGAGAAGACACTGGAGGAATGTTTACTGGAAAGAAAAAAAAACATACAGTCACCAACAGTCACCTGACAATGGTAAGGTAAACTCTACACTAAAGATTTTTTTAAAGGGGGGTGATTAAAAAAATTTTTAAATGCCACTTATCCCAGTTTTCCAGTCAAGTAATTCTCCAGCCAAGGAACGCATAGAAAAATGCACAGGGTAAAGTGTGCATAAAAATCGATATATATTAGGGAACATGCAAAAAGGCACTCTATGTCATGACCCCATGGAAATGGTATGGAGCAATGAGGACAATGAGGAAGAGACAGGCTTGGACTGGTGGAAGGTTCTAGTGACGTGCATTCAGATGTGGCTGAGCGGGAGGTGTCCTGTGCCACTGACAGAAACAGCTCCATCCCCATACATCCAATTACCACAGATGAGGCGCTGCCCGATCAGGAAGTTTTCTCTCCATCTTTCCTTAGCCGCTTCCTTGCTCACCCTACCTTTGCCGCCGTGCAGCCCTCCTCCTGAGGGACCTTGCTGAAGATGTCTAGCCGCCCTCACCTCAAATGTGCAGGCCATGGCACCAGCAGGCTCAAAGCTTTCCTGCTGTGCCTCTAAGGAGCACTCGTGTGCATATGCTCCCAACTGTGACAGTTTTCTCACACAAGTAAGGAGCCCTCCCATCCTTACTGAAGGCTGGTAAAGAGGTGTGTCTAACTGCTGTGACTATGTCTTAGTGCAGTGTAGACATGCCTAGTTATTCCTAGTAAAGAGGCTGAATCCTGTGTAACCAGCAAGCTCATTCATGAAGCACTCTGAACTGAAACTTTCCATTAAATCTATCAAAGTAAAGCACACCTTTGTGTCTGCATCTGTCTTTGACCGGTTAGGGCAGGGCACTCTGTTAGGGAACATTGCTCTGAAAAATTGTGTATCTTAGCCAAAACTGCATAGAACTTCTCACTAAAATGCTGGTGAATTTTCTCAAGGTTTTTTTTTAAAAAAGAAATTTAGAAATGTGGACTTAAGATGGGAACAATGAGAAACTGAGAGAAATAAAAAATTACAGGTTTGCCTGTCCTTAACCCCACAGCAACCAGAACACCAAAGAAATTCTAAAGTGCCCTGGGAATGAAGCAGAAAATTGGAAGCCTCTTTCACACTTTTGAGGAATTGTAGGACAGATTGTTGGCACGACTTTATTACATATGTAAAAAGATTTGGACTTCAAAAAAAAAAACACCTTCCTACACAGTTTTGCTCTTCCCATGACATCTCCCATTCAAGGCGTTTGGCATGCATACTTTGAAAAGAATTATGTTAATTTCTGCGAAACTTCAGCCACCTCATAACTCTAGTGATTAATAACGATCTCCAAAGTATCTGTCTTCCTTTGATGCTTTCATTTGTGCAGTAATAAAGCAACTCTTTCTTTCTTAATAAAAACGAGGGAACAAATGAATGTGCAAACAGTGGAACTTTTGAGGAATTAATTCCACTGCACGGAGGAAAGTTTTTTATCATGCTGTAAGCACCCGAAAGGTGCACATTACTCTTCCCAGGAGCGGCTCACCATGCATGTGTTATCTCGAGACAGCACCGAGTTCATGGCAAAATGCCCTTAAGAAGGGAAATGCCTCCGGGACTACAAAGGGCCCTTTGCACCCAAAAGATACCAAAAGGAGCTGGGCAAAAAGTGGCAATTTAGCAGGCATGGAATCTAGCCAGTCTTGAACGTGAAAATGTTAGTCAATTGAGAGTGTTTGCTTCACTGCATCTAAAGATGGGTTGGCCACCGATGAAAAATGAGGGATTGTTTATTTCTTATATTTATATTTCACCTTTCCTCCAAGGTGCTCAAAGTTCTCCCCTCTCCATTTTATCCTCACAACAACCCCATGAGGTAGGTCGGGCTGAGAGATAGTGGCTGGCCCACGGGCAACTAGTGAGCTTCATGGCTGAGTGTGAGATTGAAGCTTGGTTTCCCAGGTCCTAGTCTGACATGCTAGCCATTGCACCACGCTGGCTCCAAAATATTAAGATATTTTGGGATGCACCCAAGATCAGTGTAGAGTAGAGGTGGAAGGATCTGTCAGTTTTAGTTCTCAGTTTCCCACTTTTCCCAATCTTAAATCCAGTTGTCCACATTTCTGCTGCAATTTGTGATTTTTTTAAAAAATCCTCATAAAAATTCATCAGCGTTTTAGTGAGGATTTATTCTAATAAACACATTTTGTATGAAGCCTTGACCACATTTTTGCAAACAATTTCTCCTAATATAATGCATTTTTATATGTTATGTTCACCAATATATTCATTTTGACAACAGTTTTCCCTATGACATGCATTTTTGTAAGCATTTTGGATGCTATTGTCACAAATATATTCATTTATATGCACACTTTCCCCTTATATATGCATTTCCATAAACATTGGTTGGAGAACTTCCTCACAAATTTTGAGCTTGGAAAGTTGGCTGTGTTTCAGTTGTCATGATGTTTCGGAAAGTGCAGATTTGGTTGATTTGGCTTTAAATGCAAACCAGATCGAATTTCCCCCCCTCCCCAATGTAAAGTAAGGTAAAGTAATGCCATCCTCATCCTGGTCTTGTATGGTTATTTGCAGGGAACTAGTTTTTTCTTAGTTTGTTGGAGTGGGGGGAGAAACTTTTGAGATGTTCCATAGAATCGTAAGTTGGAAGGGGCCTCTAAGGACATTGAGTCCATCCCCCTGCTCAATGCAGGAATCTAAATTAAAGCATCCCCAACAGGTAGCTGTCCAGCTGCCTCTTGAATGCCTCCAGTGTTGCCCACCACCTCCCTAGGTCATTGGTTCCATTGTCATACCACTCTAACATTTAGGAAGTTTTTCCTGATGTTCAACCAAAATCTGGCTTCCTGTAACTTGAGCCCATTATTCTGTGTCCTGACCTCTGGGATGATCAAGAAGAGATCCTGGCCCTCCTCTTCCAGGGACTACCTTTCCGTCTTCCCTTGCTTGCTTTTAACAAGGTAATTACAGCGCCTACAAGCAGCTAGCTAAGGCATGATGTTCCTGCCACTGCATGTGTGGAACAGGATAAAAACATAAATCAAGTCCTCGGGCAACCAATGTGACTTAGCAGTGTGCTGTCAACATGCGTGGGGGGCAGCTCTGTTTTCCCTTGTACTATTCCCCTTGACAATGTCAGCACATCATCAAACCCAAAACTCCATATTCTAAGGAATGAAATGGACGCTTCCTTTTAGGGAAAAGGTTGTAGCTTAGTGGAAAAGCATCTGCTTTAGTCCCAGGTTCACTGCTCTGTCTCTCTAGGTAGGGATGGAAATGTTCCCTCTCTGAAACCCTGGAGAGCCACTGTCAGTCAGTGCAGACACTACTGAGCCAGATGGATATTCGTTACTGGCATATCCAGATATACTAGCATGTCTTTGCTGTTCGTAAGCAGACTTGATACTTTTGACTAAAAGATGGAGGTTATCCCAGTGGTGTAACTAGGACATTCAGTAAAAGAGTATGCAGCAGCCTCCGATACATTTCTGAATGTAGGGAAGTCATCTTTATGGCTCCTACTCTCCCATGCTGTCAGTATAGACAATACTGAGTTGATGTAGCAATGGTCTGGCTCAGTAGGAGACAGTTTCCTGTGTTCTTGTGATCCCAGTGATCATGCCAGGATATAAGGTGTGTCCTGGGCCCAAGTTGTTCAGGACATTGTATATCAACACAAGACCTTTGAACCCGACCTGGTAGGCTTTCTGTTGGTTTCATATTGTCAACTGCTGAGAAGGTTCTTTGATCCAAAAAGTGAGATATGGCTGATGTAACTATATAATTAAGAAAACACCAGGTGAGATGTCCATGGCTCAATTGACAATCCATCCAATCTTGATGGCTGATGATTCAGTTGAGTACCCATCCAATCTCGATCTCAACTTAAAAAAAAAAAATCATCTGTCCATACCGGATGATCTTTAAGGTGTGCACTCTGTCTCATCCCTTCCCTCCCTCTGAACCTCTAATGGTATATCTGTTCAGGCATATGAGGCATATGTGTTAATGTTGTTAATTTGGAGTGTGGCATGTTGCAGGCGGAAGTCTCCGACGGCTTCACGGGACTTTCCCGGAACTTCCGCTCTGCTTAACTAATAGCTGGGGCACGACGTCTGCGGCAGCATTACAATCATGTGTTTGCTATTTCTCCTCACTTCGTCAGATGTGATACTAACCTTCACTTAATAAAAATGTGTTTTAGCCACGGGCTGTGAGTACTTCAGAGACATCCTGACTAGCAAAGTCAGGGACCTTTGTAATGTAATAATAAAAAAAGGGGAGACAGAGAGAGTGAGAGAGGAAATATTGTGATAAATTGTTCACCCTGTGACCTTTTCCTGCCTTTCTGCAATTATAATCCTATCTATCTATCTATCTATCTATCTATCTATCTATCTATCTATCTATCTATCTATCTATCTATCTATCTATCTATCTATCTATCTATCTATCTATCTATCTATCTATCTATCTATCTATCTATCTGTCTGTCTATCTATCTATCTATCTATCTATCTATCTGTCTATCTATCTATCTATCTATCTATCTATCTATCTATCTATCTATCTATCTATCTATCTATCTATCTATCTATCTATCTATCTATCTATCTATCTATCTATCTATCTATCCTCTAAGAAAATGAGAAGCCTGTTTCATTAAATCACCATTTCCTTAATCAAGGAGACTTTAAAAACATTCTTAAACAAAATACTACTTAAAAAACAGTTGCTTTTTATACGGAGTGGGAGAGAGATAGTGCCGGAATATACAGTATATCAGCCTGAATTAGCTTTCCATGGCACAAGATGTAAACAAATCTATTTAATTAGAACACCTTGTTCGTGTCGCCTCCCGAGTTATTTTTCATTAGGAGGGGAAAAATGTTTATTGGGAATTTTCAGACAGCATTATGCAAACTATCTAACAGTTGGGCTAGGTCTTAATCATTCTTGTTCTGGCTTGCTTATTGTTATGGATGCTCTATGGTAACCTTTGCCAGTCTAATGCCCTCCAGATGTTTTACACTACAACCCCCATCGTCCCCAGCCAGCACAGCTGGGGCTCATGGGAGTTGTAGTGCAAGAGATCTGGAAGGCACCAGGTTGGTGAAGGCTGTTCTATATATTCTTTATGTATAGTGAAAAAAATTAAGCGCATTCACAGGAGTAAGAATAACAAAACTTGTCAGAGTTTTGGAGGGAAAGGAAGATGACGTAAATGGTCCTAATTGTGGGTTTTGTTTTTTAACAATAGTGTTATTATTTGTTTTCTAAAATACGCACATAATCAGATGGTGGAAAACCTCCGAGATATAAAAGAAAAAAAATGTTTCCGTCAAACTCCTTCTTTATTCTTTATGGCATGATGGGTTTATTCCGTTTAATGGAATATGACTTTCATACACCAACTGGAAATTTAACCTTGGCCACAAGTTATGGTGTACATTACAATACACTTTTATTACGTTACCCTGTTGCTGTTACTCTAATCTATTGCTAAACCCCTAACAGTATGTCTGTGTCAGTGAAACCCATCTGTCAAACCCTCAGTGGGGACATTAGCATGCAAATGTTTCTTGGTTTTTCTTGGAGGGGGGAGACAAATTTAATATACTGTCCTAATATTCCAGCCAGAGGGGGAAAAATGTTTATGAAAAAGTGTCTCTATTTCTTCCTTCACTCCCTTTCCTAGTAGGAGGAAAGGATTTTTTTTAAAAAAAAAGTCAGGTTAAAAGGCAAGTCAGATCATTCTCCAAACCCTCCGCAACAGAATCTTTTAAAGCTAATGATGCAGTTTCTAATAAAAAATAAATAAAATAATATACATGAGAGACTTTTCTGCAAACATTCCACAAAACAGCGACGACATTAATATCGGTGCAGCTATCTTTTCTATATTACAGTCATATTTCAATAAGGGATGTTTCGTACTAGCTGCCATCTTGGATTATTCCTTATTAGATTGGTACAAAATATGCAGATTCCACGTCTGCTTCCCCAACCTTTGGTTATATTTATTGGAGGGTTTTAAAACCTTAAACACAGAAAACAAAAGAAAATGGGATGGTGTGTGTGTGTGTGTGTGTGTGTGTGTGTGTTGGGGGGATGTTTATACCTCTGCACTGGAGTTTAGAAGGTATTTTGGCCTTTTGTAAGAAATGAAAGGCTGGTCCACATGTTCCATTAAACAGAAGTATCAGCTGTCTCTAGACGTGCAAACGTGTGTACAAAAGAGTGAATGGCTCAACTACTGGGTGCAGCAACACACAGACTGTACACTTGTTGCAATGCTACATTTGGGGAAGGGCCGTAGCTCCCTGGTAGAGAATCTGCCTTGCATGCAGAAGCTCCCAGGTTCAATCTCCAATGGCGTCTCCAGGTAAGACTGGGAGAAACTCCCTGCCTGAAACTCCAAAGAGTCACTGCCAGTCAGTGTAGATAATACTAAGTTAGATGGACCATTGGTCTGACTCAGTATGAAGCAGCTTCCTATGTGACATAGGGAAGGGTTGTAACTTATCTGCTTTGCATGCAAAAGTCCTAAATCGAATCCCTGGTGTCTACAGGTAGGGCTAGGAGAGACATAAGAAGGTAAGGAGCCTGCTGGTTCAGGCCAATGGCCCATCTAGTCTAGTGTCCTGTTCTCACAGTGGCCAATCACTTGCCCATGGGAAGCCCACAAGCAGGACCTGAGTGCAAAGAGCATTCTCCCCTGCTGACATTTCCAGGGACTGGTATTTGGAAGCATACTGCCTCCATCTGTGGTGGCAGAGCATAGCCATCATACCTAGTTGCAACTGATAGCCTTTTCTTCCATGAATTTGTCTAACCCTCTTTTAAGTCCATCCAAGATGGTGGCCAACACTGCCTCTTGTGGCAGTGAGTTCCATAGCTTAACTCTGCGCTGTGTGAAGAAGTTCTTTCTTTTGTCTGTCCTGAATCTGCCAGCGTCCAGCTTCATTGGATGTCCACGAGTTCCAGTGTTATGAGAGACGGAGAAATTTTTTCTCCATGCCAATGCATAATTGTATATACTTCTGTCATGTCACCTCTGACTCCCCTTTCTCTAAACTAAAAAGCCCCAAAATGCCTTTCCTCATAGGGGAGTTGCTCTATCCCCTTGATCAATTTGGTTGCCCTTTTCTGAATTCCTGCCTGAAAGCCTGGAGAGCTGCTGCCAGTCAGTGTAGAGAGTACTGAGTTAGATGGACCCAAAGAGTCACTGCCAGTCAGCGCAGATAACACTAAGCTAGATGGAACGTTGGTCTGACTCACTATAAGGCATATATATACATTCCTATGTATACATGAAAAAATGTACAGGTGTACAGCTCAACTATCCGTGTACACAGGTGCACAGATTTTGCACCCTTAAAATTGCTTTTCCAGAGAGCAGGAAGTAGCTGATAATGAAACCTTAACCTGCATACTTTATTCCAGCAGCGCTTGCATTTAAGAACATAAGAACATAAGAAGAGCCTGCTGGATCAGGCCAGTGGCCCATCTAGTCTAGCATCCTGTTCTCACAGTAGCCAACCAGGCCACTATTCCGGCAGCACTTACATCCATGGCTGGAATATCCGAGGAAGGAGATTCCACATCTTCCTTGGGCAGAATGTTGTTTAATGGATTGTCACTTCAACAGGGATGTTCTGCTGTAGTGCAACTAGCTTCCCTGGGAAAGCCTTTAAGGGGGGTGTGGCTGTAGCAAAGAATATTGCATCTTCCTGCCCTGCCTGAAGTCCCTGGACATCCACATAAGGCTGAACCATTTCAGTGTCCCTTATGAGCACATACACCAGTTTCCTCCCAGATAGATCCCGCCATCCAGTGGGAAAACCTGGCCTGCACACACCTGATCATGCACATGCAGAACATATTCAGTTGTTACATAGGAAGCTGTTGCACACAGAATCAAACCATTGGATGTGTTTAGGTCAGTACTATCTGCAACAGTGATTTTCAAAATGTGGGTCACAGGGATGGATGGATCAGTCCATGTATTTCTAGTACATGTCTCCTTAGCATGTGTCCATGCATATCTCCTGGTTTCCCTGTTTCTACATTTATGTGTGACTAAATCTACATGGAAGTTTACATTGAAAGACATATTTTGAGAGTATTTTCTCACAAAAACTTGCATTTTTAAATGTATTTCCTCTCAAGCCACACATTTTTAATGCATTTTGATATTTTCCAAGAACTGCAAAATTTGGAGAAGTGGGAAATCCAAAGGACAACTGATCTGCACATTTGTCCTGGATCAGGTCCCTTAAAAATAAAGCCTCCCTCCCTCTCCTCTATGGATAATACACATATCTCAACAGGTTTATTCTTTTTCTATCTTTCAAGCAATATGCATGAATTCCAGCTGCATTTTATTTTCTCTATTTTAAATTGTTGCAACCAACCTCAAGATCACTTGGGATACGATATACATCCTAGAAATAAAATAAAATAACATTCCAACAGGCTTCGGAAATCTCAATTACACTTTGCACACGCTCTGAGCAATATGCACATTCTCTGGTCCATCTGCAGATTCTCCAAGAAACATGCCTTTTCTTTCTGGCTCTAGTTCAGAGGTGGGCAACTCAAAGGCCACACGCAGGTGACTAATTTCATGCAGTTTCTGGTGCCTATTCTTGCCAATCAGCTGAGTAGCAGGGGAAAGAGGGTGGGGATGCAGCTTCCCTCCCTCCCCACTGCTTAGTTGTTCAGCTGCAGATTATCTGAGTATCCTGGGGGTGGGGAACGAACCCTCCCCTGATGAGCAGGGCGGAGAAGGGTCAGGTCTACAGATAATGTTACCTCTGCATTCACAATGAGACTCCTCTCTCTCTCTCTCTCTCTCTCTCTCTCTCTCTCTCTCTCTTGTATAAATCTATGGTGCGGCCGCATTTGGAATACTGTGTACAGTTGTGGTCGCCTCATCTCAAAAAGGATATTATAGAGTTGGAAAAGGTTCAGAAGAGGGCAAGCAGAATGATCAAGGGGATGGAGCGACTCCCTTACGAGGAAAGGTTGCAGCATTTGGGGCTTTTTAGTTGAGAGAAAGGGTGGGTCAGAGGAGACGTGATAGAAGTGTATAAAATTATGCATGGCATTGAGAAAGTGGATAGAGAAAAGTTCTTCTCCCTCTCTCATAATACTAGAACTCGTGGACATTCAAAGAAGCTGAATGTTGGAAGATTCAGGACAGACAAAAGGAAGTACTTCTTTACTCAGCGCATAGTTGAACTATGGAATTTGCTCCCACAAGACGCAGTAATGGCCACCAGCTTGGATGGCTTTAAAAGAAGATTAGACAAATTCATGGAGGACAGGGCTATCAATGGCTACTAGCCATGATGGCTGTGCTCTGCCACCCTAGTCAGAGGCAGCATGCTTCTGAAAACCAGTTGCCGGAAGCCTCAGGAGGGGAGAGTGTTCTTGCACTCGGGTCCTGCTTGCGGGCTTCCTCCAGGCACCTGGTTGGCCACTGTGAGAAGAGGATGCTGGACTAGATGGGCCACTGGCCTGATCCAGCAGGCTCTTCTTATGTTCTTATGCTCTCTCTCTCTCTCTCTCTCTCTCTCTCTCTCTCTCTCTCTCTCACACACACACACACACACACACACACTGTCGCTTCCCCTCTTTCTGTCACACACACACCTCCCTCCCTCCCACTCATGCACACACACACACACATTCATCCACAAACACCCAGACTATGAATGGCTGAATAAGATCAAACTTGACAGATCTGATCTTCCATTTGTCTAACCCCACCCTAAAGCCATCTAAGCCACTGGCCACCATCACATCTAGTGGCAATGAGTTCCAAACTGTGGTGCGGCCATTCTCTTTTGTCTGCCTCAAATCTACTGCCAGCCCATTTTATTGAGGGATTCCGAACTGAGGTGTTAATAGGGGCAACCTCCCTATTCTCTGCTACCTTTTCGGCACCTTTCCTCTTTCAATAAGCCTTTTAAGTTGAGACCTATCCCAGTCTGCGTCTGTGTTAGAACTGCTTGTTAATATGTTTTTTTTTAAAATAATGTTTTTAACCCTTTTTTAAAAGATGTTTTAAAGCTTTTAAAAAAATGTTTTAAAGTTGTTTTGTTTTAATGTATTTTAAGTTCTGCTTTTATGATATTTTAAAGTTTTAGCACTTTCACTTTCTCCATGCCATGCATGATTTTGGACAGCTCTGCCCTGCCTCTACTTTGACACAGACAAGCCCCACAGATATTGAAGCCAAAGGCGCACATGTCATATATGGGCAACTTGGGTGTGTGTTGGGTTTTTTTTGCTGAGTCATGGAAGCTACCTGCTGGCAAATACAGTGTGAACTGGTTCCACAGTGAGTAGCAATGGTCATTGATTTGGGCAGCTTTAGAAGAGGATTACACAAATTCATGGAAGAAAAGGCTCTCAGATGGCTACTAGCCATGTATTACTTCCAGTGGGATGTAGTGGTTAAGGTGCTGAACTACGACCTGGGAGACCAGGATTCAAATCCCCACACAGCCATGAAGCTCACTAGGTGACCTTGGCCCAGTCACTGCCTCTCAGCCTCAGATGAAGGCAATGAGAAACCCCCTCTGAATACTGTTTACCATGAAAATCCTATTCGTAGGGTTGCCCATAAGTCGGAATTGACTTGAAGGCAGTCCATCCCCCCCCCCCCCGTATTGGAGACAGTATGCGTCTGAATACAAGTGTGCAGGGAATTGCAAGCGCAGAGAGTTGCTGTTGCACTCCGGTCCTGTTTGCGGACTTCCCATAAGCATCTGGATGGTCACTGTGAGAACAGGATGCTAGATTAAATAGGCCTTTGTCATAATCTAGCAGTTTTTTCTTATGCTCTTATTTCCAGATTTCATGTTCAGAAACATCTCACAATCTCCTGGCATATAACCTCTGTCATTTTGTTGAGCTTGCACAGTCCATGATATCCGAGAAAGCATGCAAAAGTAAGAAGGGTATTGTCAAAAACGGATGTAGGATGTCTTGAACCATACATACATAGTAAAGCGAGGTTTGGCAGCAGTGATTAGGAACAGATTTCAGAGATGCCATGCTTGGACTCCATGCCTTAATTATAAAACCAAGTTCCCTCTCCTTTTAAGCACCTCCTTGTAAAACAATAACCAGGTACATTTCTGTCTACACCTGGATTGTCTGCTATCGACAGCACTTCACTGGTGCCTTTCTAGCCGGATTGCATATGACAGACCACATTTGAGCTCTAGTTTAGATTGATGACATGCCAAAGAGAGATTCCCCATGAAATATGCTCTCAAACTCCAGTGCTCTCCTCTCCTACGGGCTCCTGGTGAACGCTTGCAATTTCAAGCAACTGGAAACTAAAGCCTAGAGGCAAATCAGGACAAAAGCTTAACTCAGCTGTACGTATTGCGAAAGAAAAATCTCAGGTTTCTGCTCATTGCTCTCCATGAATCTTTTGCAACAGGTATTTGAATGCCCCAGGACTCAACCACCATCGTTAGGATGAGTTATATATACAGCACATTTAGCCTGAGATGCTACGCATATTTTCCCTATTTGCTTTTGTGGTGAGGATCAGTTCCCATCTAGGCATGTTTCCAAAATTATCCTCATCTGCATTTCTCCCCAGAATTGGGAATCCCGAATTACCCAGCATTGTTTTTGAAGTGGAACCAATGCATTCAGGATCCTCCATTGTTCCATTTTAAAACAATCATATTTTCTACAGTGAGTAGAGACGAAGGAGGAGGAGGAAGAAGAAGAAATAATGTTGTCATGATTGTATGTGTCATTGTGCACAAGTACATCAAGCAAAACTCTGTACAAAATGAACCTGATAGAATCATGCAAGCACACTGTTTGCTTTATAGCTATATTTAATCAGTGCACAAGTGTTTTGCAAAGGAAGGGCAAAGAAGATGCACATGAAAAAGGAGATGGCAGCCGTGACAATCTCTGCACGCTCCAATTTCAAAATTAATTTTAGAAATTAACAAAAGGAATGTCTTGGGGGCAGATCCTTTTGCCAGTCTACTGGAGTGCTGGAGGTGCCCTGGAGTGAGGTGCGTAACTGCAAAGTGCTTCGCAGACAGTGGAGTCAACACTGCTTTGGTTGTGTGAACCAGGTCAGCCCAGCAAAATATCTGAGCAAATGATTTAATGGAGTTATGCTCAAAGATCTCTTCATTAAATGGCAGGGGCTGATGGGTTGAATACAGGAAGCCATGGACCCCAGAAGAAGGGGGCAGAAGGGGACAAAAAATTGGAGCTTCCTCACCCTCCCAACTATTAGGCAAAAGGGACTGCAGCTATAATCAAGACTTACTGATGAGGAAAACGTACTGTTCATTTTCTAGAATTCAGCAACCAACTGCCCCATCTGCCTTGCTGTGCCTTGGGATCAAAGCTATGTTGTGAAGGGAGGAGCTGGCCTGAAATGAGATAACAACTGATCAGGAGAGGGAGAGTTGAGGTTGAGAGTGAAGAAGCAGAGGCCTGAACTGTGGCTTCCAGTTCTTCTACCAGTAGCGTAGTGGCAAATTCAGAAGTGCAGGGTCCTTTTTTGATAGCCACAGCCATGCCCCCCCTCCTTTTTAATGCAGGGTTGAGAATAAGATCCTTGTTAATGTCTTCCCTCACACCAACACCCGTCCCTAGGAGCCATTCAGCATGAAAGGGGAGAGTGTTAGGAACTGAGAAGAGTCTTCTCAGTGGCTGATTCACCTCCTTTCACTCTGATTGGCTCCAGCCAGCAAGAAAGGACAAGGACTCTTCTAAGAGATTAACACATTCCCATCTCATGTAGATTGGCTCATAGGATGCTGGAGACATGGGGACCCTGCTGGGACCCAGACCCCAAAAAAGTAAGGGGTCTAAGACTCCATGAGACCCCAGACAACTACACCCCCGTCTTCTACTGTTCTACGATATTCATGAACTGTGTCTTTTGAACACACAATTTGGATCCTGTTTTATTATATATTTCTTTTAGTTTAAATTAATAAACTGCCTACATACATGCAAACACATACACACACAGAGAGAGAGAGAGACCCACACACACACACCCCTCCACCTTTGAAAACACTTCCAGGGTCCCTGTAGGAAGCTTCCTTGGGCTATATCAGACAATTTGTCCCTCAAAGCCAGTCTTGTCTACTCTGCTTGGCAATGATTCTCTGGGGACTTGAGCAGAGAAGGGCCTTTCCTTTCTCATGCAACTTGGTCCTGTTTCATTGTGATGCCAGGAGCTGATCCAGAGATGGATTGTGGGACCTTTTGCATGCAGAACATGTTTTCTTTTGTTTAGCTGTGACCCCTCCCTCACAAACAGTTGGTTAGGAGCCTTTTGCTATGGGCCATCACAGGCACAGGTATGGGGCATAGCACAACAGTAAAAATGGTGGGGGACTGGCTCAAGGAAGGTCAGTTCTGCTCTGATTGGCGGGATAGTATCTGTTGATCAATAGCCACAAGAGACCATTGATCCCTTCACCAGTCCTCTTAATTGTTTTTCAAATCGATTACGACTTATGGCGACCCTGTGAATCTTTTTTGGATATATTCATAGGGTTTTCATGGTAAGAGGTATTCAGAGGTAGTTTACCATTGCCTTTCTTTTTTTTTTTTAATTAATTTTTATTCAAATTTTCAAAACCAAAACAATACAAAAAGAAAAAACACAAATCAATAACTAACACAACAACAACAACAACAAAATATATAAAAATATTGACTTCCGATTTGTCATAGTTCAGCTATAAATCTATAATATATAACAAGCCTGTCTCTTAATAGATTATAAAATCACCTTCCTCCAGCGGTTATCTTAATTGGTTTCAAATCTCATTAACATCCTATCATGTTATTCTTCCACAAAAAGTCAAAGAGAAGTTTCCAATCCTTGAGATATATGTCCATCAATTTTTTTTCTAGATAAACATGTCAATTAATCCAACTCATCAAGTCTACTAAATCCAGTAATTTCAAATCGCTCTTCTTCCATTATCCATATTGGTTGCATCTTCCATCTTCCATCTTTACACACCCAATAATCTTGCTGTCATAGTCATATAATAAGAGTCTGATAGGAATTTCCTCCATCACAGATATTTTCTTGCCATCAATTCCGAACGTATCACTGAAGTATTGTTGCAAAGCCGCATCTCTGTTCCTCTTTTTTACATGATACACTAGCACATCTCTTGAAGATTTTTCCATTGACACAAAACAGGGATTAAATTTGTTAACTTTCTCCATTTCAAGTTCCATCAAATCCTTCCAGTCCAGGAATTTTTTTGAACCGATAATATCTTTATCTCCAATCTCTTCAATTCCTTCAGGGACAGCGCTGAGTTCCAAACCGTAATATTTATCTCCAGGATCCATCACAGCCAGGAAATCCAAATCTTTTTCCATATCCATATTTAATCCAATCTCCATAGTTTGAACCTTGGCTTTAATTTCTCTTTCATCCTTTTTTGGTTTTCCAGATCTATCTTTATTCTCCTTTCTCATAGAATCCTGAATTTCTTTCAGCTCCTGTCTCATTTCGTCAAATTCAATTCTCAACGCTTGACTATTATTTCTCAGTTCTTGTTTTATTGACTTAATCCCATTCATTATTTTCTGAAACATGTCTAAAGATAAAGTCCCTTCTTGTACATCCATGATCTTCTTAATTGTCATTCTTAAAGCCAAAGGAAACTCCTTCAATTTTCAATGTCCCAAGCAAAGAGCAGTTTATTTCTTTATCCAGTTACAAAGGAGTTAATCTTTCAAACCAACTGACGTCACACTCTAGACAGCCTTTATCTCTTATATGCCCAGAAGTGCAAAAACAGCTTTAGTTCACAGCGTCCAAATAACTAGTAGCTGAAGGAATGAGCAGATTCGTCAAAAAAAAGTAGATCAGAGAAAATAGTCCCATACATATATTACACAAAAGTCTTATAAATCAAAAAGATTTTTCCTTTCTCTTCCAATCAGAAACCCCTCATCCATTGTAATCTTTATAATGCTATTTTCCATGTCAGCTTTTTGCAATAAAAAAAAGATAGGCTATTTTTATTTTCTTCCCCCTTAGTTCCGTGAGTAAAAGAGAAGGAAATTTTTGGCTCACCCAGGTTTTCTTAATTGCTGTTCCTTTGACAAATCTCTTTAGCTGTATAGATAAGAAAGTAATAAAGCGTAGACAGGAGAATACTTGCCTGTTAGTCCGTCTTTCTTTAAAGAAAAAAAAAAGGTCACTTATTCAGCTGAGCTTAGCTAGAAATCCTCGCTCTGTCCGAGCTGCTGGAAGACCTTCTTTCACAGACAATTCTGATGAATTCCAGTCTCCAACAATCACAACAAAGCTGTGTGGGAAATCTCACGTTTCTTCCTTATCCGGAAGAAATTATCCCCAGTCAAAAAAGACCCTTCTGGCTGGATTTAAAACTGAAAAAGTTTCATCCAAGACGGGAGCCCGTCTCAGAGCTGCACAGGCGGAGGGATCCTCCTGGGAAGTCCACCATTGCCTTTCTCTAAGCCTACGTCACCTGGTATTCCCAGGCGGTCTCCCATCCAAGTACTAACCAGGCCTGACCCTGCTTAGCTTCTGAGATCAGACGAGATCGGGCGTGTTCAGGGTAGTATGGCCATAGGCCACTCTTAATTACTGACATTTAAATGACAGGAATTTTGAAGATAGTCTATTGCTCATAGCTATAATCATGTCTTAACTACATGATAACATAAGAGCCTACCGGATCAGGCCAGCAGCCCATCTAGTCCAGCAAACTGTTCTCACAGTGGCCAGCCAGATGCCTATGGAAAGCCTCCAAACAGGATCTGAGCACAACAGCCATCTCCCCTCTGAGGTTTCCAGCAAATGTCTTCCAGTTGACCTGTACTGGCAAAAGGTTGTCTATGGGATTAACTCTTCCAAAGGATGAGTTCTGGTTTCTGCCCTGCCCATTTCCGCCTGGGTGAAACTCTGTTGACATTCATACATGCCATGTGGATTCACAGCACAGGAAAGTACTGTCACCTTTATTTTATTTTCATTTTATTTATTCATTTATTCATATATTATAAACCATCAATCCATAAACAAAATATATTATGGCAGTGCATAATAAAATCACTGAAACAGCATACAATTATTAAATCATAAAATACAGAAGAAACAACCAATACTTAATTAAATTAGTTCTCTAAAAACACTTGGCAAAACAAACATGTTTGAAGCGGGCATTGAAATACCAGTATTTTTACGATTGTTTCCCTTGTACCAACTTTCTCCGTAGAACCTTATATCTGATTATTATTTTTTACAGGGGAGAGAGGATAGAATTAAACTCAGCAAATATTCCAATTTTCATGTTGTTTTTGAAATCCAGTGGTTTGCTGTTTCTCTGTCACTTCAAAGAGATGTTTTGTGATTGGTTAGAAGCATGGACAAAGTCTTATGAAATTGGCTAAGGGTCAATCCTATGCACACTAGCACAGGGGCAAGCACCAGGAAACTCACTTCTGTGCAAAGCTGTAATACTGGAGTATAAATGCTAGTGTAAGTTAAATGGGGCTTGTTCAAGGCTGGCTGGCTGGCTGCTGCTACAGGTCACCTGTTGAGATACTGTCCAATATTGACTGCTGCATGCCAAATTGTGTCAAATGCTGCCTGCTACTGGGGAGGAATGGGTGCCAAATGCTGGTGCTGAATGTTGCTATTGTTGTTATGTGTCTTCAAGTCGATTATGACTTATGGCGACCCTATGAATCAGTGACCTCCAAGAGCATCTGTCATGAACCACCCTGTTCAGATCTTGTAAGTTCAGGTCTCTGGTTTCCTTTATGGAATCAATCCATCTCTTGTTTGGCCTTCCTCTTTTTCTACTCCCTTCTGTTTTTCCAAGCATTATTATCTTATCTAATGAATCATGTCTTCTCATTATGTGTCCAAAGTATGATAACCTCAGTTTCATCATTTTAGCTTCTAGTGACAGTTCTGGTTTAATTTGTTCTAACACCCAATTATTTGTCTTTCTTGCAGTCCATGGTATCTGCAAAGCTCTCCTCCAACACCACCTTTCAAATCAGTTGATTTTTCTCTTATGCGCTTTTTTCACTAATCCTTGTCAAATTCAATGTCATTCAAAGGTCATTCGAAGTTCAAAGGTTCTGAATATTGAATATTTATTAAATATTGGCTGCATGTTCACCCATCCAGAACATTTTCATTATCAAAATTTGCAAATGAGATTTTCTTGCTTTCCAACTTACTTTCTTTGGAGGAGGGGAAGAACATGAACATCTATTCCATCTCTACCTTACACTGGCTAAAATGCTTTTTTCAAGTCTAATTGCTAGGGGTGAGGAGAACGAAAGTCTGCACATGTGCGTGGGTATATTTGTGTGCTCAGACCTGTGTGTACATGTGTGTGGCAGAGATCAGAGATGCCATTGAATTTAGGAAGACTTGCTCAGGATACATATCTGAAATACTCAGCTGTAGACCTCACGGAATGGGAGGAAATGCACATCAGTGTCAGAGCTTAGGACTGTAGAAGTCCCAGGTTCAGTGGGTCGCATTTCTAAAATGATAATCACTAATAGGCAAAAGAACCTTGTGGTTTAAGAATGTACCTATAGCCCACAGATATTTCTACCAAACTTTAAAAAGCAGGGAAATTGGGCAGCTATAGTGAATGCACCAGGGGAGCAGGAGACCTGACCTCCCCTCTGTGATATTGTACTGCCCTACAAATTTGTCAAAAAGCAAACACAATTTGGGTTGGTCTTTCACAGTCCATTCCACTTCCTGTGTAGCTTGGAAGAATTTGGTAACATGTGCCTTTTTAAAGTTCTCTTTAAAGTTTGATAGAAATATCTGTTGGCTATAGGTATGTTCTTAAACCACAAGTTTTTTTTGCCTATTAGTGAATTTCCCTGCTTTTTAACCCAGGAGGAAAGAAATGGGATCCTGTGCAAGTTTGCTGAGAATGGACTGATCATTTGCATGCTTATTGAGTTCAGTGGGATTTACTCCCCTGCAATCATGCTTTGGATAGCTGAAACTGACTACAGGGGATGGAGAGGGGAGGAGGGGAATGGGAGCAGGAAGAAAGGGGAGTAGGAGGGTAGGTTTGATCATTTGCCTGTTATTCCCGAGCAATCATGCTTAGGATAGGTAAAACTGACCATGTGGGAGGAGGAGTGGGAGGGGAGAGTAGAAGGAAGGAAGAAAGGGGAGAAGGGAACAGAAGGAGTGGGAGAGGGAAGGAGGGGATTGGAAGAGGAGGGGGAGGGGTGAAGGAAGGGGGAGGGTGTGACGCCCTTCCCTGGCTGTCCCTGTCAGGTTCCCACCTGCTTGTGGCTACTGCCTTTCACTAGGCACCACCAGGGACACCACCAGTCCGGACCATCGTTTATATGGTTTCTCACTCCGCTCTAGCACAGATCTCACTAGATCCCACTGCTAGGCAACACCACCAGTCACGTCCTGTAACCAATACTCCCAGAGACTTTGCCTGAGTCTCTCTCTAGCTGGTTACTTTTGCGACTGCGTGCTTATGCTGTTCCCAACCCCCTTGTATCTTTATATAAAAAGCATACAAGTCTGGGTTGCTCTGGATACCTGACTTGTTACAATTTCTCCCTTCACCGCTGCCACCATTAGATACTACTTCTGTTCAGCCTTGGTAATTACCTTGCCCTCCCTTCTGGTCTGTATATTCCCCAGCCAAGGATCAGGCCTTTGGTAAACCAAATAAGTATTTATTTACTAATAACAGGAAATAACAAGATTACTTTTAGAATGTTTCACAAGCGTATGGTTTCATATATATATCCTCTTTAAATATCAGCCAAATCCAATCCAAACTTCCCTCAGAACTCTGCCAACCCATTCAACAACCTCTCTCTCTCAACTCTCTAACTCTCTCCTTCCAACCGACCCCCTTCATCACTCACAACCTCCATTTATACCTTCAGCCAGCCAGCCACTCAGCCAATCATCATCCAGCATACTTCAGCTTCTCACCCATGTACTCCCCCTTTCTCTCTCAGTCAATTACCATACATCACCCGATAGACCTGCACTTACCATATTTACAGATGCTAACTTACAGGAACATCACAGAGGGAATGGGCAAAAGGGAGGTGAGGAGGGAGGAGGAGGAGGGGAGGGCAGGTTTGCACGCTTATTGAGTTCAATGGGATTTCCTCCCATGCAATCATGCTTGAAAATGAAATGGACTGCCTTCAAGTCGATTCCGACTTATGGCGACCCTATGAATCGGGTTTTCATGGTCAGTGGTATTCAGTGGTGGTTTTACCATTGCCTTCCTCTGAGGCTGAGAGGCAGTAACTGGCCCAAGGTCACCCAGTGAGCTTCATGGCTGTGTGGGGACTAGGACCCTGGTCTCCCAGGTCATAATCCTAGGATAGGTAAAAGCATGGAGGAGGAGGAGGGGGAGGAGGGAAGGAAGGGGAAGGAAGAGGAGGAGGGGGAAGGAGGAGATTGGAAGAGGATGGGGAGGGGAAGGGAGGAGTGAAGGACAGGAGAGGGAAGGAGCAAGAGGGATGGGATAGGAGGGAGGAGGAGGGGAAGGCAGGTTTGATCATTTGCTTGCTTTTTGAGTTAAGTGGAATTTACTCCTGTGCAATTATCCTTAGGATAGGTGAAACTGACCTGGGGGAGGGGTGGGGGGAGGAGGAAGGGAGGAGATTGGGTGGGTGGGCACTGGGAAGAGGGGAAGCCCCTTTCCATTCCAAAATGAAAACATTGTCAACAGTATCATTCTTTTTCAGGGTTTCCCCCACCTTTTTATTCTACAGCAGGCACATGTAGCCTCCCACCCAAATTTAAACCAAAGCTGCCCCTGGCCATATCCACACCAGACCTTTATTTCACTTTAGGCAGTCATGGCTTCTCCCGAAGAATCCTGGAAGTGTAGTTAGTGAAGGGCGCTGAGAGTTGCTAGGAGATGCCCTGTTCCCTTCACAGAGCTTCAATCAGAGTGGCTGATTGTTAAACCCCTCTGGCCACTGGAGCTCTGTCAGGGGAATAGGAGTCTCCTCTCAGTACCCTTCACAAACTATACTTCCCAGGATTCTCTGGGGGAAGCCATGACTGTCTCACATGCAATCAAAGTCTGTTGTGGCCCCGATTAGTCAAGTCCAGCAGCTGGGAGTCTGGCTTTTAGAACACTGACAGTCTCACAACATGAGACCTCCCTAGGAGCCAATCAACATGAAAGGGAAGCACGGCATCGGACCGCAATACCTGGTGGAACGCCTCTCTCGCTATGTACCTACCCGTTCACTACACTCGACGTCGAAGGCCCTTCTCTGGGTCCCAACTCATAAAGAGGCCCGGAGATCAACAACTAGATCTAGGGCCTTCTCGGTGGTGGCCCCCGAACTATGGAATGCCCTCCCAGACGAGATACGCCTGGCGCCTTCTTTGTTATCTTTTCGGCGCCAGGTAAAAACCTACCTTTTCGCCCAGGCTTTTTAAACATTTTAAATTTAATTTTAAACCTAATATGGATTTTAATTTATAAACTCATGGCAATTCTATTTCGGATTTTTATCATGTTATATTTTTCACACTTGCTCATATTTTAATTGTGATTTTATTTGTTGTACACCGCCCTGAGAGCTTTCTGCTATAGGGCGGTCTAGAAATGTAATAAAATAAAAAATAAAATAAAAAAATAAAATAAAAAAATAAATATTAGCCACTGAGAAGAGTCTTCTCAGCGGCTGACTCACTCCTTCACTCTGATTGGCTCCAATAAGCATGAAAGCAAGCAGGTTAGAAGACACTTTTCAGTTGGTGATTAGTTTTGTTTTATTTGGAAACTACTAGGGCATCTTTTAAATAAATGGCAATCTAAAAATAGTGAGGGGGAGAACCAAAACAGAACAGTAAATACTTCATTTTTACTGTTTGCTTTTAACTACAGACCACAGGATTAGATCACAGACTCGAAACCTGCTCCTGAATTTCTGCTTTCAGTGGATATAATGTACAATATATAAACACTGTTGCCTCTGTCCCAAGATGCCTCTAGTTGTCAATGGGAGGGAGGGGGAAAAATTGCAGATGCAATTTTATAAAGAATGTCAGTTAAGGAAATCAAATGTATTTTTGATTTTTGAAACGCTTGGCTGCGACCGAGGCCCCTAAACCCATGTGTTGACTTAACCAGATATGGCACCAAGTAATAATATTCCTAGAAATGCCTTTTCCACCACCACCCTCTCCGCGTATATATGTTCCTGATGTTATCCAGAGCATCCGCAAATGTTGTTTGTGTACAACGCAGCTATAATAGGATTTTGTGAATTGTTCTTATCTAGGCATTATGTATGCATCCAGAGGGAAAACTTTATTTTAACCAGGTACATTATCAGAAAATAACAATCTAGGGCGTAAACATCCCAAGTGTGCATCTTCTTTTATGATGTCAAACAGTTCAAACAATGCACATCTTCCCCTCCCCCCACTACTTTATGTTTGGCAGGTTTTTCTGCTCATTATTAGTAGTAGCTGTTTGGGAGCCAGATTCGTTCATGTTCCATTACACCAGAGCTCAGGTTCACAGCGGCTTCCAGCAGGCTTCCAGCAAAGTTCCACGCTCTAGTTTACATAGCGCATATCAGCAGCTTAACACAGGGGCAGTGTGGTGTCATGGTTAAGGTGTTGGACTACGACCCGGGAGACCAGGGTTCGAATCCCCACACAGCCGTGAAGCTTACTGGGTGACCCTGGGCTAGTCACTGCCTCTCAGCCTCAGAGGAAGGCAATGGGAAACCCCCTCTGAATACCGCTTACCATGAAAGCCCTATTCATAGGGTCGCCATAAGTCGGAATTGACTTGGAAGGCAGTTCATTTCCATTTCAGAGAATCTCTGGGCTATGGTATGGGGAAAGGCTATAGTTCAGTGGTCGAGCATGTGCTTTGCATGCAGAAGGCACCAGGTTCATCTCCAGGTACAGCTGGGAAAGACGCCTGCTTGAAACTCCGGAGAGCCGCTGCCAGCCTGTATCAATTGATAAGATTAAGCAAGACGGACTAATGGCCTGATCCAATATAAGGCAGCTTCCTGTGATTCCTATGACTATAGGCTGAACATGGTGCTCCTGGCCTCTCATCACACCTCTTTCCCTCTCCCTAGATCACACCCCGTCCTGGGCCTGCTTTCCACCCTCCTCACTTGGACTGAGATAATGCCTTTTGCTAGCCGGGATGGCAAATGGAGAGATGCAGGGCAGGGGGTAAAACCTCGGGCTTTTCCATGTCCGGAAAGTCACCCACTGCACAATGAAAATGAATCTTTAACGCTCAGAGCCATAAGCTACCACAATTAAACACATGTAAAAGGAAAATACAAAATACATATTAAGTTACAAGTCATATTTCAACAAAACGGACCTTTAGTATGGCGGCACCGACCATTTGGAATGCCCTCCCCTTAAATATTAGACAGGCGCCATCTCCATTATCTTTTCGGTGCCTACTGAAGACCTTACTCGTTCAACAAGTCTTTGGAGCTGAGACGCTATCCCAGTCTGTGTCTGTGTTGGAATTGCTTTTATATATATATATATATTTAAAAAACCTTTTCCCCCCTAAACAATGTTTTTACCCTTTTTATTTAAGATGTTTTTAAAGCTTTTTTAAAAAAAATTTTTAAAGTTGTTTTGTTTAATGTATTTTAAGGTCTGTTTTTATGATGCTTTAAAGTGTTTTTAGCACTTTTGTTTGCCGCCCTGGGCTCCTGCTGGGAGGAAGGGTGGGGTATAAATCAAATAATAAATAAATAAATAAATAAATAAAACACAGTTCAACAACATACAGTAAAAGAACAACAATGTAAAAGTCAACATCTGATCCTCTGCCTGCTTTTGCTTCTAGCTTCACCACCCCTAAGCATGCATCCCTCCTGCCGAAGGTTGTCCACTGCAGGAATGCAACCATCAAGCTGAAAAAAGTTTCCCCACCCCTGGGAAACCATTAGGGCTATGCACCAGCGTTGGCCAAAGTCTGAATCCCAAACCAAATTCAGGCTGATTTGGGAGGATCTGGGCTTCAGCAGACACAGGTTGCAACAGTTCCAGATCATCCCGGGTTGGATCAGCCCACCTGGAACCATTTGGGTATGTCAAGGGGGAGGGCAACGGGCAGCAGGGGAGGGCTTTCAAATAGCAAGAAGGCTCTCAGTCACCCACGCACTGCAGTTTGGTAGCATGCCACTCTTCCTAGCAGGGGATTACACATGCATAGTCAGGATGGGGAAGAAATTTGATTCAGTACACATTTAATGCTGAATGTATCAAATTCACACTTTCTGAAACAGCATGAGAACTGAAAAGCAGCCATCCCTTGAAATTTGCACTTATCTGAATTTTGCAATGAGGTACTCCAACTAAGCACTGTTGGCAAAAATGCGTATAAGAGAATGTGTGCACAATCATAAATATATGAGTGAAAACTACTTACAAAAATGCATTGCGTTAGGAGAAACTGCTTGCAAAAATGTATACATTAGACAAAACTGGTTACGAAAATTTATTTATTTATTATTTGATTTATATCCCGCCCTTCCTCCCAGTAGGAGCCCGGGGCAGCAAATGTGTTTAGTAGGAGAAATTCTCACTAAAATGCTGGAAAATTTCCATGAGGATTAAAAATAAATAAATGATGAATTGTTGCAGATATGTAGAGAACCCAGTTTAAGTTTGGAAAAATGAGAAACAGACAGAACTGAAATGGACAGACCTTTCCATCCCTAATGCACAGCCAAACAAAGGAGGACTGAGCCTTCTGTTCACCAGCTGGTTATTTGGAAGGTTATTTATATTATGAACACAAATTTAGATCCTTAGTTTGGATTGATAATGAATTTACTTTATCGCTGTTCAAAGTATGGAAGAAGAGAATGGCATTATTATATCCAGGAGTGTTCCTCCTTCTCCCACTGAAGTACCATCCCGAATGTCAAGAAACAGGGGAACAGTACGCTAGAAGTAACTGGAGATTTAAGAAACTGTACAGAATGAGGGGTTTCTATAGAAGAAATAACCCAATGACAATACCAGAGATGGTAACAAGCTTGGGACATGGGATTCTCTGGTTGTTTGGTCATCAGCTGAGATCTCTGATTTCTCGTCAGACCCTTCATGACAGAACAGGCCATTAGAGATTGTACGGAATTCGAGAAGTTGATACTGGATGAGGAAGTGGACTCTAAAAGATTAATTTCGCTGTTATATCAATGTTTACTAGATGTGGAATATGGAGATAGTTCCGCACTGCGGGTCTGGTGGGAGGGGAAATCTATGTTGCAAACCGAAGAGAATGAGTGCAGAAGCATATGGAATAAACAAGTGCTGAGAGTTGTTAGGAGACCCCTTTTCACCTCACAGAGCTACAATTCTCAGAGTGAACAATCAATCCTTTTGCCGAGGGAACTCTGGAAACTGTAGCTCTGTGAGGGCCTGTTCACACCTCTCAGCAACCTTAACAAACTAAAGTTCCCAGGAGTCTTTGGAGAAAACCATGACTCTTTAAAAAAGCATGATACTGCTGTAAATGTATAGGAAGGAAACTCTGGAACTATTAGCTTCAGATTGCTTCGCGGGGACCTGATTTGATTTGGGCTAAGTGGTTGCACAGCCCTAATTTCAATCACTCTTAGCTCAATTCTCATTGTAGGAAGGTGCAGTCAACCTTTTCTTTCCCCGCTATGGTCCTGACAAATGTCCCATTCCCATGGCATCTCTTAATTATTTAAAAGCAACCCTAGCACTTCAACTAACACATTTCACGTTATGCCTAGTTTGGTCCTGATTCAGCCCCCAACTAACAACAGTATGAATGAATGTGGGGGCACAAAATAGGTCACTAGGATCTCGCCTCTGTGGGACTCTTAACATTCATTTAGTCAGCCTAGGGTAGGTATGGCCAATGTGTTTGTTTGTTTATTATTTGATTTATATCCCGCCTTTCCTCCCGGCAGGAGCCCAGGGCGGCAAACAGAAGAGCTAAAAACACTTTAAAACATCATAAAAACAGACCTTAAAATACATTAAAATAAAACGTTGAAAACATTTTTAAAAGGCTTTAAAAACATCTTTTTAAAAAGGCTTAAAACATTATTTAAAAAAACGATATTAACAAGCAATTCTAACACAGACAGGTCTCAACTTAAAAGGCTTGTTGAAAGAGGAAAGTGTTCAAAAGGTGCCGAAAAGATAGCAGAGATGATGCCTGCCTAATATTCAAAGGGAGGGAATTCCACAGGGTAGGTGCTGCCACAATAAAGGTCTGTTTCCTATGTTGTGCAGAATGGACCTCCTGATAAGATGGTATCTGCAGGAGGCCCTCAGCTGCAGAGCGCAGTGATCGGCTGGGTATATAAGGGATAAGACGGTCTTTCAGGTATCCTGGTCCCAAGCTGTATAGGGCTTTGTACACCAAAACTAGAACCTTGAACTTGGCCCAGTAGCAAATGGGCAGCCAGTGCAATTCTTTGAGGAGTGGGGTGACATGTTGGTGATATCCTGCCCCAGTGAACAGTCTCGCCACCGTTTTTTGCACCAGCTGCAGCTTCCGGACCAACCTCAAGGGCAGTCCCACATAGAGCGCATTACAGTAATCCAGCCTGGAGGTTACCAGTGCATGGACAACAGTGGTCAGGCTATCCCGGCTGCCACACCCATCATCCCCAGCCAGCAGGGCCAATGGTCAGAAATTATGGGAACTCTAGGCCAACAATATGACACATACCTCTCTACCTTAGCCTTTGACACCTGAGATGTGTTTTTTTAGGACCCACCCTATTTTTGTGATGTTTGTGATTGTAAGTTGCTTTTAAGGATGCATTTTAAACTGTTGTAACCTGCCCTGGGACCTCAGGGTGAAAAGTGGGTCATACATTAAAGTAACCACAGCGGCAGCAACATCTGGAGGGTACCACACTGGCTACCTTGGTCTAGGGTGTTCTTCCTCCTCTTCCCTCAAATAATACACACACACATACATACACTTATTTATCCATTTATTTTTATATTGCTTTTCAAATAATTATTTTCTCCCAACATGTCTTATTTATTTATAAAATTTATATCTCGCCATTCCTCCGAGAAGGAGCCCAAGGCAGCAAATAAAAACACTAAAAACACATTTATTATTATTGTTGTTGTTGTTGTTGTTGTTGTTATTAAAACATCATATCACTGCTTCTATCATTTTCCCTTCATGCATTTTATAAGCAGGGAGAAAGCAGGTTGCTGTTCATCAGGGAGGCGAGAAGTCTTCCTGTGGCCATTAGTAGGTGAAGTCCTAGAATGCCCTCCTGACTGGCAGTCCCAGCCATTGGCTGAGCTCTGGGATGAGGGTGTTGCCTGTAAAATGCACTTAACTTATGTTCTGTGTGCTTCATTATCCAGAAGGCTTTTCACACTTTTAGCCTTCAGCCTTTTATTGAGTGTGGAAACACAGTTTATAAATAACTTCTCTCTCTCTCTCTCTCTCGTTACAAAAAATATACATCTCATTTAGACGCAGCTTTACTAGAGTTTATAAACATGGTATATTCTGTTTTTATCACCCAAGTCTGTTTATTGTCTGAGGAAGATAGCTGTCTGTCAGCTACATTACTTTGAATCACGTTGTTTCCTGGAAGATTGTGTCCTGTGACCTTCTGTATATAAATAAACTTTGTCTGGGCAACTGGGCAATCTCTTCTGAATCCTGATGCTCTTATCGTATGGCACACATTAAGCCTATCCATCCAGAAGGTTGCTCGCCCACAATTTTACAGGAAATATTTCACCTGTACTGGGTGGTGATGCCACGGAGCAAAGAGACTGAGTTATGAATCAGGAAATCCATGGTTAGACTCTTAATTCTTCCTTGAGCTTATGAGGTGACCTTTGACAGGTTTTGCTCACCATCATTGCCCCGCCCCGATCTTGCAGGTGCAAGAATCACAGGATGAGAGAGTTGAAAGGGACTTTGGAGGTCATCTGATCCTTGCTCAGTGGTTATGCCTCTTCCAT
Source organism: Rhineura floridana (assembly GCF_030035675.1). Classification (NCBI taxonomy): domain Eukaryota; kingdom Metazoa; phylum Chordata; class Lepidosauria; order Squamata; family Rhineuridae; genus Rhineura; species Rhineura floridana. The sequence continues at coordinate 6,774,322 of NC_084480.1, read as the reverse complement.
GATGAGTTTCCGCCGGGCCTTGAAGACCTGGCTCTTCAGGCAGGCTTTTGGGGTGGGCTAGATTTTATCTTCATTGTTTTTAGATTTTTAATGTCTAGGTATTGTTTGCCTATTTTGTACGTCGCCCAGAGTGGCTGGACAGCCAGCCAGACGGGCAACTAATAAATTCAATAATTATTATTTATTATTATAGCTGGCCTCCCTTATGTGATTGTCCCAAGGACTGCAACAGGATTCACTTGTTTAGGCAAGCATTTCCTGATCCAACTGTTTTCATTGCTCTTTTATCTGTTTTAAGTGTTATGCTTTATAAAGGGCTTGTTTTATTGTGTGTTTTAAATATGAGAATTTTTAATGCTTTGATGGAATTGCTTTATTGTCTATTTTGATTATGTATGGATTTTATAATTGATGTTATGCTTGTAATTATCACATATAAGTGGTATGTTTATTTAACAGCAGCAGCAACAACAACAACACTACAACAACTCAGTACTGTCTACACCAACTGGCAGCAGCTCTCCAGGGTTTAGACTGGAGATATTTCCAGTCCCGCCTGGAGATGCTGGGGATTGAACCAGGAACCTTCTGCATGCAAAGCAGATGCTCTCCCACTGAGTTACAGCCCTTCCCTATCATGTCACTGGATTGCTGCTAGCTTAACAGGGCTGGCCCCAGGCATGCCAGGGCCCTTGGGCACCAGCTTGCCCTGGGCCCTGGCTCCCACCCGCATGCATGCCCCACCTACCCACCTACCTACCAGGCAGGTGGGGGGCGGGAGATCAGGCGCGTGAGCAGGTGCAGGCGGGCAGCTCCCTCCCTGCGATCTGTGGCAAAGGGGAGCACTACTCCCCCACCATAATGAGGGCGGCGCAGGCATGCCAGCAAGCGGGCAGGCAGCTCCTTCCCTGTGGTCCGTGGCAGGGAGACTGCCAGGAAAGGACCACTACTCCCTCACTATAATGAGGGGCCCTTCAGGGGCTCCTGAGGGCCATGGGGCCCTTGGCCAGGGCCCCACTTGGCCTCCCTTTGGAGCCAGCCCTGGCCTAGCTATTCCCCATCTCCGCATGGCCATATTCATTCTTACTCATTTTCTTCTTTAAAGTCTTTGCATCCTTTCCCTAGGCTGGAGAGATGAGGCATGAAGACAAGTCTGAGACAAGGATGGGCACTGGTGTAATGGCTGTGGGTGTCAGGAAGGGAAGGATGACAGATGGGAAAATATGGTGTTCCCTTCTGCGTGTCACATGGGGAAACTCATAAGGAAGCTGCCTTATGCAAGGTTAGACCATCTGTCCACCTAGCTCAGGACTGTCTACTGAGTGGCCATGGCACTCCAGGCCTTTGCAAGAAGCACCAGAAAGTGAACCTGGCACCTTATGTGTGTAAAGCATGTGTGTCACCAACAGAGTTACAGCGCCTTCCTCATTGTGTGTGTGTGGTTCTTATCTCAGGAGAATTAACTAGGGAGGTGGTGGGCTCTCCAACACTGGAGGCCTTCAAAAGGCAGCTGGGCAGGCATACTTTAAGTTGGATTCCTGCATTGAACAGCGGGGTTGGACTTATAGGCCCCTTCCACCTCTACGATTCTATGATTGCGTGTTCTTTATACAGGTGTAACTATTTTTTTTCTATTTCTTGCTCTGCTTTCGGATAGTGGAGGCTGGTTCATTAGGGCAAGTGGGGCAGTGTCCCAACCAACCTCAGTCTGCCCTCCACCATCTGCCTACCTTCCTCCTTACAACCAGGCCAGAGGGATGGTCTTGGCTGTCAGCTTCCTCCTCCTCCTTAATCTCAGGTTGCCTTAAGAACATAAGAACATAAGAAGAGCCTGCTGGATCAGGCCAGTGGCCCATCTAGTCCAGCATCCTGTTCTCACAGTGGCCAACCAGGTGCCTTGGGGGAAGCCCGCAAGCAGGACCCGAGTGCAAGAACACTCTCCCCTCCTGAGGCTTCCGGCAACTGGTTTTCAGAAGCATGCTGCCTCTGACTAGGGTGGCACAGCCCAGCCATCATGGCTAGTAGCCATTGATAGCCCTGTCCTCCATGAATTTGTCTAATCTTTTTTTAAAGCCATCCAAGCTGGTGGCCATTACTGCATCTTGTGGGAGCAAATTCCATAGTTTAACTATGCGCTGAGTAAAGAAGTACTTCCTTTTGTCTGTCCTGAATCTTCCAACATTCAGCTTCTTTGAATGTCCATGAGTTCTAGTATTATGAGAGAGGGAGAAGAACTTTTCTCTATCCACTTTCTCAATGTCATGCATAATTTTATACACTTCTATCATGTCTCCTCTGATCCGCCTTTTCTAACTAAAAAGCCCCAAATGCTGTAACCTTTCCTCATAAGGGAGTCGCTCCATCCCCTTGATCATTCTGGTTGCCCTCTTCTGAACCTTTTCCAACTCTATAATATCCTTTTTGAGATGAGGCGACCAGAACTGTACACAGTATTCCAAATGCGGCCGCACCATAGATTTATACAACGGCATTATGATATCGGCTGTTTTATTTTCAATACCTTTCCTAATTATTGCTAGCATGGAATTTGCCTTTTTCACAGCTGCCGCACACTGGGTCGACATTTTAATCGTCTTTGTCTTTGCCTTTGTGGAACTGAGGAGGAAGGAGGACAGGGACACAACTTTCACGAGTTGGCTCTGCCTGTCATTGACTGCATTCACACCATACATTTATTCCACTATTATTCCACTTTAGACAGTCATGGCTTCTCCCAAAGAATGCCATTTGTGAAGGGCGCAGAGAGTTGTTAGGAGACAGACACCCTATCCCCCTCAGAGAGTTGCAGTTCCCAGAGTTCTCTGGGAAGAGGGACTGCCTGTTAAACCACTCAGGAAATTGCATCTCTGTGAGGAGGATAGGGGTGTCCTAACACCACTCAGCACCTTTCTTAAACTATACTTCCCAGGATTCTTTGGGGGAAGCCATGACTGTTTAAAGTGGAAAAACAGTGGAATAAATGTCTGGTGTGAATGTGGCCCTAGACTCTGGCTCCCTCTACTGTTGGCCTCCCTGCCTTCCATCTCACCAGTCCCAAACAGCTATCACTGCACCAAGAAACTGGTTCAGAAGATGGAGGACTTGTGGATAAGTGGGACATAAGTACAGATGATATTTCACTGTATTAGCAATTAGTTCTCAGTCTTTCTGGTCTCCCCCCCCCCAGTGCCCATCAAGCTGATTCACACACTCCCCCCTTACACACACCGTCTCTTCCCCTCTCTTGCACACACGCACACATATAATGGGCAGAAGGCAAAAAGCCATTTTCTGCCATAAGATGAACTACAATATTAAAGAAACTGAAAACTACATTTTGAAAATTGTTTCCTTCCCAGTCTTCTCCTGCCTATGGAGAATCAATACGCCAGAAGAGCATCGCCTTAAACATTAATATTAGAGAACAAAATTCATTCCTGATGGATTGACGGGCACATTTTCTTAAGGCCAAGCCGTAATGAACACAGCAACTTTCTCTTCCTCCCTTCCGTTCCGTCTCACTCTTCCCTCCCCTTGCCCCGACGGAGATTGCAGTGAATAATTGGATACTGCTAGCCTGTACACAGAACCATCTATTACTAGGCAGTGAGACACTACTCGGGGCCTGGTGCCCTCAACCCCGTAATGGCAAGGGGAAATCAAGAGAAGAGAAATGCTGCTGTTTTGCTCTAAGGCCCTGGATCCTGAGTCAATCAAGAGAAAGGTTGGCGGATGCGATGCCAGCTAATAATTCCTCCGGGGCCGCAGCTGCCCTGACTGCAAAGACCCCTAACAGGCCAGGCTTAAAAGCAAATCCATGTACCCCCATAATTTTGACACAAAGGTTTATATCATGTCACACTCGCTTTTCCTCTCCAAATCAGCAGCAGCCAGCCAGAGCGTTGCTTTTTGCAGGTATCCCGGCAGTATGCGCAGGGCACTTTAAGAAGGGATAATAATTATGTGTCCAGTCACCTCCAGCTATCAATCCTTTTTAGGATGTCAATTAGCAAGAGCAGCATGCAACCTGGGTTTTTCTGCAGCGGCCACCTCATTGCTCTGCCTTGGACCCAATTAAACAGCAATGCAAAGCTTGCCAAAGGAGCTTATCTATGTGGCTGGCATCACATTAAAATCAGGTGCTGATTCCAACATGGGGTGCACTAGTGACATGGATTTCTGTTGTGCTAATGCTGTGTATGTACACACACACACACACACAGAGAGAGAGAGAGAGAGAGAGAGAGAGAGAGAGACCCAGCTGACTGGCTTTCTGCTCCAGCATCTTGATCCCTACACAAGGCAAAACAGCTAGCATTCAAAGATACACCGTGTCTGAACGTGGAGGTTCCTTTGGGATAGCTCATTTTTAAACAAAACATCCATGTAAAACTCCTCACAGACAAACTTCTCTTACATGGCCTGGATCACATAGGAAGCAGGCAGCGATCAAGTGTGAGGGACTTGTCAAGTTCTTTTTAATTTCTTTTAAAAAATCAGCTGAGTATTTATCTATTTAGTTCATTCATTTAGATACCACTCCATATTTCTTTTTTAATTGATTTTTTTAAAAAATTACAGTTACATGGGGGGGGGGGGAGAGAAAGGGAAAGAAAAGGGAAAGGAAGGAAGAATCCTTTCAGCTCACATCGACAGGTCATTTAAACATCTGTGCATCCATTTTAATTTAAGAGACCAATATATGCCGTCCAAATAGGTATCCAGATGAAGTTGGTGTTTATAGATTTTTTGTTTGCCATCCTAGGCTCCATCCTGGGAGGAAGGGCGAGATATACATTTAATAAATAAATAAATGGTGTGGATTTGACCCTGGTCAGATAGCACTGCAAGAACCACAACAATGTTTCTGGGCTGGTGTTATGCTCTAGGAGACCTGCTGTCATGGCTTGTGTCATGATCCTCAGGCATCTGCTGTGGGCCCCCACCTCAGCAGGTGGTCGACTGACAAGAGCACCCTTGACCTGTTGCAGTGAGGAGGTAGACTCAATGAGTTGGGTGTGTGTGGAGGGTGTCTTCCCCAAGGGTCCTCTAAAACACAGAGCCAACACTTTCTGCTGTGGCCCAGAGAGTCAAAGATGGGAGATCAGAGGACTGGATAAATCCTTGTAGCACCATCCCACCATTTGTGCCAACAGGCCTATGTAACAATGTTTTGGTTTTTTTGAGTAGCCAGTCATTTAACAATGGTTTTCTTGTGTATTGCTTTTACATTTTATATTATTATTATTATTATTATTATTATTATTATTATTATTATTTATACAGGATTTGGATTTTGGGGTAAACAACATGAGGGCTAGAGAGCTAGTGTAGTGTAGTGGTTAGAGTGTTGGACTACAACCTGGGAGACCAGGGTTCAAATCCCCACACAGCCATGAAGCCCACTGGGCGACCTTGGGCCAGTCACTGCCTCTCAGCCTCAGAGGAAGGCAATGGTAAAACCACCACTGAATACCACTTACCATGAAAACGCCATTCATGGGGTCGCCATAAGTTGAAATCGACTTGAAGGCACTACATTTACATTTAAGTATCACCTTGGGGCATGGAGGAAAATTAAAATGGTGGCCTACCCTGGCAGAAAACTATAGTTTTCAGAAGAGAGAGGCAGAGATGCACTGGAACCGTCAGAACAGTGAGTGTCTTTCTAGCCCAAATGTTGGAAGATTCGGGATAGATAAAAGAATGTACTTCTTCACATAGCACAGTATGGAATTTGTTTCCACAAGAGGCAGTGATGGCCACCAACTTAGGTAGCTTTAAAAGAGGACTAGACAAATTCATGGAGGATAATTAGGCTTTCAATATGTAGTGTATTGTAGTGTATTGGAGGCAGTGCAGTGGTTAAGGTGTTGGACTATGACCTGGGAGACCAAGGTTTGAATCCCCACACAGCCATGAAGCTCACTGGGTGACCTTGGGCCAGTCACTGCCTCTCAGCCTCAGAGGGAGGCAATGGGAAACCCCCTCTGAATCCCGCTTACCATGAAAACCCAATTCATAGGGTCACCATACGTCGGGATCGACTTGAAGACAGTCCAACATGAGGCTACCCCCTCTGGTCACTTGCCTCCTTCCTCCCCTAGATCAGCCCCACCCAGGAAATAGAGAAAGGATATATATATATATATATATATATATATATATATATATATATATATATTAGAGACAGGTGAGAAATTTGATCCAGATTGCATTTCGAGCCAAATCTATCAAATTTGCCATTTCCAAAACAATATGAGACCTGAAATGTGGCTGTCCTTCAAAATTCGCTATTACTCGCATTTGGCAATGCAGTTTGCTAACCGATGTTTGCAAAAATGCATACTGAACAGCAAAATGTGCATATAAATGAATATATAAGTGAAAATAACATGCAAAATGCGTTATATGATGAGAAATGGCTTGGAAAAATGTGTGCATTAGTCAAAACTGTCTACAGAAATGTGTTTATGAGGCGAAATCTGCACTAAAATGTTACAGAATTTTCATGAGGATATTTTTTAAAAATTGCAAATTGCTGCAGAAATGTGAAGGACTGAATTTAAGATTGGAAATACACACACACACACACACACACACACACACACACATTGCTTTTCCAAGGGAACTAGGTAAAAGCTGAATCCAGTAGAATTAACCTGAGCCTTGAAAAGCACATACTACTGAAAGAGTCAAAGAGAGAAAGAGTGTCACTCTTCCATCTTCCTCGTTCAGCTCTATGCACTTTTCAAGGAAGAAAAAAGTAACCAGCCTCAGCACCTCATGATCAAGGCTCTACAGGGACAAAAGAAAGACCTCAAAGACACAGTGGCACCCACACCGACGAGCCCTGCACTACAGAGTGGCAGTTCAAACTATAGATAGAAAATCTATCAGGAAACAGATTTGTCCTACCATAGTCGTTCTTGTATTAGTATTGTTATTATGCTTTAAATATATTGCAAGCTGCCTCAAGAACTTTAGTTAGTAGGTGACATATAAATATTCCAAATAAATAAAAATCATACAATCCCATCTGTGGTCTGATGTAGTTTAGGTCGGACAAAGCTTGACTGCCCTCCAAGGAAATAGGCCTTTATGGCTGCATTCAGACATGGGGTTTAAGTTTTACTGATTATAATGATCACACTTCTGTCCTGATTTCTAACATTCCTTTCACACTGCAGTATCTGTTCCCTTATGGAACGGTGGCTTTTTGACTGATACACCGCCATGTCGTGTTAAACTTCATTCACATACTTCATTGTTGGGCAACACAACAATGAACAGCACTGGACATGTTGCTACTTCCCTCACCCTTTCTAAACATGCACACTTATGTTCCCTCCATGATTCCCCATGAAAATGGCAGGAAAGGACTGTATGCTGGTATGCCACCCCAAATACTGTAAACCGCCCAGAGAGCTTCGGCTATGGGGCGGTATACAAATGTGATTGATAAATAAATAAATAAATAAATAAATAAATAAACATAAATAAATTTCATCACTTTGCTACCATGATTTTCTGGGTTAACGGATTGCAAACAGGGTTTTGGTTTTTTTCTGGAAGCAATTCACACAGAAATGAGTGCTGAACTTCCACTATTTTCTGCTAGATTATGTATTATGAAATAAAATGCAGGAATTATCAGGTAAGGAAATGCTATCCGAATGCAGCCTAAATTTACACATGGAAGAGACAAGGATATTGTTTACAGCAGGGAAGTGACAGAACAGGCCTGAGAGTTGCCACTATTTTTCACTCCGACAGGGCCAACTGTAGCTGGGTGGGGGTGCAATGTTCACCCAGGATGTTGATACAAGAGAGATCTGTTTGTCGGTCTGTTACTTAATCAAGCTTTGCAGTTTGTGCCTGAGTTGGACTTCACCAGAGCTGCATTTACCTTTTTTAAAAAGATGGAAATCGAATCTAATCGCTGATCAGATACTGGGGACCATAGAATCTCCCACCGCCTCATCTAGTCTGTCCATTAAAAATTCAGCAGTGACGCTTTTCCTGGCTTGGAGACTGCCACAACCGATACATAACAATAAAATTTTAAAAGGTGGCAATTCTAAAAGACCCTCAAATAGATTGAAGCGTGCACACATCAAATATAAATCACACACACACACACACACACACACTTTTTTTTATTGAACACTTCTTCCAAAACAAGTGAAGGCTGCAGGTATCACTTTATTGCCACTAATTCAAAAGCTGTTCCTAATAATTTTTAAAACATTTCCATATAACACATCTGTTCCGTTCAAATTTATAATTGCATTTCATTGCAGCTGGGGAATACGGATAATGACTATCAGATAAAAGGCACACTGTTTTGTCAGGTCGGAAGTAGTTTATTTCTCAAAGCATCACCCTTTGTTTAAGACTTCTGAAACAATCTGTTCTCTCTCTTTTTTTCCTCCCCTCTTCTTGGGCCTGGCAGTGATGTCACTGAAATCCAGCATTTGATCTCAGAGTCCTGTGACTCTACAAGACCAAACTTGCACTGTTGAGACAGCATGCAACCTGAGACACAGCCACCCTTCAAAATTTGCACTTTTCCAAATTCTGCAATGCAATTCTTCACCAAAGTGATGTATACAAAAATGAATATACTAATGACGGTAAAGCGTGGATAAAAATTAGGGCCGGGTTCAGTTCCCCCAACCTGATCCAGGGAGCACCCAACCCAATCTGTACCTGGCCCCAAATCCATTGTCAAAGCCTAAACAGGGTAAGTAGGGAGAAGGCAAGGGAAGGAGAAGCTGTATCCCCTTACACGCCCCCCCCGGACCACACTGCAGAGATTAGGAGGATTCAGTCCTGCTGGGTGCTGATTCACCAACATGTTTGCTGCAGGGAAGATGCCAGCGAGCAGAGACCTGGAGCCAGCAGGATTGCACCCGCAACTCACCAGCTGGTGAGCCGAGCATTCAGTCTTGCTCTGTTTGACAGTGCAAGTGTGTTCCCCTTCTGGGAACAGGCGTGCATGGGCAAAGTTCCTTTTTCCAGTCCCCCAACAGCCCGGGATTGCTCCAGGGGGCCTGACCCAAAATGGGCCTGTCTCCATCCGACTCATCAGAAGCCCGAATCCTCCCAAATCCTCCCAGTTCACTTCGGAATTGGGCTGAATCTGGTGCACAGCCCTAACAAAAAATACATATATCAGTGAAAATAACATGGAACATTGGTTTGCAAAAAAGCTTGTTTTAGGAGAAATTTGCACTAAAATGCTGATGAATTCTCATGAGGAGCTTTTTTTTTAATGCAATGTAGAAATGTGGAGAACTGAAGACTGAAAAAATGAGAAACTGAGATAAACCTAAACTGACAGATTCACTATGCCCTACTGTGAACCCACCTAAGTGGTCAGGGGTTTGCTATTCCCTACATACAAATGTAAATGGAGCCCTGCCGGATGAAAGCAAAGTGCCAGCATCTGGTTTACCTAACTTGGCCAAAAAGCTCCTCTTGGAAGCCCCCAAGCAGGGCTCAGAGGCGATACACCCTCCTGAAGCTTGTCCCAGCCATCTGATATAGACAAATGGACTGCCCCTGATCATAGAGGGATGGGAGCCTGAGGCCCTTCAGATGTTGCTGGGCTCCAGTTTTATTTATTCATTATTTTTATTGTAATAATTATTACAGTCAGTCTTTAAACTAAGCAGGTGTGGGGAACCTTTGGCCTTCCAGATGTTGCTGGGCAACAGCCCCCACCATCCCTGGCCATTGGCCATTCTTGCAGGGGTTAATGGGAGGTGTAGTTCAGCAACATCTGGAGGGCCAAAGGTTCCCCACTGTGCAACTGAGGGAAGCAATGAATGCAAGCTCCAAGGCAAGGCCTTAACGGAAAAGCTTGTGGTTCTTCCTTTTCAGCAGATAAAGGAAAAATTTTAGCAGATTCTCTTTGTTGCTCTCCCTCTCACTCACTCTTCTTCTTTCTCACTACCACTACAAAAATATATATATAATGAGCATAAGCATCACTTTAAAAGCATGCCATGCCACCGACCGTGAGGCACAATACATCATCCTCAGCTCCTCTGTACTCGTTTATGGTGACGCATTCGATATTAATGTTTCCATTGCTTATCACAGACACTGGCATTATAAGTGCTTAAGTCAACTTGGCTTATTTATTAGGACCGGTTTTGCTGCCATTTCCTTAAATAAAATGTCTGCTCTTCATGTTCTGGAAGATCGTTTTCCCTCCTGTCACTCATGGGCAGTGCTCTGTTTCTGTCCATCTTGCAGTTACTATGGGGTTAAGGCTTGACATGGGTTCAATAATGAATACAACATTACTGATTGCACTTCATTATATCTATCGAGGAGCTAGGTGTGCGTACTTTGGGACTGCCTCTCATAACAAACAGAAAAGACAGTGGGTTTTTTGTTGTTGTTTATGTATACATTACGTTTACACCCTACTTTTTTTTTCTAAGGTGGTATACATATTTCTTCCCGCCACCATCCTTTATTCTCACAGCAACCCTGTGGGGTAGGATGGGTGGAGAGACAGTGAGTGAGGCAAGGTCACCCACTGAATTTTGTGGCTGAGTGGGACTTTGAACCCTGGCCTCCTAGGTCCTAGCACATGCTAACCACTACACCAGTGGTTCCCAAATTTTCAGCCCACAAATCACTTGAAAATGGCCACACCACTTAATGATTTGTCTGCCTGTTGTAGCCATTGCAATGCACTATGCTAGATGCTATATGATTTTTAATTGTATTTTTACAGACATGCCAAGGATAGGGATGAGTGAGAATTTCAATTTAGTTTGCTTTTCAAGCAGAATTTATCAAATTTGCAATTTCCGAAACAATTTGAGAACCAAAAAGACAGCCATTCTTCAAAATTCACATTTATTAGAATTTTGGGATGCAGTTCGCCAACTAAACAACATTTACAAAAATGCATATATTAGGGGAAAGTGTGCATAAAATGAATACATGAGTGAAAATAACAGGCAAAAAGCCATGAAATGATGAGAAATGGCTGGCAAAAATGTGTTTATTTGCAGAAATTCGCACTAAAATGGAGGAGAATTTTCATGAGGATTTTTTTAAAAAAAATTTCAGATTCCTGTAGAAATGTAGAGAACTGAATTGAACATTGCAAAAATGAGGAACTGAGAGAACCGACATATCTTTCCATCCCTAGCCATGGACCACTTGAAGGAAGCTCATGAACCACCATTGGTCCACGGACCCCAGTTGGGGAACCCTTGCACTACACCACGCCTGCTTTCTTAGAATGACAGACCAGGAAGAAGCTTTTTGATGGAGCCAATATATGGGGAAAGGTGTGCATGGAAAGCTAAAATGAAATACAAGCTACAGGAAACTCTGGGGAGCAACAGGTTGGGAATTAGGCTTCCTAGCCAGTGTGGTGTAGTGGATAAGGTGTTGGACCTGGGAGACCAGGGTTTGAATCCCGATACAGCCGTGAAGCTCACTGGGTGACCTTGGACCAGTCACTGCCTCTCAGCCTCAGAAGGAGGCAATGGTGAACCCCCTCTGAATACCACTTACCATGAAAAACCTATTCAGGGTCACCATAAGTCAGAATCGACTTGAAGGCAGTACATTTACATTTAGCTATGCTTCCTAGCAAGTGTCTGGTTGAGTAAGCACCGTTTGTATTATGCAAGGGCAGATACTTTCCTGTTATTCAACTACTCAGGAGCAAGCTCACATCATAATTTGGTTTCACTGTGAACTTGTTTGCTGTTATGTGCCTTCAAGTTAGTTCTATGAATCCCTATGAATCAGCGACCTTCAAGAGCATCTGTCATGAACCACTCAGTTCAGATCTTGTAAGTTCAGGTCTGTGGCTTCCTTTATGGAATCAATCCATCTCTTGTTTGGTCTTCCTCTTTTTCTACTCCCTTCTGTTTTTCCCAGCATTATTGCCTTTTCTAGTGAATCATGTCTCCTCATTATGTGTCCTAAGTATGATAACCTTAGTTTCATCAGTTTAGCTTCTAATAATAGTTCTGGTTTAATTTGTTCTAACATCCAATTACTTGTCTTTTTCACAGTCCATGGTATGCACAAAGCTCTCCTCCAACACCACATTTCAAATGAACTGATTTTCCTCTTATCCGCTTTTTTCACTGTCCAACTTTCACATCCATACAGAGATCAGGAATACCATGGTCTGAATGATCCTGACTTTAGTGTTCAGTGATACATCTTGGCATTTGAGGACCTTTTCTAGTTCTCTCACAGCTGCCTTCCCCAGTCCTAGCCTTCTTCTGATTTCTTGACTATTGTCTCCATTTTGATTAATGACTGTGCCAAGGTATTGATAATCCTTGACAAGTTCGATGTCCTCATGGTCAGCTTTAAAGTTACATAAATCTTCTGTTGTCATTACTTTAGTCGTCTTGATGTTCAGCTGTAGTCCTGCTTTTGTGCTTTCCTCTTTAACTTTCATCAGCATTCATTTCAAATCATAACTGGTTTCTGCTAGTAGTATGGTATCATCGGCATATCTTAAATTATTTCTCCCTCCAATTTTCACACCTCCTTCATCTTGGTCCAATCCCGCTTTCCGTATGATATGTTCTGCATATAGATTAAATAAATAGGGTGATAAAATACACCCCTGTCTCACACCCTTTCCGATGGGGAACCAATCGGTTTCTCCATATTCTGTCCTTACAGTAGCCTCTTGTGCAGAGTATAGGCTGCACATCAGGACAATCAGATGCTGTGGCACCCCCATTTCTTTTAAAGCATTTCATAGTTTTTCATGATCTACACAGTCAAAGGCTTTGCTGTAATCTCTAAAGCACAAGACGACTGTCTTCTGAAATTCCTTGGTCCGTTCCATTATCCAACGTATGTTTGCAATATGATCTCTGGTGCCTCTTCTCTTTCTACATCCAAATTGGATGTCTGGCATTTCTTGCTCCATATATGGTAAGAGCTTTCGTTGTAGGATCTTGAGCATTACTTTACTTGCATGGGATATTAAGGCAATAGTTCGATAATTACTGCATTCCCTGGGATCCCCTTTCTTTGGAATTGGGAGGTATATTGAATGCTTCCATTCTGTGGGCCATTGTTTAGTTCTCCATATTTCTTGACAGATTTTAGTCAAAATGTGGACAGATTCAGTCTCAGTAGCTTGTAGCAACTCTATTGGTATGCCATCTGTTCCTGGTGATTTGTTTCTTCCAAGTATTTTAAGAGCAGCTTTCACCTCACATTCTAGAATTTCTGGTTCTTCATCATACGGTTCCTCCATAAATGAGTCTGTCGTCCTGGCATCCTTTATAGAGTTCTTCAGTATATTGCTTCCATCTTCCTTTTATTTCATAAAGATTCAGATTCAGAGGCATTCTGTCTGTAAATATGCTGAAGTTGAGGAGAAAAACAGGAAAGGGCTTTTGGCCTCAAAACCTGCTTTGTCTCATCACCTTTGAAAAGGTGTCGAAAGCAGAGGCATAAATGGACTGGCCATTTCGGTCACTCACCCCACCCAATTTTTTATAAAATGGCTTTACAAGAAAGAAAGGGGGGTTGTCTCCTCACTTCAATCAAGGAAACCAGTGGAGAGGAGTTCTCCTGTTGCCTTAGAATGCCTTATTTTAGTAAATAAAATAAAACGAAACAAAGGGGGTGGTAATGACTAGAGAAGCTGACACTCCCTTAAACTCACACACATAAACATCTCCTTTCTTTCTCTCTCTCTCCGTTCTCTCGGATGAGATGGCTTAGCAAGAGGGGGGTTTGGAAGGAAAAAATACAGATTCAGGAAACCACCTTACGTATCCTTGGAATAAAAAAAAACCACTCTGGGGTAGCTCTCAGGCATGCATGTTAGCTTCTAAGAAGGGTCTAGTGACTTCAAGCACACAAATTAAACTTAGGCGTTCACTAGGGCTAACTGTTCCTCTGAGAGCAATGGAGTGTGTTACAACCACGGATTTATCCACAGTTGTGTGTGTGTGTATGTATGTGTGTGTGCAGCTTGTGTCCATTAGCTACTCAGAGAAAAACAGAGAAGACAATCGGACCGCCTCTTTCAGCCCCTTTTTTCATGCTGCTGTGTCTAGCTTCTTTTCAAAGTGAGTGAGCAGTTGCTTGAATTCTTTAAAAAAACATGTCTCTCCCAGTGTACCAGGAGACAACTTGGGAACCTACTTGTAGTGATTATGACTGAGGGCAAGGAGAGGGAGGGGATGGACAGAAGGACCTAGGAGGTCTCTTGGCCAGTGCCAATGTATTAATATGGCTGTGGGTGATGGGAGAAAGCCCGGGGTATGGCTTTGGGGTTGGGAGGGTGAGAATCTTGGGAGGGTGCCACTCCACTTGGCCCAACAGAGAAGCGTCCCCTTGTTCTGCCTTTTCCAAGCAAGCGTCAGAGGCAGAACTAACCATGAACACTGATCAGACAAGAACAAGGTGATACAATCCTTCAGCATGCCTTCTGCAAAGCACTGTTGGGAAAACCCTGGTCAGGTTATTCCCTCTCACTAGAAGCTAGACCTGCGAGTCACAAAAGAGCTCTTCCTCCCCTCTGTCCCCATCTTGACATTTTCCTAATAAGCAAGCTTAGGGAGTAAAATTTCAGATTTTGAATACGCATCGTCTGCACTTAAAAAAGAAGAAGCAGCATTCACCTCTCCACATTGTCCAAAATCATCTTGGAGGGCGCAGCTTTGGTTCGGGGCACTTCAGAGGAATGCCACTGTGGCTTGGACAAGCCCTGCCCCAAGCAGCCTGCTTCAGCTGAGGAGTTATCTGAATCTGACGCACTCACCTAGTGCCCATCTTCTGACTGGCAGGACCTCTCTAAAGTCGCAATGTAATGCTTTTCCCAGCCCTGGAAGCCGAAATCCTTTTCAATGGAGAGATGTAGAGGATTAGACCTGAGGGCTTCTGCATGCAAGGAACATATTTTATCACTGAGCTAAGCCATCCTACTATATACATAATTAGTCCTTATAAATACACATTGGATCCAAATGATTTGTTTTATTTATCTATATTTTAAATGTATTTATAGATGCCTTAAAAAAAAGAGGTAAAGGTGTCCCCGCACTTGTAGTGCGAGTCTTTTCCGACTCTTAGGGTGACATCTTGCAACGTTTACTAGGCAGACCGTATATATGGGGTGGGATTGCCAGTTCCTTCCCCGGCCTTTCTTTACCCCCCAGCGTATGCCGGGTACTCATTTTACCGACCATGGATGGATGGAAGGCTGAGTGGACCTCGACCCCTTTTACCAGAGATTCGACTTCCTCCTTCTGTTGGAATCAAACTCCGGCCGTGAGCAGAGCTTCGGCTGTGTTACCGCCGCTTACCACTCTTAAGAAAGAATTGGAAGAAGATCCACAAAGTTTCTAGGTAAGAGTTTAATTTGTTCCATCTGAGGCAGGAAACATAGGTCAGTTTCAAGGCCAGTGGATGAATTCTACAGAGAACAGGACAATATTCAATTTAATTAAGAGGTCGAGGGGTTCACCTTTCATGATTTGATACTGGAAATATGAAGCTAGGGTTTTGCAGGATTATCCAACACTGATGGACTTCCTTCTTGGATGTGTTTTTTTTTAAAATATATATTTTTATAATTTATTTATTAGATTTATATCCTGCCCTTCCTCCCAGTAGGAGCCCTGACTTAGATATGTTCTCTTTATCAGTTTTCCTTCCCCAACTTTCTTTTTCTTTGCATGTATCTTTAGGAGTTAAGCTTTTGAAAGGGGTGGGGGTGGGGACTGATGATCAACATTGCTACTGTGTGACCTGAAGTATACTTGGGTTTACGGAAGAAAATGTAATGAAGCAGATGCAAGCTTAAGTGAAGGGATGCCTGCAAGGCAGCTTTCCTCCAAAGCGTAGGGCCCATCCATACAACTGTATAATCTGCAGTCTAATTGCTTTGTGTCCTCATTAATTCACCGTCATCCATATGACATTGCAAGCTAGTACATTAACAGATCCACATTAGAAATACCCCTGAAAAACTGACAAGCTTTCCTAAACCAATAATCAATTGCATTACCGTCTGTGGGCTCGGGCACTGACTTTCCTGCAATAGGTGGTCCATGGGAGGTCCTCTGTCATATGGCAAGCCCCTTGTCTCCTTCCCACCTAATAGCACATCCACAAACCTGTGCATGCATGGAAATATTTTTTTAAAAAAAGTTTTTGTGCTCTTCCAAAAAAGTGTATGGAAAGCAAATTACTGTTATGGACCAATCACTGAAAAGGGGTGGCCTTGGGGGAGTAGCCAATGCTAAAGCAATTTAGACCCAAAAAAAGTCCACACATATGGATGCTTGATTATTTATTTATTATTTATTTATTTAAAATATTTCTGTCCCGCCCTTCTACCCTACAATAGGGCACTCAGGGCAGCTACAATAAAATTCCATACATATATAATAAAATACACAATGAAAACACAAACGTTACAGTAAATTAAAATGCATAAAATACGATTAAAATACATAAAATGCATTATGCATGAACATACACACACATACAAACATACATACATGTATATATGTGCATACGCATATGAGGGAGTGAGAATAAAAGAACTTAAAAGTTAAAAATAAAAGACAAAAAACTTAAAATAGTGTCAGGCTGACATGTCAGTCCCAACTAAAGGCTCTCCAGAACAAAATATTTTTTAGAAGTTTCCAGAAAACCATCAGGGAGGGAGGAAAGAGGGCTTCTTGGGGCAGCGAATTCCAAAGTCTGGGAGCCACAACTGAAAAGGCTCTCTCCCGCATATAATCATATTTTCACAGTAATCCGGCCACAAACAGGTCATGTGTGGATCTCGAGACCACCAACCAAATATGGAAAACATGGATTTTGTGGTTAGGTATGGATGGGCCCTGATTCTCCTTTTTGCTGCTGGTGGGGGGAGGGTGAAGGAGGACAAAGTATTCACGAAGAGAAGAAATATATATATATTTTTAAAGAATGGAAGAATGCCAAAAGCAAGTGCAACATATTAAGTGAGCATAACATGTGTAGTTGTTTCTTGTTTCCTTCCAAGCAAGATTCAGAGTGCTGGTATCTATTTCCTGTTTCTAACCCTTGTTTCCAAGCCTCCCAGTACACAGAGCTACCAGGATAGAGATCTTTCCCAGGCTGCATCTGGTTTGGAATTGTTTGCAGAAGTTTTAATGGTTTATATGGTCGACACCCTGAGCTCCGTTGGGAGGAAAGGCGGAGTATAAGTTTTAACAAATAAATAAATTAGTTACCACTCAGCTATGGCCCTTCCAAAGCATTCATGCAGTTCATGGATTTCAGCATGAATCAGAAGTATAATACCAGCAGCAGCAAAGAAACAGAGCTAAAAACGAGTCTGTTTGTGTTCTCAGTCTCCTCCCTCCAGCACCCCTTTTCGGAATTTATTGCAGGATTATGCTAAGGTTTCAAGGTCATAGACCATCACTCTAGAAATCTGTTTTTCACTACTAAAATCTTTTAAATCAAAAGAATTATACAATCGTTTTTACTACAGTCTTTATACAATAAATTTCAGAGCCTTAAATATCAGTGGTTTATTTTATCAGGGTTTATCTCACTGGTATGCTAGCATCTGTCATTCAACTAAGCCATAAAACTATTCTGACTATATATGTGTCATATATCTTGTTTGCACCTAAGTAATTTAGGAAGTAATACAAACCCAAGAACCACCAGAATGAGTAAGTTAAGATCTGGCAGAAGTCTGGCTCGCCTGGATCAACTGCAGCCCAGTTCAGCTGTCTCAGCCAAAGCTTGCTCAGCTCAGGTTGGTGTAAGTTCCAAAAAAGGGGTGTGGTAGGGGCAGGACTGTTCAGCTCTGTCCCGGCGCGGGACCACAATACCTAGCGGAACGCCTCTCCAGATACAAACCTACCCATTCACTACGTTCAACATCTAAGGCCCTCCTCCGAGCTCCGACTCATAGAGAAGCTCGGAGGGTAGTAACAAGATCTAGGGCCTTTTCAGTGGTTGCCCCCGATTTATGGAATAGTCTCTCCGATGAGGTGCGCCTGGCGCCTACACTTTTATCTTTTCGGCGCCAGGTTAAAACCTTTTTATTCTCCCAGGCATTTTAATCTATTTGTGTTTTTAATCTATAACAGGTTGTTTACTTGTTTAATAATGTATACTTTGTTGTTTTTGTGATTTTATTGTATTTATCCATGTTGTGCACCGCCCTGAGAGCCCTTGGGCTGTGGGCGGTATATAAATCGAATAAAATAAATAAATAAATAAATAAATGTAACCTGGCATTGCAGCAGAACTTGCACTGGTTAAAAGGAGGGGTGAGTCAAACTCTTATTTTGAAAGCTTGTTTTCCCTTTGCCAGGCTTTGCAGTAGCTTCGCTCCTGAATGGGGTTTGGATCTGGCATACTGTATGCAACTTTAATTTAAGCTGGTGTTAATTACGCTGGCTTCCCATAGGTAGGATTGCTCCCTATCTGGATGAAGACGGAGCTCCCGGTTGTTGAACTTAATATTGTTCAACCTTTTATTGGTTATTCACTAATAGACAAAAAAAAGCCTTGTGGTTTAAGAATGTACCTATAGCCAACATATTTTTTTTTATCAAACTTTAAAAAGCAGGGAAATTGGGCAGCTATAGTGAATGCACCAGGGGAGCAGGAGACCTGACCTCCTCTCTGAGATATTGTACTGCCCTACAAATTTGTAAAAATGCAAACACAATTTGAGTTGGTCTTTTACAGTCCAATCTACCCCAATAGGGGTCTGGATTTGTTTTCTTGTTTTACACTTTGAACTCTTGATTCTCTCTGATTGTTTTGTGTATCACCATGAAAACTTAGAGGGGTTGTTAAACAAGTGTTTGTAAATTCAGGACTGTAAGTATTGTAAGGTTTTGTTTTGAATTGAGCTTATGGCAAGCATCAGAATGGCATGGGGGTTATTTTCAATTTAACATTGTGGAATGTGAAAAATCCATGCTGGTTACTCTTGTGGCTGAATAATTTAGCAAAAAAGGGGCATCTTCAAGTAAAATTAAAGCTTGAACAACCATTTTATAAAAAGAGCTAATTGAAGATCTAATCATCAGAAAGGTTAAAACAAAAGGAAATTAATATAAGGAGTAAGGGATTAAGATAAAGATAAATAGTGAAACAAGTCAGGAGGTAGGGCACTGGATTTTATCTATTTATCATTCAATATATATCCCACCCTTCCTCTCTAAGAAAACCCAGGGCAGCAAATAAGAACTGACAAAACACTAGAAATTATCTTTTTAAAAAAACTTTAAAACAATTGCAATACAGCTGCAGACAGGGATAAGGTCTCTCCTTAAAAGGCTTGTTGAAAGAAGAAGGTCTTCAGTAGGTAGGGTTGCCAGACTCAGGGCCTGAGAATGATTCTGTATCTTTAAGAGAAGAGAAAATTCAGCCAAGTGCTGGTTTTCTTGCAACACTGTAATGGGAAAAACCACAAGGTGAAATTCTCCCTTCCCCCTGCATAACTTTTAAGGATACAGAAGACCTCTGGGAGGCTGGGCCTGGCAACCAAGAGGTATTCTGTATCTTTACAAGTTGTGCAGGGGGAAGGGAGAATTCCACCTTGTGGTTTTTTCCATTACACTGTTGCAGGAAAACCTGCACTTGGCTGAATTTTCTCTTCTCTTAAAGATACAGAATCATTCTCAGGCCCTGAGCCTGGCAACCCTATCAGTAGGCACCAAAAACACAACAGAGATGGCACCTGTCCAGTCTTTAAGGGATAGTGAACCTTAGGTCCAGAGGCCAGATGTGGCCCTTAGGATTGTCTCTCTATCAAGCCCTTTAGACTCTCCCTAGCCATACCTCCTCTTCCCAGACCACACCCCTCCCAGACTTTGTGCCCTCCATGAATGCTTTTGCCTGGCTGGAGTATGTCCTGAAACTCTGATCGTGCCTCTTGGTTCCCTTGATGGAGGAAAGAGACTGGTTTATGAGTGTGTGTAGAAACTAGTCTGCTGTACAAAGGTAGATTTATTATTGTTGCCTCTGGCCCTGCCCATTGCTGGCACTGTGTCCCCTGAAAGGTTGTCCAGAAGGGAACACAGCCTTCAGGCTGAAGAAATCTCCCCATACTTGATACTGGCCTAGTCAGGACCATAGAAACCAATGGAGTGTAGTAGCTTAGGACAGTGGTGGGCCTGAGCAAAAATGGCCTCTTAAACCAGTCCATCCTATTTCCAGGTGGTGAAGTTTGGGGGGGGGCATTATCAGAAAAAGCAGCAGGAATTCAGCATCATTTATGTGCATGGAGTTTTTGCAGAGTACAAGAGTAGAGTTATAGGGGGTATTATCTTCTCAGGCAGGACGTTGGCTTTGATGAACTTTTGGGGTCCCTTCCATGTGCATGATTAAAATGCACTCTTGAATGTAGCCATGTGCACCAGTGCACCTTTTAAAGCATGGGCCACATGTTCAGGGGACTTTGGTGTGCTGTGTTCCTGTGATATACACGCTGCAATGATTCTATGCAACAGGAAAGGGCTACTTCCCCAGCAGTTAAATACATACTTTCTGTTTGAGTGGTTGCAGTAAAATACAGTGCTTTTGTATGTGTATGTGGGGCAGGGGGATGAGTGGAAGAGTGGAATTCATTGATCTCAGCAAATATTTATTCAGTTGGCAATACCTGAGCTCGTATGATTATATCCATGTTCATATTCACTACAAAGGACTATGGGGGGGGGGGGAAGAGAAATGGAAAAATAGCTTTATAGCTGGCCAAAAGGAGCCATCTGCAGCAGAGGTAAACAGATAGGCTGTGAATTATAGCCATGAAGAATAAACCTCCAAAGGTTTGCAGGTTTGGCTGTTGTGCATCATGTTGCTAATGCAAGTGTTTGGGCATATTAAATTCTAGAGGATCGAAATCAACCACAGTCCATGATCCTTGTAAAACTGAATCAGCAGCCATTCACTCATCAATCGAGGTCGACTCTGTAGTCTTCACCAGCTCTGAATGTGAAATGAAGCATCTTGATTTGTTGGCTGTGTTAGTTGTGCTAAGTTTTGAAAGTTGCTAGTAGAACTGCGTCAAATATCTGCCACTTTCCTTTGGTATGATGGGACAGCAGTCCTGGGGCGGGTCTTGCAACAACAACAACTATATGTTAATAGTTCTCCCTTTTTTGTGACATTGTTCAGTAGTTTGCAACCATTTTATCTCCTTCATCCCTGCCTCTGTCCCCAAGTGATCACAACCAATTAGGGATCCTGTGATGATATGAGGCTGCTATGTAGCCAATCAGATTTTAGATTAGGTGATAATGCCACTGAGGGCTCTAGTATTATGAGAGATGGGAAAAAACACACTAGAGGAATAGCTTTGCTTAAGTGCGATTCTCCTCTGGCTCACCTCCAAAACTATGGGGCTATCTGAGCATTCAGAATTATAAAATGACAAGTGCCAGGATCTTGTGCTGGAAATTATGTTTCTTTTATTTATATATTTATTATTTGATTTATATCCTGCCCTTCCTCCCAGTAGGAATTCAGGGTGGCAAATCAAAGCACTAAAAACATTTTAAAATATCATATAAACAGACTTTAAAATATATTAAAACAAAACATCTTTAAAAACATTTTTGGAAAAAAAAGCTTTAAAAATATCTTTTTAAAAAAAGGTTTAAAAACAGATTTTTTTTAAAAAAAAGTTTAAAAACATTAAAAACAATTCCAACGCAGATGCAGACTGGGATAAGGTCTCTGCTTAAAAGTCTTGTTGAAAGAGGAAGGTTTTCAGTAGGCACCGAAAAGATAAAAGAGATGGCACCTGTCTAATATTTAAGGGTAGGTAATTCCAAAGGGTAGGTGCCACTGCACTAAAGGTCCACTTCCTATGTTAGGAATAACAAAGATAACAGAGATGGTGCCACAATGGTAAAGGTCTGCTTCCTACTTTGTGCGGAACATACCTCCTGATAAGATGGTATCTGCAGGAGGACCTTACCTGCAGAGCACAGTGATCGACTGGATATATAAGGGGTAAGATGGTCTTTCAGGTATCCTGGTCCCAAGCTGTGTAGGGTTTTGTAAACCAAAACTAGAACCTTGAATTTGGCCTGGTAGCTAGTGGGCAGCCAGTGCAATTCTTTCAGAAACGGGGTGACATGTTGGCGATACCCTGCCCCAGTGAGCAGTCTCACCACCACATTTTGCACCAGCTGCAGCTTCCGGACCAACCTCAAGGGCAGCCCCAGATAGATCACATTACAGTAATCCATCCTGGAGGTTACCAGTGCATGGACAACAGTGGTCAGGCTATCCCAGTCTAGAAAAGGCTGCAGCTGTCTTACTAGCTGAAGCTGGTAAAAGGCACTCCTAGCCACTGAGGTCACCTGGGCCTCTAGCGAGGTCACCGGGCCTCTGTGTTCCTGTGTATATACCAGTACCAGCCAAGGAGAGGCTTTGTGGCGTCTTTCCTGATTGGAAGAAACCCCTAGCTTTCTGACCCCCCCCCCCCAGGATCATTAGGAAAGGTATTGAAAATGAAACTGCCGATATGATAATGCTGTTATACAAATCTACGGTGCAACTGCACTTGCAATACTGTGTACAGTTCTGGTCTCCTCAACTCAAAAAGGATATTATAGAGTTGGAAGGGGTTCAGGAAAGGACAAAGAAGATGATCAAGGGGAAGGAGCGACTCCCTTATGAGGAAAGGTTGCAGCATTCGGGGCTTTTTAGTTTAGAGAAAAGGTGAGTCGGAGGTGACATGACAGAAATGTATAAAATTATGCATAGCATGGAGAAACCTTTTCTCCCTCTCTCATAACGCTGGAGCTTGTAGACATCCAATGAAACTGAATGTTGGAAGATTCAGGACAGACAAAGGAACATACTTCTTCACACAGCTCATAGTTAAACAATGGAATTTGCTCCCATAGGAAAGAGTGATGGCCATCAACTTGGATGGCTTTAAAAGAGGGATTGGATGATCATGATGGCTATGCTTTCCCTCCATAGTTGGCGGTATGCTTTCAAATACTGGTTGCTGGAAACTGCAGGAGGGGGAGAGTGCTCTTGCACTCAGGTCCTACTTGTGGGTTTTCCATGGGCACCTGGTCGGCCACTGTGAAAACAGGATGCTGGACTAGATGGGCCATTGGCCTGATCCAGCAGGCTCTTCTTACGTTCTCAGGAGTGTGAACCCTGGGATTCTGAGGATTCTGTTGGTGTACCACCCACCCTGCTGCCCAACAGACTCCCTAGCTGAGCTGACAGAGGTGGTCTTGGCTGTACTGCTGATATCCCCCAGTCTGTTGGTTCTGGAGATGTCAACATTCATGCTGAGGCCACCTTAACTGGGGCAGCTCAGGATTTCATGGTCTCCATGACAGCCATGGGACTGTTGCAACATGCCACTTGCCCAACACATGTAATGGGGCATACTCTAGACTTGATTGTTGCAACTGGACATGGAGATGGTGATCTGAATGTGGGGGGCCTTACATCAGTCCTTCTGTCATGGACAGATCACTGCTTGCTGAAGTTTAGACTTACAGCAGTTTTTCCCCTCTGCAAGGGTGGGAGACCTATTAAGATGGTCCGCCCCCAGAAACTAATGGATCCAGATGGTTTCCGAAAGGCTCTGGGGAGTTTTCCGGCTGATAGGGCTAGCACTCCTGTCGAAACCCTGGTTGAGCTGTGGACTACAGAAATGACCCGGGCGGTTGACTTGATTGCTCCTGAGCACCCTCTCCTATGTAGAGCTCGTATGGCTCCCTGGTATACCCCACAGCTTAGAGCAATGAAACAATATAGGAGGCGGCTTGAGTGCAGATGGAGACAAACTCCTGGTGGATGCAATCAAACACTGGTAAGTGCCTACGGTAAGCTGTATTCAGGGGCAGTGAGGGCAGCAAAAAAACAATATTTTGCCTCCACTATTAAATCATCAATCCGCCGCCCAGCTGAGCTTTTCAGAGATGTCCGTGGGCTATTACATGTTAGCCCCAAGGACATGGTAGACTCTCTGAGGCATGCTGTAATGAATTTGCTAGGTACTTCCAGGATAAAATCTTATGCATCCTCCAGGACTTAGCCTCCAGTATTATAGCAGGTGAATCAAGTGAGGTATCCAGAGCACAGTCTTGTCCTGGTTTCTTGCATGACTTTCAGTTGGTACAGCTTGAAGACATTGACAAGGTGCTTCAACAGATTCGTGCAACCACTTCTTTACTGGATCCTTGCCCTTCTTGGCTAATAAAAGCTAGTAGGGATGGAACAGCCGGCTGAGCCAGGGAAGTGATTAATGCCTCTTTGTGAGATGGAGTGGTCCTGGGCCCCCTGAAAGAGGTGGTAGTGAGACCACTCCTGAAGAAATCTTCCCTTCACCTGGAAAATCTTAATAACTATAGGCCAGTGGCAAATGTTCCATTCCTGGGCAAGGTCCTGGAACGAGTGCTTGCAGGCCAGATCCGAACACTCTTGTATGAGACCGATTATCTGGTTCCATTTCAGTTGGGTTTCAGGCCTGGTTTTGGCACTGAAACAGCCTTGGTCACCCTGTATGATGACCTTTGTTGGGAGAAAGATAGGGGGAGTGTGACTCTGTTGATTCTCCTTGATCTCTCAGCGGCTTTTGATACCATCAACCATGGTATCCTTCTGGGACGACAGGCTGAGTTGGGAGTGGGAGGTACTGCATGGCCAGCAGCGTCACTAGCGGGAGTGCGGGGGGTGCAGACCTCCGGTGCGCGCCCTCCCAGGGGCATGGACTGGAGGCCAGCCACCCCGTCCATGCCCCTGGGAGGGCACGTGCCAGAGGAGCACCCAGCCGGAGAAGGCCTGGGAACGCCGGCATGCCTCCCTCGCCCCGCCGACACTGTTCCCAGTCTCGCCCGCCCGCCCGCCTCTGAGGAGGAGTTGGAGCACCCCCCTCATGGTGACACCCGGGTGCGGGCCGCACCCTCTGCACCCCGGTTGTGATGCCCCTGTGAATGGCACTGGTGCCGCTCCTACTTGGCAGGTCGATTCCAGAAGGTGGTGCTTGGGGAACACTGCTTGGCCCCGTGGATTCTCCAGTATGGGATTCCACAGGGGTCAGTTCTGTCCCCATGCTGTTCAACATCTACATGAAACCATTGGGTGCGGTCATCCAGAGTTTTGGGGTGCATTGCCATCAGTACGCTGATGACACGCAGCTCTACTTCTCCTTTTCATCTTCTTCAGGTGAGGCTGTAAATGTACTG
Source organism: Rhineura floridana (assembly GCF_030035675.1). NCBI lineage: Eukaryota > Metazoa > Chordata > Lepidosauria > Squamata > Rhineuridae > Rhineura > Rhineura floridana. The sequence goes on along the minus strand of NC_084480.1, from coordinate 6,749,096 downwards.
AACTGGTGCCTAGCTGCGACGATGGACTGGATGAGGGCTAATAAACTGAGGCTCAATCCAGACAAGACTGAGATGCTGTTACTGGGTGGTTCTTCTGACCGGATGGTGGATGTCCAACCTGTTCTGGATGGGGTTGCACTCCCCCTGACAGAGCAGGTTCATAATTTGGGGGTTCTCCTAGAACCATCTCTGTCACTTATTTATTTATTTATTTATTTAATTTCATTTTTAAACCGCCCATAGCAAATAGCTCTCTGGGAGGTGTACAAAAGATTAAAAGTACAGAAATACAAAATATCACAATAAATAAACTGAAACAAAGAGATTTAAAATTGTAACATTAAACGCTTTAAAATGCCTGGGAGCATAGCCAGGTCTTAACCTGGCGCCGAAAAGATAGAAGCGTCGGCGCCAGGTAGAGACTCAGGTAGCCTCGGTGGCACGGAGTGCCTTCTACCAACTTCAGTTGGTGACCCAGCTACGCCCCTATCTGGACAGGGATAACCTGGCTTCAGTTGTCCATGCTCTGGTAACCTCCAAGCTAGATTACTGCAATGCGCTCTAAGTGGGGCTGCCTTTGAAGACGGTTTGGAAACTGCAGCTTGTGCAAAATGCAGCGGCCAGATTGGTAACAGGGACCAGACAATTCAAACACATAAAACCAATTCCGCTTGCATTGGCTGCTTATATGTTTCCAAGCCTGATTCAAGGTGCTGGTTTTAACCTTTAAAGCTGTACACGGCTTGGGACCACAATACCTGATGGAATGTCTCTCCTGACACAAACCCACCCATACATTACTCTCAACATCAAAGGCCCTCCTCCGGGTGCCTACTCCAAGGGAAGCTTGGAGGATGGCAACAAAGGAAAGGGCCTTTTCAGTGGTGGCCCCCAAATTATGGAATGATCTCCCCAATGAAGTTTGCCTGGTGCCAACATTATCTTTTTGGCACCAGATCAAGACTTTCCTTTTCTCCCAGGCATTCTAACAGCATGTGCTGAGCGCTGACCCCAGGTCTTTTAACTTGTTTATCTGTGTTTCATGGTTTTAAACTCTGTATGGTTTTAAAATTGTATATTTGTTTTCATGTTCAATGTTTTTAATTTTTGTAAACTGCCCAGAGAGCTTTGGCTATGGGGTGGTATATAAATGTAATAAATAAATAAGTAAACCTCATTCTAAGTCAGGCCCATCTTGAAGTGGGGGCAGAATCTGACTTGAAATAGGGACAGATTTTTGACCTCTTTTGACTTCTTGCACCGTTCCTTGTAAGTTGCCAGTGAAAGCCAACCTCAAATATGGGTTGCTTTGTCCCATGGATCCACCATTCTCCCCCAAAATGAATCCATTTCTCATCCTGTCACAGCCTATTTGTACTCAAATCAAATCTGGTTGACCAAACTCATGTAAATGCAACCGCAATTTATTTCTGTTAAAAGAGAGTGCAAAGTAGGTTAATAGCCCTTACGCCCGAACTGTCGCATATTAAATGTAAACTAATTCATTTCCATAGCAATGCCTTTTATTAAACACAAAAGGAACTTTGTTCCAGGGAGTTCAAAGCAAATACAATTCTCTCTTTTTTTCTCCCTCCCATGCAAGGAGCATGTTATCCCTCCTTCACTGCAAAACAAAAACAATTACTGAGTATAATTCTCATATGCAAATACCTTTTTCCTCCCTTGCTTTTGTTTACCAGGTGTGATCAATACATCTTAAAAGAATGTGAGAGGTGTTTGTGGGTGTTATTCTCTCCTCTGGGCATGACCAAATAGCTTTAAAATCATAATTACTCCCGCTCAGCCCTGATCTGTCAACCTCTGGTAATAACCTCTGTTTATGGCTTAGAATGAGAGCCGACACCACCCCAAGAGGCAGGGGTAAAGAGAGTTTAATGCTTGGAATCTAAATGATGGGTATATAACTAGTATTTCCTATCAAAGGTCAGGTTTGTGTCTATTATCTGTCTTAGTTAGGAACAGTCTTACTGGATCACACCAAGGTACATCCAGCCTAGTATTCTGTTTCCAACAGTGATCAGGCATATGCTTCTGGGAAATTTGCAAACAGGGCGACAGCCGTCCCTCTTTTGATGCCCATCAGCTGATGTTCAGTGGCATGTTACCTCCAAACAGGGAAGCCATATCTAGGTGTCCGAGTCCCAAAGTGCAGAGGGCTTTGTACATCAGTACTAGCTCCTTGAAGGTCCCAGTAATAGCAGCCGTGCCTGCCTTCCCTGCATCCTCCCATGTGAGATCCTTGAGCATCAGAGTTTCATTTGTATAATGTTTTCTGTGAGAAGGAGTTTTATAGCATTATAAAAGTCACATTGTGGGCCAATCAGAAACCTCAAGCCAAAAACAATGACGACTCCACTGCAGACGCTCTTGCAAAGTTTCCCGAGCTAAAATGTTGAAGGCACTTCAAGGCACAAACACATCCTTGGGTAAATTACTTCCTATTAGAATGTCACATATTTCTTATATATGACTGTGATTTCACAAAGTGACAGACGTGCCTGACAATAAAAGTTTGCACTCTTTTTTATTTATATATTTTTTGTTCCTGGATGGTTCAACCCTCCCCCTCCCCATCTCCTCCTCCACTGCCACACATCTTTCATAGAAGCTTGGCTTGCTTACAAATAGCTGGCATGTAAGGGTTTTCCCCCCTCATGCCAATCTGTCCATCAAATCTCTCTCTTCCCACTCCTGCCCCCTCCTGCAAATCTGTCAGTCATTCCACTTTCTTCCGTTGGACAGCTTGGCTTGTGCGGGTGGTGAGAAGAGAAAAAGTAATAGGCAATGTCTTGCTCTGGTCTAGTGCTAGACCCTATGGAGCAAGGTAGGTCAGGAATAACAGAACCACAGAGGAGTCTAAGATAGCAACTTGCTCCAACGACGGTCAAAAGCATTTTAAGCCTCTGGAACACAGGAAACTGCTTTGTACTGAGTCAGACCACTGGTCCATCTAGCTTAGTATTGTCTACACTAACTGGCAGTGGCCTTCCAGGATTTCAGACTGGGGTCTCTCTCAGCCCTATCTGAAGTTGCTGGGGATTGGATCTGGAACCTTGTTCATGCAAAGCAGATGCTGTACCACTGAGCTTCCCCGAGAACACCTGTCCTAGGTTCTCCCCCTCTTGCGGACGTCCTTAGAGGACCACCTCTCTGCCCTGAAGATGAACACTCTGAGAACTACATGTGCTGCTGGACTGGTGGGGTACAGTTGTAGGCATTTTGTCCCTCAGGCCCAGTGGGAAGCAAATGTTTATTTATTTATTTAAGCTATCTATGTGCTGCTTAATTACTGAAGTTTCTAGGCCTGTGAGGTCCTGGCTCTGGCTCTACAGGTCCAGGTGATGTGGGAGGTTGTCCTGTGGGCTCCTGTCTGCCTTAGCCTCTGTGGTCTTCTGTCCTCCAGCAGCAGGTTCACAGCCCTGACCCTGGTCCAGCTCCTTAGCTGAAGCCTTTGCAGCCTCTGACTCTCTGTCTTTTTGGTCACTGCCAGGCTCTGGGGTCATGACATGGAACCGGGACCTGTGGATGTTAGGAACAACCTGACAGATTCACCCCTGTTCAGATGCCCATGGACAGGATTGAGGGGAGCATTGTTGCTGATATAATCATCATCAGTTATTCCACTCAAAGGTCTTTACAACAATTTTAAAATATAGCATTAAAAACAACCTAAAATCACAAAATAGGGTGGGTCCTAAAAATATATGTCTCGGGTGTCAAAGGCCAGGGTAAAGAGGTGCATCATCCACATTTGCCTAAAACTGTATAATGTTCAATGTAGGGGTCCCTGCACAGTCTTTGATGAGTAGGGTGAACAGGGCCCTGCTCATCCCAGTGCTGTTAGTGTGCTGTGCTGCTGTTTCCTTCTCCTGCCCTAAGGATCCAGGCAAGCAGAAGGGGACACTGCACTTTAAAAAGGATACAGACAAAGTAGAACAGGTTCAGAGGAGGGCAACAAGGACAATCAGGGGACTGGAAACAAAGCCTTATGAGGACTGAAAGAACTAGAAGAAGAGAAGTATGAGGGGAGATAGGATAGCACTCTTCAAGTACATGAAAGGTCGTCACACAGAGGAGGGCCGGGATCTCTTCTCGATCGTCCCAGAGTGCAGGGCACAGAATAATGGGTTCAAGTTGCAGGAAGCTAGAATTCAGTTGAACATCAGGAAGAACTTCCTAACTGTTAGAGCGGTATGATAATGGAGCCAATAACCTAGGGAGGTGGTGGGCTCTCCAACACTGGAGACCTTCAAGAGGCACCTTGACAGCCACCTGTTGGGGATGCTTTAATCTGGATTCCTACATTGAGCAGGGGGTTGGACTCGATGGCCTTATAAGCCCCTTCCAACTCTACTATTCTATGATTCTATGGTGGCTCTCCAGAGACCAAACTGGAGTATGTTTTCACCAATCCTGTCATCCCTGGTGTGAAAATGAAGCTCTTTCTGTCATTTGCCCAAGGGAGAACAGTGCATAAAAAGAGCCCCAGCACTGGATCAGGCTAGAGGCCCATCTAGTTGGCTTCCTGTTCCTGTTCTTCCTATTATGCATATTGGGACAAAAAGAATCTTAATTTCAAATTACACTCATGGGGTCTGAAATGGTGGCAACTAGTCAGGAATGAGACCTTGGGGTCGTAGTGAACTGCCTGATGAAGATGGTGACCCAGTGTGCAGCAGCTGGAAAGAAAAGGCAAATTCCATGCCTCCATAAAGCTCCTGTTATATCAATCTATGGTGCAACTGCATTTGGAATACTGTATACGGTTCTGGTTGCCAACTCAAAAAGGATATTGTAGAGCAGAAAAAGGTTCAGAAAAGGGCAACCAAGATGATCAAGGGGATGGAGCGACTCCCCTATGAGGAAAGGTTGCAGCATTTGGGGCTTTTTAGTTTAGAGAAAAGGCAAGTAAGAAGGGACATGTATAAAAGTATGCATGGCATGTTGAGAGTGGACAGAGAAGTTTTTCTCCCTCTTTCATAACACTAGAACTCGTGGACATCTAAGGAAGCTGAACGTTGGAAGTTTCAGGACAGACAAAAGAAAGTCCTTCACACAGCACATAATTAAGCTGTGGCATTTGCTCCCACAAGAGGCAGTGATGGCCACCAACGTGGATGGCTTTAAAAGGAGGTTAGACAGATACATGGAGAGCAAAGCAATCGGTGGCTACCAGCCATGATGGCAAAGCTCTGCCTTCATGGTCGGAGGCAGTATGCTTCTGAATACCAGTTCCTGGAAACTGCAGGAAAGAAGAGTGCTCTTGCACTCAGGTCCTGTTTGCAGACTTCCCATGGGCAACTGGTGACCACTGTGAGTACAGGACTACATGGGCCATGGGCCTGATCCAGCAGTTTCTTCTTATGATCTTACAGTGGACAGCCAGATGCCTATCAGAAGATCACAAGCAGGATCTGAATGCAATAGTTATCTCCTCGCTTGCAATTCCCAGCAACTGGTATTCAGAGTCATGCTGACTCTGACAGTGGAGGAAGAACCAGAGCTTGGAAACGTTACTTTTTTAAACTACAACTCCCATCAGCCCCAGCCAGCATGGCCACTGGATTGGACTGATGAGAGTTGTAGTTCAAAAAAGGAACTTTCCCAAGCTCTGGGAAGAACATAATAGCCATGGATCTCTGCCCCTTGGTAATTCCAGTCCCATTCTTGGCCCAGAAACACACACTGCTGGGGCTCCCAGAACACCCAGCACTGATGCCACCACTTTCTCCTGACCCCAAGTTCAGTGGTTTCAGGTTGGGAAAGTGAGAGGCAGTGGAGGTGGTGGTGAAGGTGTTCAGCCCTGTCCAAGCCTGCAGACTGGAGTATCCTTGGAAGCAGGGAAGAGGAGAACAGGATTCTCAGCGGACCTCCAGAGTGCAAGTGTCCCTGAGGAGCTGTCAGATCCAGGCATTCATGCCCCAGGACAGGAGGTCTTCACACCAGTTGAGTGAGTTCTTGGCTGGCTCTTGATGCCTCTCATCCCCTTCAAGGGCTACAGAAGGAGATGTTGCAGCAAAACAGGCAGGAGCCTCAGGGCTGCTATTCAGGAGGATAGGGAGACATGTGTAAGCACCTGCCTGGACTGGGCCCTGAGGGGCAGGAAGGGGCAGTGGATAAGTCAGACAACCCCCAAGCTATCAGGAGAAAGTGGAGAGTCTACTGCAAGGAAGTGAGGAGCAGGGATCATTGCTTTCCTGCTCTATCCCATTATAAATGTGAGCAAACAATTAGGTATGAGTCCCATGGTTATTCCTGACAGCATTTCATTTATTGAAATTAAAATATCTCTGTCATCATTTCCAGAAGATGCTGAGGGTGAATTCATCCATGCCTTTTCATCAATCTATGATTAATGATTTTGAAGGTATTCAAGATGGTTTTGTGTTGCTTTCAAATGTTTCTTATGTAGCTGTACAACACCCTGATGTTTTGTGAGAGGGTGGTATGGAAACATTTTTATAAATAAATCAACCTTCAGGAATACCGTTCACAGGAATAGGTAAGAAAGCCATTTCAGATTTGAAGGGAAGGGGGGCGTATTTCAGTTGGGGGCAATAGTCTCAAGGAGGTTTAACTGCCTGCTCTTGGGGGTATACTTAAGATTAGGGTTACATTTTAGAAAACTTCCTAATAATTTATAGTCACTACATTTTAAAAAGGAATGTTTCTTGAGTGCACATATGACTTTGGGATGGATGAAGCTGTCAGTCTGAGTTTCTCTCGAGCTTCTCGTTTTTCCAACCTTCTTCAGTTCTCCACATTTTCACATTGTTTTGTTAACATAAAAATAATTCTGCATGCAAATTCATCAGTATTTTAGTGCACATCATATATGCTTTTTTGCAAGCAATCTTCCCTAACATAATGCATTTGTGTATGTGCATTTTCAGCAATATCTGCATTTTATGCAGACTTTTCCTTAATATGTGCATTTCTGGGCACATCATTTGGTTAGAGAACTGTATCACAAAATTCAGAAATGTGCAAATTTCTAAGAATAGTTGTGTTTTGGTTTGCGTACTTCTTCAGGAAGTGCAGATTAAGTAGGCATGCATTAAAATATGAAATGAACCAAATTTCACTGCAACTCCTACTTAGTATTCTGGTCAATTATTTGTTTTGTATATGGAACCAATTAGTTGGACAGAAATATAGATGCTATGGAAGAATACCCAAATGTGGTCTGAAACCTCTCCTCTTGAAATGGGACTCCAATAACAGAGGATGCGGTGTGTATCTGACTGCCATTCTCAAAAAAGATTTTTTTAAAAGCCATGTCATTCATACACAGGGATGTAGGAGAAATTCAGTTAAAGTCACATTGAAAGCCAAATCTATTAAATCATACTTTCTGAAACAATATGGGCTCCCTTTGGAGGAAGGGTGGGATACAAATTAAATAAATAAATAAAATAATATGAATATGTGAACCGAAACACAGCCATCCTTCGAAATTCACATTTATCCAAGTTTTGCAAACCAGTTCTCCAACCGACAAATGCTTACAAAAATACCTATACTGTATTAGGGGAATGTATGCATAAAAAATAATCTTAATAAAAATAACAGACAAAATTCATTATGTTAACAGAAATTGCTTGCAAAAAAATGTGTACATTAGTCAAAACTGCATACAAAAATGTATGTGTTAGGAGAAATTTTCACTAAAATGTTGAAGAATTTCCATGAGGATTTTTTTTTAAATGCACATTGCTGTAGAAATGTGGAGAACTGAATTTAATATTGGGAAAATGAGAAATGGAAAGAACCAAAATGGACAGATCTGTTCACCTCTATTCATATTTGATTCTTGCGTTTCCTCTTTTCATATTGCAAAGAGAAGGGTGCGCATTACATCTGAGGCTCACCACTCATTAAGCCAACGAACGTAATCGTAGTGTGGCATAAGGAATAATTTGATGAGGGGAAGACTTATGTTCGTCACCTCCATCATTATGGGGAAAATATGCCACCAACATAAAACAATAATATAAATTTCCTTTTTACAAATACATTTGCCCACACACAAAGAAAAAGAAACAAGGTAAATTTGTGTTCAATTTATGTAGATGGATAATAAGACTTTCAATTATGGCTCTTTTATTTGTTAGCACACAGGATGAAAGATTAGGTGACAATAAGCAAAATATATTTTCTGCATATTATAATATTTAGCAATGTCATTTGATTTTTTATATATTTCATTAAATTGTTCTGTGGCTTTATTATCTTCCCAGATGCACGGCACAGAAATACAATTATTCACATTTAGACGCCATAAACTGTGGCACGCGTTTACTTGCATTCAGAATTCCTGCATGTTAAAGAGAAATTACTGCATTCTCCCCACATTCACTCCTATTGGGCCATTTATTAGGCAGAGAACATTAGGGGAAATACACCATTTATGTTAAGAGGGCCTTCTGATAACAGATGCATTTGTGTAAAGCAAATATTTCAATATATCAGCGCCTTTTGATCATGATTGTAATAGATACATTTTTGCTATAATGCATATCTGTGTTATGTGGCTATGGAATGTGGTGAGATGGGGGCAGGGAATGAAGGCCATGATTCATATAATACAAAAAACAGCACCTGCAATATACAACCAGGATGTTTTTAAAGCATTACAGAGGGCAGAATAAAATGTATGGTTGCCTATGAGTATTTCACCCCTTCCAAAGAAAGCACAATGTGTTCCTAACTGACATAGGATTCTCCAGTATTATTGGCAAGAGAGGAGTAAGTGGCTTTCATCTAGATCAGCTGTAGCCAATACGGTGTCCTCAAGATATTGATGGACTCTCTCCTATCAGCCCCAGCTAGCATCACCAATGGTCAGGGATGATGGGAGTTGTAGTGCAAGCATATCTGGAGGGCAGAGCATTAACTACCTTGAATCTAGATCTTGAATGTTGAGAGTTGATCTATATTCTACAACGAGGAGTTGGAAACCTGTGTTCCCCCCAACCATGTTGCTTGATTACAACTCTCATTATCTCTGACCACTATCAATGCTGGCTGGACCTGATGGGAGTTGCTGTCTGGAAGACCACAGGTTGCCCATCTCAGCATGGTAACAGAATGGGCATCCCCTTGGTAAGAGTCTCACACACCCACACCCTTCGCCATATGCTTTCATAAAAAAAACACAAGTCTCTGCATGAGTCATGAGGAACGCTCAAGTCTAGAAACTTCAAATGACTCAAAATGCAGCTGTCAGATTTTGAACCGGGAGGTTGTAGATCAGATGATACAATTCTGAGTGTACATCATCTCCACTGGCTCCCTAATTGCTTCCATGCTCAATTCACAGTGTTCCTAAACTTCTAAAGCCCTTCTTCAGCTAGGACCAGGGTACCTTAGTGGTTGTCTTCTTCCATATAGACCTACTGAAGCATGAAGATTGACATCAGAGGCCCTGCTGAAACAAAATATACCCTCCTCCATTTTTGCCATTCCATTTAAGGAGCCCATTTTGGAATTTTTTGGGGGGGAGGGTGACAGAGCCAAAGGAGGGGATTAAACTTGTGATAACCATAGCAAAATCCCTCCCAATTCCAACCCCTCATGGGGCAATGCTATGTCTTGACATTGCCTAGCTCAGAGGGATCTCTGGGAAATCAGAATGGCCTTGATGAGCTGGCTGCCACAGAGAGGACCACTGCTGCCACCGCCACAAAACATGCTGCGACCAAAGGTGAAAAGGGGCAAAAGTAAGACAAACAGGTGAATTGTTGTTGTCGTTATTTTGTCTGCCTCTCACCTGGAATGCAGGTCCCGAGGCAGATTACACAGATTAAAAAATACAAAACACGCATAAAAGCATACATAGATTTTTAAAATTCAAAAACATACAAAAAACCATAAAATCCTTTAAATGCTTAAAAATAACAATACAATGGCATAAAGGAGTAGAAATCTACCCGAATGCTTGCATAAAAAAATGGGTCTAAAAACGGGAAGAGAGGGGGCTGGTCTTACCTTGCTGGGGAGGGCATTCCACAGTCTAGAGGCCACAACAGAGAAGGCTGTGTTGTGGGTATTTGCCATTTGGGCTTTTCACCTCTCTACAAAGTCCAGCCCGACGTTCTCATTTGAGAACTCTCAGCCCAAACATATCCCTCCAGTAAGAAGATGGGAGTCAAAGGAGGAAGCAGCTAAGGAGATCACCACAGTAACTGCTAGGGAGAAGAAGTCCAAGAAACCACATTATTAATGTCACAATTGTCATTATTCACTATCATGTTGCCATTTGAAGTATTCATCTCATTGTAACCCAGGATGAGACAGAGGCTGGTTCACACACACACACACGGGCATCACTTGTCACGTATTTGGACTTTGGAATTTTGATTAGTTTTGCTTTTGAAATCACCTCAATATATGAGAAATACATAATACATGCATGCAATATATTAGGACAGCTCACAGCACTTTATTCTTGCATTGACCTTGCTTTTGATTTTATCATGGTATGCTTTATTATGTATTTATAAACCATATTGGTGGATGAAAGGTTAAATCAAAGGCGTATTGGTTTTCTGGCACTTATTGAAAGGTTCCTTATTTAGACAACTGTCTCTGTGTGTGTGTGGATTCCACGGGCAGCTGGTGTTTGCATGCCAGTGGGGAGTGGAATCCACTCCGGGTTTTAGTCTGAACTTTCAAGGGGCTGTGGATTTGACAGAGGTGTCACTCAGCCCAGCCCTGCTGGCTCCATTGGCCTCTCACTAGCCACCTGTGACAGAATGATATCAGCATCGCTTTGCTGGCAGAATTTCCTCTTCTCTTAAAGATACAGAATCATTCTCAGGCCCTGAACCTGGCAACCCTATGGCAGCACTATTATGTAAGTAACCCAATGACCATAGTTCAGTGGTAGAACATCTGCTTTGCATGCAGAAGGTCCCAAGTCTAATCCCTTGCATCTCCAGGTAGGGCTGGGAGGGAACCTTGTTTGAAACCCTGGAGAGCTGCTGCCTGTCAGTGTAGACAATACTAAGCTGCACGGACCAATGGTCTGACTCAGTATAGGGCAGCTTGCTCTGTTCCTGTGACTTCAGCATCCAAAGCTGACTTGCCTCTGTGAACAAGCCAGCACAGGTCAACCTCTGCAGCTTCGACACTTAGCTGTGAGTTGCATGATCACACGCTAACGTGTGAACCACCCCAGACTGAAGGTGTGTGATCGCAATCCTCAAGGGTCCAAATGCCTGCAGATGGCTGGTGGGCACCCGTTTCTCCTCTCCTCCTAAAAAAATAAAAATAAAGACCCAAATATATTTATGTTGAATATGTCCACAACATATCCACAAAGGGACTTTCTCTGTTCAGCACTGTTAGCCACAGATAATGCCACGTCACAGTGTAACGTTTTAACAGACCACCAGAAAACAAAAGCATTTTGACTTTCCCGATGCCAGTGTTTCCTTCCGTGATATATGCTGTCCTTCTGAGACCGCAGCTGCCTTTGATATAACTTTTCATCCACCCTATTTTATTTCCTATCAAGAAAGAAATGTTACTCATCACACTATCAGCCATATAAAAAGTGGCTAAAATAAATACAGTCCCTCAGTATATATCAGTTGGTGTTTTGCTTGTTATAACTCAAAAATAAAGAAGCGCTCCTGGGTTTGCTGAGAGATGAGTCTGGGGGTTCCACAGCTTCACTGGGGGTGGGGGTTAAGCTGAAAAGTTTAATGCTATGGGATTTTCAGTAGAGCTGCTACCAAAATTGTCTCTAAAACAAAATTTGAAAAGAGTTTGGACTTTTTCCTCAGGCAAAGCATCAAAGCAATTTTGAGGGTTTTGATAACCTCAGCAAAATTTCTCATGGCAGAGATCCATGAGTCTCTGTAATTTTACGATTTTCCCAGTTTCCCACTATATGCATCCAGTGTAGAATTGGGGCTGTGCTAATTGGTACTCTGTTTTGAGTTTTGGATATTTCTGCTTAGGGGATGGATATTTCTCCTAAATCTCTTTAATCGTAAAAATAGTCGCCTTTTGTTTTTCTATCCCAGGGTGGGGAGATGTTTTTCAGCCAGAGTGTCACATCCCCTTCTGAGGACCACATGACAGTGATGGGTGGGAGCCAGAAGCAAAAGCAATGGATGTAAATTTTGTCTTTGTTCAGTAGGCTAGTTTCTACGCAAACTCGCATGCGACTCAGTATGTGACCAAACTGACCACAGGATGCAAAAGATGTTGATGATGGTAGCTTGAACTGGTGCAGGTGCTGGGGGGGGGGAGATGAAGTTATGTTCAAATGGTTCTTTATCAGGATGCCCAGAGCAGCCAACTTTAAACAAGATAGTGTGTAAATATAAGCACCATTAAGCAGATGGAAATATTCAACAATCCAAGAGGGATGGCTATTTCCTGTGCCCACTGAGGCTAGTTGAGCTATTAGCCACCTGAGTAGGGATGTATGATGTGAAAATAAAACATTCTATTTGGAATGATAAAATATCTTGTTAAGCAGGAGGCCTGTGTGTGTGTGTGTGTGTGTGTGTGTGTGTGTGTGTGTGTGTGTGTGTGTGTGTGTGTGTGTGTGTGTGTGTGTGTGTGTGTGTGTGTGTGTGTGTAAAATATTATATATCTCTTGGCTGGGAAATCTAATACTGAAATAGAAGTCTTCTTGTCAATGATTTATAAGATTGCTTTAGAGAGATAGGGCAGAACACACAGAGTGAGACAGGGATGAGAAAACACTCCTTACTGGAGGTATGTCGCAGTTTGCACAGCAGCAATGCCATTTGCTCTCCTGAATTTTGTATCATGGTTTCATGAGAAGAACATATCTGGCTCTTGTAAATTATCTATAAAAGAAGGGCTGAAACAAAACTATTGCCTCTTCTGTGTTAGTTTTCATAAATGTCAAAAAGCTCTTCTGACTATTTTTAGCATTCATTGTGAACACATTCACATTGCTTTGGTGCAGTTTTATCAGTGTTATTTTACTTCTTGTCCTTCACTGCCCTCGCTGTCCTTGCCCTCATATGCCCTCACTGCTTCTTCTTGCCATTTTCCTACCGGTTATAGTCCCTATTCACTGTGATAACGTTCATAATTTTGTTGAAGCCGTAATGATACCATACCTAACGGTCAACATTATCAGCCAATTTAATGAACTGATAGGGGGTTTTTTGGAGGGAAGGGCTTAGAAAAACGATGGATGACAAATCAGAAAACATTTGGTGAAGCCTAATCTGCGTCCTGATTTTTCTGACAAGTGGTGAGCTGGGGAAGGACCACAGATCAGTGGCAGACCATCTGCCTTGCATGCAAAAGGTCCCAGGTTCAATTCCCAGCATTGCCAAGTAGGACTGTGAATGACCCCTGCCTGTAACCTTGGAAAGCTGCTGCTGATCAGGGTAGACAGTAACAGGCTAGATGAACCAATGGTCTGACTCGGCCTTAGTCAGCTTCCTTTGTCCCTACAAGATGTATATTTTGAATGGAGCTAAATAATCCAATGAGGTAGAGTGCTCATTTTGTCCATGGGAGATTGAGATCAAACGGTCTGCTCAGCCACATGTAATCAAGCCAGCCTCCCTGTGTTTGCACTGGGAAGGAACAGGGCTTTTCACATTAGGAGGTCCTAGTCCACCTTCTTCCCCAACAATGCCCTCAAGAACAATGCTAGATCATGATTTAATATAGTCCCCCTTAGGCCATCCTATGGGACAGAGGATCATTGATGAACTGCTGCTTACACCTTCAGTGTTGTTTGAAGTGGCAGCAGCAAGACCTTTAAAAAAATAAAGAGAAATTAAAGCCCTCCCCCATCTAATCTCCTCATGGAGACTCCACTACCACCACCACTGAGCCCTGTAAGGAGAGACTGAAAGAACTGGGCATGTTTAGCCTGGAGAAGAGAAGACTGAAGGGAGATAGGATAGGACTCTTCAAGTATATGAAAAGTTGCCACACAGAGGAGGGCCAGGATTTATTTTATTTATTTTATTTATTTTATTTAATTTATATACCGCCCTAAGCCCGAAGGCTCTCTGGGCGGTGTACAAAAAGATAAAAACAAGCTCAGTGTATGAATACAATAAATACAATAAATCAAGAAACAAAACAAACAAACAATAAAAGAACCAAACAACGTCCAAAATACAAAACAATGGTGAAAATGCTGTTAAAACACACTTTAAAATGCCTGGGAGTATAAAAAGGTTTTCACCTGGCGCCAAAAAGATAGTAGCGTCGGCGCCAGGCGCACCTCATCGGGGAGGCTGTTCCACAGTTCGGGGGCCACCACGGAAAAGGCCCTAGTTCTAGTCACTACTCTCCGAGCTTCTCGATGGGATGGCACTCGGAGGAGGGCCTTAGATGTTGAGCGCAGTGTCCGGGTAGGTTCATATTGGGAGAGGCGGTCCACCAGGTATTGCGGTCCCATGCCGTGTAGGGCTTTATAGGTCAAAACCAGCACTTTGAATCTAGCCCGGAAACAAATAGGAAGCCAGTGCAGACGGGCCAGAACAGGTGTTATATGAGCGGACCTTCTGGTCCACGTCAGCAATCTGGCCGCTGCATTCTGGACTAGCTGTAGTTTCCGAACAGTCTTCAAGGGCAGCCCAACGTAGAGCGCATTGCAGTAGTCCAGTCTAGAAGTTACTCTTCTCCTGAGAAGGATCTCTTCTCAGTCATCCCAGAGTGCAGGACATGGAATAATGGGCTGAAGTTGCAGGAAGCCAGATTTCAGCTGAACATCAGGAAAAAGTTCATAACGGTTAAAGCGGTACAACAATGGAACCAATGACCTAGGGAGGTGGTGGGCTCTCCAACACTGGAGGCATTCAAGAGGTCACTGGACTGCCACCTTTTGGGTATGCTTTCATTTGGATTCCTGCATTGAGCAGGGGGTTGGACTCAATGGCCTTATAGGTCCCTTCCAATTCTATGATTCTATGAAACTAGTAGATTTTGCCCTCCACCTGAAAATGATCTGTTACTTCCTTTCAGCCTCCAAAATTGCCAAAAAATGTGGGGTAGTGGTTAGAGTGTTGGACTACGACCTGGGAGACCAGGGTTCGAATCCCCACACAACCATGAAGCTCACTGGGTGACTTTGGGCCAGTCACTGCCTCTCAGCCTCAGAGGAAGGCAATGGTAAACCACCTCTGAATACCACTTACCATAAAAAACCCTATTCATAGGGTCACGGTAAGTCGGAATTGACTTGAAGGCAGTCCAGAGACTTAGACTAGTTCAAGTCTAATCTCTGTAGCAAATTTCCTATTTGGAGGGTGTTTGTTTTTCCCTGCATGGGGTGTTTATCCATGCAGCCCTCTCCTTCAGTCTGAAGTGGTCAAATGGTGCTTTGCCATGTTGGCTGCTGTTTGCAAACCAGCCTTAATGAGGCTCTTCTTCTAGAGTTTGCTTGTACAAAAAGAGAGAGTAGTTCATATAGGAGTAAACTCCTGATCTTTCAAAACATAAGTGAAAATGAAGCCAGAAGGCTGATGAAGTGAACATTTAATAACAGACCAGGCAAAGTGAGTGTGCCCCCCCCTTTCTCAGCAGTAATTAATGTGGTAGTAAAATCAGCAGAAATGCAGCACAGAGATTTGGCACAGGAGGGGATAAAAAGAGACCCAAGGGAGAGCCTAAATGGACAATAATTGCAGGTTATTATACACTCTGCTACCTTACAGTAGAAATCTGGTCAGCTATTAGCAAAGTTGCGAGGAATAATCAAGTGGACAAGGACAAGGCAGAGATGCTTTGAGGCAGAGATGGGCAAGGAAGGAAGGCATCCTGATCATCTATGGAAGGGCTGGAAAGAAAAAACCTGTGGCCCTCCTGTAGTCTTACTGGACTACAACTCCCATTATCCTCAACCATCAGCCATGTTGGTTTGGGCTGATGGGAGTTGCCCAACGACATCTGGAGGACCACATCTGGATTATAGCTAAGGATGGGAGAGAAATCTGAATTGGTTCCCATTTAAAAACAAACTGATCAAATTTGCTCTTTCTGAAACAATATGAGGACTGAAGCATGAATAAGAACTGAAATTCACACTTATCCAAATGTTGTGATGCAGTTGTCCAACCAAAGAATGCTTACAAAAATGCATACATTGGGGGGAAATGTGCATTAAAAAGAATATATTAGTGAAAATAACATACAAAATCACATTATAGGAAAAACTGCCTACAAAAATGTGTTTATTAGGAGGAATTCACACTAAAATGCTGAAGAATATTCATGATTTTAAATATATATTCTCGAATTGCTACAGAACTCAATTTAAGATTAGAAAAATAAGAAACAGAGATTTGAAACTGACGGATTTTTCCATCCGTGATTATAGCATACATGACCCTCTTACACACACAGGTATAATTGAGTTGCCAGTGAATGTCATCTAAAGTGAAATGTCAATGGGAAATTTGGACATTCTGGCTCAATTAAAGATCTGATAGGTTTCAAATGAAGCCAAAATATGTGTGTGCAATTTCACAACACAATGGTTTTTGAATTGGAGCCTCTTGCTTTTTGGGGGGGGGTGTTTCTGCAGAATTTTCCAGGAAAGCAAAAGGAGTTGAGTTAAGATTAGTGGGATTCCCCAGGGTATTTCTTCATAGCTCTAGGTCACCACCCAACTTCACCTGAAATAAAATTCAAAATGAATTTGGTCAATTCTATTGAGTGAAATACCTGAGATATTTTGGGGGTGGGGGTGGTAGGGAGTTTGGACAGCACAGCAGTTGTGGCTCCTTCTATTTTATGAATAAAGATGTAATGCTCAGTGCCCTTTATTTGCAGAAAGGTATCATGGTATTGGAAATGAGCATTAAATGATTTCTTAGAATCAAAGAGAGAAACATTCACTGTTCGATAGGGAAAACTAATGTATAGCTTTGCCTACTATATCACCTCTGTGAGGTCAGCCTGCCTGTTGCTCTTCAATGGACATTTTCTTTGGCTGATGTTCTAAAGGAAGCTGACATAGAATCATAGAGTTGGAAGTAAGACCAAAGGTCATCTAGTCCAACCCCCTCCCGATGCAGGAAGCCCACTGCAACACTTTTCCCTTTCTCCAATGAAGGAGAGTCCAGCAAGATCCAAGGCACTCTGCTCCACTCTCAAACCTTATGCTGTCAGCAAGGTTTCCCTAAACATTTAGCCTGAATCCTTTTCCTCTGAATGCATTGATTTGGGTCCTGTCATCTGGACTAAGAGCAAATAAATGGATCTGGAGAGCAAATAAATGGATTCCTTTTCAAGTGGCAAAAGTGGATGGAGCAATGGGTGTGAATCTTAACTTCCTCTAGTGTGTATCAGAAGTTTATGCACACAGATCTTTTTCTATGTTTTTAACTACATGTAGTTTTATTTGTAAGCCGCCCTGAGTTCCAGTTTGGAAAAAGGGCGGGGTAAAAATAAAGTTTCATTCATTCATTCATTCACAGATCTTCCCACCCACACAAGCGGTAGGCAAAAGCAACAGTTGAAGGACACTGGGGAGGTGTGCAAATCCTAGAGACAGACAAATCTGTCCATTTCAGTTTCTCTCAGTCTGTCCCTTTTTTTCAATCTTAAGTTTGTGTTCCCACTTTCTGCATCAGTTTGTGAATTCTTTTTTAAAGTCCTTATGAAAATTTATCAGTGTTTTAATGGGGATTTCTCCTAATACACAAAACTTTTCAGGCAATTTTGCAAAACATTTGTGTGAAGCAATTTTCCCCTAATGTAATGTATTTTTGTATATAATTTTCATGGACAAATAAGTGTATATGCACACTTTACCCTAGTATAAGCATTTCTTTTATTTTATTTGGTACACATTACTTGGCAGGAGAACTGCCTTGCAAAATCTGGAAAAGTGAGGATTTTGAAGGAAGGCTATGTTCTGGCTTGTGCATTGTTCTGGAAAGTGTGAATTAGGTAAGTCTGCTTTTAAATGCAAACTGAACTGAATTGCTCCCCCATCCTTAAGAGTGACCTGGGGAGGGGCATGCCCTAGAGCAGAATAAAGAGGCCCGGAGGACGCCATTTGGTCCCCCAGGACAGACTTCCCACTCCTGATGTATGACATGTGTGCCCAGGAAAAAAAAAATCCCTTAGTCACTGTTTAGCACTGAGTTGGATGTATGAGAAACAGTGCAGGAACAACAAACGGTCCAGTGTGATGCAGGATTCCTCACACTGACATCCACACATTGCCTTTCCCGTTCCTTTCTGGTGGGTTGGAGAGCCGAGGAGGTCATTGACAAAATTGTGTGGCTGGAGTGTGCTGAGTGGACACACCAGTGATCCCTCTGGAAAAAAAGACATGTGGAAGAATGCCCAGACACTTTTTTTAACTACAACTCCAATCAGCCCAATCCAGTAGCCATGCTGGCTGGGGCTGATGGGAGTTGTAGTTCAAAAAAGTAACTTTTCCAAGCTCTGGCCCAGACTATCTCTCCAAAGAAGAGCTGTCATGCAAGAGACAGCAGAAGATTCCAAACACTTCTGGCCAGTAGAGGGAGTAGACACACTGCCACCGGCACCGTGAGAGTTTCAGTGGCTTCAGTTCAGAGCTTGGAAAAGTTACTTTTTTGAACTACAACTCCCATCAGCCCAATCCAGTGGCCATGGTGGCTGGGGCTGATGGGAGTTGTAGTTCAAAAAAGTAACTTTTTTGTGTGTGAATACCCGGCTTCCTTACATTTTGTTAATACTACCTTCCGCAGCGTGGGTTCACACACTGATTTTCTCCCTCCCCATCCCACCCCAGTGATGCAATCCCAGTTTGATGTCTGCTGCTAATGGAAACCAGTCTTGCGAAGGCTTCATATATAGCCAGATTGTGCTATACACCACAGCATACGGCATCTTTGAAACATCAGGCATCAACATAGCATTTTCCTCTGAGGCATTTGACCATTCAGGTTGGTTCAAAAAGTGCACAGCCGCAGAATGAGAATAATCTCAGGTATGTCCATCAGGCAGAGGCAGTCTCTGACTCATGCAATGGCCAAGTGGCTTGAATCAGCTTAGGTGCCTCTTCTTACCTGTCTCATTCACCTTTTGTATTGTTCATTCAGTTATAAGGAGGGATGGGGGAGAACATCGATTCAGTTTGCATTTGAAGCCAAATCTATCAAACCCACACTGCTCAAACCAATGGGCAAACTGAAACACAGGCATCTTTCAAAATTAGCACTTGTCCAAATTTTGCAATGCACTTCTCCAACCAAACAATGTTTACAACAATGCATATATTAGGGGAAAGAGTGCATAAAAAATACATATATTCATGAAAGTAACATACAGAAATGCATTATATTAAGGGAAATGGCTTGAAAAATGTGTACATTAATCAAAACCACATAAAGTGTTTGGGTTGTTTTTCTTTTTTAGAAATCCACACTAGAATGCTGATGAATTTTCATGAGGATTTTTTTTTAATGCAAATTGCTGTAGAAATGTGGAGTACTGAATTTGAGATGGGGAGAAGTAGAACCTGAGAGATCCGAAAATGACAGATCTGTCCATCCCTAGTCGTATGTCATGGTTTTGAACTAGCAAGTGGAAAAGCCCAAGTACATTCGGCAGGTAGCAGAGCCTGCAGACACACAACCATGTCTGAGGTTTCTCTGTGCTGTGGGCTAGCTTGCTGAACCGATGGCTACAGATGGGTTTGGGGGTTTGGAAGGTGGAAGGGGTCCGGATTTGACAAACAATTTAAAAATGATTTTCCTAGTTCAAAATCCATCCATCCATTCATTAACATCAGAGCAACAATCAGTTGATACAGCTGATGAGTAGGGGTTAAATCCTGCTGTTTTGGCTCCATGCCCCTGTTCACTGCTAGGGACAGGGACACACAAACATCACAGATTTTAACCCTGCCTGCTGCCCATCAGCTGAAAATGGTCTCGCGAGCCAAACCAGACCTCCTGGTGGTCCCGGGCTCCCCACCCCTGGCATAAGGGTTTAAGATGAGCCCTGCTTGGTCAGACCAATGGTCCATTTAGTTGGCATTCTGCTTTCTGGACTCTCCATTGTGGAGTCCCGCAGGGATCCGTTCTGTCCCCTATGCTTTTTAACATCTACATGAAGCTGCTGGGTGCGGTCATCAGGAGTTTTGGAGTGTGTTGTCACCAGTATGCTGATGACACGCAACTCTATTTCTCCTTTTCATCTTCATCAGGTGAGGCTGTTAATGTGCTGAACCGTTGCCTGGCCGCGATAATGGACTGGATGAGAGCTAATAAACTGAGGCTCAATCCTGACAAGACTGAGACGCTGTTGGTGAGTGCCTTCTCTGATCAGATAGTGGATGTTCAACCTGTTCTGGATGGGGTTACACTCCTCCTGAAGGAACAGGTTCGTAGCTTGAGGGTTCTTTTTGATCCATTCCTGTCTCTCGAGGCTCAGGTGGCCTCAGTGGCACGGAATGCGTTCTACCACCTTTGATTGGTAGCCCAGCTACGCCCCTATCTATCAGTCGTGCGTGCTCTGGTAACCTCTAGATTGGATTACTGCAATGCGCTCTACGTGGGGCTGCCTTTGAAGACAGTTCGGAAACTACAGCTAGTGCAAAACGCAGCTGCTAGACTGTTGACGAGGACCAGGCGGTCCGCACATATAACACCTGTCCTGGCTCGTTTGCACTGGCTACCTATTTGTTTCCGGGCTAAATTCAAAGTGCTAGTTTTGACTTATAAAGCCTTACACGGCGCGGGACCACAATACCTAGCGGAACGCCTCTCCCGATATGAACCTACCCGCTCACTACGTTCAACATCAAAGGCCCTCCTCCGAGTCCCAACCCACAGAGAGGCTCAGAGGGTTGTAACAAGATCCAGGGCCTTTTCAGTAGTGGCCCCCGAATTATGGAACAGTCTCCCCGATGAGGTACACCTGGCGCCTACACTTTTATCTATTCGGCACCAGGTTAAAACCTTTTTATTCTCCCAGGCATTTTAACTTAATTAATTTTTTAGATTTCAGTCTATACCAGGCTGTTTTACTGTTTAATATGTATGCTTTTTACTGACCTTTGTAATTTTATTGTATTTTACTCTATGTTGTGCACCGCCCTGAGAGCCTTTTGGCTGTGGGCGGTATAGAAATCGAAATAAATAAATAAATAAATAAATTTAGAGGATGCCAACCAGAAGCCTCTGGAAGCTCACAATCAGGGCATAACTCTCTCATGTTGTTGCTCCTTGGCACTTCATATCCCGTGGTATGTTGCTTCTGAATATGGACATTCCATAGAACCATAATAACAAATAAATGTCAATTGCTAGTAGGGCACTCCTCAGTAAGAAGCCCCAGTGGTTTTTCACAGTAGGAGGATTAACCAGCTTCCTCCCAACATAAAGATCTTCCACTCTCAGGCAACGCATCCTTCTTGGTATTTCTGATGGGCACATGCTATTCCCTGGCTCTTCAGAGCAGGGGCTGGGATGTGTTAGAAAGGCTGCATTGGTAAGAGGAACATGGTAACCAGATTACAGCAAATAGGATAGAGCTGATAATGAGAGTAATTGAGCCAGCAGAGAATCAGGTACAGATAACAGGATTTATTGTGAAAATTAGAAGACAGAGGACAGGAAGGTTTGGGGCGGCTCAGCAAAATGAAAGGAAGGAGCTAAGCAAAACATATGTTGATGAAAGAGGGAAGGATGAGAATAAGTGAATACAGCACAATAGGGAAGAGAAATTACCAAGAAGGTTTGAACAGATAGAAGGTGAATGAAATTATATAGTGGAAAATGACAGCAGCTATGAGCCAGCCATGACAAAACTCTTAAAATGATTAAAGAGAGAAGAAAAGCAAAAGCAAAAGGCGATAGAAACAGGGTTAGAACCCTAAATGCAACAATACAGCGACAAGTACATAGGGACAAAGAGAACCATTACAATAGTTATTGTATAGAAATAGAAGAGGACAACAAAAAGGGAAGAACAAGAGCCCTGTTCCAAGAGATTAGAGAAATTAAAGGGAAATTCAAACCAAGGGTAGGGATGTTGAATAATCACCAGGGGAACACACTGACTGACCGAGATGAAATAAAAGGAAGATGGAAGCAATATACTGAAGAACTCTATAAAAGAGATGCCAGGATGATAGATTCATTCTTATTTGATCTTTATATGCTTCTGGGATGTTATTTAAATTGTATTTTGGCGTTATGATTGCTTTGTGGTCTTCTTTAGCTTCACTCTGATTTTCGATACGACCAGTTCATGATCTGTACTGCAGTCTGCTCCTGGTCTTGTTTTTGCAGAAAGTGTGGAACTTCTCCATCTTCTGCTACCAATTATATAATCAATTTGATTCCTATATTGACCATTTGATGATGTCCACATGTATAGTCGTCTTTTCGGTTGTTCAAAAAATGTGTTCGCAAGAAACAAATTATTGGCTTCACAGAATTCAATAAGTCTTTCTCCTGCTTCATTTCTGTCTCCTAGGCCCCATTTCCCCACAATTCCTATTTCTTCTCTGTTCCCTACTTTTGCATTCCAATCCCCCATGATTATCAGAACATCTTGTTTTGATGTGTGATCAATTTCTTCCTGTAATTCTGCATAACATCTCTCCAATTCCTCTTCTTCTGCGTTTGCCGTCGGAACATAGACTTGGATGATGGTTATGTTGATAGGTTTCCCATTTAATCTCATTGATATCACTTGCTCAGACCTTGCGTTGTAGCTCCTAATTGCTCTTGCTACATCACTTCTCACTATTAAAGCAACCCCGTTTCTTCTTAATTTCTCATTTCCTGCATAAAATATTTTGTAGTTGCCTGATTGGAAATGTCCCATTCCTGTCCATTTTAGTTTGCTCACACCAAGTATTGTAATGTTGATACGTTCCATTTCTTGCTTGACATTTTCTAACTTTCCCTGGTTCATGCTTCTCACATTCCATGTTCCTATTGTGTACTTCATACAACTCTGGACTCTCCTTTCGCATCTGTGCACATCAGCCTCTGGGCTTCCTTTCGGCTTTGACCCAGCTTTGTCATTAGTCACAGCGCTACTCGTACTTGTCCTTTGTTCTTCCCCAGTAGCTCGGTGAGTGCCTTCTGACCTGGGGGGGTCTCATCTTCCAGCACTATCTCGTGTTGCATTTTGGATACTCTGTTCATAGGGTTTTTGTGGTAAGATATATTCAGAGGTGGTTTACCATTGTCTTCCTCTGAGTTTGGATGCATCTTAGTCTGGTGTTTCAGCTTTGACCATTCCACCTTGGGTGCCCCTGCTAGGAGTCTAGCCTCTTGGTCTAGACTCCTGATGCCATTGCTCTCATCTTCTTCAACACACTCAAACCCCCTCACCACGTTAAAGTGTGCATCCGAAGAGTAGTTACTACAAGTAACTGAGAATGAATCTGTCCACATTTTGACAACAGTCAACAAATACGGAAAAGAAAACAATGGCCCACAGACTGGAAGCGTTCAATATACCTCCCAATTCCAAAGAAAGGGGATCCCAGGGAATGCAGTAATTACTGAACTATTGCCTTAATGTCCCATGCAAGTAAACTAATGCTCAAGATTCTACATCAAAGGCTCTTACCATATATGGAGCAAGAAATGCCAGATGTCCAAGCTGGATTTAGAAAGGGAAGAGGTACCAGAGATCATATTGCAAACATACATTGGATAATGGAATGGACCAAGGAATTTCAGAAGAAAATCACCCTGTGCTTTATAGATTACAGCAAAGCCTTTGATTGTGTAGATCATGAAAAACTATGGAATGCTTTAAAAGAAATGGGGGTGACACAGCATTTGATTGTCCTGATGTGCAACCTATACTCTGGACAACAGGCTACTGCAAGGACAGAATATGGAGAAACTGATTGGTTCACTTTTGGGAAGGGTGTGAGACAGGGGTGTATTTTATCAGCCGATTTGTTTAATCTATATGCAGAACATATCATACGGAAAGTGGGATTGGACCAAGATGAAGGAGGTGTGAAAACTGGAGGGAGAAATATCAACAATTTAAGATATGCAGAGAATACCATTCTACTAGCAGAAACCAGTAACGATTTGAAACGAATGCTGGTGGAAGTTAAAAAGGACAGCAGAAAAGCAGGACTATAGCTGAACATCAGGAAGACTAAAGTAATGACAACAGAAGATTGTCAAGAAATCAGAAGACTAGGACTGGGGAAGGCAGCTATGAGAGAACTAGAAAAGGTCCTCAAATGCAAAGATGCATCACTGCACACTAAAGTCAGGATCATTCAGATCATGGTATTCCCGATCTCTATGTATGGATGTGAAAATTGGACAGTGAAAAAAGCGGATAAGAGAAAATTTATCTCATTTGAAATGTGGTGTTGGAGGAGAGCTTCATGGATACAATGGACCGTGAAAAAGACAAATAATTGGGTGTTGGAACAAATGAAAGTAACTATCACTAGAAGCTAACCTGATGAAACTGAGGTTATCATACTTTGGACACATAATGAGGAGACATGATTCACTAGAAAAGGCAATAATGCTGGGAAAAAACAGAAGGGAGTAGAAAAAGAGGAAGACCAAAACAGATTTGGATTGATTCCATAAAGGAAGCCACAGACATGAACTTACAAGATCTGCTAGGGTTGCCAGGCTCAGCCTCCAAGAGGTCTTTAAAAGTTGTGCAGGGGGAAGGGAAAATTTCACCTTGTGTTTTTTTCTATTACAGTGTTGCAAGAAAACCTGCACTTGGGTGAATTTTCTCTTCTCTTAAAGATACAGAATCATTCTCAGGCCCTGAGCCTGGCAACCCCAGTTATGTCTACTGAAGAGTCCCACTGACTTACAGCACAATTCTAACCATGTCTACTCAAAAGTAAGTCCTATTGTATTAAATGGGGTTTACTCCCAGGTATATGGGAATGTGGGATTAGCATTTACTCCTAAAAAAGTGAATATAGAATTAAAGTCTCATGTTGGGAAGGTTTTCAAAACCTTCAATTCAAAAGGTATGAATTAGACAAATAAACTGATCTATTCGGCAGACCAGGAAAAATCAAACTTGTATGGTTCTTTATATTTAGAAAACTCTAACACATAGTAATGACATCATAAACTGCATGTACACTTTTTATTTTTGTTCAAAAATATTTGATAGATAAAATGTGCAATATGCTATTTTTGCAAATAATTTAAAAAATGCATGTACACTTTTATTATCATCATCACTAAGATTGTTTGCCGAGTAACGCATGGCTACCAAGATCCTGCTGTGCTGTATGTGCTTCTTTGATCTTCTAGATCTCATGCTGGATGTTCACAAAGAGACAAAAGTGGGTGGGCAGGCACACATGCTGCTGCTGAAAGTGCTGCTGCTGAAAGCTTACTCAACTCACATGATATGCATACACACAGGAAAAGGCAGCTCTTCTCAGGACTTGCAAGGGTTTCTAGCTATTGCCTGGTTTTTAACAACTCCCTCATCAATAACAGTTCTGACTTCATTCATTGGCTAAAAACCTGAAAGGATGGGGATTGGAGCAGCCGGCTAGCTCATTTCACAGAAATTATGGGTCAGAGGAACACACATTTTGGTATATAACTTTTGATCCAGAGCACTTAGAAACTTACTTTAAAATAAAAACAGTGATCACTAAGTGTCTGGGCCCCCTGTTGGGCTCAGGCCCGGTAGAAATTGACCATTTTCTATCTGTTTGTCAGTAGCCCTGTGCTGCACAACATTTTAAACTTTTAAATGTTTAAATATGATTTAAAAGTTCACGAGGACCAGGCTTCATGAGTAGTTAAAAGACCCAGGTGAAAAGGAAGGGTGAGCACTCAGTGGTTGACTGGGTGAGCCACAGAAGGAGACCTGTGGTTTTCCATTTGTTGAGAGCCCCCTCCCAGTACTTTGTTGCCCTAGGTTTTCTCAGTGTATAGTTAAAGATTGTTGAGATATCAGCAGCCGCCCGATCAGCCTTCTCTCTCTCTCTCTCTCTCTCCATCTGCGTAGCTGATGCCAAGGTGGATGAATGAGGGACAGTGTATATTCTGAAATTCTTCGTTCTTCAGGAATATCAGTAAGTAGACCCAGCCTTGAATATTATGCAAAGATCAGCCCATTCTCCATCCCAGTTTATTAATACACATTCCTGCCATTTGGTGGACATCTGTGTGTGTGTGTGTGTGTGTGTGTGTCTTTCTCTCTCTCTTTGTTATACATCTTGCCTTGCAACCCCAATCAAGACTGCTTGCATCGCATCCATCTTAAACAACATATAGTCAAGAAAGTTGGAGGAGGAGAAAATGAGGCGAACAAGAGAGAGGAGCACATAACGGATGTTGTTTGTTTTAAGACCTATAGCTCTAGAGTTTCTCTTATGTTCAAACTCCAGGTCTGATGGCAATCCTGCTATCAGCCAGTTGATCACCCTTTGCCAACACAGAAGATCATCACGAAGTGCACCCAAGTTCCACAAATAGCACCTCGCTTTTGAGATACTTACTCACTTTGCACAGACATTGTTTCTCCCAGCCTCGCACTGTTCAGGTAATTGCATTGCTAACTCCAAAGGATTCCACAATAACTCCTGTTTCTATGCATTCCCATCTTGATAATGACTTATCCATCTTCTCTCCAACTCAATTTGAGCCTACCTGGTTATTTAAAGAGTCACATCTATTTGTGCTGCTAAGGCAGGTACATCCTGTTACAGTAGACACTGCTTGCTAATAGATGTAACCCTGAATGTATTCACTAGAGATGGGCGGACATTCCAGCCCTGGCCCAATGTCTGATGCAAAGTACATCAATTTAAATCAAATTAATTTGGAGGACATCTGCTAGAAGTCCAAAATTAATTGTATTTTAAATCAGATCCATACCTAATCAGTGAGGCTTTTGGGCCCCATCATTCTTCTGATGATGTTGTTGAGAGCATGGCAGGTCCTGGAACGCATCCTGCAGCTTCTCTCTGTCCTACCGCACCTTCCACCTAACTTCTGGGAATGCAGAGTGGCAAGGAGAGTTCCATAGAACTGCTGTGGTGGATCCTCAGAGGCTTCGGGCCCAGGATGTCACCGCAAACAATGACCCCTTCAGAGGCAAAAAGGCTTTCAAAGGCACTGGGGTAAGGAAGCAAGAAAGACCTCCGAGTCAAAGATGGCAAAATACCTTAAACCAAATGCCTCCCCTTATAAGGTGAGTTTGCCTTCTGTGTCTAACAAACCTAGTATAAATTACCTGTTCAGGTAAGAGAGTGCATCTGATCCTAATGCAAAGCCAAGTCCACTGAGCTGAACGCATCAATATGTGGATTAAGAACATCATAAGAGCCTGGATGCTAGATGTAGTCCAGCATCTTTTTCTTACACTGGCCAACAGGATGCCTATGGGAAGCCTGCAAGCAAGATATGCAAGCACTTTCCCCAGTTGTGGTTCTTGGCAACTGCTTTTCAGAGACGCACTGCCTCCGACAGTGTAGGATAGTGATTAGAGCAAAGGGATTTTTTAAGGAGATGGGACCCCACTTCCCCTCACCCATCCTTACTTTCCAAGCTTTGATATCGTCATATTGCCTGCCAACTTCAGCTTAGCAAGAAGTGGTTGTTTACTTAATTACTTTCTTACTTACAGTATTTATAGCAACAGTTATCAGGGTAGTTTACAATAATATGAAAACAATATGTATATGCTTATGTATTAGGGGCTGCCACCCCACTCATTTCACTTGCGAACTCTGTCTACCATCACCAAAGCTCTCCCACCCCCCATGGGTCACCAAAGCTCCCCTTACCCCCACAGGGCTCTCCGAAACTGCCTCCATCCCTTCACAGGTCACCAAAACCCTCCCCTTCCCCTCACGGGTCACCAAAGCTCTCCCCACCCCCCACAGAGGTCACCAGAGCTCCTCCTTCTCCCATGGGTCAGCAAAGGTCCCCCTTCCCCAAAGGAGTCTCCAGCGCTACCCCGCCCCTACAGGGGTTACCAGAGCTTCTCCCACCCCTGCAGGTCACCAAAACTCCCTCCTTCACCTGTGGGTCTCCAGAACTCCTCCTTTTTGGGTCACCAGAGCTCCCCATGCCCCTCATCGGTCCCCAGAGTTTCTCCTGCCCCGTAGGTTGTCAGAGCTCCCCCTATCCCACATGGGTCACTGAAACTTCCCCCTACAGGTTATCGAAGTTCCCCATTTTATAAGTGTGATGCTTGGGGACTGCCTTCAAGTCAATCCCAACCTACGGATAAGGTTTTCATGGTAAGCAGTATTCAGAGGGGGTTTACCATTGCCTTCTTCTGAGGCTGAGAGGCAGTGACTGGCCCAAGGTCACCCAGTGAGCTTCATGGCTGTGTGGGGATTCGAACCCTGGTCTCCCAGGTCATAGTCCAACACCTTAACCACTACACCACACTGGCTCTCAGGTGTGATGCTTACAAATATATATATAATAGGAAGAAATGTATATACATATCCTATGCATGAAATCTAAAACAGTCAAATGAGTAACAGGATAAAATCATATTAAAACCAGCAACAACAAATATCCCCCAAAAGAGGATCTAAAATTCACTAAGAGAGTTTTTAAAAAAATGGTCTTCACCTGATGCCCCAAAAGCCACAGAGTAGACCTCAGGCAAGCCTCTCTGGGGTGACTATTTCAAAACCAGGGTGCCACAACAGAAAAGGGCCTCCATGAAAGGTTACCTGCCACACCTCATTTGGCAGATTGCTACTGCCACTCCCTGTCTCTCAGCATAACCTACCTCACAGGGTTGTTGTGAAGATAAAAGGGGGCCAGAACCATGTACAGCACATTGAGCTTCTTGCAGGAAAGCTGGGATATAAATGTAATAAATAAAATGTTTACCATGCAAGGACTCTACATGGCCATCTCTCCACAATGCCTTGTTCTGAGGAATGACTCTTTTTCAGAGATATGCTGTGGTTCTGGAAGGCAAAGCAGCAAAAAATTATCCCCAGAAGGGGAAAAAATATAATGAAAAACATTGGAGATGGTGGAAACAATGTCAGTGGTCTCAAGGGGCACACTACTTGCACCAGCCCTGTCAGGACGATTGTTTTTCTCTTATGCAAATCTAATCAATCAATCAATTAAAAAACTCATAAGATTAATCGATTTAGATTCCTTTTATGACCTGACTGCCTTAGCTCAAATATTTATACACATGGGGCAAGTTGAAAAGTATTATTAATTAGAATCTGTCTCCCTATCACTGCTGAAAACAAATTATGATTATTTGAACCATCTTGTTCGCTTTCCTGTCCCATTTCGAGGTGTTCGGAGGTGGCCAACAATAGATTAAAAAACAAATTATTCACTGTTAAGATGTCCCATTGATTTTGCTCTTCTTATAATATCGCACTTTGTAGTTTTGAAAGTCAGAAGTCAATAAGGTAAGGGAGGTTGAAGAGGGCAGAGGCCGTCTTTGAATGAGCCAATTCATCAGTTTAAGGGCCCGTCCATACAACTATATAATCTCCAGTGTTACTGCTTGGTGTCCTCATTAATTCACCGATGCCCATATGAATTTGCAAGCTAGTATGGATTTTCATGTTCTCAAATCCTCATTAGAAATACCACCAAAAATACTGATATGCTTTCGGGAACCGATATCCATCGTGATAAGTCCATGCGCTTGGATGCAATGCCACAGACTTTCGTGCAATAGCAGTCCATGGGTATTCCTCCATCATATGCCAAACCCCTTGACTCCTTGCCACCCAATAGCACATCCACAAACCTGCATGTGTGTGGGAATGAATATATATATATATATGTTTCTGTGCACTTCCGAAAAAGCATGCGAAAAGCAAACAACTGTTATGGACCAATCACTGAAAAGGGGTGGACCTAGGGGAGTGGCCAATGCTAAACAATTTAGACCAAAAAAAAGCCCACACTGTATGGATGCTTGTTAATCATGTTTTCACAATAATCTGACCACAAACAGGGTATATATGGATCTCAAGGCCACCAACCAAATATGGAAAACACGGATTTTGTGGTTAGGTATGGATGGGCCCTAACAATCATGTATAGTGTTTGTGACACGTAGCAAGTTTGAGTCCCTATATAATCTCTTTATTGCCAAATTAAGAGCTGGGACATGTGCCCATCAGGATTATAGCAGTCAGATTGAGGGACCCTGAAAACAGAACACCAGTGCATTTTAGTTTGTGGAAAGGGTGGGCTAACACTAGTTGTATGAGAAACAGGAGCTTCTCTTTGAAACAAATGGAATTTAGAAGTAGAATGTCAGTCAGCTCCAGGCCAACAGCTAAATGGGACAGCGAGTGTTGATTGAACCTGTCCTGATTATTTCCCCATCCTGTAATAGAAATGAGAAAAGAATATCAGGACAGTCTTGCTAGATCAGACCAAAAGTCCATCTAGTCCAGCATCTTGTTCTCACAGTGACCAGCCAATAGCAACTCTCCCCACTTATATCATGCAGCAACTTATTCAGAGACAGCGACAACAACTGCCTTGACATTTCACCCTCTAAGAATAGTAAATGTTACTTTTTAAGACAGAATGGCACCTTCAACACTAATAAATATATTATTTATTTATTTATTTATTTATTGCCTTTGTACACCGCCCCATAGCCGAAGCTCTCTGGGCAGATTACAACAATTAAAAACATTAAAAACAAATATACAAATTTAAAAACACATTTTTTTTGAAAAAGCAATTTAAAAACATTGCCTTGCAATCCATACAACAACCCTGCAAAACAGATCCATATTCTTATTCCCACGTTTCAGATAAGGCTGAGAGAGAATGGCTCGCCTGGGGTCACCTGGCTCAGGCACATTCTGGGGGCTTCCTCCTGCTGCCAATGTGGCATAGTGGTTAGAATGTTTTAGGGGAGGAACTCACCGGATGAACTTGGGCCTGGCCACAATCTTTTGGCCTAATCTACCTCACAGGTTGTTGTAAGGATATAATGGAGCAAGGCTACATATACCATCTTGAGCTTCTTGAAGGAAAGGTGGGGTGTAAGTTTTATATAGCCCTGATTTACAGGTGCTATGAATCACTAAGTCACTGTGCTGCATGGCTGCCACTGACAGTTCTTTCTGTTGCCACTGACAACTTAGAGGCAGCTGACAGTAGGGCAAACACAGGATTTGGGAACCTGTTAATTTTATGTATAGTTTTAAATTAACCTAGCATGTCTGAATTCCCCCTGGGAAATATATTTTCATCCCCCTTTTCATCCAAGGAGCTCAAGGAAGCATACGTACTCCTTCACATTTTATCCTCACAACATCCCTGTGAGGTAGGCTACACTGAAAGTTGGGGACTGGCCCGAGATCACCCAGTGAGCTTCACTCAGTGACTTGCCAGGCTGAGCTCAATGGAGGAGGTTTGTGATTGTCTGCATAGACCTCCAGCTTTTACCCTTATTCCATTTTAACCATCGTGTATCCAACGGATATGATTTCTGATATGTCTGTGCAACCACATCCCCTCTTGCAGTTTCCCTGACAGTGCTGTGATCCAGATGCAGGTAGCACCAACAGCATATTACAAAGATCAGACAAGAAAATTCTAGACCAAAGCTAGAATTTATTTTGATAATGATGATGATGATATTTTGCAAAGAATTGTGCCATCACAGATAACTGAGGGCCCCACTCACGAGAATGAGCAGGAGAGGCCTCCAATGCAACAGGGTAGATTTGCCACATGCTGAAGAAATGAAAGCTATGCACATTACCATATAAAGAGGGTGGTGGCATAAGAGTGTTACATTCAGAATCTAAAACTGCTGGACTGGATTTGCAAATGTTCTTCCAGTGTCCCAAACAGCCTCCTCTTTCCTCTGAATTTCTACATTCTTTACAAACACAAAACCATTTGCTTATTCTTCTACATTCTCCTCATATTCTTGTTGGGGATGCTTTAAGTTGGATCCCTGCACTGAGCAGGGGGTTGGACTCCATGGCCTTATAGGCCCCTCCCAACTCTACTAATCTATGATTCTATGTGCCTCATGTTGTGGAGTATATGTGTTTTTGTACACATTACTTGGCTGGGGAACTGCATTTCAAAATCTGGAGAAGAGCAAATTTCGAAGGATGGTTGTGTGTTGTTTTGTGTACTATTTTGGAAAGTATGAATTAGGTAAGTTCACCTTTAAATGCAGACTGAATCACGTTGCTCCCCTACCCCTATAAAGGTGATTATTTGCACAGTCTAAGTGTTTCAAAGAATAAACTTCTCCTCCAAAACGGGAACATCAGAACTGGAGAGAATATTCAGTGCAGCTCGAAAAAGAAAAAGAAAAAAAAAATCAGAACAACCCCAGCTAGCTATGCATGGTTTCCAAAAGGCAGCCCAAATAGAATTGTTTTACAATGCTTTGAAAAAGGTGAGGGTTTGGCAGACCTCCAAAGGAAGAATTTTCCACAAGGGAGGGGCAGCATGCCCTTGGCTGAGAATGCCTCCCTTGATGTCCGAACACGGCACACAAACAACATTGTTAAGAAGATACTCTTGGCTTCTTTTCTCCTGCTGTCTCTCTCTCCCCCGCCCTGACTCCTTGGTAATATTGTTTGTTAGCAGTTGAATCACATTTGTTAAAAGACTACGAGAGCCAGCATGGTGTAGTGGTTAGAGTGTTGAACTATGATCTGGGAGACCAGGGTCTGAATCCCCACCCAGCCATGAAGCTCACTGGGTGACCTTGGGCCAATCACTGCCTCTCAGCCTCAGAAGGAGGCAATGGTTAAACCACTTCTGAATACCGCTTACCATGAAAACCCTATTCGTAGGGTCACCATAAGTCGGGATCGACTTAAAGGCAGTCCATTTCAAAAGACTGCAATCCTGTGCCCACTTGGCTGGGAGTCAGTCCCATTGAACTCAGAGGGATTTGCTTCTGAGTAGACATGCTTAGGATCAGGTCCTAAAATCACAAATACTTGCATTCACAACTATGCCCCTTCTGGTTATATAGAAGGAATCGTGTTGGAGATTGTTTCTTTGTTTGAGTGTGTGTGTGTGTGTGTGTGTGTATTTGGTTCATAGTCTGACATTTCTCCTTTTGATTTTGAACAAAGAAAGAAGGATAAATATTTATCTATAGGCTTCATATCCCATCCTTCATTGTGAGTCATCTGAGGATTGATCACCCAATAATAAAACAAATCCACACAGGGCAATCAATCAATCAAACACAAACTTTAGACTCACTTAATTTGCTCCTTCATAAGAACAAAGCCAGGTGACTCAATATATCAGCCCACATCCTCACCATGAGAACATAAGATCCCTCCTGCATCAGGCGAAAGGAGGCCCATCTAGTCTTGCATCTTCTTCTCACAGTGACTATTCAGATGCTCATGTGGAATCTGCAAGCAAGAACTGAGTGCAACAGAACTCCCCCCCCCAACTGTGATTCCTAGCACTAAAAGTAGAGCATAGTCATTGTGGCTGGTAGCCATCAATAGCCTTATCCTCCATGTAAGGCTTGGAGGACGAGATAGGTTTGCAGCTGGTGCCAAAACTTAAGTCATGTCAGTGCCTGCTGTACCTCTGCGGAAGAGCATTCCATAAATAAGACACCATTAGCGAGATGGCCCAGTCCTGCATCAAAGCATGTCAGGCTTTGCTTGGTGATGGCACAACAGGAAGGGCCTCCCTGGGAGATATTAAAACCTGAACAAGAGCTGTTCCTTTGGATACCATGGTCCTAAATCATTCAGGGTTCTGTGTGGAAACACAAAAGCCTTGAGCTAAACTCAGTAGCATATAGGCAGCCAGTGCAAGCTCTTCAGTTGCAAATCTGGAGTAGTCTTTAATGAGCTTCTCAGGAGTAAATATGTTGAGGAGCACAGTCTAGTTGAGGACCATGCTTGAATGCTCTTCCCAATACTGGAAAAATCTTAGCACAAATATTTGCAATTAAAGTGTGGGTAAAAGTTCACATCAAAGTTACTCATAGATGTGAGGCCCTCTGAAAAATAATAATGAAGCTTGCTGGGTGACCTTGAGCCAGTCACTGTCTCTGAGCCTAATTCACCTCATAGGGTTGTTGTGGGGATAAAATGGAAAGGGAGGAGGAGAATCCTGTACACCACCTTGAGCTCCATGGAGGAAAGGTGGGATATAAAAGTAATCATAAATACAACAGTACCAGGGTGAAGAAGGTTACATGGACAGCATGGAGAGTGGAAAGCAGAGTAGCCCGCTCAGGGAGGGAGTCCAGGCAGGGCCTCTTGCTTAAGGTTTAGGTTTAGACTTAGGTTTACCCTAATCTAGGGATCATAGAACTGCAGCGTTGCAAGGGACCTATAAGGCCACTGAGTCCAACCCCCTGCTCAATGCAGCAATCCAAATCAAAGCATTCCTGACAGGTTATGGCAGGATAGAATGAGCAACTTCATTCCTCCCCATTTGGGACTGGTAGGTGAGGTGGAAAGCAGAGAAGCCAACAGTGTGGAGGCAGAGCCAACTGATGTTAGTTTTGCCCCCAAACTCCCCCTTGCTGAGTTCTACAAGGGCAACATTGAGACTAAAGAGAAGGAATCTGACAGCCAGGGCCACACTGTGAACGAGATGTAAGTGGGAAGGCAGACAGGTGGGGGCTGGCTGATGGCAGACTGCACGTGGTGGGGCAGCTCCCCACTTGTGCTAATGCAGCAGCCTTCCCTGGCTAGTGCTCAGTCATAGGTCCAGCCCATCCTGTTTTGTGTGGATTTTTGGAAAGAACACATGAAAGGTACACATTCAAACTGGGCACATTCTAAATGTGCTTAATTAATTAACTAATCAAGCCCAAAGGAGCCCAGGGAGCAAACATATCAATAATATAAAACATTTTAAAAATCATTCTAAAAATAGTTAAAAACACTGCAAATACATTCAACCTGGGATTTATTTGTTTATTATTATTTGATTTATTTCCCACCATTCCTCCCAGTTGGAGCCGAGGGCGGCAAACAAAAAGCACTAAAAAGCACTTTAAAACATCATATAAACAGACTTTAAAATATATTAAAACAAAACATCTTTAAACACATTTTTCCAAAAAGCCTTAAAATTCCTTCAAAAAAAGTTTTAAAACATACATTTTTAAAAAAGAAGGATTAAAAACATATTACAAAGCAATTCCAACACAGATGTAGACTGGGATAAGGTCTCTGCTTAAAAGGCTTGTTGAAAGAGGAAGGTCTTCAGTAGGCACAGAGACGGCGCCTGTCTAATATTTAAGGGGAGGGAATTCCAAAGGGTAGATGCTGCCACACTAAAGGTCCGTTTCCTATGTTGTGCAGAACGAACCTCCTTATAAGATGGTATCTGAAGGAGGCCCTCACATGTAGTGTGCAGTGTTCGACTGGGTATATAAGGGATAAGACGGTCTTTCAGATGGTATCCTGGTCCTGAGCTGTATAGGGCTTGTACACAAAGACTAGAACCATGAACTTGGCCCGGTAACAGATGGGCAACCAGTGCAATTCTTTCAGGAGTGGAGTGACATGTTGGTAATACCCTGCCCCAGTGAGCAGTCTCACCGCCGCATTTTGCACCAGCTGCAGCTTCTGAACTAACCTCAAGGGCAGCCCCACATAGAATGCATTACAGAAATCCAGCCTGGAAGTTACCAGTGCATGGACAACAGTGGTCAGGCTATCCTAGTCTAGAAACGGCTGCAGCTGTCTTACCAACTCCTAGCCACTGAGGTCACTTGCGCCTCTAGCGACAAAGATGGATCCAGGAGCACCCCCAGACTACGGACCTGCTCTT
This sequence comes from Rhineura floridana, assembly GCF_030035675.1. Taxonomy (NCBI): domain Eukaryota; kingdom Metazoa; phylum Chordata; class Lepidosauria; order Squamata; family Rhineuridae; genus Rhineura; species Rhineura floridana. The sequence continues at coordinate 6,713,349 of NC_084480.1, read as the reverse complement.
TCAGAGGGAGTACAACCCCATCTAAAGCAGGCAACTGACCAATTATCTGAACTCCGGAACCACCAACCCACAGTGCCTCTGTCTTGCTAGGATTCAGACTCAGTTTATTGGCCCTCATCCAGTCCACCACCGAGTACAGGCAGCGGTCCAGGGCTTGCATGGCTTCTCCCGAGTCAGATGTTAGAGAGAGCTGGGTATCATCAACATACTGCTGACACCTTGCCTAAAATCTCCTGATGACTGCTTCCAAGGGCTTCATATAAATGTTAAACAGCATGGGGGACAAGATGGTACCTTGCGGCACCCCACAGCACAGCTGCCAGGGAGCCGAAAGACAGTCACCCAATGCTATTCTCTGAGAGCGACCCTGGAGATAGGATTGGAACCACTGTGAAACAGTGCCTCCAATAGCCATCTCACCAAGTCGGCCCAGAAGGATACCATGGTCAATGGTATCAAAAGCCGCTGAGAGATCAAGTAAGAATAACAGGGTCGCATTCCCCCTGTCCTTCTCCTGATAATGGTCATCCATCAGGACAACCAAGGCCGATTCAGTCCCATAACTAGGCCTGAACCCAGACTGGGATGGGTCAAGATAATCTGTTTCATCCAAGAGTACTTGCAATTGCTGCGCCACAACCCTTTCCATCACCTTCCCTACAAAGGGGGTATTTGCGACCGGTTGCTAATTGTCGCAGACCAACAGGTCCAGGGTGGGCTTTTTCAGGAGCAGTCGGATCACCACCTCTTTCAGGGCAGCTGGAACCACTCTCTCCTGCAATTATGGTTTGACCACACCCAGGATCCACTTGGTCAAACCCCCTCGGCAAGCTTTAATAAGCCAAGAAGGGCAAGGGTCGAGAGGACTTGTTGGCCTCATCATCACAAGCATCTTGTCCACATCATTAGGCTGCATCAACTGAAACCGTTCCCAAGAAGTTGCAGTAGACATTGCACTGGACACCTCACTGGGGACTAGATGTGGATGGGGCATCAAGATTGCTATGGAGGTGAGCAACTTTCTCCTCAAAGTGCTTGCAAAAAATTCACAGTGGGCCTCTGAAGGGTGTAAAACTCCATTTCCTGGAGCTGATGTCAACAGCCCCCTGACAATACGGAAAAGCTCCACTGGACGGCTACTCCAACTGAGCGGAAGTAACAAGTGGGGTACCACAGGGCTCAGTCCTGGGCCCAGTGCTCTTTAACATTTTTATTAACGATTTGGATGAGGAGGTACAAAGCATGCTTATCAAATTTGCAGATGATACAAAGTTGGGGGGCATAGCTAATACTGTGGAAGACAGGAACAAAATTCAAAGGGACCTTGATAGGCTGGAGCATTGGGCTGATAACAACAGAATGAAATTCAACAGGGATAAATGCAAAGCTCTACACTTAGGAAAAAGAAACCAAATGCACAGTTATAAGATGGGAGATACTTGGCTCAGCAGTATGACTTGTGAGAAGGATCTTGGAATTGTCGTTGATCACAAGTTGAATATGAGCCAACAGTGTGATGTGGCTGCAAAAAAGGCAAATGCTATATTAGGTTGCATTAACAGAAGCATAGTTTCCAAATTGTGTGAAGTATTAGTTCCCCTCTATTCAGCACTGGTTAGGCCTCATCTTCAATACTGCATCCAGTTCTGGTCTCCGCACTTCAAGAAGGATGCAGACAAACTGGAATGGGCTCAGAGGAGGGCAACAAAGATGATTAGGGGACTGGAAACCAAGCCCTATGAGGAGAGACTGAAAGAACTGGGCATGTTTAGCTTGGAGAAGAGAAGACTGAGTGGAGATATGATGGCACTTTTCAAGTACATAAAAAGTTGTCACATAGAGGAGGGCCGGGATCTCTTCTCCATCGTCCCAGAGTGCAGGACAAGGAATAATGGGCTCAAGTTGCAGGAAGCCAGATTTCAACTGACATCAGGAAAAACTTCGTAATGGTTATAGCCATACGACAATATAACCAATTACCTAGGGAAATGATGGGCTGTCCGACACTGGAGGCATTCAAGAGGCAGCTGGACAGCCATCTGTCGGGAATGCTTTGATTTGGATTCCTGCATTGAGCAGGGGGTTGGACTCGATGGCCTTATAGGCCCCTTTCAACTCTACTATTCTATGATTCTATGATTCTACTTGAGGATACAATGGAGGCAGAGAAGTAGGCCTTCTTCACTGCCCTCACCGCCACACAGTAGGCACAGTTATGATGTTTTACTTGTGTCCAATCAGCTTCACAGCATGTCTTTTGCCACTTGCCCTCTAGCCGTTGTCCAGCCTGTTTCATTGACCTTAACTCATTGGTGTACCAGGGTGCAAACCGGGCTCCGCAATGCCGGAGAGGGCACTCTGGGGCAACCGTGTCAAGAGCCTGATGCACCTCGCAGTTCCACAGCGTGACAAAGGCTTCAACAGGGTTACCTGCTCTATCTACTGGGAACTCCCCCAGGGCATTCAGGAATCCATTGGATTCCATAAGTCTCCAGGAGCAAACCATCTTAATCTGTCCACCAACCCTGCAGGGAAGGATCAGAGCTACAAGTCTAAACTTCACTAGGAAGTGGTCTGCCCATGACAATGGGGTGACATCCACCCTCCCTATCTTCAGACCACCCCTTCCTCCATCTGGAGCAAAAACCAAGTCAAGGGTGTGCCCTGCCCTATGCGTTGGGCCACAACTTGAGATAGCCCCATGGTGGTCATGAAGGTCATGAAGTCCTGAGCTGGAACCAGAGGGAGCCTCCGCATGGACATTGAAATCACCCTGGACTATTGTTCTGGACTCCTCCAACACCACAGCCAAGATGGCCTCCGCCAGCTCAGTCAGAGAAGCTGCTGGGCAGCACGGTCAACGGTACACCAGCAGCAACCCTAGTTTACTGTCTTCTTGGCCCAACACCAGGTGCAGGCCCTCACAGCCAGCTCCAAGACAGAGAGGTTTCCTGGTGACAGAGATGGAAATTCTGTAGACCACAGCAACTCCTCCCTCCCGTCCCTGCAGCCTGTGCTGGAACAGTATGTTTCAGCCATCAACTGCCTGGGTAAACATTGCTAAGGAGGGCATCCCATAAATGGGGGACCACCACAGAAAAGACCTTTTCCTGACTTATCATCCATCAGGCAGCATCCAGTGGTGGCACCACCAACAAGGCCTCCCCCCTAAGTAAAATATGCATTTTTAACATAAAATTCATATTTTTGTGTGCATCTTTCTGTGCACTGAGATTACATTGCAAAATCTGAAGCTTTGTGTAATCCTACTGGGAGTGGTGTTTAAATCCTCAAGGAAACTTGGAAACATCAGACTGGGTCAATCAACTGCAAAAGAGCAGACTGAAGAAATTATTCCTCTATTCGCACATTAACCTTACCGTGCCCATCAACCCACCCTCCAAAAAATCCCTCTGGGGCTCACGTTGGGATTATGCTATAAAACAAATCAATCTCAAGGGAAAAAGTAAGATCAGCTAGAATCAACCCCAAATATATAGCACATACCCCAAAGAGTATGGTAGGTCAAAGGAAAATCCAGTATGCACACACATGTGCACATGAACATCTCAAGCCATCTCCTGAATGCCTTAGCTTTCGCATGGGGGTAGATCTCTTCCACCTCCTCTGCAGACCAAAGACATTTGACCTCACAATTGTCCCAGTAGGATGTTGCAATCTGCTCATTTTCCTGACCAGCAGGACATTTCATACCAGCTTTGCAATATCTGCTTTCTTGTGAAGAGAGAGGACTGGAACCTTTTTTTTTTTTTTTTGGCAGTATATGTTTATTTACAGGGAGGAAGAAAAGAAGCTCACCGAAAGGCCATTTTTCTCAATTCCAGAAATCTTTTTTTTTAGTTTCCCAAACCCAAATTCAAAATGTATTTTTATAAAATCCCAGCTTTGCAGCCCATGTAGGTGTGACCTCTTCTACAGTGGGTTTGCACACACACACACACACACACACACAGAGAGAGAGAGAGAGAGAGAGAGAGAGAGAGAGAGAGAGAGCAATGGGTCAGTACGGTGTCATTAAGAAGCCTTCTGTTCCCCATGAACAGTCAGGCAATGCAAGAACCTACAGAAACAGGTCTATTTCTTTTGCATGACAAAATAGTTACGGAACAACTTGGCCCATAACTGTGGCAATGAGAAATCATCTGACTGGGTGGATCTCAGGTACTGCCCCATATTTAGGCGCATAGGATGGTGCCACACTGAGTCAGATCAATGGTCCATGTAGCCCATTACTGTTAACAGAAGCTCTCCAAGATTTCTGACGGGACATTCCCAGCCCTACCCGGCAATGCTGGGGATAGAACCTGGGACGTTCCATGTGCAAAGCATTCACTGTAATCCATGCATCCTTGCGCTGGTAACCTCCAGTTCAGATTACTGCAATGTGCTCTATGTGGGGCTGCCCTTGATATTGGTCCAAAAGCTGCACCTGGTCTAGAATATGGCACCTCACCTGCTCACTGGGGTAGGATATTTTCACCATGTTATGCTGCTGCTGAAAACACTGCACTGGCTGCCGATTAGCTACCAGGCTTAGTTCAAGGTGCTGGTTTCAGGATGCCTGAAATATAATCTCCCCTCTTATATACCCAACCCATCACTGAGCTCTGCAGGCGTGGGCCTCCTGTAGATACCATCTTAGCAAAGCAGGTGTTCCACCACTGACCCATGGCCCTTCCCCATAATAAGTTACTTAGCCTACGGCTTCCTTTCCTTTTTGCTGTTCATCAAAAGAATTAGCTGAGAAAAAGAAAAGGCAGCAATGTCATTGTGGAGGATGTGGGGAAGAGGTTATGTCTCAGAGCCCTCAACTGACACAGCATTAGGCTTACTTCACTCTCATTACAACAAACTGGCCCAAACTGTGTCCTGGGAGGATCTAAGATTTTGTTTTTTGTTTTACTTCTAAAAGGGCATGAGGCTAGTCCTCATAGGAGAAACACAGTTGACCTGAAGCCAGCAGAGATTACGGGATGGAGAGTTTTGAGCAATTATTCAGTGGCATAAATGGACTATAGAACCATACAAATGGACAGTATTAAAGTTAATCTAGCCAGACTCCTTGCCCCAAGGAAGGAGTTGCCCTCTCTCCAGGTGCATATATGTTTGCACATACAGAAACATTGGGGCACAGGATGACCCCAGCAGAGAGCAAGTGCCTTACAGAAAGGAACCTGTGGAATAATAGTCTGAACACCTTCCACTTTTCCCCAATGCCTCTGCAGGTGCAGTACTTTGCCTGTACAAATATTTTATCCAGTACCACAATGTTCCTGCCCAGCTCCATAGGCCTGTGGCTAAGGACGCAGTACAGAAAGGATGGGTTCCCTCTGCTGCTGCCATTGCTTCAGAAATTTGATAGGATATACGTTTGTCACCTTAAGTTCCCCCGTCTGAAGAATAAGATGTCCAAAAATACAGACGAGTAATATTTTTAACCAATTACATGAAGCGTAAAGGCAGTCCAATCACACGCATCCTTGTCAAGGGATCTTCCATCACTCCCCCCCCCCAACCATGCCAAGAAATGCTACACATTTATTCCTGGTGGGGTGGACTATATTCTACTAACAAACACAAATCCATTACAATGCATTTTGCAACTAAAAGACATCAGCAGACATTAAGCAATTGCGGGTACATTTTCATAATTTGTTCTGTCTTTGAGCAATTTGAAGGGGGGGAGCAGTTATAAATGCAAACATCAACACTACTTGTTCTTTTCACATGGGTAATGAAAATATGAAAATAAAAGGGCCTCACGGTACATATATAGAATTGCCCGAGGGGTAATTGTCATAGGATCTTTGTGGGGCTAAAGTCATGATATGCCATGCCTATTCTATATGGGATGTGAGCACAATTAAATGTTCAAGTTGACACAAAAAGCTGTTTTGCTCCAGTCAAACGCTGATTGCTTTTTTCCATTGTAGTTTTTTTTTGTCATGTTTTTAAACTGTGGACATCCGTAATTACTAGTGCTTGTTTCTTTCCTCAAATGCTTCCTGACAGTTGAAAACTATTAGGGCACAGGACGGAAATGATCAAAAGATTATTTCCAGAGAATCAAATGACTCTGTCTATTGGCCTGTTCCTTTTTTTCAGTTGATGTTCAGCTAGAATAGCACATATACACGGAATGGACTTAAAAAGAAAAATAGAGCTAGCTTCCGTTTGTTTAATAGGCTAATGGTTGGCTTCTAGTTTTACTCTGATTTTCACTGGATGTTTGCTCTCCGGAGTGCAATATCACTCATTCCAAAGGTCTCCCTTTTCTCTTTAGCACACATTTGCTTTGCAACATGGAAAACAAAGCCTTTCCCCTTTATTTCAGTCAGCAAAAAGAACACATGTACTTCTCTCCCTGCCCCAAACCATCTTCACTACTAGTTCAAGTGCCTAGGATCAAGCGTGGATTAATTCAGGTACCAAAGCACAGATGACCAAACAGAGAAAGTGGAAAATCTCTGGGTAGATTGAGATAAGGGGTGGGAATTACACATTTTACCACACTTTCGCTCCTGATGTGTAGCAGGAGGGATCCCATTATCATTTGGCAAGATATAACAGATGACCAAACTACCCCAGGACGAGTGAGCCCGCCCACCCTCCAGCTTCATATGATTGCCTCTACGGGCACTCTGAGAATGTGTAACCTGTCAGTTTTCTCCAAGCACTGGGAGCTGTTTCATGGTCCTGTATTATTACAAATCACCTACAGAAGTTAACTTGTACCCAGTACTTGTTCAATATATATATACATATGCACATACATATGTCCAAAAACTTTTATACGCATTGTGCTGTAGGTCTTGGTTGCCTTGCCAGGTGATAACCTCTGCACAGATTGCTCTTGATAGCTTTCATGTCCACCTTAAAACAGTCTCTAGAATTCACCAGAGGCAACTGAGGATCTACTGAAAGGAACTGAAGCTTACTCCTAGCATAGTCTGGGAACAGGTGTCAAGTACATCAGAGTAAAGCAAATTTCAACACCACACAGGAGCTCCACATATATGTTCAAAAATGCAGACTTTGCCATGAAGGACAGGGTGCTTATAGTTTCTTTGTGCAGAAAGAAAAACTGGCTGTCTGATCCAACCCTTATAGATACCTGCTGTGGCTTGTATGTAAACTTATACTGTCACTCCCTGCTTGCAATCTACAAATTGTGCTAGGGTCTTTTCTCTCTGCGTGGCCCATGCATCTACAAACCTTATCTTCAAATGCCCTTTCTGGGTCAAAATAAGATTGGGCTGAACCATTCCTCTGCCTGCCCACACTTCATAAGGCATGATTTCCAGTATAGGATCATTTAATGCATCATTGATTTGAAGAGACAATCCCCCCTCTCCCAAATGACTTTGTTTTCTTTTTAAATGCATACATTTAAAAGGAGCATACATACATCATTTGAAAACAAACATTTCAGCATTGTTGTAAGCAAGTTCACTTGTAAGCCCACAGTGTTCCATGAGGCTTACTCCCAGGTAAGTGTACACAGGACTTCAGCCTTCCGCAATACTGCCCCTTCTGTTTAAAATAATACATGTAATACTCTCGTGGCACCCCTCCCCTTCCAACTCCCGCTCCTCCTCAGGGATCTGATGTATGCTGGTGCACAAAGAACTGAGATTCTTTTCTTATGAAACATAAGGGGGATTGATTTAAATATGATTTAAAAGCAGAATTCTCTTTCTTCTAACAGATGCAACACTTTAATTTACTATCCTTCAAACCATGTATATATGACCTGGAACTCAGGAAAACACATTTCATACCTCTGACAAAGTGGACGGTAGTCCACGAAAGCTTATGCCATAATAAATTTGTTAGTCTTTAAGGTGCCACAAAACTCTTTTGCTGCTTTGGCTGCAAGAGACTAAGACAGCTACAGCTCTGAAAATTGTCAGTTTACTTATTTACTTTAAAAAAAAAATAAAGAAAAGAAAAGAATCCTGCCATACCTCAAAGGCTGCAGGCAGGTAGCTTAAATCAATATCAAAAATACATCCAATGAATGCAGATATCCCCTTGCCTATCTTTACACATTCACATAGGACAGCTGATGTTTTGTGCTACCCATTTATGGACGAGAAGATAATTCACTTTACAAAAAAAAAATCTAGAACAAACAAAACAACCAATCAACATTTATTTATAGATCACCCTTTCTCTCTAAACAGAGTAACTTGCAGCCTGGCAAATCCCTCCTTTTCCTTCGTATTTCCCTGCCTATAGTAGAAGCTTATGCCACCAGATGTTTCTGCGAGATTTCATTTAAAGCTAAGAAAAATTGCTTTGAGCTACACGTATTTTTTTCAATCCAATGCCTGCTCCCCCCCCCAACAACAGTGCAGAAGGTGGGGGTGGAGTGGAGGGGGGAAGAAATCCTACTTCTTTTATTACAGGGTGACTTAATTAACTATAACGCATTGTTCCTACAAGCATTGAAGAACTCTGGTGCCTACTGCAAAAGTAGAGCAAAAATGTTTACTCCCCTATCAATGAACAAAACAAGAAACTGCACAGAGACTGTTAGGGATAGAAAAACCCAAAACATCCAACTCCCTCATCACCATCTTATAGCCAAGAGAGAGAAAATGCCAAGCTAATGTGAAGAGAAATAATTAACAGCCCAAACAGAATTGGAAGGAAACACAGACACGAACAGAGAATGCTCAGACACCAGTAATAACCACCACCACTTTCACTATCATATCACCACCACAACAAGAAAACACCTCCATTCTCCAGGTTGCCTCCATATCTGTAGATCTTTTATTTGCAATGTTTTAGGAGAAAAGGGGGGGGAAGAGAGAGGTGGATTTTAATACGTTTTTCCCCCAAAAAACAAACAAAAAACGCTAGCACAACCTCGCTTTATTTGGGTTGTTTTGGGGTTTTGCTCTGTCTGTCTCTCTCTCCGTCAGCTGCTGTCTCTCGGCTTTTCCTCTCAAACAAAAGGCTTTCTTTTCCTAGCCATTACTGGAAGGAAAAGTCGAGATGGTTGGGTTTGCAGAAGCAGGAAAAATATAAATAAAATATTTGTGTTTTTTTTTAAAAAAAATGCAAAAGGCAGGGAAGGGGGGCTGCCCCATCAAAAAAAATTAAAAAGGAATAAAATAAAATAAAAAGCGTGGCTTCTGCAAAATGCAACCGCTCCCCCTTTGCTCAGTTACCACAATAGACATTGACTCTCGCTCTCTCAAAGAACCATGCGCCTGGCGCTATTTATAGCCAAAGCAAGGACTGGAATGTACCACTGGGCAGGCAGACGGGGGTGGGGATGGGGTGGGGGTGAAGTGGGAGGAGGGGCGAGGGGTTTCGGTGGAACTGAAGCCAAAGAAAGTGCCCCCTTCAGCCCCCACTCACTTCCCCCTGGTCTCCATCCATCTCTACACCCGCGCGCGCCGCTCCCCTCCCTCTCACCCCCTACCCCCAGTCTCACTGGCATTTTGAACCGATCCAGCCTGTTTAAACGGAAAGGACAGAGATCCTGGCTGTTCAATGTATTTAAAAAAATCAGTTCAGACCTAGAGAGCGAGCGAGAGAGGGAGGGAGGGAGGAGTGAATGTGTGTGTGTGTGAGAAAGAGGGCGCGCGTGTGTGTGAGTGAGTGTGTGTGAGAGAGAGAGAGAGAGAGTGTGTGTGAGAAAGAAAGAGGGAGAGGGAGAGAGGAACAGAGGAAGCGAGGGGGGGTGGGAAAAAAAGGCAAAGAAGATTTTTCTCTATGTATATAAAGATGGCCACGTTAGCAAACGGACAAGCAGACAGTCCCAGCCTAGGTAGCAACCACACTAACCCCAACACCAACGGGCACATGAACGGATTAAACCACAGTCCAGGGAACACATCTACCATTCCCATGAAGGACCACGATGCCATCAAGCTCTTTATTGGGCAAATCCCTCGCAACCTGGACGAGAAGGACCTCAAACCTCTCTTTGAAGAGTTCGGAAAGATCTATGAACTGACGGTGCTGAAGGACAGGTTTACCGGCATGCACAAAGGTAACTTTCCCCTTATTCACAGGGGCTGGAGGAGGGGAGTCCAGGGAGGAGGTGGTGCTGCTGGGGGCAGATCCTGCGAGGTGGAGAGCCCGTAAAGAAGAGGGGGGGGAGGCTGATCTCTTTTAGATCCAACTGATCTCCGGGGGTGGGGGGTGGGGGAGGTCTAAAGAAGAAGAAGAAGAAGAAGAGGAAGAAGAAGAAAGACGCGAAGCGAGCAAGAGCCCAACGCGGATAGGAAAGGACTGGAGGGAGGGACGGACCGCAACTCTCTATAGGGATGTGCATGGCAGAGAATGGACGGAGCTGTCCATAGGCGGATAGTGCTGAAACGGGTTGCCGCTGTTGGGGGTGCGCGGAGTCTGCCCAAACAGAGGCGTTTGCTGGGTGGCAGAAAGGGAGGGAGAGAAGAAAGGGAGATTTTTATTATTATCATTATTATTAAATAAATAAATAACAGCCTGTCCCAGACCAAATGAACAGTGGACCCTAAAAGAGAGAATATTGGGGGGGGGGGTTCGGGGGGCAGAAAGGGAGAGAGAAGGGGGGATGAGGATTAGGATTTTCTGTTTTTTTGCTAAAAAGTCACAGCTGTGGAATCCCGGACAAGGGAAGGGGGGAACCAGCAATGTGTGTGTGTGTGTGCGTGTGCGTGTAGCTAGATAAAGAGAAGAGAATTACTAATCGAGGAGAAAAAGCTTTAGGGATGCATCCGGAACTAAGTATGTGTGGGTGTTCAGGCATCCACTTATGGAGAAGAGGGGGGGGAGAAAGAGAGGCTATCTCATTCGGTCAGCAGCGGAGAGGGGAAGTTAGGAACTTTTTAATGATGTTGATGGTGATTAGAGTTTTTTGGGGGGAGGGCTGGGAGAGGAGAGGGGCCGCGGTGTTGTGGGAGCTTCCATTGGCTCTTCCCTTCTTTTATTTCTTTTTCACTGGGGTTGGGATGAAAGTCCACCAGCCTTTCCTTCGCCTTTCTTCCGCTTCGTTTCCCCTCCCAATGCTTCGATGAATGGTTTACAGATAATAGGAGGGAAGGAAGTGTGTGTGTGTGTGTTTGGGGAGTGAATAAGTGTTTATGAAACATATGCAAGTGTATTGATCGTGTTGCATGAAAATGGGGCGGAAGGGAATCAGGTGAAGGCAATTGACCCAGAAGGTTGGCTTGGCATAAAGAACTAGATAAAGTCTAGCCACCGAGGAACTTATGTCCTTTCTTAGGGTTTTATTATTGCTTTCCTTTTATTGGTTTGCCTTTCCTTCCCACTTCTTGGCTCAGAAGAGGATAATAATAATAATAATAATAATAATAATAATAATAATAATAATAAAAACAGCAACAACATAGCAAGGCAGTGCATGGTAAATAACGGAGAACCAAAATGAGTGGTGTTGGGGTGTTGGGTGGGTGCAGGGAATCTAGCCGGTAGATTTCCCTTCCTCGTTCGAACCCTAGAGAAATGATTCTCAGCGTGTTAAGCCAGTCGTTGCCTGTCCAGTAGTAAATCTTCAAAAAGTTAATGGCACGTTTTGAATTGCCCCATCCTCCCAATCCGCTAGGGGACAGATATGCAAATAGAAAGTTATTTTTAAAAGAGGAAGAGTTGATGTTGCAAGTATGTGTCTGCTGCTCAGAAGACGCTCTGGGGGGGTGGCATATGTCAATCTCTTTTCTGCCCCCCCCCACTACAGCCACCCCCCTTTTCCTCTGCAATCACTACAAACCAGAATAGCATTTCCCCATCCATTCAGGCTTTCTAGAGATCACATCAGAAAGGTGGGGTCCTTAAGGGTAAATAAGGGAGGTGTAGGCTTGATGGTTATTTAAATTCCTTTGGACCCTGTCTTTTTGGAGTGTGTTTCCCATGTTCACCAAAAATAGGGAATAAGTTTATAAAACCTTTCCAAGTACATACAAATCATACCTTCAGGAGAGCAACTGAAAGAGAAAAAAGGAGCCAAGGAATATGCCTGCATTTCAATGATTTATGTTTTTTTTTAATGTTATTTTAGTTTAGTTTAAGAGAACACACACGGGCATGCATGTGCACACACACACATACACACACACACACACACATGATAATTATGACAGAGAGTTCTGAACAAATAAAGACCTGATAGATAAAGCCTGTCCTCTTTTTCCTTGATTTTGGTAGCCAGGTGTTAACCTTTCAACTATGAGGGAGGTTTGTTGAATCCTTTATTTAGCATGATTTCAGTTTTGGCCATTTTATTGTCTGTTTCACATAACTCATCCAGACCTCCAGGGAGAGGATGTGTCAGAGAAATAAAGTAAATGAAATTAAATGGGCTTTGTTAGGTTCCAAACACAAGCAAACCAAACCATGCCTCTTTAGTCCAGTAGATCTCATTCCCAGTCTCCCGGTAAAGTGATTTCCTTTCCTGGGTTGTGTAGCATTAGGGAAGAGTCATGCTCAAGACATGCTTAACTTTCATTCCTCTGCATCTTACTGTATTTCAAGGTGAATCATAAGAACTGTACAAGTATCGAGGAATAAACCCTTCAGCCAAATTTGCATAAGTACAAGCTTGTTTAGTAACCAGGTTCATTTTTTAATCTCTTGGAGCAGTGAGGGGGACATAGAATAGTTAACCTAACCCAACAGCATGGCAGGAGGATTTACTATGCTTTCCAAAGGCACCCAGAGCTGAAACTCCTGGCCTGATTTAACCCATCTGAGAAGAGTCCTCTGTGATGTTAAAGATTTGCTAGCTAATCCTCATAAAAACATGCCTTTGGCTACCTAATGGAGGGGGGGAACCCTTGCTTGCCACTGCTGATTAATTACCGTACAGTCAAAAAGCATGGCAGGGCTTTGAGGAATAGGACCATATTTATCTTAGAATTTTCCCCTACCTCACTCTTTTCATTATTGCCTTTAAATCAGAAACTAGTGCAAACATATAGTTTCTTTCTTTCTTTCCTTCCTTCCTACCATGCCCGTTGCTTTTCTCTCCTTATACATGTTGCGTAGTAGGAAGAAAATGCTCTCCATAGGTGAAGCATTAACAAATACCTCTAGTGGTATTTCTTTGCAGACCTTGCAATCAGGTATGTGCCTCACCAAAATAGCTTAAGGGATTATTTGTTTATGAAGCTTGCCACAAGTCTTTAAAAATTATGTTAGACTACAGTGACGTATTCAGTCCAGGTAATGGCGCTGAAATCCACTGAGTTACTCCAGAGTGCAATGTTGTGTATGTGTGCTTGCTATTGGGTTTGGTTTTGTGGCTTTTTGAGTCTGGCTAAAAGGTGTCACACAGATACTTTACAGTGCAATCGAACATATCTGCTTAGAAGTATGCCCAATTGAGTTCAATGGGGCTTTCTCCTAATTTAGAGGGAACTGTGTCCATTTTCTGGGGAGTAAGCCCCACTATAGCATAGTAAGAGAAAAAACTGGCCATAACTAGTTTAAAAATACAAAGAAAAACTCCCACAGGAGATACAGTATATACTTCTCATTCAGGTACTAGGGAAATGAATGAAATTTAGGACCTGGCATTTCTATGAAAAGTCTTGATAAAATATAATCTGTAGGTGTCAAGTGCTGATCCGGTTTAGATATGTGTAGTTCTATATTCCTTTCTTAAGGAGAGGGGAAGTTTTTGAGGAAGGTGGTCCTTTGCTAGGATTTTGTTCACAGTTCATCTAGATCATTCATACACAGATGTCTCAGCAGCTCAAACCATCCCATCCATTTTTGTAACATACATAAACATACAGAGTTAGCTGATTAGAGTTACTAACAATGGATTCATTCATAACTCTCCCCACCCTGCTCTGTTTGTGTTTAGCAGTGGCATCTGTTTAAGGTCTGAGTTACTCAGATGTATAAAGGTTAGTGCTCTCAGGACAGACATATTATAATGCATTATCTTTGGAAATAATTTAAGGCCAGTTAAGTGGTATTTAAGCCTAATATTTATAAATGAATGAATGAAATCAAAACAGAACTATCCCAAGTGGTTTCAAGAGTCTTTTTCTATCCACGCTTGATTCATAACCAAGGCCCGCAGTGCGTTTTAGTGAGACATGCCAGCTTTTCATAATATCCTTCTTCTTAGGAAGTAAGGCAAGATCTCTTAGTGAGATTGAGCAAAACACACAGGTTTTAATGCACTTTAAAAAATCAGAGTTGGATGAAGGATCATGAGCAATGAGACATTTGTTACTCTAAAAGATACAGTGCCCTTTCAAGCCTCATGTGAGCAATGCAGCTCATGCAAAAGTGCCCTCATTCATCATCAAGATGGTGGGTTGTGTGCCCTCCTCACAATAAGAGGCCAAACTTAGCCCATTCAATAAATAAACATAGCTAAAGAGAAGTCATTGTGTTGGGGGAGAGGGATAGTTTATTTCAACTGTTGTCTGTTTGCCTTCTAAGAAACACTGGTCATTTTCAGAGTTGAAAACACCTGGTCTTGTAAGTCCACAAATTACCCAATTCATGATAGTCTCTTTTATTATAGAGAAGCCAGAGTGGGTGAGACAGATGTGAATTAAGGCTTTGTTCAACCCCGGTGCAATATCAGTTTTCAGGTTAGCTGTGAGATTTAGAAGTGCAATGATTGTTAAATTAAGATGCACTGTACGGAGCGATAAAAAAAGACTCGGGGAAATGAAAATGTACTCAGAAAAGGACACGGCTAAATACAGGTGTTGAATAAATGCCTCCATAATTGAAACATAAGGCTTGCGTGACTGAAAGCAACCTGCTTAGTCTTTAGTAAGGTTGTAATCCAGATAGGGTTTCAGAGAGGGAATACACATGCACACACAAAACAGCATCAAAGTGCGCAGAACAAAAATCTACCTGGAGCCAAAGAGAACCAGCTGTTAAACCAACAAGCCACAGTGGGTTAGTTTTATGACAGACAAAAGAAAGAATAATCCATTTTCCTCCTCCAGTCATTATAGCCATGGCTATGGAAGTATGTGCATTTAAGAATGGCAAATGAATAGCCTCCATACCTCAACCTGCTAAAAGCAAACCCTGTTGATGTCCTTTGAGATGAATGTTGCCTTCTTACTCATCTTTGTGTTAATCACTCTAGAAATGCCCCACACTTCCAGGGCATCCTGGCTGATTTTTACATTTCTAGCTTAATTTATTTATTTTATTTATTTATTTCATTTTTAAACCGCCCATAGCGAATAGCTCTCTGGGCGGTGAACAAAACAAGATTAAAATACAATATTACAATAAAATTACAATAAAATCAGCAACAAGTTAAACAAAAAAAAAATTAAATGAAACACATTGAACATTAAAATGCCTGGGAGTATAGCCAGGTCTTAACCTGGCGCCTAAAAGAAAGTACCGAAGGCGCCAGACATATCTCCACAGGTAGGCTGTTCCACAGTTCGGGGGCCACCACAGAAAAGGCCCTAGATCTAATAACAATCCTCCGGGCATCCTGATGAGTTGGTACCCGGAGGAGGGCCTTGGATATTGAACGAAGTGAATGGGTAGGTTCATAGCGGGAGAGGCGTTCCACAAGGTATTGTGGTCCCACACTGTGTAAGGCTTTATAGGTCAAAACCAGCACCTTAAATCTGGCTCGGAAACAAATAGGCAGCCAGTGCAGGTGGGCCAGGACAGGTGTTATATGCGCAGACCAGCGGGTCCTCGTTAACAACCTGGCTGCCACATTTTGCACTAGCTGAAGTTTCCGAACGGTCTTCAAGGGCAGCCCTACGTAGAGCGCATTACAGTAGTCCAGTCTAGAGGTTACCAGAGCGTGAACAACTGAGGCGAGATCGTCACTGTCCAGATAGGGGCGTAGTTGGGCTACTAAGCGAAGATGGAATGCTGTCCCACATTTTCCTTTCTCAAATAAACCCCATTATTCTGGGAGGGTGGGGAGAGAAGAGAGGAGAAATGAAGTGAGTTCTCTCAGGTGTTTTATTCGGACATGATGCCATAAATGTGCTTTCAGAGACAGAGTGTCATAGAGAAATTGAAATTCTTTGTGTCATCCCACAATAGCCCATGCTATCATGCCTCAGAGGGAGGCAGACCTCTGAAAAAGATGGACTTTACCTGTTTCTTTGTAAGTGAAACTGACAGAGCAGCATGGGTACATCAGAGGAAAAATGCAACACGATAATAGCCTTCCTATACCTGGATGGTATAGAAGGGAGGGGGGGAGGCATATTCAGGGCATTTGTAACAAGGGATGGCAATTCTGTTTGCAAAAATAAAAACATATGTACATAATGACTGCAGCAATTGGCTGCAGATGTTGGGCCTTCCATGTCCTCATACTTGGATGATGGCGTAGCACCTATACTCCTTGAAATCCTTCCAGTCAAGATGATCAGGGAGGCCATTCTTCAGACAAAGCAGCACCTAGGAGTGTAGGAGCAGGACCTGGTTTAACAGAACACTTTTTGAAGTGATGCCTGTAAAAACACGATCCTGTTTGACTCTGGGAGGAAAGACAGTCTTTCTTTTTAAAATCTCTAACCTATTACTGGGCTAACTGTAGTATAAGCATTGGACAGTTTCAAATTCAATTCCTTTCTGCTGTATTGATTTTTAATCTATTGTTTCCTGCTTTGGGGTTTTTATAAGAAATGTGGTGTGATGATGATGTTGATGATGATAACAGCAAACAAATAACAATAACAACAATAGCAACAACAACATGGCACTGGCAGAGAAAAGAAAGAAACTTTGCTGTGACTTGCTCAAAACTGATGAAAACTTTTGGCATGCAGCAAAATATTAACACATCCCCATGGAAAGGGCATGAGGAAGTCACCATATTTGCGCTGACTAAGGCAAACAATTGCTCAGAGTTAGTCCATCCTCTATTGGGAACTGGGTATAACAGTGAGACAAAGGCTGAGTCCTGAAGTC
This sequence comes from Rhineura floridana, assembly GCF_030035675.1. NCBI lineage: Eukaryota > Metazoa > Chordata > Lepidosauria > Squamata > Rhineuridae > Rhineura > Rhineura floridana. The sequence goes on along the minus strand of NC_084480.1, from coordinate 6,696,426 downwards.
TTTTGGGGGTTTTGAATGGCTTTAAAAGAGATTTAAGCTTTAAAAGGACAGCTGGTATAGCACAGTGGGGAGAGAGCCTGGCTGGGAGTCCAGAGTCTGTGAGTTCAAATCCCCGCTCGTGTCTCCTGGGTGTCAAGGGCCAGCTAAAGATCACCCCACAGTGAATGGCTCAGGGGTTATGTGCCCTGCCACCTGTGCAGCCGTAGGCAAGCTGCATAGTCCCAAGGAGCCCAGTTGCCCCCCAGCTGGCAGTTGCGGACAAGGAAGGGGCTGGCTTGTGCAGCTGTGGCAAGCTGAGCAGGCGCTCACCAGCTGGGGAGTACTAGCCTCAGAAGGAGGCAATGGTCAACTCCCTCTGAATACAGCTTACCATGAACACTCTATTCATGGGGTAGCCATAAGCTGGGATTGACTTGAAGGCAGTCCATTTCCATTTCCAAGCTTGAAAAAAGGTTTAGACACATCCATGGAGGATAAGGCTGCTAGCCATGATGTCTGTGTTCTACCTCACTGTCAGAGGCAGTATGCTTCTGAATACCAGTTGCTCTTCCACTCAGGTCCTGTTGCAGACTTCCCACAGGCACCTGGTTGGCCACTGTGAGAACAGGATGCTGGATTTGATAGGCCATTGGCCTGACACAGCAGGCACTTCTTATGGCCTTATATTCTTAAATTACTAAGGAACCCATTTTTCTTGAAAGATACACATGTTTCCCAATGAGAGGGAGATGATTGCTGTTTGGGTGTTGTCTTTTGCTTTTAGAAATTTTATGTGTTCCATGAATGCTTAGACCTGCCGTACCAAATGGAGAGAGGTTAGTGGCTCCAAAGTAGCTAAGACAGAATCCCATGCTTATAAACGAAGAGTTAAAGACAGTTCTTGGGACAGACAGGCAGGAGGAGGAAGGGGGAAGGGAAGGGTGGATTTCTTTCACATCAAACAGCTGATCTTTAAGATTAATCCTTCATCAGTAATCCTAGGCTCTGGTTTAAGCACTAATTTATACAGGCAGGGAAACCATATGCTTCACTTTTCCCAGTGATGAATATGTAAGTGTGAGTCGACTCTCAGGCTCAGTTCAGTCCTCCAGGTGAAATGTGCAGCCACCATGAGAGGGATCATGGTTATCATTATGGCCATTGGTTTCACTGCTGTAATGTCACAGACATATCCAGAAATTGCAGCTCACATGTGCTTGGCTCAGCAAAAATTTCAAAGGAATTCTGCAGTGGGACATTAAATTCCACTACGTCTGTGTGATATAAGATTTCATATAAACTGTGACCATTCCCAAATCCAATCCACAATAGCTTCACTCCATCAAGCATCACTTCATCTGCCTGTCTATACCTATCCTTACTCATGGAAAAATATGCATGGAATTGTAGTTTCAAGTCACCTGTTTTCAAACAGATGTTAACGTTAGCTCTAGCATCTGTTAGTGCTACCTATTATAATTTTTTGGATCAGGCTCCCAGTTCCTTGGAAATCTTATTTAGGAGAAACCAAAATTGTTTTGTGCACAAGATATTTAGGCATATTCAGGACAGCTTTTGACAAGAGCAAAGTCAAACAATAATAGAACCTAATCATGTAGAAACTTCTCCTTTTAGAAGTGTTGGTGGTGTAGAACTATTGTGGCCAAGAACTTGGTTAGTGCTTGGAACACAGATGTGCTGAAATTCTTTTAACTTCCCGCTAAATTCCTAGAGATATTTTATCTGGACAAGACCAGCTGAATCCAACTTGAGGGTCATTGTCAGCAAAACTATGTGGTAACTCTGTGGGAACTGATATAGCTCACTTGTTAATTTGTGCAGCTGGTAAGATAAGAAATTAAAAGCTGTTTATTTGGGCTGGCTCAACCAGTTATCTTGTCCAGGACCTTTTCCATCTAACTTTCATAGCCATACAAATATACAAAAATATTAATGGACACTGTCAGAAGGGGGGAGCCTTAGATCCCCCCAAACAATGTTCTGCTTGCTTAATGCCGCAGTGCCTGACATGATCTAAAGAAAGGGTGTCATTCTGGATTTTACATTTGTTTATGTTTGTCAACTGGTGCCACTGCTGGGATGCAACTTGCGGGCAAATGCGGTTTTTATTGTGCATTCATTATACACAACTGACATCTTCTCTGGGGGGAAAAAAGAGAGAGAGAAAGAAGTCTTATTATTGTGGCTCCTTAAAATAAAGACGGATGACAACTCAAAGCCTTTTAAATAAAGTGCCCAACCATATGGAGTGGCTGAAAATAAATCATAATCAGCCAGCAAAATGAATGGCGAGGCATATAGATATAGACATTGTGTTAGGTTTGTCAAGACAGAGCAGCCAAAAATATTGATCAAGGTGAGGGAGGGGGGAAAATGATAATGAACTGGACTCCAACAAGATTTTAATTGACAATGACTCCTGTGTACCAGCTTTGGACAGTGTATATAAACTGACCACAGCACAACTTTATTGCAAGATGCTTGCCTTTAATTAATTGTCTCCTTCGTTAAGACTGACTACAGATCAAAGGTTTTAAAGATAGTTAGCAGATTCTTAGTAACGAAGCCTTCAGATGCATTAGAAATATCCGACAGCTTGGCCAATGAGGCGTACCAATTTCGATCTACCTCACTGTCGTGTGTTTATTCCTCCCTCTTTGGTTGAGCATGGACAACCTTTGCTTAAACTTGAACTGTTTCCTAGGGCAGCCACCGAAACCTTAGGGGGGGCAGGGTGATGGTAGCAAGATGTAGGTGCTAATTAAAAGGAAATCCAGAAAATATTGTCCAGGAAAAAGGTATCAGAAAGGAAATCAACAAAAATACATTTTAAAGTAAAATAAAATAACGTTAACTGTTTAAAGCTAAAACTCCGTGTAATGTCAACGTGCAGGATACCTTTGCCTCTGCATGTCTATAGCAACTTGCTTCCACTTTAGATCTAGGAAAGGTTTTCCAGCCAGGCTAACTTTGCATCAATGAAATTCAAATATATACTACCTAAAAAAATGCACATATGGAATGGCTCTTCATTAGCAAAGACATATGACTGAAGCTGCTGTACACAGCTATGCTTAAGTATGCACATATAGAAATTGTATCCTTTACAGACAGAATTCCTGTGACTACAGTGATACATCATATTCAATAGGCGAGTTTACAGTTCATCTGAAAATACCAAGACACATAAAAAAAATCTAATAATTTACATAAAGATATGAAATGCATTTAGGCAGCACACTTATAGAAATGTATTGTCAAATTTGAGGAAAATCTGGGTAAAGTTTCTTCTGTTCTCAAAAAGAGGCATCGCAGAACAGAATGCATGCAGTTTTTACCTATGCATATAACAGCTGAAAGAATCTGAAAGTACAGCTTATCCTAAAGGAGCAATGATAAAATAAAATCACCCAAAATAAAGCTTAGACTCATTTATACATTTATTTACATTTGTGTGTTACATACACACATAGTTTTGAGATAAAACACATAATATATACACACACAGTGCAATCCTAACCAAGTCTACTATTAAATTCAATAGGGCTTACTCTTAGGTAAGTGCAGTTAGGATTGCAGCCTTAGTTTTGAGAGAAAACATGTCAACATGTTACAATGAGTATCTGAAATGTGATGCCTGTCCTGGTATCTCTGAGGTTTTGGACATTCATGTAATGAGTCTGGGATTGTTAATATTCACAACTATTAAATGAGGACATTTGATGATATATAAAGCACAAGTAATGCATAATTTATCAATTTAGAAAGTGTTTTCGTTTGTCTTTTTCACAACAAACCGGTGTGTGAACTTTGAGCTTAAATCATGAATAAGCTTGAATTTAATATTGTTCAAGTTTGTTTCTGATGCCTGCCCATTCAGGAACATGCAGCTGACTTCTTAAAAATTAGATAACAATAACAATGTGATCACTTGGGTATCAACATGATGTGACAATCAATAACTCTCCTCTTTTAATGGATTTAAATCCATTCTCATTCCGTTTGGAGAACTGGAATAGAACCCCTTTTTGTTCTGATATTTTGCATGAAGGTTCCAACAACATGACTGAAAAATATGGTTGTGTGTTCATAACAGGCATCTGTAGAGATATAAACATGTAAATATACATAATATGTTTATGGCTTTATAAAATATTTAATAACTTTTTCACATGAGCATTATTAGTGCTCCAGGTACAGGAGCATCACACTTATATTAAGGAATATACAGCTGGCTTGATGTTCTGCTTGCTCCTGAGGCTGACACTGCAGGCTTAGCTCCATATAAAAGTGTTAGGTGACTTGAAGGCTATTGGGAAACCTTACATGCCAAGTCGAATGTGATACGTACCTATTTGTTCATTATCCTAATTTAATGATACAGTCACACCTAATTAATCCATGTCTGGTTTCCTCATGCCCTCTGTCTGGGTCGGGGGAAAATAATAATTTCAAAGCTAGTCTGGCCATTTTTACAATGCTGTGTGTATCCGGACCGTCATGTGATGTTTTTGTCAATAGCACATTTTGAGCCCCAAAGCATTTGCAGATTTGAAGTCTGACTGCAAATTCCGACAATCCCAAATGCAAATCTCTCTCTCTCTCTCTCTCTCTCGGAACATGACATACATGAAACATAGAGATACACACATATGATAAGAGTCACACATGCACAGAGATCTTATTTCCGTCCTTGGTCAAGGAGCTGCATAAGAATATATAACCCACTGCTCACACACATACAAATGCCTTTGCTGATCTCATGCAAAGTGACATTTGAAGCAGTTTCCATGTAATGATAAGTGCCATGCAACTGCGTTTTTACCAAGAAGATCATCAAACAATCTATCACTTGGGATCTGTGGGAATCTCCTGATTTCACCGCTTATGTGCAAAACTTTAATTGGCCAGTCACCTTAGAGACAGAGAAAGGAAAGGGTTTTTTTTACAGAGCTCCTTGCCTTTCCAGAATGTTACAATGTACACTAGAGAATGAATGCACCACATATTTTAGGTGTAAACGTTGGATATATTGTTTGAAATCCATGTTTCATATTGTTTGAAAGTTTATGTTTCATTTTGTAATGTTTTGTATGTGATCAAAATGGAAAACTGTTCAAAGAAGCAATTAATTTTTTAAAAAAGGATGACAAGGAGAAGGAGGAGGAGGATGCTAGCTAAATGTTTTTGGAGAGGGTATAACAACAGCCCATATCAGCAGCACTCCTTTATGGATCTCAGAGTGTTCTAAGAGAAATCCAGTCCCAAGGGTGGCCATTTAGCTATTCATTATCAATAGCATCAATAATTTGGTTGACCAACTGCACTGGTATGTGTGTATAAAGTGACTGCTGACAGCAAAGTTAAGGAGGAAGGACGCTGCAGAATTTACAAAATTGCCCACATGTAATATTAATTGCATTGATTGCTTCTAATAATATGGCAAAGATATTTTGAAGTGCTCCTTGGAAGTGTTGGGTGAGACATGGATACCTTTTCTCCTGAGCCAATTGCATTTAGGCTGGAAATGTCTTGAAAGCTAACCCGTGGAAAACTAATTTTTCTTGCAAGCACTGCTTCTCCCTTGCCCATTAGGAAGCAAAGAGAGTCTGTCTTTTCCTTCTTTCTGTTTTTGTCAGGGTTTTTTTTTTGGTCCAGTTTCACCACAGATGTGAGAGGATGATGTCATTTTGAAGCTCTCCTTGTCCTCTAACTTAAACAGCAAAGGAGGAGAAGCAGAAAAGAAGCCAAGGTTGACTTCCTTGCCATTTTTTTCCCTGGGAAGATGATAATGGAAATATAATACAGCCCAAAGGCCTGATCCAGAATGGATTGAATTTTCAGACAATGCTTTTTTCTTTTCTTTTTTACTTGCAGAGACGCAGACTGGGATAGGTCTCAACTTAAAAGGCTTGTTGAAAGGGGAAAGTATTCAAAAGGCACCGAAAAGATAGCAGAGATGACACCTGCCTAATATTTAAGGGAAGGGAATTCCACAGTTGAGGAAAGAATTTTTCTCTAAGGGGATATTATTTCCATATTTGCATTTGAAGGTCTTCTTTTGCAACGACTCAGACCACATCTCAGAGGGTACTTCCTCTCTGCATGAACACACACAGAGGAAATCACTGCTAGGAAAAGTGTGTCAACATCCGTGCTGTGTCTTAAGTATCTATGGTGTGAGAGGGGCTGAAGACCAATCTTAAAGGCAGAGTAGAAACTGTTGGTGCCCAGACAAAAGAGAACCCTTCATCATCCTTCCATGAGATAGGGCTCACTGGCTGCTTGAGTGTTTAGTGTTTGCCCTGGACTCATAAGAACATAACAAGCATCAGACCAAAGTCCCATCTAGTTCAGCACTCTGTTTCCCACCATAGGCAACCAGATGTTTCTGGAAAGTACACAACCAGGACACGACTGCAACAGCCCTCTCCTGGTGTTTCCCAGCAACAGGAGACAGGTTACCTGTTCTGGATGGTGTCGCACTGCCTCTGAAGGATCAGGTTTGCAGCCTGGGGGTACTCCTGGATTCATCTCTGTCACTAGAGGCCCAAGCATCCTCTGTGGCTAGGAGTGCCTTTACCAGCTTGGTCTGCTTCATCAGCTACAGCCATTCCTGGACAGGGATTACTGCAATAAGATCTATGTGGAGCTGTCCTTGGTCCTGGTTCAGAAGCTTCAGCTGGTGCAAAATGCAGCAGCCAGATTGCTGATGGGAGCGCATGGCCGACAACATGTGACACCACTTTAAAAACATCTGCACTGACTGCTCATCTGCTACTGAGCCAGGTTCAAGGTCCTTGTATTAATTTACAAAGCTCTGAACAACTTAGGTCCCAGGTATCTTAGGGATTGCCTGAACCCTTATATCCCAGCTCAGTCACTGAGATCTTCTGCAGAAGACGCCTTGGCTGTCACCCGAGTTGGCAAGGCTAATTTAACATCAACATGAAATCAAGCCTTCAGTGTCATTGGCCCAGTTCTCTGGAATGCTCTGACAACAGAGATTCAGCAGGCGCCTTCTGTTTTAACTTGTAAATGCCTGCTGAAAACCTTTCTGTTTTGCCAGGCTTATGCAGGCAATTAAGAACATGTGGTGTTTTTGTTTTGCAACAATTGACATTTGTTCTTAATTGTATTTTTAATGTGTTTTTTTAAAAGAAAAATTCTATGGTTGTTTTAAACATGTAAACCACTTTAAAGTTTTTAATAAAATAGCGGTATACAAATATTTTTTTATAAATTTTTGTTGTTATGTGCCTTCAAGTTGACTATGACCTATGGTGACCCTATGAATCAGTGATCTCCAACAGCATCTGTCGTGAACCACCCTGTTCAGAAATATGCTGTCTGTGATTCTGGAAGTAGCATATTATCTAGGGATCATGACTAGTAGCCAATGATAACCCTTTAACCTGTAGATTGCACGACTCATCACACAAGGCAGCAGCGCAAAACCCGAAGGCTCCTGGTCCTTGGCTTTCTGCTCTTCATGTTCCATGTGCTTCCTTGTTGGTGGTGAGAAGAGATGTAAAGCCAGCCCATTAACATCAGTGTATGGCTGCTTTAGTTGATGGAGCTATTCAAATGAACTGATTGAAGCTTGCATCCCAACAGAGAGAGGGGGGAAAATATACACTGCAGCCCCATCAGTGGCATCCCATTAGAGATGGAGGAGAAATTAATTCACTTTAGGTTTTAAGGTAAACTGACCTAATCTGCCAATTCTGGATTTGTATACAGCCTGGAATGCCAAAATCAATCATACTTTTTTTTGTATTTTGTGATGCTGTTTGGGCAGGCAAAATGTGTATTCTGTGGGGAGAAATACATATAAAATACACTGGCTGCTCATATCCAGTCCTGGACGGGGTTACACTCCCCCTAAAGGAACAGGTTCGTAGTCTGGGAGTCGTTCTAGACTCTTCCCTGTCACTTGAGGCTCATGTAGCCTCGGTGGCACGGAATGTGTTCTACCAACTTCGGTTGGTAGCCCAGCTACGTCCCTACCTGACTAAGGAGGATCTTACATCAGTAGTACATGTTCTGGTAACCTCACGTTTGGATTACTGTAATGCGCTCTACGTAGGGCTACCTCTGAAGATGGTTCGGAAGCTACAGCTGGTGCAAAATGCGGCGGCCAGACTGCTAACAAGAACGAAGCGATCGGACCATATAACACCTGTTCTGGCCCGCTTGCACTGGCTTCCAATACGCTTCCGGGCCAGATTCAAAGTGTTGGTATTAACCTACAAAGCCTTATATGGCGCGGGACCATGATATCTGTCGGAACGCCTCTCCCGTTATGAACCGGCTTGTACACTACGGTCTGCTACGAAGGCCCTCCTCTGGGTTCCAACCCATAGGGAGGCCCGGAGGGTGGTGACAAGATCAAGGGCCTTCTCAGTGGTGACCTCCGAACTATGGAATAGTCTCCCCGAGGAGATGTGCTTGGCGCCGACACTATCATCCTTTCGGCGCCAAGTTAAAACCTTTCTCTTCTCCGAGGCATTTTAATTTTTTGTTTAATGATGGTAATGTTTGTAATTTGATCTTAGTTATGCAGTTTTTAGATTGTGAAATTTGATTTTAGATTGTGATGCTTTTGTATTTTCCTGTATTTTATTGTATTTATGTTCACCGCCCAGAGAGCTATTGCTAGTCGGGCGGTATATAAGTTTTAAAAATAAACAAATAAATAAATAAATTTGCTACCGGGCCAAGTTCAAGGTTCTAGTTTTGGTGTACAAAGCCCTCTACAGCTCAGGACCAGGATACCCCTTATATACCCAGCCGATCACTGCATTCTGCAGGTGAGGGGCTCCTTCAGATACCATCTTATCAGGAGGTCCGTTCTGCACAATATAGGAAACAGAACTTTAGTGTGGCAGCACCTACCCTGTGGAATTCCCTCCCCTTAAATATTAGGCAGGCACCATCTCTGCTATCTTTTCGGCGCCTTTTGAATACTTTTCTCTTTCAACAAGCCTTTTAAGTTGAGATCTATCCCAGTCTGCGTCTGTGTTAGAATTGCTTTTTAATATTTTTTATAATATGTTTTAACCATTTTTAAAAGATGTTTTTAAGCTTTTTAAAAAATGTTTTTAATGTTGTTTTGTTTTAATGTATTTAAGGTCTGTTTTTATGATGTTTCAAAGTGTTTTTAGCGTTTCTGTTTCCCACCCTCGGCTCCTGCTGGGAGGAAGGGCAGGATATAAATCAAATAATAAATAAATAAATAAAATGTGTATTTTAGGGGCAATGCGCTGAAACAACATACAAAAATGTATAATTTGGGGAAAATGCATATATGCATATAAACTATGTGAACAGAAAGGCAACTGTTTATACATTTTTAAGAAACCTGCCCAAAAAGGGGAGGGGACAAATGATTACACCCATGTGAACTTGATGCAAAATGGAAGTCGCCCAACCTGTCCATTCCTATCTCCCACCAATGTTTACAGCTCCAGCTGTGTTGACCACAGTGTGCTGCACAAATGGATATCTGCTCCGAATTAATCTCAGACATTTAGGAGCAAGGTTTGTTCCTATCTGGAAAGCCCCACTCTGGGACACATTTCCTTTGATCACATTAGAGAGTGCTGGAACTGATGCTTGTACTGACTGATATGGCTTTGTATGACTTTGCTACAGTAGGGTGGGTCAGTCTCTTCTTTTAGAGTGGTGGTATGTGACTGGCTGAATGAGTGTATTTCACCTCTCCTCTGAGGTCCTCAAAGTGGCATACCATAATTCTCCCCCTCCTAATTTTATCCTCACAACAATCCTGTGGAGTGGGTTAGGCTGAGAGACACTAAACAACCCAGTGAGTTTCATGGCTGACTGAGGATTTGAACCGTGGTCTGCCAGCTCTTAGTCCAACCCTCCAATCACTGTGGCAAACTGGGCCTAGGTGATGGGGAAAGCCTTTACCTGTGTCACCTTTATAAGGTGCTCCTGGTCATTTTAAAATGGATGCACCATGTGCGCTGGCTAGGCATGTACCGTTAGCATGCTCCACAAGACATTGACTGCTGCCGTGTTCACTTTAATAGGTGACTATGTATTAAGTGCATTTAGATGTGACTGGGTGTGCATGGAAACCTCTTAGAGATTTCTCTGAGTTCCACCTCTTCTATAAAGAAAGAAAGAAAGAAAGAAAGAAAGAAAGAAAGAAAGAAAGAAAGAAAGAAAGAAAGAAAGAAAGAAAGAAAGAATATACTGAATTATAGTTGTTTTGGGCAAGAATTTGTACATAAACATAGTCAGGGAGAATGCAAAAGAATTTATGTTCTGCAATCAAGTACAGGGGAAGTTAGCGTCAAATTAAAACAAAACACCATTTGTTTGCTCTTCATTCTTGGTTATAGCTACTGAGATTTCATAAACGTCTAGGCTTTGCGGTCTGACTGGAATTGCAAGAGGCTATGGGGAGTAAAGAACTCCGAAGCCCCAATTTCAGCACATGATCCCTATTATAGCAAAAGGCTCCAAGGAAATTATGTTCATGAGTACTGTGAAAAGCGGGATGAGACCATGCTGGCTGATGAGCTTTCCCGAACGCAGAACCCCACATTTGTAGGGAAGGGCTGTGTCTCAGTGGTAGAACAGCTGCTTTGCCTGCAGAAGGTGCTAGGTGCAATTCCCGGCCTCTGTAGGTAGGGCTGGGAGAGTGACCCTGTCTGAAATATCGGAGATCAGTAGTGGGCTAGATGCACTAGTGGTCTAACTCGTGCAGAAAGCAGCTTCCTACATTCCATCCTGCTCCACATTCAAGGCAAAAGGCAGAAAGGGAAAAATCTCAAGCCCATTTCTATTTATTCCAAAGCATTTACCCCTTTTCCATATCTTACTGCTACCCCACTGGGAGGAATCCTTTTGTGTAAGGATCTGACGAACTGCCTGCCAAATCAATGGAGAGATGACCATGGGGCTTCAATTAGCTGAGGTTCGTTTTTTCTCATAGTGGTAAAACATCTTCTCTGTGGCATGGGTGTATGCCATTGCGCTTGATCCTTGCTTGCGGCAAGTCCCGGACAAAAGGTGTTATGTAAGGATAGAGCATTATTAGCAGAGGAAAGAGAGAGACCTAAAGGAGGAGGGGGAGAGGGGATTTATTTAAAAGGATCGGGAAAGGGACTTAGTTTCTCAGGGTACCTCCAGATGGCAGCTTTGTATGTTTTCTGCTCAGCCCTTATGCACGAAACTGGATGTTCAGGAAACAGGACAAAGAAGACAGTGCCTTAGAAAAGAAGATCGGGGGTTTTTTTAGAGGAAGGAGGGTCTACGTGTGATTCATCTGTTACTGCAAGGCCCATGTTGACCCATAATTTTAGCCTCTACCTGCATAGAAAGGGGGGAAAGAGCGGGCTCATAACAAAATTAAATTTCAGACAGGTGGACTCCAGGGATTATAGTTAGGGGGAGACTCTGTCAATTTATTTTTCTCTGTTTCTCATTTTCCCACTCTTCACTTCAGTTCTCCACATCTCTGGGACCAATCTGCATACATATATATTTACAAAAAATGTCCTCATGAAGATTGCTCGGTGCATTTCTCCTAATATACACATTTTTGTATGCACGTTTACCTAACATTCAAATATTTGCAAAGCAGTTTCCTCTTATATAATGCATTTTTGTATGCTATTTTTTACTAACATGTGCATTTGTATGCCCTCTTTACCCCAGCATATACATTTTTGTGCACATTACTTGGCTGGGGGAAAAATGTGCTGCGAAATTCGGAGAAGTGTGAATTGTGAAGGATGGCTGTGCTTTGGTTTGCATAATGTTGCAGAAAGTGCAAAAAGTAGGTTCAGCTTTAAATGAGAACTGGACTGACTTCCTTTCCCTTCCCTAAAGGACTAGAAGGATTTTTTTTAATTGTTTGTTGTTGTACGAGGAAAACAACATCTTCTCCCTTCTTAAGTCCCACACAGGCATGCTGAAATATTTTCAGAATAAGTATGCTAGACGTTTCTGCTTTGATCAGTTTAACTGCTAGTTGGGATAGTTTTGAAGACCATTTGCAACCAATGGTGTTGCAAATTAAGGGCTGTTCCTTTGGGGGGGGTTGGGAGGAGGTTGTTTTGCTTCTGCTTGTGTTCATGCAATAGAGAATGAAACAAAAACATAGAAGATGGCCTTTCCTCCTCATATTCCTTTATTATTTTCAGCATTTTATACCCCCCTTCAATTATAATCCCAAGGTGGTTTACAAAAAATAAAAATGAAACAATGAAAATTGCTGGGAGGGACCCTAAAAGCTGCACAATCATAAAAGCAACATAGAAACAGCCAACAGGAGTTATTGCATTGCAATAGCTCTGGAAAATAAAGTCTTGCCTGGCACTGAAAAGACAGTAAGGTACATGCCAGGGGAACAAGGCAGTTAACCCTTTGTGCATTAAATTGTCTAATGTTTTTTGCTCTCCTTTTGCACCCATGCTTTTGAAATATGCACATGATTATAAATATCATTAATTAGTTAATCAGTTGTTTCAGGGTTGGGGGGAACCTCAGGCTTGGTGGCCAAATGTGCCCCCCAGGCCTCTTTCTATGGAACTTGTGACTCACCCCAAGCCATGTCCTTCCCTAGCCACACTCTCTGTCTCCATAGGCCATGTCCTTAACTGGCCCCACTCTGCACCTTTCTTGAGTGTTTTCACTTGGCTGGAATGCACGCTTGAACTCTGATCATGCTTTCTGCTTGCCTGGATAGGGGATAGCTTACGAGTGTGTGTAGAAACTAGCTTACTGTGCAAAGGTAACATTTACATGGATAGCTCTGCCAGCCTTTGCCTCTGGCCTCACCCACCATTGGCGTGTGGTCCCTGGAAAGTTGCCCAGAAGAAAAAGTGGCTCTCTGGATGAAATTGACCATCCCTGAGTCAATTGATTGAAAGGATGGTGATAAACAAAATGTAGTTGACCAGCAACCCTAGCTAAACCTTTTCTTGCTTTCAATGGATTTTGGTCCACTTTATGCAATTGGTGGGCTCCATGTGCCCAGGAGTAGGTGAGCTCAGCAGCACAGCATATAGGAACTGATGTCTTCATGTGGTGGGTGGACATGTGCCCACTGTCTTTGGGACAACTATTCTAGCATTCTTTTTTCTTTTCTTTTTTGGAACTGCCATAATCATCCAAAGGATTGGCTAATCATCAGTCCATTCTTACACCATGTTGCTTCCACATTAATTTGTTTGCATACTAATCTGCAATGGGGGGAGGGGAGAATCCTCGTGAGACTAGGCTTTCAAATGCACATTTTAAAACAAGTTTCCCTCTGAAAATAAGTATTTCTCAACGTACCTTACATCAGTAAAACCCATTTTAAAATGCATTTTGATAAATCTTTTTCAGCTCATTAAAACAGTCAATGTTGTCTAATCGCCCTGTGAAGAACTCAGGATGAATGCTCCGCAGTCAGCACCCTGAGTTCCAATCCACACATTAATCTAAATGTGGGATCAGATCAGTTCACATAGTAATTCACAAAGATTGAATCCCTCCACCTAAGTCAGGTGTGTGCACCTTTCTGTTGTATGTACTACAGCTCTGTATGTTTCTTAGCTTCCAGAAATGCCTTTAAAACATGCCCCAAAGATGAAGGTATATTTAAGGAAAGCACAGCTCAGGGTTAATGAATAGCTCACAGAACAATATGTGGGCTGTTGGCTATCGCCTTAGCCCTGGTGTCTCCTAGCAGCTGGGTACAAGTCTATCATCTTTTTAGGCCCTGCTTGTCTGATTCTGGGAGTGGCTGGCGGATATCAGAAATGATTTTATAGGACTTGGTGTGATTCAGATAAGCACTTTTTGCAATCTGTGGAGGTTCCACAGAGCCCCAAATCCAGTAGATAGGAGAATCTCACTGCACAAAACACTGAATAAAACACTGCTTTATTCCAAAAGAGATTCGATTACCATAATTTTGCACTAAGCAGCTGAACCTTTTCACCACTGCAATAAAAGTCCCTTGCCTTTTTCCCCCACTTCACATCTCCTAGTTCTTCAAATTTCCCCAGTTTTTGGTCTGTTCTACACTAGTCTTTCCATTAGCACTCATTTGCTCATTGCAAAGGAGAAGGCCTGAGATGCAGCCCATCCAAGTGTCTCGTTCTCCCGCAGACTTCCTCCCAGCCATAGTTTGCTTTCTGCCAATGCTTGTGACATCCTGCTAAAGATGCATGCTTGCACAGCAGATCTAACATGAGATGCTTTGCCTTCCATGAAATGCACACCTTGTGCATCTGTCCTCTTGTTATGCAGACATGGGATTTAGCACTGGCAGTAGGTGAAGTTAGCCTGGCCCAGGAGTCACCAGACTTAAGCTTCTTTGAGGTCCAGGAGCTCAACTTGAGATTGTAAAGCAAATTTGCAAGTTAACAGCAATGGTTTAGAACAGTGGTTCCCAACCTGGGGGCCATGATCCCCAGGGGGGCCACAAAGTAATCAGAGGGGGCCACGAATAGTAAAGAAATTTTTTTTTTTTTTTAGTCTTCACTCCCTGGACACTTTCTGCTTCCCACTGCAGCTGCAGATGACACCTCCCCCTTGCCCCAAACAAGAGGGGAGGATTTTTGCTGAAGCACCAGAGTGTCTTTCAGGCACACCAAGGGCAGGCATCTGCCTATAGAACACATGGCAGATGCCAAAGGAGGCTGAGGGTGGAGCTACCAGGAAGAAGAGGGGAATACTATCACTGACTCCCATCTCCTTGCACTGCTGCTGCTGACAACACCCTTACTCAGAATGAGAGGAGACGGCTTTTTTTGTGAAGCAAAAAGAAGCAAGGCTGCAAGGAAAGGCTGCTTTTCCCCTTCCTTCCTGGCAGCCAGCCTGCCCCCCTGGGGGGGGAGGGGGTCACAAAAGGTTTTAAGCTTATAAAGGGGGTCCTGTACTCATAAAGGTTGGGAACCACTGGTTTAGAAAATGGATTGGGAACCCATGGCTCTCCAGCTGTTGTCAAACTCCAACTCCCATCAGCCCCAGCCAGCATGGTCAATAGTTAGGAATGATGGGAGTTGTAAACAACATCTGGAGGATCATGGGCTCTTCTACTCCTGGCCTATAAAGGCTTTCATGATGCTTGCATCCCCAAAGAGATGTGTCTGCCTACCTCATCATTATCCACTCAGCGTGCAAACAAAACTTAAATTTTCAGGAAAGCCTTTGGCCGATTTAAAGACAACTAACAGCTTTATTTTTGGTTGCTGTGGATACTTCCCCAATCTGTTTTGCTTATTCTTAAAACGTTTGTTTGTTTGTTTATCTATTGTTGTTGTTGTTGATAGGGAACTGCTTTATCTTGAGACACCATTGTTTTCTTGCTTTAATGATGGTATTTTTTTCTGAGCTGCCCTGTAAGGAGTTATGCTAAAAGGTTGAGGAAGTATACATGAAATTATGATTACATTTTATTATATATTTATTACATGTACATCCTGCCTTGCTTCCATCATGGAACCCAAGGTGGCACACATGTGGTTCCCCGGCAGTCACCCATGCAGGCACATGTCTGGAGGGCCACAGAGTCCTCATCCCTGCCATAAAGTATGCTTGTGTGCACTTTTCACTCATGGCTAGGGTTGCCAGGCTCAGGGCCTGAGACTGATCCTGTATCTTCAGGAGAAGAGAAAGTCAGCCAAGTGCAGGTGTTCTTGCAATGCTGTGATGGGAAAAACCACTAGGCGGAATTCTCCCCCCCCCACACAACTTTTAAAGATACAGAAGACCTCTTGGTTGCCAGGCCCAGCCTCCAAGAGGTCTTCTGTATCTTTAACAGTTGTGCAGGGGGAAGGGAGAATTCCACCTTGTGGTTTTTCCCATTACAGGGTTGCAAGAACACCTGCACTTGGCTGACTTTCACTTCTCCTAAAGATACAGGATCAGTCTCAGGCCAGGAACCTGGCAACCCTAATTGGTGAGCACAACCTATCCTGCCATCTGGGTGGCCTGGACCTCACTGACAGGGATCTTGTGTATGTGTGTGTGGTGTGTGTGTGTGTGTGTGTGTGTGTGTGTGTGAGAGAGAGAGAGAGAGAGAGAGAGAGATTGCAAGGTGTGTATCTTGCAGGGCCGGGTGTTGCACAAGTCCAATCTCAACAAACACTAGGGGTGGAGAACCTCAGGTCCAGGTTCTGAATGTGGTCCTCAAAGCATTCTTATCTGGCCCTCAGAACTCGCCAAAGGTCATGCCTTTCTCCCCATGGTGTACCTCTTACTGTTTCTGTTTTGCACTCTGTGCATTTGTGCCTGGGTGGGATAGGTCCTTGAATTCTGATAATGCCTCGTGGATGAAGGATTGAGCAGGGTGCATATGTGCAGGAACCTAGCCTACTGTACAAAGGGAACATTTGCATTTGGTACTTTGCCTACTTTTTCCTCTGGCCCTGCCCACCACAGACATATGGCCCTCAGAAGGTTGCCCAGAAGAGAATGTGGCCCTTGGTCTGTAAAAGGTTCCTTGCACCTGACATGCACGTTACCAATAATTGTGACAGGCTGTGTGCTAAGTCATCCTCATCCTTCGAACCTCCTCAAGGTACCCACATCCCTCTCCCCTCCTTCTTCTCAGCAAGGCAGACGCACACAACTATATTTGATTCGAGGAAGCATGTATCTCATTTGCTGTAGCGTGATAGTTTAGAACAGGGAAATTTATTTCCATCCTTCTATGAATCATTCCTCACTTTCTGTTTGAGGACAGCTTGGGAGGAGCTGCTGTGGCTTCAGAATCGTGATGCAGTTGAAAGGCATCCAGGAGCAGAATAGCAAATCTGTTTAGCGCGGGGGGGGGGATCTCACTCTTATCCCCAGGACAGCTCCCTGGAGTGTGCTGTTACTCACAATCGGTTTTTGTAATCACTTTCAGCAGGGAAGGTTTGGGAGTCTTCTTTTCAGCTCCAGAAGAGAGTGAGTCACATCCAAGGTTCGGTCACAGCTGAAACTGAGTGATCAGGGAAAGTGAGTCTGATCAAACGGCACAGTTTGGTTTTAACAAAAGTCAAACTGGATCTCTAGTTCTGAACATTCTAACAAGGCATAAAGAATGGATTGTTTTCATGGGTGTCACAAGTGGGCACATCTTAGCTTGCTGCTGTTATTGCCTTCTTTTCAGATATGCCGGCCCTTCCTTGCCTACACTGCATCTATGCAGAAGGACTTTGGGGAAGGGTCATGACTCAGTGGTAGAGCATCTGCTTGGCATTCAGAAGGTCCCAGGTTCGATCCCAGTGGGACATGCCAAGTCAGACCGCATTGGTCCATCTAGCTCAGTATTGTCCACACTGACTGGAAGCGGCTCTCCAGGGTTTCAGACTGGATTCTCTCCTAACCCCACCTGGATGTGCCAGGGATTGAACCTGGAACCTTCTGCATGCAAAGCAGATGCTCTGCCGCTGAGCTGTGGCCCTTCCCCATGCTGAGTCTATATCAGGGGAGAATAAAAGGCTACCTGATGCCAAGTGAGACCTAGCTCATTATTGGAGCCAGGGGACCTTGAGAAATGGCCCCTTCCAACATAGGAAGTGTGTTATACTGAGTCAGGCCATTTAGTCCACCTTGCTCAGTATTACCTACACTGGCTGGCAGTGGCTCTTCAGGGTTTCAGGGAGAGATTGTTCCTAGCCCTACCTGGATATGTCAGGGACTGGACTTGGGACCTTTCCCATGCCAAGCAGGTGCTCTGCCACTGAGCTCCAAAAATACCTTCTCCTGCATGCATTGACTCTTGTATGCCTTTGTCAACTTGTGTCAGTACATCGCATTCCCCTTTCAGGTCTCGCAGGAGTCCAAGGACAGTGATGTGGTGGTGGTGCTGGAACCTTCACAGGACCCTTGTCTTTCTTCTGTTTGCTTTCCTTTCTATCAGTCATCATCCTCTCTGATTATATCTAATCTCTTTCTCTCTGCTTGCCCCAGTGCAGTTTAGTAGGCAAAGTATATTTTTATGACATCATCAATATGTCCTCCAGCTAATCACCAGCTGCATGTGCCCTTTGGCTCTCTGGTGGCATTTGTAAATGACAACAAGAAGCACTATTTGAACTGTCTTGTAGGTATCGAGCCAAGAGTTGGAGCCAGCTTGATGGTCTCTAGAAGTTACTTGCCAGCAGCTAGTATACCCCAATGGGTGCTGATTGCTCTGATGAGTCTCCTTATTCCTGGAAGCTAAATCCAGGGGAAATCTAGTCTTGGGAGAATCACAGTGGTTCTTAAAGGGCAACAACTGAACAATTTCCAGCAAAGCATTACATAGCAAAGCTGGCATTGTTCCTCAGTGTGACATTCTTATACTAATGCAAGCATGCAGGGGCTTTGCAGTCCCAAAAAATGCATGAACCCAGCATTCTACATTACCACTTATTTCATTGTGCATACCTCAAGAAAGGCACAGGGACATGGTTCTAAAGACGTGCCAGTCACAATTAAGGATGGGGGAGAAATTTGATTCACTTCGCATTTAAAGGCAAACCTACCTAATTTACACTTTCTAAAACAGTGGATGGTATTCAATGTTAGTCCTACTCAGAGGGGACCCATTGAATTTAATAAGCATGGCTAACTTAGGTTCATTCATTTCAGTGGGCCCACTCTGAGTATGATTTAGTCGAATACAACCCAATACACGAACAAAAACACAGCCCTCCCTTGAGATTTACACTTCTCTGAATCTTGCAGTACAGATCTCCAGCTATGCAACGTGGACAAAAACTCATATACTAGGGTAAAGTATGCAAAGAAATGCATATGTTTGTGAAAATCACATACAAAAGTGTATTTTATTATGGAAAACTGCTTTGCAGAAATATTTTAGGCAAAATTACATACAAATGTGTATATTAGGAGAAATTCACACTAAAAGCTATTTAAACTTAAAAAAGCACAAACTGATGTGCAGATGTGGAGAACTGAACTTAAGATTGGGGAAATTATTTGCTATTTGTTATTTATTATTTATTATTTATTTTGATTTGTATCCCACCCTTCCTCCCAGCAGGAGCCCTGGGCGGCAGCGATGAGAAACTGAAATGGACAAATTCGCCCATCCCCACTAATGCTAATTGTTAGTGTTGCCCTGAAGAATCTCTCCATTTTGTGGGTTCTTACAGAAATGATTATGAATCAGGGGCTTTTCTTCATGAAAGGGGTGATATTCAGTGGTTATCCTACTCAGAGCAGACCCACCCTGTTCATTTCAATAGGTTTACTCTGAGTAAGATATCGTTGGCTACAACCCTAGGTTTGTAAACTTACCAACTATGGTCCTCCAAGCTCTTTATCTACCACCAGTAGGAGCCAGTGCATGTGTCCTCAGCCTCTAGCTGCTTCATATTTTATTTATTATTACATTTATGTCTTACCTTTCCTCCCAGGAACTCATGCAAACATGATTCTCTGCCTCCCAGTTTTATCCTCACAACACCCCTGTGAGGTAGCTTAGGCTAAGAGACAGTGACTGGCCCAAGGTTGCCTAGCAAGCTTCTTGCCCGAGCAGGGATTTGAGCCCTGGTCTCCCAGGTCCCAGTCCAACATGCTAACCACTCCACCACACTAGCTCTTCATATAACCTCCTGACCTGATTACTTTCTCATCACTAACTGTGAGATGGAGATGCTGACATTTTTTTTCATCTCTTTTTACCCTAGCATGATGTTTAAACCCCCTTAGGTAGCCTACTTACATATTTTACTTAATTTTATTTATTTGTCCTGGCATTTATAAACCACTCTACATTCAGGGAATGCTCAGACAGTGTAGAGGAATAAAATATAAAACATATCAGAAAACAGTATTAAAAACATAAAACCCATCAAGAGATAAAATAGGCTAATTTGGGAATGCTTGGGAAGAAATAAAAGTTTTGAAGACATAACAGTATGGGGCTTGCTGCATTTCTAAGAGGAAAGAACTGGTGCCACAATGCTAAAAGGAGATGCTTGAGTGACAGCATGCTTTCCTGCAAGGGTGTGTGGGATACAGCATCATCCTTACTTTACAAAAATCTCCCTTGAAGAATGAAGTGATCTGTGGTGGCTGATGCCCATTGGAGCTGGCAGGGAAAGCAAGGAGGCCAACAGTAGGTGGAGCTAGAGCCAATGGCAGGCAAAGGGAGCCTCTGACGGACCCTACGATTGGCAGGGGAGGCCCTGTCAGTGGTGTTGCCTCTGCCTGCTGCCCAGTTGGCATTGACCCAGGGCAGGGCGTTCTTGGTGGTGGTTCCTCATTTGTGGATAACCCTCCTTGGTGAGCTGCATTTGCCTCCCTCATTATTGACTTTTAGGAGAATGTTTGAAGCATCCCTGTTTAGCCAGGCTTTAGATGGCCAATGGATTCTGGCCATCGTAACTGTGCAATTAATAACAATGAAGGCATCTGATTGCTTTTAAAGGTTTTTAGATGTTCTGAACATTTAAAACTCTAAATTGGTTTTAAATTTAAATGGCTTTAAGTTGGATGTGTAAATATATATTTATTTTGTTTTGAATTGTACTCTTTGAATATTGCGATGTTTGCCTCTCAGGGCTCCTTTGGGAGGAAGGGCAGGGTGCACTTTTAACAACAGCAACAACAACAGCAGGCGGGGGCTGGTGAAAGCAGACTGAGGTTGGTGGGGCAGTGTCCATTTGCCCTAATTGACCAGCTACCGGTGGAAGAGATCCATGATCAGTTGTGGAACGGGAAGATGTGCGTGTATGTGTGTGTGCACGCGAGCAAGAGCACTTACACTAGGGATGGAGAAGGATTTTGTTCAGTCCACATTTTTGAGTGAACCAGCCATTTTTTCAGCTCTTGTGCTAACATATGCATCGGAACATAATTTACCCTTTGGATTTCACACTTCTCTGAATTTTGCCATACAATTCCCTGCTCGAAAAACATACCAAAATGCATGAAGATCTGTATTTGGAGATAAAATATGTTTTAGAAATGCATATTTTGAGTTGGAAATGCATACTTTAATAGCATATAAATGGGTACTTAAATGGTAATTAAATATGAATTTCCATACAGATTTTAAACACACACACCACAGATTAATGAAGAAAATGACACAGGGTGGAGAGGAGTTATGGATGAAATTGACATGGATTGGGAACTGATCCATGTACTCCCAGTGCGCTCTCTCTCTCTCTCTCTCTCTCTCTCTCTCTCAATGCATCACTTATCTGAATGTGAAGTTCATCCAAGTACTGTTTATGGAGATTTACAGTGGCTTTGCCTTTTCTTTTTCTTTTTTTTACAAAAAAGCCCTGTTGTGTCGGGAGCGCACCAGGGATTTAAGGTGGTGGTATTAGCTGCGGTATTAAAAATGCATTGGATGGTGCAGGGTGGGAGATTAGTTGGGTAGAAAGACCCATGCATGAGGGGTTAATTACATTCAAAGAGGCCATTGGCAGGAGCAGGCGAGGCAACGGGTTTCTTTTCTTCGAAATTTACTAAATAGCTGGAAACACGGTTTAATGAATTTTAATGGGATGATACCAGATTCCATGCATATTGCGGCTGCTGATGGGAGGAAGTCGAGGCATTGTTGAAGGGAATCATATTGCCCTACTTTAGGTTTCACAGTTCAGTCTCTCTCCCTCTCCATCCTTCCCTTTCTCTCTTTTAATTCCCACAACAAGCACTTTCTACAGTGTGTGTGTGTGTCACACACACACATTGAACCTGATTCATTCTCCCCCACCTCCTGAAAATGAATAATACTGGGGTGGGGGGATAGACCAGTACATAATTATATTTTAGCTAGCCCATAACATTCTCTGTTGTGCAGTTTTACCATTCACTTACAACTCTAAACCAAATAATGTTGCAAGAATAGATTGCCCCCCCCCCGGCATATATACTGGCTAACATACTGTTATGCCATACTGTTATGCCATAACCCATGGCTAACATACTGATTAGAATGCCATCTCTAAGCACACACAATTCCATGTGTACCATTTGTTCCCGCGAATGGGGTAGCTTTCATTATTTATATTTGTGCTTGTTTCTATGTGGTGTGCTGACCTGTTTGTTGCATATTTTGTTTTCCTTCCTCTGGGGATAGTGGCTGTTCCATTGAAACCAGAGAAATGCTCATCTCCCAAGGGTAACAAGGGTTTTTTTGGGGGGAGGGGGGAGGAAATGTTAACTTTCTGTTAATAAATCCGTTTTATGGGTTTGATAAAGGGAGGACCCTCCACCTGTCTTGCCTGCCTTGTGTTGCCTTTGTGAGACACCAGAGCAATGCTGCCCCGTTGTGGATTGCTCCGATCAGTTCTCAATCTGGGAAGACAGAATTCTTCCATCCTCTTTAGTGAGGCCTCAGTGGTGCTTTTTAAAACCCCTGGCTATGCATCCTACCTAGAAAGACTTTGAAGCATGCATCAAAATAACAAAGAACCCCCCTAGCAGCTATTCTCTTTCTAAACACCCCTGCTATGAATTGCAACCTGGTTCCAGGCCTCTATTAATTCATATCTTCTTCTTTTTGCTGTGTCATATTAAAATGCACAATGTTAAACAAGTATCTTGGTAGTGGAGAAGATGCACATATGCGTTTGGCCTACATATCAGCCCCTGGTCTTCAGTTGTTATCCACTGCCAGGATCCCTGAAGCTAGAGTCCTAATATGGGTCCACGCTGAACGAACAACTTTAATGGTATATCTCTGGATTGCCCTGGGAAAGGGGGAGTTGTGTGCATTTCTGTACTTAACTTCCAGTCATGTAGATAGCCCTTAGGTTTGAAGGATTGTGGATCTGAATATTTTATTTTGCAATTTGGGATCTTGAGTTTCCTCCGCATGACAAGCAGGTAGCTCTCCATCTGTGGGTGATGATTCAGTGGCCTACCTTTCGGAACTGTAAAGATTTCAGTGATAGTACAAAGCTCTTTAATCCCTGAAAAAGTGGAGATTAATGGTCAGCAGTATTATTTTCCAGCATACACTGCATATTGGTCAGATAAGGCAGAGATAAATTTCTTGAAACATACACTTGTTTGCTTGCTTTTGATTTGGCTATAAGAGAGAATCAAGAAACTTACTACTAATGTGGTATGTCTGAAGGTTTTGCCAACAAGCTCTGGAAGAAGACTCATGAGACAGAGTGATGATAGAAAGGTCATATTTATTCAAATATAACAATAGAACATCTGCCAAACAATAACCATATTATGCAAGTATTGGCAGGTGGGTTTGAATTAACATATATGAAGGAAACATCCCCCACTCCCTGGGGCATCCTGCGGCTCCCCAGCCAAGGGACCGAGAGAGAGTTCTCTCTCCTTGCTAAGTGAGCCTTGGATATGTGAACCCAACACGTGCACCCAGGTCCCACTGTCCATCATTCACCAAGGTGTGTACACCAGGCCTGAAGGGCAGCCTCAGAACCCCTCCCCTCCAAGCAGAAGGCCATGGAAGGTGACTCAAGAGTGCCCTGAACTCAATTGTGCCTCAGGGTGCGAAATTCCCTTACCTGTCCCCGCTGAATGCCAGACCAAATAAGTGCAGACATCAAGAGTAAATAAATGTGTGGAGTAGGCAAAACCGAGGAGTCCCAAGGGCCAATCAAGGGCTCTCCCCAAAATTCCCCAAAGGGTGACTAGTGAAAACCCACACTGCAGAGAGAGGAAGGGACGGAGGGCACTATCAAAGAGAAGGAGGAAGTGGAGGAGGCGGAGAAGGTTTAAATAGCAGCCTGATTGCCCCCTTCCTGTTGGGCAATACTGCCCATGAGATCCTCAAGACTGTCTCCCCCTGGAGAGACCAACTCAGGTCTTGTCCCAAAAAGGTGTGTGTGGCAAATTCCCCTCCACACACACACACACTAAAAAGAGGCCATGGCATTTGCCTTTGGGCCAAAAGATAGTGAGGAATGACTAATTCTTTTAACTTATTTTTCAAAGATTTACATATCTCTGTAGTAGTAAAAAGAAAATAGAAACTCCTCCCATGCTGGCAAGTTTACACATCCCCCACACCCCGATTGCCAGGCTTTGATATTTCAATCTTGTTTCAATTTCTGTCATTGTTTTTTGCTCATTCTGTCTCAAGAGGCACCACTGTACTTCTTATACTTTCTTGTGATTTTCTTTTGTCTACAAATATCACATCTGGTTCCAAGCAATCTATTGTTCTGTGAGTATTGACATGATTATCCCAAGAGATTGCAAAGTTTGGATTCTCTCTAAGGGCCAAACTAGATAATAATTGAAAATAGATGATATGTGATTGCATTTCATATATCTGCTTTGGTTGTTATTTAAATGTCGATGCAGCAAGGGGAAGATTAGGATTCCAACTGCATCATAGAGGAAAGGAAGATACAGATTACATAACCACCCCACTCCAAAACTGCCCCAGAAGGGAATAAGCCCTTGGTTGCACAGAGCTCAGAATGAAGGGAAATGGTTAACCTCTCTGAATTGCATCTATTAAAAATTAAGCTCTGTTCCCCCCATTCACTGTAAAGGGACCTGTAAAAGGCGGTGACTTTTTTTCCCTGTCACAGAAGTGGATGACGTTTGGAGATCTGGGACCCCTTCCAGAGTGGATTGTGCTTACTATATTATAGGCAGATCCAGTTATGGGTTTTCATTCATTCATATTCAGGGGGCCTTTAAATCTTCATTTAAAACAAAAACAAAGGAAAAGTCTATAACTATTTTTTTCTTTTTCTGCCAGAATTGGATGCAGTTTGAAGAGCAGACTTTACCATGGGGGGAGGGGGGGCAAGGACAACAGGAATCATTGGGAAGGTGGCATTGAAATAACACAAAATGGATACCCAAGAAAGACTTGGGTGGGAACAAGTCTTACCCCAGCAATGACCCTATTACCCAAGGGTTGTTGATGGGCTGGACTTCTGAATAAGTTGGGATACAGTCTCTTCCCCCTCCATTGGCTTCCATAGGGGAAAGGGTGGTGGGAAAATAGCATAAATCTTTAAGGAAGACTTGGGGAAAGGAAAATGTTGCACAAACAGAGCAAAGGCGCTGTTACTCCTTAAAGTCATTGTTTGAGGATACAATGGAGATCTCTCCATTGACTTCCATAGGAGAAGGCATACATCCATGTGAAAAACAAACACTTGTTGTTAATATTATTTATTAGATTTGTTAGTTGCTTGTTACCCAAAGGTCTCCAAGCAACTTACAACACTGTTAAAAGCACACAAATTATTATTATTGTTGTTGTTGTTGTTCTTCTTATTATTATTATTATTAATCTATTTATTTATCTATCTATTTATTTATTTATAACCCGCCTTTTGGCCAAAGGCCCTCAAGGCGGCCTACAAAAAGCATAAATATAAAAATACAATATAAAATAAATACATCAATAAAACAATACAATTTACAAAATACAATTTACAAAAGTTAAATAATAAAGTATTTTAATTCAGAAAGATGATCTTGGAGAAAGTGTGTGGTCTATATATATGGCCTGGTGAGGTGTGCCATCCTCCATTCTTGTGAACAGTAGGGTGGTGGCTGACAATATATTGTACCATAAACCCAAACCCAAACCAAACCAACACCCCCCTCCCCAAAAAAAGCCACAAGGAGCTTGGGCAGCACACTAATAACAAGCAATATCATCTAAGGGTAGATACACACTTACTCTTGTGCCGGTTCCAGTGCGTCTCCTGTTCTGTTTTCTGAAAAGTGCTGTATGTGACACTAGTCAAACCCCTCCCCCTTTTTACTGTAAAACCTGATGGGATCCGCTGGAGTGTTTGTTGTTGTTGTTAATTCAGCTTCAGACAGATTTTGCAGCCGATTGGTAGATCAACCCATTGCCCCTCCAGGAACGGCCAATGGAAACTCTTTGCTGTAGGCAGCTAGGGTGCTCACAGGCTTAGTCTATGAAAAGTCTTTTCAATCCCTTCCCCAAATCACTTGGATTGGAGTGCCTGGGAAAATAATTCACTGTGACCCATCAGTCAAAATGAAAGTTCCCCCCAACACTCCACTCCCTCCCCTCTCAAGCTCTGGGCACTTCCCAAATCTCCTTCCTTTTGTTTCTCAGAAGGGAGAAAACAGCCGTTCATTTTTTTTGCACAGCAGAGAACTACTTGGAGGCTTTGACAGTCCCTGATCTGCCTTGAGTTACCTTGTTAATGGTATGCTCTAATGGTACACATGAGAACTTTCCAAAACTACCTCAATTTGCCTAAGAATTTGAGGTACATAGAGAGCTGATGCACACCCCCACTTTTTAGTACTTTTGGAAATGGCAGGGTTTGCACTGAAAAACCAGCCTCGTGAAAATTCAGCACTGCACTAATGGGCGATTACCAACATAAGAACATAAGAAGCTGCCGTACACCGAGTCAGAGTGCTGGTCCACCTAGCTCACTATAGTCTACACTGACTGGCAGCAGCTCTTCAGGGATTCACTCTGGAGACATTCCCAAGTCCTACCTGGAGATCCTAGGGACTGAACCTGGGAACTTCTGATGGAAAGCAGATGCTCTGCTACTGAGCTCGGTCCCTTCCTGTCCCTTCCTGAGTTAAACAGAACCTGGAAGGCCACCTACTGAAGGATACCATCACAGCAGGTTTCCTATGTCAGCAGGGTCAAGCTCTGATACAAACAAACAAGACATGCTACACACTTGAAGCTGAAATTGAATATGCATTGTGCTGATTGGCTGGTCACCTCTAGTGTCATCAAGTGACATTCCCATCCCAATCTTACACTAGTTTGGTCATAAAAAAAGAATGAATGGAGAAATGCATGGATGTTCATGTTGTTGTTGTTGTTGTTACGTGCCTTCAGGCTGATTACGACTTATGGCGACCCTATGAATCAGTGACCTCCAAGAGCGTCTGTCATGAACCACCCTGTTCAGATCTTGTAAGTTCAGATCTGTGGCTTCCTTTATGGAATCAATCCATCTCTTGTTTGGCCTTCCTCTTTTTCTACTCCCTTCTGTTTTTCCCAGCATTATTGTCTTTTCTAGTGAATCATGTCTTCTCATGATGTGTCCAAGGTATGATAACATCAGTTTCATCATTTTAGCTTCTAGTGATAGTTCTGGTTTAATTTGTTCTAACACCCAATTATTTGTCTTTTTCACAGTCGATGGTATCCACAAAGCTCTCCTCCAACACCACATTTCAAAGGAGTTGATTTTTCTCTTATTCACTTTTTTCACTGTCCAACGTTCACATCCATACATAGAGATCAGGAATACCATGGTCTGAATGATCCTGACTTTAGTGTTCAGTGATACATCTTTGCATTTGAGGACCTTTTCTAGATCTCTCACAGCAGCCCTCCCCAGTCCTAGCCTTCTTCTGATTTCTTGACTATTGTCTCCATGTTGGTTAATAACTGTGCTGAGGTATTGATAATCCTTGACAAGTTCAATGTCCTCATTGTCAACTTTAAAGTTACGCAAATCTTCTGTTGTCATTACTTCAGCCTTTTTGACATTCAACTGTAGTCCTTCTTTATTATTGTTGTTGTTGTTGTTATCCTGTATATCTGTTATGTCTGTCTTCACCCAGAGAGACATCTCAGGATAATGGGCTGCAAAGGAGAATGGATGGACATACTCTAGGACTCTAATGCAATTCTGGAGATTCTCTTTTCACTGATGTGGCGGGGCATATTGTTCCGAAAGATCCACCTAGCACATGAATTAGTCAATGTCTGAATACCTTATCCCTTACCGACTCCATTTGGCACAAGAAACGTGGCTGAAGGTGCTATTGCCACCAAAGTGCAATAGGCAGTGATTAAGGCCATAACCTTCTTGGTGGTGTTGCCACATCAGTGGAACTCCCCACTTGAGGAAACTTGCAGAGACATCTCATTTCTCTCATTCAAATGCCTTTTAAAAATTGAAATCATAGGTGGGTTACCAGAGACCTGGCTGAGGGAACACTGACTAGATTTCTTTGTTTCTGCATTGCTTTCATTTGCGTCATTTGAATGTTGTGTTCTTCT
Organism: Rhineura floridana; assembly: GCF_030035675.1. Classification (NCBI taxonomy): domain Eukaryota; kingdom Metazoa; phylum Chordata; class Lepidosauria; order Squamata; family Rhineuridae; genus Rhineura; species Rhineura floridana. Next base: position 6,668,462 of record NC_084480.1, on the reverse strand, counting down.
ACATTACCTTTACCTAACGTTGGTTTTGAACTGGTTGCAAGCCATTTAAAAAGGGTTGAACTATCATTATTTTTTTTCAAAAAGGCGGAAGTGGGATGAAAAATCAGGATTATTTTCTGATAATGGAGTTGGCCATAAAAATATGTATGTATGTGTGTGTATATATATATTCCACTAGGCCTGCTTTCAGGCTGCTGCATCGCTGGGCAATTGCTAGCACCCCAACAACCCACCTGCGCCCACCACTAATGCTTACCTATCCTTTAAGTCAGGGGTGGGGAGACTTTGGCCTAAGGGTCAAATGTGACCTCCAGACCTCTCTATTTGGCCCTCAAAACTCTCCGTGGACTGCACTCCCTCCTTGAGTGCTTTTGCCTGCCTGGAACGTGTCTTGAAACTATACCAATGCCTTTTGCCTGCCAAGAAGCAGGAAGGAGAGGGGTGTGTGGGTCTGCGTGCAGAGAAACCTCTGGCTTTTATATGGCTAGAGCATAGCCCGCTGTACAAAATTAACAGCTGCATCCATTGCTCCGCCCTCGTTTGCTTGAGCCCTGCCCACTACTGGTATGTCTCCCCCGCCCAACAGGGAATGTGGCCCTCAGGCATATAAAGATTCCCCAACCCCTTCTTTAAGTAATTAAAACCCCTCTGCTGGACAGTTGAGTTTGGAGCTGCCAGTCTAATTTTCTGCAATGTGGTGCTGCTCTAGGGCATTGTGGGAAATTAAAATGGCACCCTGGAAACTGCCATTTTAATTTCCCACAATGCCCCCAACGTAGCATTGTGTTGTGTGTGGGAGAATTTCCTTACAGTGCCTGAAATATATGTCCTGCCCTCTATGCTTGGTCTAGTCCAGCCTTTCCCAACTAGTGGGCCACCAGATGTTGTTGGACCACAACTCCCATCTTTCCTGACCATTGGCAATGCTGGCTGAAGCTGATGGGAGTTGTGGTCCAACAACATCTGGTGGCCCACTAGTTGGGAAAGGCTGCTAGTCACTTGCTGATGATTGAAACCAGTGGTGGCTGGAGCCCACTGGGATGGGCGGGGCAATGGGCAGGGAGTCCAAAATGTAGGTGGAGCCAGAGTCAATGGCAGGCAGAGCCAACTAATTCTAGTTTTGTCCTCATTGTCCTCCCTGATGAGTTCTGCAAGGGGGGCATTGAGACTGAGGTGGAGGAGGAAGCTGACAGCCAGGGCCATTCCCTGGACTGCTTACAAATAAGAAGGCAGGCAGGTGGGGGCTGGGTGAGGGCCGGCTGAGGTTGGTGGGGCGGTACCCCAATAGCCCAACAGACTAGCCTCCACTGATTAAAAGGGTGCAGTCTTAAATGCTCCATTACCGAAGAGCCGTCTGAGTGGGCTTGAAAGTTGAGCTCTTTCCTGGCAGCGAATCGTTAACAGTCTGTCAGGCAGGTACCCATATTTCTTTCATCCTGAGTGTTAACGAATGTTAATGAGAATATATGGGCATTTAAAATTATTGGTACGCAGTGATGTTTGCTTATTGGATTACAGGGTGTCTATATTTTTCCCATAGTGAATTTTCCTCCGTAAAATTTCCTCTGCAGAGTTCACAGAGACTATTTATAGGTAGTCTTAGCAGAGCATTTCTGAACTGCGGTAGGTAGCTTTTTCCTCCCTGCTCCCCCCCCCCCAAAGTGGAGAATAATTTGTTTGATAGAGCACAGTAATAAAATATGAATTCCTTTGTAATTATGGAAGGCAGAGCAGAGTGCATGTAATGTAGCCGCTTCAATGTAAATATGCATATATACCTACAACACATGGAAGAATAGCACTCTGATGATTATTGATATTTACACATTGCACCAGAATTGTGCAAAGCGTTTGCAGAGCAGCAGGTACCGGAAAAAAGACACTTTCCTGCCTTGCAAAGCTTACAACCTGAATGCTGGTGGTAGAGGGAGCAAGAGGCGAAATGGGGCGAAAGGAGAGAGGTGGAAGGGGAGAGAGATAACGTAAGGGACCGAAGTGCTTGGTTGTCTTTCCATTGGGTTTTTAGACACCCTTATATATATTTATATGTATATATTTACAGTGTGAAGTAGTCAGGACATAAGAGCCCTGCAAAAGACTCATCCAGTCCAGCATTCTGTTCTCAGAATGGCCACAAGCACAATGGTGAGGACAATCACAATCTCCTGCTCACGTTCCCCAGCAACTGATATTTAGAGCCTCTGATACTGGGGGCAACATATAGCCATCCTGACTAGTAGCCCATGAACGTCTAATCCTCCATGAATTTGTCTAAAGCCATCCAGCTTGGCGGCCAGTGCTATTTCTTGTGGCAGTGAATTCCATGGTTAACCTATGTGCTGTGCACAGAAGTATTTCCATTTGTCAGCCCTGCAATCTCCTACCATTCAGCTTCATTGGATGGCCCCAACTTCCAGTTTTATGAGGGAGGGAGAAAAAGCTTCTCTCTTACCCACTTCCTCCTCACAGTGCATCATTTTATACATATCTATCAGACCATTCCGTACTTGCCTATTTTCTAAGCTAAAATGCTTCAAATGCCATAGCTTTTCCATGCTCCAGCCCCTTGATCATGTTGGTTGCCATTTTCAGTACCTTTCCAGTTCTACAAGTGCATTGTAGTGAATATGTTGAGCCAGAGCTCATAGAGTTTTGCACCAATCAGCCCCAGTTGTACATAGTTAAACATGACTAGTCAGGGCAGCTTATGGATGCATATTTATGTTATGTTATGTTATGTTATGTTATGTTAATGTTTATTTATACCCCGTCTTTCGGCCAAAGGCCCTCAAGATGGCTTACAAAAAAGTAAACACAAATATAAAAATACATCAGTGAAGCATATTTAAATATGAATCCCATTGAAACTAACAAATTGTAGGTGGCCACATCAATTTTTGGATGCAATTGCAGATGTGAATGCTATTCACCTGACTTCCTTTCAGAAGGGCTCCAGACTAGATTATTAATCTCAACACAGAAAACTGCTTTATTCCAGGTCAGATTGTTTGCTCAACGAGCCCCGTGTTGCCTAGTGCAAGGGTAGGCAACATGGTGCCCTCCAACAAGTTGTTGGACTCTAACTTACATCAACTTTATCCATAGACATGATGGAAATTATCGTCCAACAACATCTGGAGGACACTATATTTTTTATCCCTGGTTTTCTGTGACTAGAAGTGGCTGTCCAAGGCATAGTCAGTGATTCTGGTAAAGATTTCTCCATCAGTGCAATTCCATTGCTGTCCAAGGCTTCACTTAAGTGCCTTGCAATGAGGAGTTCAAGGATCTCTGCTCGCTTTAGTAGCCAACCTTGTGATTGCAAGGGATCCCATCCTATCCAAGGGTGGGGGCTTGCCTGTGACCTTGCACTGCACCTCCGACACTCAGTGCAACATACGGAAAAATCCCCTTTTCCTTACTAAAAGCTTCAAGGCTCTTGGAGGAGCTTTGCATCTTCCTACCACTGTGATGCACTTGCTGTGACGACCATGGTAGGCAGATTGTAGACCCCGTCTGGTAACCTTAGTTTTGGAGCTCAGACTCAGTCACCCTAGATGTAAGGTCAACTTTATCTGCAAAGGTCAGTTTCCAACGTCTGCTTCTGCTTTCCCAACATGCCACCACATTTGAGATAAATAGCCTAGGATGGGGCTAATATAGATGGGAGCAGCTCAGTGCTTAATGGCTGGAGTGCCCAGGAAAATGGAAATGGACTGCCTTCACGTCGATCCTGACTCATGGCTACCCTATGAATAGGGTGTTCATGGTAAGCAATAGGGTGTTCATGGTAAGCGGCATTCAGAGGGAGTTTCCCATTGCCTCCCTCTGAAGCTAGTCCTCCCCAGCTGGCAAGGGCCTGCTCAGCTTGCCACAGCTACACAAGCCCGCCCCTTCCTTGTCTGGAACTGCCAGCTGGGGGGGGCAACTGGGCTCCTTGGGACTATGCAGCTTGCCCACGGCTGCACAGATGGCAGGGGATGTAACCCCTGAGCCACTCACTGCGGGGTGATCTTTAGCTGGCCCTTGACACCCAGGAGACATGAGCTGGGATTTGAACTCGCAGACTCTGGACTCCCAGCCAGGCTCTCCTCCCCACTGTGCTATACCAGCTGTGGAATCCCCAGGAACAGAACACAAAGTTAGCCTGATAAATAAGGCTGAATGTCTTTCATTTTGATAGGACTTGGTCACAGTCATCCACATACTCTGTGGGGCTGCTTTTGTTCAAAAAGCAACATTCGTTCAGGATGCACCAGTCAGATTATTACCTGGTATAACCTAGATGGAGCACATAACTCTGAAGGGGGGGGTGTTGACCACTGGGGCTGGTGGGGTGGAGGACAGGGGAGAAGGCCGGGCAGCTAAGAGCAGGTGGAGCTGGTGTGAGTGGAGACACTTACACAACAGGCGAAACACACTTGACAGAAACAGACACAGGATTTCAGTGGCTAAGGGGGAGAAAGAATAAGAGACCGTAGAAGGCATTGCAGGCCTCAGCACACAAGCCCTCATTCCTCTAGTATGCCACCCATTCTAGTGAAACATATATTGCATTTTATATTCATCCTGAAATACTATTGTGTTTTTAAAAAAACAACTTTAGAAGACTTCCCTCCTTCTGTGTCGACAAATACTGTTGAAAAAGCGTTCAAGGGAACTCAACTTTCAAGGGTTGAGTTGCTATAAATGGATGTTACAAATGGGAACGGAGGTTGGAATTATGGGATATGTCTCCGAGCGAGATAGCAACAAGCTAAGAGCAATCCCTTCCAGAGAGAGACAGAGGGACACACACACACACACACACGGACATTCTCACACTTTTAGTCTACATGTAATATACAAGATTTATAAGTAGCTAAGCTCCCTAGAGGAATCCAAGCTATATTTGCTATATATAGGCTTGTTCCCTGATCACCAGACGCCTCCCTGGCTATAGAGTTATCAGACTGTAGGGAGTTTTAAACCAGCCCACTCCAAGCTATTTTCCTTTGTTCATCTGTGTTGCTGTGTGTTAAGCATCAGAGGGAGATGAATTAAAAGACTGGAGTTGGTAAGGAGGGAAATATTGCTAGGAAATTAGTCCTGGTGCAATCTTCATCCTATTGAATTCAGTAGCAGACTCCTGTGGATTTTAACATTTTATGCACAATTTTTTTTTAGGATTTTTTTATTCCATCCTTTTCCACGAGACTCGATGACTCACTGCTTTCCCCTTGCACATGTACAAGCCATAGCATGTCACTGGGAGAGCAGAGAATCTCAACCACCACGTTTTGCCATATGCCAAAGTCCCCTCTCAGCCACAGAGGGCTTTGCGAAGAAGGTTTGCTGAGGGGGAGGAGGGGGGAGATTGATGACAACTGAAAATTATGGTTGACTGCTAAGCCAGACCAAAATTTGTGGAGCCCAGTTGGTGGCTGCAGGAGGGAGGGAGACTGCAAACTGCCAATGGGAAGCTCTGGGTGGTCAAACTTTATTTAGTGATGGAAGTAATCCAGAAAGGACTTGGGTCCTCATACTGCAGAGACCAGAGATGGAGGGGGAATTCAAACTTGGATTCCAGAGTGTTCTCCTGATTGATCCAGATGGATCATGATCTGGATTGGATCATGAGTATGAATGAGCTATTTTGGCATGTAAGTGGTATATCAGTCATCATCACCACCATCATAATCTTTCAGTCTGCTTTAGCTATCTGCAGTCCTGTGGATCACATTATGAGATGGTCTGAAGGTGTCTGGTCCTGCCTCTATCGGGTTTTCTTTGTTGTTGCTGTTTTTAGCTTTCTGTTTTCAAAACTTGAGGTCTTCTTGCAGCCACATGCTTTGAATAGAAGAGAGCAACCCCTTCCTCTCCCTTGATGACTTTCCATCATTTCCAGTAGGAATGTAAAAACTGGGGGCAGCCATGTTCCTCCAGCCCACAATTCCTTCTGAGAGTGATAGAACATCATCAAGTCCTATTGCTCCTATGGGGAGCTGTTCAACATGCATGGCAGCAAAGAAGACCTGTGCGGAAGCCACTACAGGCTGTGAACAGCTGGACGACCTCTTATCTGTGTTGTTTTAGCTGTGGAGGATTTTCATTTTCTAAAAAGTAAGGAGGTTTGGGTGGAGGGGAGGAGGTAGGAAGGTACATTGCATTATGTGACATCCCCCACAATCCCAAGTGATGCAGTCCAGATCCAGGTTGACCTCCTTGCTGAGGTCTTGGTTCATGTGGGGTCACCAACCAGACCTGCTATACCTAGTCATCACCCTATGCAAACTGAGTGGTCCCTACAACATAGTCAGTGGCTCCCATTCACTGTTTGCAGAGTAAGATTGGTAACGACAGGCCTGTCTTTCAGGGAAGCTCATCCATTCACCAGTACTGATCTTCTCAGGGAGGGATCTTTGACAAGTTTCCAAGGAACCCCGGGAGTCTTCAGAACACAGTTTGAAACCCACTGCACTCGCTTATTGTTGTAATACTTGCCATTAATTTGCACAGTGCTGGGTGAAGCTTTTCTGCCTCAGTCCATATGCCTTGCTTCTTCTTCTTCTTCTGTCATTTCATTCCTTCCTTTGTCATTATTTTGGTCCAATATTTCCTTGCTTAGTAATCTCTCTGTCAAAGGCTTGCAGGCTAATACATACTCAGCAAAGCGGCATCTGAAATGAACTGGGGGCTGAGAGGATGGCAGTGGAGTCACAGACAATAATCACTCTTCTTATTTTAACATGAGCTTTTATTTTGAAATTCGATTTTAAAAAATGTAGGCAATGTAAGGAGGAAACATATAGGCAATAATGCCACAAGATCACTCACTGACTACATGCTTTAATATATCATTTCCAGTCCTTAGTATATCATTCCCAGGGGAACAGCTGTGGCTCCATAGCAGAGCATTCGCTTTACATGCAGAAGGTCCCAGCTAGTCTTTGTCAGCATCTCCAAGTAAGGCTGGGAATATCTCCTGCCTGAAACCCTGGAGAGCCTTTGCCAGTCAGTGGAGGCGACACTGAGCTACATGGACCACTTAGTCCAGCCTTTCCCAACTAGTGGGCCACCAGATGTTGTTGGACCACAACTCCCATCAGCCTCAGCCAGCATTACCAATGGTCAGGAAAGATGGGAATTGTGGTCCAGCAACATCTGGTGGCCCACTAGTTGGGAAAAGCTGACTTAGTCTGATTCTATGTAAGACAACATCTACATTCCGTTGGCTTCTTTCTTCTTCTTTTTTAAAAAATGAGACTCTACCTAATTCACACTTGGTGAAGCAATATGCAATCTGAAACAACATTATCCTTCAAAATTCACACTAACTGAAAATTTTGCTGTGCAGTTCCATAGCAGTGTACAGCATTGCATATATTATTATTATTATTGTTGTTGTTGTTGTTGTTGTTGTTGTTGTTGTTATTATTATTATTATTATTACATTTGCATACCCCCATAGCCAAACTCTATGAGTGGAAAGTGTGCGTAAAATGCATACCTTGGTGAAAATGATATGCGAAATGCCTTATATTAGGGGAGACTCTTCGCAAAAAGGTGTGTATTAGGCCACACTGCATTTTGTATCTGTATTTTAGGAGAAATTCGCACCGAGATGTGGATGAATTTCCATGAGGTGTTTTGTTTTTTTTAATGAAAATGGCTGATTTAAGTTTTGGAAAATGAGAAACTGACAGAAACAGAAATGGACAGACTTGCCCATCCCTCGGTAAGCTTGCAGACAATTGCTACAGTCCCTCTGAGTTAAATAAGGCTTATGCCATATAGGGTTTCAGCCTTAGAGGAGAACATTCTGTTGAACTTTTGAGAGAGTTTGGATGTGTAAGTTAATCTATGAAATCAGAAAAATAACCCAAAAAAGTATGTGTATTTGACTGGCCTTCGATCAGCCGTGACCCTGGGGTCTTTGGGTGCTATCCTAAGGCTGGGAGGGTGAAGAATGAAAGGCAGGTGAACCAGCCACCCAACACCCTGCTGAGCTTTCACCAGCAAGGCGAAGGAGTGATCTTTTGATCCTCTTTCTTTTCCCATTCCCCCCACTACAGTTTCTATCCCACTGGGAACTGTGGGTATATTTCCTGCTCTCTAGTGTGGCAGGATTCCAGTGGGGTGTAGGGCCAGGCGAGGTTCAGGCTGGACACAAGACTAGTCAGGGATCAGTATGGATAAAAAGAAGGGTTCAGGTTCTGCTCTGGGAATCACAGAGCTCTGACGTTCCTCCAGCAAGGAACAAGCTGAACACAAGCCCTTATGTAGTAATACCAGCAAGCACAGCCAGATTGTAAGCACCACCTGTGCGGCAAGATGCTGCTTGACTTGGGGCCCAGCCTTCTCCAGTAATCTCTTACTTGGAGCTTTTTGCTGTTGAGTCCTCGGAGTCAGAGGCACTGACCCCACAGGCTCTTCTGTAGCAGCACCTCTGGGGCTTCCCTTTCATGTTCAGATTCCTTGGCTCCGTCACCTGCTGAAGAGGAACACGCCTCTTGGTTCCTGACAGAGTGAAATCAATGTGATTAAGCTACATCCGTTCCAGGGCTGACAAAGTTTAGTCTCTGGTTTGGGAGCTTGTTATGGGACTGGAGAGGTGTTGGATCTCTCTGATCCAAGCCTTCCTTTGATCCTCCTCTGGTATGCACATACCCCATTTCAGCCCTATTTATATTGGAGCTTTAGCTCTAGGCAACTTGTTGGACTGAGTTTCCCTCTCCAAGGTTAGAGCACTTTAGGGCTGTGAGCACACTAGTCACCTACAGCAAAGTGTTTCCATTGGCCACACCTGGAGGGGCAACAGGTTGATCTGCCAATCAGTTGCAAAATCTCTTTGATACGATATATGAAAAAAATGTACTCAAGCAGATGCCACCAAGTTTTACATTAAAAAGCGGTGGGGTTTGACTAGCTTCATGTGCCCATTTTCAGGAAAAAAAAGTTGAGATGCATTGGAACCAGCTGAATAGTAAGTGTGTCTCTGCCCTATCTCTAGGCTCCCTCAGAGAGGGCAATCCAATGCTTCCTATGGCCTCTGGGAAGCCTTCCCAGGTAGCATTGGGTTGCAGGGCCAGACTACTTGTACATTTTAGGCTGCTATAGGTTATGACCCTAATAAAGTGGTAAAGTGCATGCATGAACCTTGAGCCAAAGGTTAGGTGTCAAAGGTGACACTGATTAGGTCAGAGTGTCAGGAAATGGGTGGGTGGGGCTTACCAATGACTTGTTTTCACCTTTTCCCAATAGAAATTGGATATTTTGTGGAACATGGGGAAAAAATAACAACACTGATATGAAATATTTTCTCCTTTGGAATGAATGAAATGCTCTCTATGATGAGGTTAGGCTTGCTCAAAATGGTGTATCCACTCCTGGGTTTACAGAGGGCATATGCAGCACTCAAATCCAGTCTGCATTTCTGCACCTAGAGGGTGTTGCCACCTACACGAGAAGAGCATCCTAGGCCCTTTTTCCCCTGTGAAGGCTGTTTGGCTTTTTCTAATGAGCTTCTTGTATACAACTAAAGGTATTTGTGCTTTTGAGCCTGCAACCCTATGTGTACTGCGTACTGGGAATAGGGCCCATTAAACAAGGTGGGTTGTATTCTGCTAAATCTTACTCAGAGTAGACCTGCTAAAGTTAATGAACCTAAGTTAATCATGCCTATTAACTTCAGTGGGTATACTCCGGCTAGGATGAGCATGGAATTCATACAGTGGGTCTTGCATTGGATTGATCTGTAAACTCTATACGTTTTAAGTGTCCACATACAGTATGACCTTTCAAAATTCTCCACCATGTTTCTGGACAGAGAAATTGGGGATGGGGGCCATTTCATCAGATTTCCCCTGCAGGTCAAACCCAGATGCACTCTCCCCTCCTGCAGTTTCTGTTATTTGGTATTTGGAAGTATACCACTGTCAACTATGAAGGGAGAGTGTGGCCACCATCATGTCTAGTAGCCACTGATAGCCCTTTCCTCCATGAATTTGTCTAATTCTCTTTTAAATCCATCCAAGTTGGTGGCCATCACTGACTCCTGTGGAAGCAAATTGAATAGTTTAACTATACACTGTGTGGTGAAGTACTTTCTTTTGTCTGTCCTTAGTCTTCCAACATTCAGCTTCATTGAATGTCCACAAGTTCTAGTGTCTTGAAAAAGGGAGAAAAAACTCTTCTCTACTCACTTTCTCCATGTTGTGCATACTTTTATACACTTCTAACAGGTCACCTCTTACTCGCCTTTTTGCTAAACTAAAGGTAAAGGTAAAGGTGTCCCCGCACTTGTAGTGTGAGTCGTTTCCGACTCTTAGGGTGACGTCTTGCAACGTTTACTAGGCAGACTGTATAGATGGGGTGGGATTGCCAGTTCCTTCCCCGGCCTTTCTTTACCCCCCAGCATATGCCGGGTACTCATTTTAGCGACCACGGATGGATGGAAGGCTGAGTGGACCTCGACCCCTTTTACCGGAGATTCGACTTCCTCCTTCCGTTGGAATCGAACTCCGGCCATGAGCAGAGCTTCGGCTGCGTTACTGCTGCTTACCATTCTGCGCCACGGAGAGTTTCGCTAAACTAAAAAGCCCCAAATGCTGCAACCTTTCCTCATAGGGGAGTCATTCCATCCCTCTGATCGTTTTGGTTGCTCTTTTCCAGCTCTATATCCTTTTTGAGGTGAAGCGACCAGAACTGTTGGCTAGCCCTGAAATGCAGGTCTGATAAGTACTGAATTTGAATCCCCCCAAATAAATTCAAATACCCCCCCAAACACACACACTCACTCATGACACAAACACACACACATGTGGCTTCAAAATTACTGGAAATCTTTACATCTCTAACCTGGACCATGTGCAAATGAAGACAAGATATCTATGCTTTTAAGACATGTATTGGACAGGGAACTGCAGTTTGCCATGCACACGGTGACATCTAATCAGCACATAACACTGGCAGAGTCCTAAGATGGTACAAGGGCCTGTACCACTTCAGACTGAAGGCAGGCATCACATTTTTTTTAAAAAAAAATGCTTCCCTGAGTTTAAAGCTCTCTGTTGTTCAGTTCTGGGGATGTTTACCCCATGGATGGGGCAAGTGGGAGAAAGGTCTAGCAAGCTATCTCCAGCAGGTCCAGCAAGGCAAAGGGGGAGAACAGGTGCACAACAATCAGGCAGGGGTTAGGACTCCATGAGGAGACAATAGGCAGTCAGTGGCAGGACTTTCAGGACCTCGGACAGGCCCCAGGGATGTGAACCAGTGTGGCATAGTGGTTAGAGTGTTGAACTATATCCTGGGAGACCAGGGTTCGAATCCCCACACAGCCATGAAGCGCACTGGGTGACCTTGGGCCAGTCACTGCCTCTCAGCCTCAGAGGAAGGCAGTGATGAACCCCCTCTGAATACCTCTTATCATGAAAGTGGATGGAGCAATGTACTTAACCATACAAAAGCCAGAGGTTTCTGCATGTGTACATCTTTCCATCCTCCATCTATCCAGGCAGGCAAGAGGTATTATCACAGTTGAAGGATGCATTCCAGCCAGGAAAATGCATTTGAAGAGGGCACCAAGTAAGGAGAGTGAGGGGGGTAGCCTCAGGTGAGGGGGTGTGGGCAGGAGAAAGTCTGGAGGACCAAACTGAGGTTCCACAGACCTAATCTCACTCAAAACATGATGCCCCTGGCCTTCCCAGGACTGAGAAAAATACTTGCCTAAATGGGGTGGTAGATTTCTTGGCCATATCCACCCTTGTCTTCGCAGCAGCATCTACCTTGCCTGAAATCACAGATTCTCTTGGGTGAATTTCTGTTTAAAGTCCAGCTCCCTGACAGCATGAATGCAACCTCAGAAGCCCAGTGCATCACACGATTTGGGGAAGTCATAATCACAGTGTGAATTCAATGCAATAATTTAAATGTCGTAATTATGAGGGGAAAATATGTGCTCGTTTATTCTTCTGCAACTCGAGGGGGGATGCATTATTAGTATTTCTTAGGGTAGAATTTATCTTCTTAGAGTTCTAATTATGGAACTTCTTAGTTTAGCAAATGCTGTTTGGACGACCAACTGCTTGGCAGAATGTTAATTTGGTCCCCATGATGCATAATAAAATTTCTGTAAGGGCCGCCAGAGCAGAAGCTGACATCTTCAAGTAACATATTTTGGAATAATTTGCTTTGGGATAATGAGCAGGCTTGCCTTTTCACCCCTTGGATGCTGCCCTTGCATGTAGTTGTTTCAGCATTGGGAACACCACCTTGTGAAGCTCTCCCTATGCCCCACCGCTCCCAGAGACCACACCCTCCTTGAGTTCTCTTGCACAGCTGGAATGTGTCTTTGAAAGGTGATAATCCCTCTTGGTTGCCCGGAAGGTGGATAGAGAGATCTGTGGGTGTTTGTGTGTGGGTGTAGTTGTAGAAACCTCAGTGTGGCTGAAATATCACTGGCACTGGTTGCTAGTTCATTTCCAGGGCCAATTTAAGGGGCTCATGCTAGTGTTTAAAGCCCTAAATGCCAGCATCTGAAAGACTGCCTCCTTCCCTACAGAGCCCCTTGGATGTTAAGATCAGCAAAGGGGGCTCTCTTGGTAGTTCCACCATCCTCAGAATCATATAATCATAGAATAGTAGAGTTGGAAGGGGCCTATAAGGCCATCAAGTCCAACCCGCTGCTCATTGTAGGAATCCAAATCAAAGCATTCCAAACATATGTCTGTCCAGCTGCCTCTTGAATGCCTCCAGTGTCAGAGAGCCCACTACCTCTCTCGGTAATTGATTCCATTCTCGTGTGGCTCTAACAGTTAGGAAGTTTTTCCTGATGTCCAGTCAACATCTGGCTCAGGGGAGGGCATTCTCTGTGGCAGCCCCTAAGTTGTGTAATTCCCTCCCCACAGAGGCACATCTGGCACTTTCATTGTACAGCTTTTGTCACATGCTGAAGAGGACACAGCTCTACCTGGCCCTTGACACCTGAGATAATCTATTTTTAGGACCCACTCTAATTGTGATTGTAATTTGTTTTTAATGTTGTATTTTTCATCATTGTGACCTGTCCTGGAACCTCGTGGTGAAGGGTGGGTAATAAATGTAGTCATCATAATCATCACCTCCATCACCACCTACTGTACAAAGGTGAGAGTCACAGCCATAGTTCTGTCCACTTTTGCTTCTGGCCCCAGCCACCATGTGCAAGTGGCCCCCAGGAGGTCACCCATGAGATAGTGTGGCCCTCGGGCTGATAAAGGTTCCTCAGCTGTGGTGTAAAGCATGTGTAGATGAGCTTGGCTGTATAGATCCAAGCGTTGGACTTCAGATGTTGGCACAGATCCCCACTCAGCATGAAGCTCTTTGGTTGACTTTGGTCTAGTCACTCAGACAGGCCTATCTCACAGATGTGTTGTAAGGATAAAAGAGGTGTGTGTTTAGGGGTGTGTGGAGCATTATGTACACTGCCTGCAACTTCTTGAAGTGAGGCATGAAGGCATGGAGGAGATAGAGGTAATATATCTTTAGACACAAGCAAGAATTCACTGGTGGCAATTGCCGTCATTGACTGGTTCAGAGTTTCCCAACCTTTGTCATAATGACACCTGATTCCTGCTTGCACAGAAACACATAATTGTGTCCTGGTTTACACAAGTCTTTCCCTATATATGAGCAGTCCGGACCATCCCCCAGTAGATTGTGATGAACTCTTTGACCAGTCTGTTCAAAGCTATGACCAGCTGCAATTCCTTTACTGCCACTCCAGTGGGAGAAGTAGTGGCTGGCGACCATGATGTGTGAGTCACATGATACAATTATCCTGGCCATGGTGCCATCCATAATAAACAGACATGCTTTGGAAGGCAGGAGTGGGGAGGCATTAAGGAAGCAAATGTGTGATGCAGCAATTCAGTATTCGTTAATATGGTGCGAAGTATGATCATAGAGAAATAAGCATTTAAAGAGGTTGTAGACATGTTTCCTATGTATGGTCCCCTTTGTGTGCCTGAGGATGAGCCAGGAGTGATCACATGTAGAAAAGTAAAGTGTGGGTTGTTGTTGTTTGATCACCTAAAAAAAAAAAAGTGGGGCACACTTGTAAATGAAGGTGGCACTTACTGGCTTGAATTTTGAAAGGGGTCCAAAGTGAAAGTGGGAGGTGGGAGGCAAAGCTGCCACCCTATTTTCTTCAGTTTATGGTCAGGAGGTAAAGCTGGTTCCTCCTGAGCTGGTAGCTGCCATGTATGTTCATTTACAGTGATGGGAACTTTCTCCTGCATATGCAAATTGCTGGAGCGTGTGTGATTTGTACTGGTGATACTAGTGACAGGCAAAGGTTTAAAGACCCCGACCTCCACACTAGGACCCCAATCCAGATCAGGGCTCCCATGCTGACCATTTGTGTTTAAAATGAACAGCAGCCCTTCAATTTGCTTTGGGATTATTGGGGGTTTTTTACACCTGCTCGGTGCTCCCTCTAACTTTGGGTCTGTGTGCCTGATTGGCATATTGCTTTGTCATGACAGTCAGGCAGTGCAGGCAGGGAGAGAAAATTAGGATAGGCTGCCCTAGTGGGCGTCCTGAGGCATGTGCATGGTGTAGAGGTGCTGCTTAACCTATCTCGCATGGCAACCAGCTTGAGGATCTGGGGAGGAGACCATGGAGAGCATCTTTTGTGCCCTGGGGGCTTCATCCTTCCTAATGCTGGATAGTGGTGGTGGTGGGGAGCGATCAGGTGCTAGAGATCTTTATTTGGTATAGTTATACAAGCTGTGTCCCCTTCTCCCCTTCCCCTTGCTGCCATCCCACAAATCTTGGTCTTCTGTCTTCCATTCCTGGAGTGTGTGGGGCAACTTTTGCACCATCTACTATATAGCCAGTGGTGGCTGGTGGCTCCATGTCAGTGGGGCAGTGAAATCCACTCTGAGTTTTAGTACCTTGGACAGCTCCTTGAAAGCTGGGGCTAAAACCCGGATTGGACTCACTACCCACTGACATTGGGGCCACCAGACTTCACCGGCTAAAGGCTTGTCCTCACAGCTACCTAGCTGCTGAAAAACAGCAGCGACGTTCAAGATGATGTTCACAGTCGCTGGATGTGACTAGCATCTTTCAGGAAGGTTTTGTTCAGAATGGGGGGGGGCAGTATGTATGAAGGAAGTGCATCTTTGTTGAGGAGACCTCTTTCGGGATTTTGAGATTTCAACCGGCATTTCCGGTACACTTTTCCCTAAAACGTATATTTGCAGCCTGAGGACTAGAAGCTTACCTTTATTTTAAAAATTGAAATTCTCAGGAGGTAGGTTCCTGTGCCCAGCATTACACTTAGCACTTCTACAGGACTACAGCATGCACACAGAACACACAGAAGCCTGAGCCAGTTCATTTGAGACAACCCTCACAAGGCAGTTAAAATAAGAACATGGCAAAACAAACTACAAAGCCAGAGCACTTAAAACAAGCCACCCCTCAACCCCCCCAACAGATGTACAGCAGTAGTAAGGAATACCTACTTGCTGTCAAAATGTGGTCACATGACCACCATGCACAAAACATGTCACTTCCAGCCATGTGACTGAGCGCATGGCATCTGTCTTGACAACTGGTGATGTCACTGCCAGTCATGTGATGCTTGTTTTGATGATGTCATCAAGCACATGGTGGCCACATGACCACATTTTGAAAGCAAGTATGTCCGCCCTACTACTTACAGCATTAAGCATTAAAATCAGTGAAAAGCTTGGCAAAATAGCTGCCTAAAAATAACCAACAAGGGGTCCAATCAAATCTCTTTTGCGAAGAAAGTCCACAAAAGCCATGCCCCAGCTGAAAAAGCCCTGCCCCACCCCAACCTAACCAAACAAGAACACAGGAAGCTGCCCTATACTGAGTTAGATTATTCGTCCATCTACAGCAGTATTGTCTACACTGACTGGCAACTGCTCTCCAGGGTTTTAGGCAGGGAGACTGGAGTTGCCAGGGGTTGAATCTGGGACCCTCTGTGTGGAAAGCAAACACTTACCACTGCTCTGGCTTGTCCCCAGGTACCTGTCCTGGTGGCAGAATATGTTACAAGGCCACTGAAGATGCGCAGAACTGGGAGAAGGACGGGATATAAATCTAATATTAATAATAACAATAACAAAGAAGTTCCTGAATAGATATCTCCTGTCCCCAATGGTGCCACCAGGGTTGGAATGCAGGGCAGAAGTCTAGGCCCCTGTTCAGCAGAATCAGCAGAAGGTCACCAGACACTGCAGGGCTGGCCTACCACACACATGGAAACATCAGTGAAGTAATATGCTAAGGGGAGCTGGAGTCCAACAAAATCTGGATGGCACCATGTTAGCTCTCCCTGTAATGTGGGTACCATCTAAAGAGTCCATCCCATAAAACCATTGAGTCCAGAGACCAAAATTACTTAGCCGCACCAAGGTTTTCATTTACATTTTCCCTAGTTTTCTGGAGCCATTGTGGAAAGCTGCAGGGCAAAGTTAATGCTTGTTTGTTTGTTTGTACAGTTCAAACTGTTCTCTCTCTCTCTCTCACACACACACACACACTAGGGTTGTCAGGCTCAGGGCCTAAGACTGATCCTGTATCTTTAGGAGAAGAGAAAGTCAGCCAAGTGCAGGTGTTCTGGCAAACCTATAATAGGAAAAACCACAAGGTGGAATTCTCCCTCCCCCCTGCCCAACTTTTAAAGATACAGAAGACCTCTTGGTTGCCAGGCCCAGCCTCCAAGAGGTCTTCTGTATCTTTAACAGTTGTGCAGGGGGAAGGGAGAATTCCACCTTGTGGTTTTTCCCATTACAGCGTTGCAAGAACACCTGCACTTGGCTGACTTTCTCTTCTCCTAAAGATACCGGATCAGTCCCTGAACCTGGCAACCCCAACACACACACTTCCCCAGCTCCTCAGGGTAGAGAGGATATATTTGCATCCTTTTAAACAAACTTGTTTGTTTCACGTGCCGGAATAGAGTTATCTGAATATTAATTATGGTTTCAGCGAAGTTCATCGGTTGAACTTGGGGACTGAGAATCTTTCCTTCACTTTCAGCCACCTGCTTAGATTGTCAGTGTTTATCTGCTTGAGTGAACTTAAATCAGTTTCTCTAAGTGAAAGGCTGGTTGCTCCAAGCAGATGTTAGTGCTCAAAATGAATGTATAGCCTGCCATTAGCATATGTAGCCTAATACTAAAAAACCGAGGGGACTGTTTCACTTTCATGGTGATTTCTCCTATCAAGGACCCAGCATTCCCCACCCCTTTTCAGGGCTCTTCTGTCTTCCACCCCCTCCCCACTTCAGGGATCTCTCCAGATGCTTCCACAGTTTGGGCACAGAGCACCCAGGCGTCCCACCCCTTGCAGTGGTCTGTTCTGTTTACGCTACACTGGAATGATTAATGGTATTGTGCATTGTAACTAAATTGTACCGCCATTATCACCAGGTCACCGGTGACAACTAGATATATCATCTCAGGGGTTTATATACAGATAACAATTTTACCTACGTGAATAAAGGCGAGGCTGGATGTTGGCCTCATGCTAATGCCAATGTGTCTGCATATTGGAAAGGCTATAATGCACTGAACATGGGGATTTCATTATTGCAGCATCCATCCGGAAGCAGTGACGGAGTGGATAGTTTGTCAGCCTGAGTTCCATTATCAGTGAGAGCTTTCCAGCATAGAAAGGTATCTTTGTTGCATTGGCATTCACTTAGGGCCCAACAGGAACCCACACAAGTGTTGCAATAATTTATGACCCACTTTCTTGGGAATCAGCAGCGGGTGACCCACTTGCAATGGAGGATGTATCACAAATGTTCTGGTGAGCAGGCCCTCTCTGTGGTGGCCCTAAAATTGGAGAATGACCTCCCTTGATAGGTGTAGTTGTGGCTTCCTTCCTGGTCTTTGGATGACGGTTCAAACCCACCGCTTCAGAAAAAGCATTGCTCAGAGTAGTTTGGGCCTTGTGATACTTGCGTGGTAGGTTTTTTTCCCCCCAGCTAGCAAGACTTGACAAAATTTCAGATGTTTACAAATAAATTCCTCTAAGTCCTCAGAGGATAATGGCTAAAACTCTCAATTTCGCTTTCTCAAGTCTTCAGTTCTCCACATTTTCACATCAGTTTTGTGATTTTTTTTAAAAAAAAGTCCTCCTGCAAATTCATCAGTATTTTAGTGTGAATTTCTCCTAATACACACATTACTGTATGCAATTTCCCCAAATATACACATATTGGGGAGAAAAAGCCCACCCTCTCTAATATTATGCAATTGCAATTTCCCCAAATATACACATTTTGGGGAGAAAAAGCCCACCCTCTCTAATAGTATACAATTTTGTATGTTATTTTCACTAATATATGCATTTTTACCCTAGTATATATATTTTTGTAAAGATTGTTTGGCTAGAAAACTCCATTGCAAAGTTAAAGAAATGTGAATTTCCAAGAATGGCTGTGTTTTGGTTTGTGTGTTAATGTAGAAAGTGTGAATTAGGTAGATTCTCCTTTAAATGGAAACTGAATTGAATTTCCCTGCCTTTGAGTCAGTTTGAGGGTCTGCTAATAAAACAGGGCACAGTCTTATTAGTTGTTCATCATTTCCTTATCTGCTGTGGTGTAGTTTAGAACATTAACTGTTTTTGAATGTGAATGTGAACCACCTTGAGCATTCCATAAAGGCAGGGGATAAATGTTTTAAGTGACATGATCAGAGCCCTAGTCAGTTGCCTGTCTTATTGTTTAATACTTGTGTTGTTTAATATGTGTATTGTTGTTGTTGTCATTGTTGGAATGTTGGAATCTGTGCAGGTGAGGGCCCTTGGACTGGTTGATGTGGAAAGAGTTGTCCCAAGTGTTGAGAATGTTTCTCCTCTCTTTCAGATGCACACACAAGATCTGATCCTAGCTAATGTTTGTCTTGTACAGCAGATCTCCAGATTGGCATTTTGAGAGAATATATTATTTGCATATTTCTTTCAGAAACTCTCCTACCCACTTTATGTGCTGTGGAATTCTCAAAGACTGACATCATTCCCAGAATGATTTTTTTTAAAAGGTCTGTTTCTCTGCCCGTCTGCCTCTGAGCAAGGCAAGGGTGCTGGAACCAGGTCGAGGGATATCATTTTAGCAAACAGCAGAGGAAATGGAAGAATGTGAAAGAGTTTTTTTCAGTAGTGGTGGCAGAGACGGGATCTGCTGGCTGGTGCTGTTTCGAAAGCAGTCTATCAATGTCACATGTGGTATCAATTAGAGTTCATTCTTTGTCCACTATCCACTGCTTTTACTCATCCATTTTTTCCCTTGAAAATATGTTAATATTAATATCAATACTTTGGAAAGGAACTAATATTTTAAAGGAAATATCTGTGTTTTTAAAAGAAATACAAATAAATGGAAAGGAAAGGAAGAAAGCAGCTTTCAGTGCCCCCCACCCCCCACCTTCTCCTAGGCAAGCTTAGAGTCAATGTGGGAGAGCTCTCAAGGGCTAGGTTTGCCTTTTAATCTCTATTATAGGCTTGGCTTGCTTACTCCCACTTGGATCTTGGGTTAAGGAGGTGTGTGTGGGAGAGAGAGAGAGAGAGAGATGTACAGCTGTGCTGTGAGTAAAATCAATAAAAGAACAATATATTTGAGGGAATATTCAAGGAAGGAAAATCCAGTGACAGGGGAAAGCCGCTGACATTTGGAGCAAACAGGATCGCTCCGCAAAGATGGAGAATATGCGGACCATTGAAAAATCTGGTGCTAAAACCAAATCCAACAGAATTCTTACCTATCCCTAGGTGGAAGTCAGATACTCAGCAAGCTTTGCAGGCCCATTCTTAGATACATTTAAAGTTAAATTGCCGATAAAAAAACAAAGTGTATTTTAAGAGCATATGTTTGATTCCTTTTAAAAAAACATGTCATAAAAATGATTGCAACAATATGTTGTTGTTATGTGCCTTCGGGAGTCTGTGTGGTGTAGTGGTTAAGGTGCTGGACTACGACCTGGGAGACCAGGGTTCGAATCCCCACACAGCCATGAAGCTCACTGGGTGACTTTGGGCCAGTCACTTCCTCTCAGCCGCAGAGGAAGGCAATGGTAAACCACCTCTGAATACTGCTCACCATGAAAACTCTGCTCATAGGATTGCCCATAAGTTGGCAGCCTCCCATGTTCCTATGTTCCAACTGCCCCTTTTTACCAGTTGTTGTCGTTGTTGTTATGTGACTTCAAGTCGATTACAATTTATGGCGACCCTATGAATCAGCAACCTCCAATAGCATCTGTTGTAAATCACCCTTTTCAGATCATGTAAGTTCAGGTCTGTGGTTTCCTTTATGGAAACAATCCATCTCTTGTTTGGTCTTCCTCTTTTTCTACTCCCTTCTGTTTTTCCCAGCATTATTGTCTTTTCTAGTGAATCACGTCTTCTCATGATGCGTCCAAAGTATGAAAACTTCAGTTGCATCATTTTAGCTTCTCGTGATAGTTCTGGTTTAATTTGTTCTAACATCCAATTATTTGTCTTTTTCTCAGTCCATGGTGTGCTCAACGCTCTCTTCCAACACCACATTTCAAATGAGCTGATTTTTTTCTTATCCGCTTTTTTCACTGTCCAACTTTCACATCCATAAATAGGGATAGGGAATACCATGGTCTGAATGATCCTGACTTTAATGTTCAGTGATACATCTTTGCACGTGAGGACCTTTTCTAGTTCTCTCATAGCTGCCCTCCCCAGTCCTAGCATCCAGAGTACAGGGGCTTAACGTATAGTTTATCACAACAGTAATTCAGTTTGTAAAACCAGTGAACTGGGCAGTAGATATTGTAGGCTACAACTCCCATCATTCCCCACTAGTGCTATCTGGGACTGATGGGAGTTGTAGTCTCAAATGTTTGGAGAGTGCCAGGTTAACAAAGACTGCTCTAGAGGAATTATCATCACATGCGATCTGAAAACAAGGGAGTGGGATGGGTGGTAGTTAGCCTAGCCCTTCCCTCAGTAAATGAAACTCCTGTCCTGGGCTCTGTTTCACACCACCCTTTACCATGCACTAGCTGTCGTCTAATCGTGCTGCTTTAATGTTTAAACTGGCGCAGGGCTGAGGATGCATCTGCATTTTCAGAGAGAAAGAGAGAGTGCATGGCACAGCCCCCTTGGGACTACTCCGCTTCAGAATTAGGAATCTGATAAATGGATCCTTCTCCCACTTCTGGAATGCAGTTTTGTCTGGGAAAACAGGAGTGAGTTCTTTGTTGTTGTTTGGTGGTGGTGGGGATCCAGCTATAAAATCCACTGCATCTGCATTCTGAAGAGGTAGAATCCCAAGAGGGCTGTATCACAGGCTCTTTCAGAATACATATTGTTAGGCTTTGGGGAGCATTTAGAGCCAATCTATCGTCTGGTTGCCCTAATGCTTGATCACAGTCACAGGCAGACATGTAAGGAACATGGGAAGCCGATTCATACCGAGTTGGACCACTGATAAGTCTAGCTCAGTCTTTTTGCCACAGACTGCCAACTGCCCTCCAGGGTTTCAGGCAGGGATCTCTCCTGGCTCTAACTGGAGATGCTGCGGATTGAACCTTGGACCTCCTGCACTCAAAGTGTGTGCTCTGCCACTGAGCTACAGCCTGTTCCTTGTAATGAAAGGAAGGCCATAAAAAATCTGCTCTGCCACTGAGCCTCCTTTCTGTTGAGAGGAGCCACCCTTCCCACATCTTGGTGTGTCTGGTATATCTCGGCTCAGAAATGAGGGCCTTCTTATGATCACCACAAATATGAGGCAAGCATTTCAGTCTTCAAAGTCTTCTTCAGCTTTTTTTTTTTAAAGAATCATGGGTGAGAATTTGGGGTGTAGGTTGGAGAGGGAAGACATTAGACTTCACCGTGTAGCTGATTGGGGTGTGTTGAAGTCCAAATAAATTTGGATTGGCTCACATTAAGCTGGGTGGGAGAGATAGCTCAGCCTAATCTGAGCCAATACAATTCAAACATGTACCTCCGCAACTAGGGATGGACAAATCTAATAATTTCCATTTATCATTTTTCCAATCTTGAACTCAGTTCTCCACATTTCAGTATCAATCCGCATTTTTTTTAAAAAAAACCTCATGAAAATTCATTAGGATTTCAGTGCAAATTTCTCCTAATACACACATTTTTGTGTGCAGTTTTGCCTAACATATGTAACATATGTATTGTTGTAAGCAATTTCCCTTAATATAATGCATTTTTGTATAACTCATACATTTTCATGAGTATTTTTATGCATGCTTTCCCCTAAAATATGCATTTTTGTATGCATTGTTTGGCTTGAAGAACTGTGTTGCAAAATTAGGAAAACTGGGAATTTCGAAGGATGGCTTTGTTTCAGTTTGTGTATTGGTTCGAGAAGTGTGAATTAGGAAGTTTCACATTAAAATAAATAAAACGCAACTTCCCCCATTACTATCCACAACAGATCTTCCAGGTACCACTACCCCTCCGCCTAAAAATTAACCCAATATTGCATGCCTCCAGCGGAGAGGAGCAGATTGCCTAGTCTATGATCCGTCACAACACATTATCATCTTCTCATCCAGTCCACGTGACAGTTTAGAAAGCAGGGTGTACGCTCCAGTAGGGCAGTTGCAGAGCAAATACTTTATTATTATTTATTTTTATTTATTAGATTTATATCCCGCCCTTTCTCCCTGCAGGAGCCCAGGGCGGCAGAAAGGAGGCTCAGTGGCAAAGCAGCTATTTTATGGCCTTCCTTTCATTTGTATATCGAGGAAAGGGCTGTAGCTCAGTGGCAGAGCACACACTTTGCGTGCAGGAGGTCCCAGGTTCAATCCGCAGCATCTCCAGTTAGAGCCAGGAGAGATCCCTGCCTGAAACCCTGGAGGGCAGTTGGCAGTCTGTGGAGACAAGACTGAGCTCAGATGACTTGAGCAAGTGAGCTTATGGGGAACACACACACACACCACCCATCATCACTCCTTTGTTTGTGGCATTGATCCCTGGAAAAGCTCTTTAATGGGAGGTGGGGGCCCAAGAACATCTCTCCAGGCCTTCTAAAGGAAAAGAAATTAAACTTACACGCAGACTCCTTCCCCAGGTAGAAAGTGTCTGTTCAACAATTTAGGCGTCATAAAACTTGGCTTGATCCTTATCAATTCATTTTGATTCCACTGACGGCTTGCTTTGTTTCCTCCCCCCCCCCCCGGTTCTTTCCTTTTTTCGGCTCTTATTGATCCTGACCTAGGAAAAAGGCTATTAATCCTGAAGCCAGAAAAGATCAGAGATAAGTCAAAAATGTGCTTGTTGTTACACAGCAGTGTGAAACATTGTCTTGCTGTGTGTGCGTGCGGGAGGAGGGAGAGAGTGAGGAACATGCAAGAGAGAGAGAGAAATTCTGGGCCTCTGCGAAAGGAGGCGGCGGAAAACCAGCGGCTTCTATGAGTGAGAATTACCTCATTGGGTTTATGGGATGGATGGCCAAGAGGCACATGAGAGGGCAGACAGGGGATGGAAGAGACAGACAGTCTGAGCGAGGGATGTACTAGCAGCTGTCCTTTAGGCTCCAAGAGATGGTTTTGTAGGACATTGGCATATCCCAGTGCCATTTAAGATGATGTGTAGCTTTTAATGAAAAGGCAGCAGAGACGGGCTGTCTCCATCGTGGCCTCCCTTATTTCTTGGCTGGGTGGAGAAGTCATTTGCCCATAACTCTTTTCAGGTCAAATTAGAAGCATTTCCCATCCATACGTAAGCAAGTTGGCACTCAGTCCAGTCTTTTTGCAAGGGCTGGTATTGTGCATAAATCATTTGCTCCAAGTTCTCATGTGGAGCCTCCATTTTCTCGTTGGTTCAAAATTTCCCTCCACCCAATAGCACAGGATGTTCCTGTTCTGATGACAAAATCTCCACCTCCTTGATGCTTCTCCTCTTTATTGGGCTGGGGCAGCTTTGAACAGGGTATGGGTCCAGCTCCTGTTTGTGTTGAGCCTAGAAGCCAAACCTCTTTGTTGTGCAGGGTTCAGTCTTGGGTCCAGTGCTCTTCAACATTGTTACTGATGACTCGGATGAGGAGGTGCAGGGAATGCTTATCAGATTTGCAGATGATACAAAATTGGGAGGCATAGCTAATACCGTGGAAGACAGAAACAAAATTCAAAGGGACCTTGATAGGCTGGAGCATTGGGCTGAAAACAACAGAATGAAATTCAACAGGGATAAATGCAAAGCTCTACACTTAGGAAAAAGAAACCAAATGCACAGTTATAAGATGGGGGATACTTGGCTCAGAAATACCACATGTGAGAAGGATCTTGGAATTGTCGTTGATCACAAGCTGAATATGAGCCAACAATGCGATGTGGCTGCAAAAAAGGCAAATGCTATATTAGACTGCATTAACAGCCGTATAGTTTCCAAATCGTGTGAAGTATTAGTTCCCCTCTATTCAGCACTGGTTAGGCCTCGTCTTGAGTACTGTGTCCAGTTCTGGACACTGCACTTTAAGAAGGGTGCAGACGAACTAGAACAGGTTCAGAGGAGGGCTGCAAGGATGATCAGGGGACTGGAATCAAAGCCCTGCATTGAGCAGGGGGTTGATCTTGATTACCTTATAGGCCCCTTCCAATTCTACGATTCTCTGTTTCTATGAGACTGAAAGAAATGTTTAGCCTTGAGAAGAGAAGACTGAGGGGAGATAAGATAGCACTCTTCAAGTATTTGAAAGGTTGTCACACAGAGGAGGGCCGGGACCTCTTCTCAATCCTCCCAGAGTGCAGGACACAGAATAATGGGCTCAAGTAACAGGAAGCCAGATTTTGACTGAACATCAGGAAAAACTTCCTAAATGTTAAAGGTGTACGACAATGGAACCAATGACCTAGGGAAGTGATGGGCTCTCCAACCCTGGAGGCATTGAAGAGGCAGCTGGACAACCACCTGTCAGGTATGCTTTAAGTTGTATTCCCGCATTGGGCAGGGGGCTGGAATTAATGGCCTTAGAGGCCCCTTCCAGCTCTATGGTTCTGTGATTCTATGATTCTCACAGTGCTTTGGATATAGCTTCACCTGGATGATGTCCTGACTGGGCATGTTTCCTACAGGGTCCGAAAGAGGGGGCAGTCTCTCACATATACACTTCCCAGCAAAACAACTTGTTGGGTGCCACAAGTGATGAGAGTGCTGTTGTACTAATAACCTGCTTGCGAGTTTCACATAGGTATCTGTTCAGCCATTGAAAGAACTGGATAGTGCACTAGATGGGCCTTTGGCCAGATCCAGCTGTAGGACTCTTGTGATGTTCTTACAAGTGAACTTTGCAGACTTGTGTGATGAGCCTTTTGATTCAGAACCACCTTCTAGATTGTTTGTCATGAATATATGAACGTTTCTTGCAGCAAACACAACGGCCCTGTTCAGGCATTCAAAGCCTCACCTGATACCAGGAGAAGAGCATGTGTGGTAATCTTGTTGCCTGGCCCCACCACCCTCAAAGCATTGGATGATGAAACGTGGCAGCAGGGAGCCTGATTCACATGGGTCAGCTCCCTCTGTAATCCAGAACCCGACAGGTCCAGAGCAGGTTCCCTCTTGCAGATGGTTCTCCAGATGGTTGCTCCTTCCCACCATTCCACAGCAGAGTTTTCTTCCTGTTGCTTTAAGAGTTTGCCCACTCCTTCCTTGAACTCTGCCCATCTCTGATTCTCATTGTTGTGTTTTGTTTTTGCCACCACGGCCATTATCGTCCTCCTTGTGTTGCTACATTGAGATGCTGGTTTGCTGTGTCTTCCTTACTTTCCCTCCAGGAGCAGCTGTCTGCTTGAATCAGTCCTTTGTGCTCAGTAAGGGATGCAGTCATCTACATTGCTCCAAAGCTCCATCTCTCTTTCTCCAGGGTGTGATCAGATAAGTCACCAAGTCAGAGGCTGCCCATCTGCCTTGACTGTGATCATCGGCTCACCAGAGTGTACACACATTTTAACTTTAAAGCTTCTGACCCCAAGAGCCATTCTAAAACCCACTTTTGAACTAGGAATGGGACAACTTCCACTCCCAGCCAGAACCCTAGACTGTGATTGGGGGCAGAATGGTTCCAGGATCCACCACCTTCAAGCCCAGAGATGTGCTCCACTCTTGTTTGTATGCAGGGCTAATTGGGTCGCAGTGATGCTGGTGCCTACTGGGGCTGGTAGGACAGAAGTCAGGGAGGCCAACAGTCAGTGGCAGTCTGCACCAGAGTCAATGGCAGGCAGACTCAATTCTAGTTTTGTCCCCATCTTCCTCCACCTCTCTGTTGAGTTCTACCAAGTCAACCCTGAGACTAAGGGAGAAGAAACTGACAGGCAGTGCCACTTCTAGACTGCTAGTAAGTAAGAAGGCCAGCAAGGGAGATGTTGGCTTAGGTCATGCTGACGCTGGTGGGGCAGTGCCCCATTTTCCCTAATGAGCTAGCCTCCATTACAAGGGGGGCTGTGTTAGGGGCAGGTCCTGTTGGGTCAGGATTGGGTGCTGGCAATACATTGGAGAGGGGTGATTGTTTATTTATATCCTGCCTTTCCTCGAAAGACTTGAATCTAGAATCATAGAATCATGGAGTTGGAAGGGGCCTATAAGGGCATCAAGTCCAACCCCCTGCACAATGCAGGAATCCAAGTTAAAGCAGACCCGACAAGTGGCTGTCCAGCTGAGCATGGTTCACCTCCACCCTAATTTTATCCTCCTAAAAATCTTTTGTGTAGGTGTAGCTGAGAAGAGAGTGACTAGCTCAGGGTCACCTGTGTCTGAGTGAGGATTTGAACCTGGGTTTCCCCCTTCTCATACCAACACTTTAACCACTACACCACCCTGTCTGTCAATTTCAACACTAGGAGTGTTCAGACGAGTCCATCCATGCACACATCCAGCGCGTGGAGGGGCCAGCGAGTCTGTATCTCCCATCTCCCTTCTCCATGTTGTGCAGCTTGCTGGCCCTGCTCCCAATATATGTGGGTTGATCCTGTTGGTTGGAAGGGGAGCCCACAGACTCTCTGCACAGTCAGGCACTCACTTGCCCATTACCCCCAGCTGTGTAGAGAGCTGTACATGTGCAGGGTCCCCTTTCTGGTGTTGCACTGACAGCCTTGACACTAATTTGTTTTTGCAAATAACAGGATATGGGTGAGTTGAATTTGTATATTGTTCATAACAACTGAAAGTCAGGAACAAGGGGGAAAGACATTTGCTAAAGAGATTACATCCTTAAGGCTCTTGAATACTGAGAGTTCTGAGTGCCCCCCTCCAAAGTCTTGTATTGCAATGGAGGCTGGTCTGTTAGGGCAAATGCAGAGCTTCCCCATCAACAGTCTGTTCTCAGACACCCTCACCCCCACTCCTTACTTACAACCAGTCAGGGGGTGGCTTTGCCTGCCGTTGGCTCTGGCTCCCCCTAGTGTTGGTCTCCATGCTGCATGCCCTATCAGACTCAATGGGCAACAGCCATCACTGCTGCACTAAATGCATAGGCATCAGGAAAAAAGTCCACAGAGCATGAATTGCTGAGGGTGAGAAAGACTGTTTCATTGCCCAGAAGGGCATTCCTGTTATCTTAAGAGAAAGTCACAAAGTTAACTGCAGTGTAGGGCCATTCTATAAGCTGTGCTAGGGTTGCCAGGCTCAGGGCCTGAGTGTGATTCTGTACCTTTAAGAGAAGAGAAAATTCAGCCAAGTGGAGGTTTTCTTGCAACACTGTAATGGGAAAAACCATAAGGTGAAATCCTCCCTTCCCCCTGCACAACTTTTAAAGATACAGAAGACCTCCTGGTTGCCCAGCCCAGCCTCCCAGAGGTCTTCTGTATCTTTAAAAGTTGTGCAGGGGGAAGGGAGGATTCCACCTTGTGGTTTTTCCCATTACAGAGTTGCAAGAACACTTGCACTTGGCTGACTTTCTCTTCTCCTAAAGATACAGGATCATTCTCAGGCCCTGCGCCTGGCAACCCTAAAGGTGTCCCATGGTAGACCCAGATTAGACATAGTCCTCTCAACTGCAAGCCTTGGCTAATCTCTAATTAATGCATCCTGTAATGTATGGATTTTCAGATATTCATAATATACATGAAGTGTAATCATCAGCATCTTAAGTCTATGTCTAAACACGTACAATGTTTAAAGCATATTATTTTCCTCAAAGAATCCTGAGTACCGTAGTTTACCAGCACCCTTAACAATCTACCATTCCCAGTATTCTTTGCAGAAAATAATGTGCTTTAAATCTGCTTTAAATGTATGGCATGGTCTTGAGAAGTCCCTGGTTCATATTCCATCTTGGCCTGAAACCACTAGGTGGCCTCAAGCAAGCTATTTCACACGGTTGTTGTTAAGGGTTGGCTTGATGATGTATGTGAAGTGCTTTGGATGCTCTAAAGCAAGAAATAAATGCTAATTATTATAGTGAAAGCCCATGGGGAATTTTGCAGCCGGGGCTAGGGACTGACTAAAAGAAAATCAATGTAAAAGGAGAAACACTCTCTCTCTCTCTCTCTCTCTCTCTCTCTCTCTCTCTCTCTCTCTCTGTCACACACACACAAACTGCATGCACACCAGACATGTTAACGCATATTATTTTCCCCCAAGGAATCCGGGGACCTGTAATTTACCCCTTGCAGAACTATAATTCGCAGGGCTCTCAACAAACTACAGCTCCCAAGATTCTTTGGGGGAGGTGCTTTAAAAGTTCTTACACTCCCATCTACTATTCAAAAGCAAGCAAAACAAATCAACAAACCAAGATGGGAATATGAAATATGCTGCTGAGTCAGGGGAAATGCAAACAATATTCCGTCACAGGCTATGCCGGGACAGGGTTTTACTGAGCCCCCACCCCACCCCACATTATTGGAAACATCGCAAGCAATAGATCATGCCTGAAAAAAGGAAAGGAAAAAGAAATATGCAGGTGATCCCCTTGTCTCTGAAAGCAACGTACTTTGCCAGGCTCTAGCCCTGCTGTCTGGACTGAGACATCATTGCACAATCGTATTCACATACATGCACGGAGGGTGGATGAGGTGAAGGGCAGGCAGGGACGCTGAGAGCAAGAAAGAGACAGCAGTTTTCTTGCTTGCTGTTTTGCTCCCCCGGTGCCCCTTGATTGCCTGATTGATATTTCTGACACATTTTCCAATGACTGAATCTTCAAAGTTCAATGGTTTGCCCAATGAAATAAGATCCTTTTGTAAAAATTTCTTTTTGAACATTTCATGCCCGCGTCGCTGCTGGTTACCACGTCATCATATTCCTCTTTCTTGGTGCCGCTGCTGGTGATCAAGTCCTGTATATTTTTAGCTGTTTGTTCGCATTATAAATCCTGCAGGCTTTTAGCTCTGCCAGGTACTCCTGGTGTAATTTACCTTTTGGTTTAATGAGAAATAGGAGCTGAGTCAGGGATAAAGGTGTGTTAAGTCAACACAAATAATCATAGAGAGGTGGAGAGAGATCAGTGGAGGAGAATTAGAGAGGCACACAACACACAGGCAAGTTGATAATGGGCCACAATGCACTTCGAGCTACCATTGAGGGGTGGGCAAAAGGTAGCCCGGGAACGGCTGGTTGAGCTCTGCATGATTTGCAGTTGATCAGCAAGGGCTTCCGACTCCCAGCTACTGAAACATGGCAACAACAAGATGACTTTGCCCCACCTAAATTAGGCAGCTGCAATGAAGAAAGTGAACGAGGAGTGGATGGTTGCCAGCACACCCTGAAGGAAGACTCAAGACACAATATACATGGGGAAAAGTTATATTTATTTAAATATAACACATGAAAGATCTGCAATAAGAAGCCAATAAGAAAAGTACAGGCAAAATGGAGTTAAATCAAGGTCTGTGAGGGAAGCATGCCTCCACCCCTGGGCATGTAAGCAGTGGCACTGGTGGCTCTCCAGGAAAGGACTGAGAGAAACCTCCCCCTCCTTGCTAAGTGAGCCTTGAATATCCGAAGCTGACATGCCCACCTGAGCCCTGTTTTCCATGCTTTCACCAGGGTGCGCATGACAGGCCCCATGGGCACCCCGAAGTAACCCTGAAGCCTCAGGCTGTCGGTAATGACTCCAGAGTGCCCCCCAACCCATAAATTCCTCAGTGTCAAATGAGCCCTTACTTTCCCACACTGGATGTCAAACAGACGAAATGGATAGAATCAAAACCAAACTAAGCCATACAGTGCAAAGTAGGAGGAAAAAAGAGAGAGTCCCGAGATCAAGACAGGGGCTCCTCCAAAATTCCTCCCGAGCCCCAGAAATGGCAGCTAGCCCATGTCCACACTGTAGAGAGAGGGAAGGAGGTTGCTGCAGCCGTGAAAGGAGGGAGAAGAGCCAGAGGAGCAGGCCCAGATACTGAACTGGCTCTTCCCAGGCTATGGTCTGAAAGCACTTGAGGCCAGCACCCTGCTGAAGCTAAGCAGAGTCAGGTCTGGTCGGTGCCTGGATGGGAGACTGCCTGGGAACCGTATGTAAGCCGCCTTGGGTTTCTATAATGAAAAAAAAAAGGTGGGGTATAAATTTAATAAATAATAAAAAAACAATAATTCCCTTCTCATTGGGCACTCCTGCCAGCACGGGCTGCTGGCCTCCTCTTCGCTGGGAGAGATCAACTAGAGTGTCTTCCAAGGCAGAAGGGGTGAGGCACCTTGGACAGCTCCTTGAAAGTTCAGACTGAAACCAGAAGTGGATTCACTGCCCCACTGATATTGGAGCCACCAGCCACCAATTCACACATTCTGAACCAGTGCACAAACCAAAACACAGACATCCTTCAAAATGTGCACTCCCCCTCCAAATATTGCAATGCCTTTCTACAACCAAACTATGTGTGCAAATTATGAGTGAAAATAACATGCAAAAATACAGTGTGCCAGGGAAAATTGCTCACAAAAAAAGTGTATAGTAAGAGGAATGTGCATTAAAAAGCTGACAATTTTTTGGGAAGATTTAAAAAAGAAAACAAAAAAATCAGAAACGGGTAGGGAAAAATTACAAACTGATGTGAAAATGTAGCAATCTGTAAACAAGATTGGAAAGCCGAGAGAAATGGAAATGGACAGGTCTGTGCCTTGCAAAACCCATGCTAATGCAAACCTTTAGCCTTGCAAGATAACGACAAGAAAAGAAAATAGTGTTAGGTTTTGATAAAAGTGGGTTAAGTCCAACTAAGTCATTGTGCAAGCAGAATGACTTCTGCTTTACACAACAGAACTTCTACTCCCCTATGCGCTCCTACCCCCATCTCAAAATCTGCTGCACAGGGTTGTGGGAACCCCCAGAGACGTTCCGTTGTTCAAATGAAAGTTGCTTCACTCCTGCAATGACTCGGCTGAAAACAACCCTGTAGCTTCATGCTCCTCCTCTCCTCCATAAGTCTTTTTAGTAGTCTCTATCCACGGGTTCCAGAGCTGTATACATTTATGTAGCAGTGAAGACAGCGAAAAACTCACTTCTCCACTTCTATTGTATCCTCAGCTTGTTAGAGTCCCACCGACTAAGACAGCTAGGTTGGTGCGGACCAGGGAGAGGGCTTTTTCGATCGTGGCCCCCACCCTCTGGAACTTACTTCCCTTTGACCTTCGGCATGCCCCCTCCCTGTTGACTTTTCACCGAGCCTTGAAGACCTGGCTCTTCAGGCAGGCCTATGGGATCTCTGGGGTGGGTTAGGTTTTACACTGTATTAATGTAAGATGGTCTTCAGATGAGATGTTATGATATTAATAATGTGATGATTATGTATACGAGCAGATTGTATTTTATATTGTACGTCGCCCAGAGTGTCCATTCAGTCGGACAGATGGGTGTCTGCTAAATAAAATTTTATTATTACTATTACAGAGTGGCTAAAGGCTTATTGAATACTGGCTCTAGGGAGGTGGTAGAGCCATCTAAAGCCCACTGTGACAAGTTTAAGCATTTTGTTGATGCTGATGATCTGGGTGGGGTGACTGGAGTACTTTCCTGTCCAATATTGTTCATTGAGTTTCCGTTGCTGTGGCCTGCATACATGAATAAGGTACTTGGTTGGGTTTGTGCAACCACATTTGCCTTGGGCCTTTGACCTTCATGGCTGATAAAATCTGGCAGGGAGGGAACAGCTGGATGGGCCAGGGAGATAATGAATGTTTCTCTCTAAGAAGAAGTGGTCCCAGGCTGCCTGAAGGAGTAAGAAGAAGCCTTCTGTGGACCCAGAAGATCCTAATAATTTTAGACCAGTAGCAAATGCCCTGTTTCCGGCCAAAGTTCTTGAGATGGTGGTTGCCAGCCAGTCCCAGATACTCCTGGAGGAGACAGATTTCCTAGATCCATTTCAATTTGGATTAAGACCTGGGTTTGGAATGGAAACTGCCTTGGTCACCCTCTGTGATGACGTGTGTTGGCAGACAGACAGGGGAGTTGATCCTCCTTCATCTTTCAGTGGCTTTTGATACCATTGACCATGGTATCCTTCTGGGGTGACTATCTGAGGTGTTGGGGGCACTGCGCTGCACTGGGTCCATTTCTATTTGGAGGAATGGCTTTAGAAGGTGGTTCTTGGAGAGCATTGCTTGATTTTGTGGGTTCTTCAATATGGGGTCCCCCAAGGGTTGGTTTAGCTCCTCATGTTGTTTAACATCTACCTGAAACCACTGAGTAGGGTCATGCGGAGTTTTAGAGTGTGTTGTCATCAATATGATGGTGACATGCAGCTCTGTTTTTCCTTGTCATCTGCTCCAGGTGCAGCAGTGGATGTGCTGAATCAGTGTTTGGTTGCAATCATGGACTGGATGGGGGCCAATAAACTGAAGCTTCATCTGGACAAGATTGAGATGCTGTTGGTGGGTGGTTCCTCTGACAAGCTGGGTGGTGTGTGGCCTGCTCTAGATGGGGTCACACTCCCTTTGAAAGAACACGTTCATAGTCTGCGGATTCTTCTTGATCCATTGCTGTCTCAGGTGGCTTCAGTGGCATGGAGTGCCTTCCATCAGCTTAGGCTGATGGCCCAACTGCAACCCTATCTGAACAGGGATAACCTGACTACAGCAATCTAAGGGTGAATTATTGCAATTCACTTTATGTGGGGCTGCCTCTGAAAACAGTTTGGAAGCTTCAATTAGTGCAAAATGCAGTTGCCCAATTGTTGATGGGTTCAAGACAAACAGAGCATATAGCACTAATTCTGGTCCACTCACACTGGCTGGCTGTATGCTTCTGAGCCCAATTCAAAGACTTGGCTTTGACCTTTAAAGCTCTTTATAACACAGGACACCAATGTTCTGGAACACAGCTCTCAGTATGAACCTACCCAAACCCATAGATCTTGTTCTGAGATACTCCCTCTGAGAAAGACTGAGAGTGGTGACAAGGGCAAGGGCCTTTTCAGTTGTGGCTCCTCATCTGTAGACTATGCTCCCCAGTGAGGTTGC
Organism: Rhineura floridana; assembly: GCF_030035675.1. Lineage (NCBI taxonomy): Eukaryota > Metazoa > Chordata > Lepidosauria > Squamata > Rhineuridae > Rhineura > Rhineura floridana. The sequence continues at coordinate 6,635,057 of NC_084480.1, read as the reverse complement.
CTTCATTGACATCTTTTCAGTGCCAGGGGGAAAACTTTATTCCCCCCCCTCCAGGCATTTGATAGACTAAGATGTCATTTGTATTAGTGTGCTGCCAAAGCTTTCTCTGGCTGTAGGGGGGGGGAGGTTGTTTTATTATTTTGTTTTATGGTATGATAATATTTATTTTGGTTTTTAGCAATGCTTGAAGACCTTTGGGTAACAAGCAGCTAATAAATCTGGATGATGATGATGATGATGATGATGATGATTGTGATAAATGAGTCCCCACCACCTCCCCAGGTAAATTTCCTGCTTCTGGAAATGGATACCTTGGCTCCCTGTCTGATGATGATTGTGAAGATTGTGTATCTGTGTGTGTGTTAGTGGGGATGGGGGTGTAAATAGACTCTGGCGGCATAAGATCTGAGACCAATATCATGAGAAGCAGTGGCAGTTTCTTGCCCGTGAGCACTTCTGTAGGCTTCTTTCCAATCTCCTTCCGTTGCAAATGTCATGTAAAGAGAAGATTCTTCCACATCTCTGTGATGACATCTCTGCGTCAAGGTTTGCATATTTATTATAGATAAGCTGTCAAAATGTGTGTTGTCAATTTCGCCCGATACTGGAGATTTAATGGCGTGCATCAAAGACGGAAAATCTTTACCATTAATATTAATACGATTCTAGATTATAAGACTCCATCATTGTAGGTATCAATCAACCACTCCTTAAAATGTGTCACTCAAGTTGATATGCTTTATAGAAAATTAACATGTGCCATTCAGAACCATATAGGAAAAATGGGCCAATCAAGGATTGAAAATGGAGTATTAGGATTTTGAAAACAGCAGCCTTGGTCCTGGAATTTTCTCCAGACGGATGCATGCATGGGATCCTATCTGCCATTTGGGCATCTGGTTATCATGCCAATTTTAGCTGGGACTTGATGATGCTGGAACCTTCTGAGATGCACATTGATCTCTTGTGTAAAGTGAAGGGAAAGGTAGTGACACTATTCTCTCCAGGTTCCATCATGGCTCTGCCCGGAGAGGTCATAGCTCTGACAATGAGCAAATGCAATCCATGCAGAAGGTCCCAGTTGCAGTGGCTGGTGTCTCCAATTCCAAGGATCTCAAGTAGGAGGACTGGGAAAGGCCACTGCTTGCAGGCCCCATAGAGCTGTTGCCAGTCAGAATAGATAGATGGTTTTGTACTCTCCTTTCTGCATCTCTCTGCTAGCTTGCCTCACCTCTGCACTCTGCCTTCCCAGTTACCTTCCAGCTCTTCTACTTCTCCAAGTAGTCCATATCCAGTGACTATCGGGACAGGAGCTCAGGATTGTGACTGGGGTCCCTGACTTCCACAGATTTGTCTGGACAGAGCCTGTTCATGAGCTGCACATGGACCTTGTGCATGTAGACCTTCAAAAGAGCTTATGTTAGCCAAAAGAAGGAACAGCAGATGTAATCCGGATTTCATTAACATACACATCTATATATTAATATTGATGTATATGCGTGTGCATGCATATGCATGTGCGCATGCACGCACACACACACTGAACATAGGTAAACAGCTTCAGCACTTTTTGCTTGCTGATTGCTTGAATCTCTGTCCATACAACTTGGCTTTGTACCAAACCCTGCCTCCAAATAAACCCATAAGAATATGACACCACTGCTGTGTTTTGCCTAGGTGCTTTGGCACTCCCTCTGATCCTGATCCTTCTGAGACGCACATTCCCACAATTCTGCACACTCAGCAGCTTGGCTAATATAGAGCTCCATGGTGTGTGGAAAGTGGATAGAGCAGCCTTTCCCAACCAGTGTGCCTCCAGATGTTGTTGGACCACAGTTGTTTGATTGATTGGTTTAAAATATTTCTATCCCGCCCTCACTAGGACACTCAGGGTGGCTTACAAAAATAAAATCAAACACGTACATAATAAAATTATAAACAATAAAATTACAAAAACATTAAAATAAATTAAAATACATAAAATTGCAAATTAGAAGTTTGCACTAAAATGCTGAAGAATTTTCATGAGCTTTTTTAAAAATAAAAATCACAAATTCCTGCAGAAATGTGGGAAACTGAATTTAAGATTGGAAAAAATGAGAAACTGGGATAACCGAAACTGACAGATATTACCATTTCTACTGTTGAGTAACTTTGGCTACTTCTCCCAAGTTACACCCTTCTGGGTCCTTCCATTCTATTTGTCTCTTTATAAAGGTATTTATATCCCACCCTTCCAGAAAACATCAGAGCAATGTACAGCAACATAAATAACAATACAAAGCAATCACTAAAATGACCGGCTGCTGGAGAGACATTTTAAACACCTGCATAGGCTTGTTGTCATAAAAAAAAAAAGTCTCTGGTGGATGCCTGAAAATCACAGGGGGCAATGCCGGCTGAATTTCTGCTGGAAAAGCGTCTCGCAGCTTGGCATCGGCAATGCTAAATGCCCAACGTCTGGTTGAGGCGAGTTTGGCCTCTGTAACACAGGGGACAACCAGCAGTGCTCCACCAAATGATCTCAGTGATCAGGCTGGGGTAGCTCAGACTGTCCTTAAGATGCATTTTGGTTTCATGTATTTTAAAGTCTGTTTTTATGATGCTTTAAAGTGTTTTAGTGCTTTTGTTTGCCGCCCTGGGGTCCTGCTGGAGGGAAGGGCTGGATATAAATCAAACAAATAAATAAATAAGAAAGATATCCTGGACCCATGTTGTTCTACACAAGTTCCCTTTTCTCTATATATGAATCAGTTATTAAGACATTCTGGCCTGATTGTATTCTAAATCTGTTCCTGCAGAGAAGTTAGAAATGGTAGCTTTAGATAGTGGCTCTGAGACCTTAGGATGACCTCCTAGAGGAAGCACTGAGAGCTAATAATTAAGTAGGGCCCTGGGAGGTACACTTATTTCTACCCACACGATTGCACTCTTATTGTTCAGATGCTCTTCCTTTATGGGTATCCTAAATCTGCCTCGCTTTATTGTAGGTCTCTTTATTGTATCCTTGGTGGAGAGGATGGGCAATTGTTTTCTGCCACTTATACATACCGGTCTTCAATGAACAGGTCGTCTTTTTTACAGTTACCTTTTTTTTAAAAAGAAGAACTTGTGTGTTTGTGTGTGTGTGGGGGGGGGTTCAAAGAAAAAGTATAAGTGGGCCCCATGTTGCCGTTGTTTGGAGTTAAAAGGTGGTCAGTCCCATAACTAAAAAAAAGTTAACTATTGCTTGCAAATATTTATTTAGCTAGAAATTAGTACATCTGTGATTTCCTCCTTCCCTTTGCCCCAGCAACAATTTGTTAGGAGGAGGGCCATAGCTCAGTGGAAGAGCATCTGCCTTTCATGCACAAAGCCCCAGGTCCAATTCCTGGCATCTTCAGATAGGGCTGGGAATGTCCTAGAATCATAGAATAGTAGAGTTGGAAGGGGCCTATAAGGCCATCAAGTCTGACCCCCAGTGCAATGCAGGAATCCTCTGCCTGAACCTCTAGGAGAAGGGTCATCGCTCAGTGTCAGAGCATATTCTTTGCATGCAGAAGATCCTAAATTCAATCCCTGGCAGACTCCTGACTGAAATCCTGGAGAGCTGCTGCCACTCTGTGTTGGCAGTATTGAGCTAGATGGCCCAATGGTCTACCTCGGTAAAAGGCAGCATCCTCTGTTCCTATGGCTGTCAGCTGAGATCAGCCTCTTTGTGGGTCCCACTGCACACCCCTGTCAGAAAAGAAATAGTATGGATACAGATGTTTTGTTTAGAAACTATTAGGAAATGTGATTTTTCCCATGGTACCTGGAATTCACGGGTGGTTGGGGAAAGGGATCTGGGTCCTGACATACTACCTATGATTTCAACTATACCTCTTCATCTAATAAAACATCCTAAGTTGTGTACATTAAAATGAAGCACAACAACATTCAATAACATTTCCTAAACATGAGTTTAAAATTGCTCTTTACAATGTTTTTAAAGCTTTTTGAAAAACAAGTTTTTAAAGAGGTTTTGTTTTAATATGTTTTTAAAGAGGTTTAATATGTTTTTAAAGAGGTTTTGTCACCCTGGGCACTTGCTGGGCGGAAGGGCAGGATATAAATCAAATAATAAATAAATAATATATTTTAAAGTCTGTTTTTAAGATGTTTTAGAGGGTTTTTAGTGTTTTGTTTGCCGCCCTGGGCTCCTACTGGTGGGAAAGGCAGGATATAAATTGAATGTATAAATAAATGAAATGAAATAAAAACAAAATGCAACGAATAAAACTGAGCAGTGTGGAAAACGAAGCTAAACGCTAACAAGGAAGAGTCAGAGTCCACAAAAGCTTGGACACAAACATGTACGTTTTTAGAGAGGTGATGAAGAGTATTATTTCATTATTATTATTATGGTTTATTAGATGAAGAGTAAGTCCATTACTGTCTCCAACTCACAAATGATCCAAGGGAAGGCATTCCAGAGGGTGGGTGCTATCACGGAGCAAAGCCGTGTTGCCTCAGAGTGACAACGATGTCATTGGGCTTGTGATGAGGAGAGAACTAGACCCGTTATTGGGCTTTGAAACAAGTGAGCTATGTTCTGACAATTTTAGTAAAACAACTTTGTTTAGCTGAGCTCAGTACTGAGACAAGCCCAGGGTGGGGGGAGGGTTGCAATCACTAGGCATTTTTGGGGAAGCAAGAGTTTCAACAAGGCTGGTGGAATTTCTCAAAGGGACTTTGCACATCTCTCTATATTCCTCCCCATTCTTCTGCGGAAGAGCTCTGTGTAACCTGAAACTTGCAAGACACCTGCTGTGGGCAATACCATCTTCCAGGCCTGACTCCTCCGTAATCTGCTAAACTGGCTGTGCTAAACAAGCCGCATGACAAGAGATGGAAGAGGAGCCTTCCTAGGAGGGCTGACAAGGAGGCAGTCGAGGGAGAGACCTCTTTGCCATAGCTACACTTTTGGATTAGGATTGGGTGAGTGGTGCAGAGAAATGACTGGCCAGAGAACAGGAGGTGACAGAAATGCATTCACAAGCCTCTGTGCATTCAAGAAATGATAAAATTGTGTGTGGGACCAGGGCTGGCACCAGTGGGTGGCCAAGTCAGGCACTGGCAGAGGGCCCCTGCAGCTCAGAAGGGTCCTGGCAGGCCTGGCCCTGGAAAGCAGCAGGGTGTGCAGGAAGGTGGGCCAGTTGATGCCTCCTCATACATGCGACGGCAGGCGGTCCTTTCTTTGAGCTCACGGATGGAGAGGGGAGAGTAGAGGAAGTTTGTCCCTGCAGCACCGCCATTCTCCTCCTCCCCTCCCTACAGGTGGGGAAACTGAGGCAGTGGAGGCTCAGGCTCCTCCTGACAAGCTGAAGCAGAAGAGGAGAAGGAGGCAGAATGAAAGGAAGATGCTGTCACTCTGACACTGAGTGTGCTGCTGATAAGCGAGGGGCTGTGGGCAGGCCCCTGTGCATGTGCAGGGTGTTCTTCCCCTCCCACACAGTTTCTGCATCTTTGGGGGGCAAAAGGAGGATAACCTCTTTGGTGTGCTCCAAGCTGAGTGGCATCGTGGGCCTTTTGGGAGTTGGTGGAGCAGGCCTTAAAAGGAGGGAGTGAAGGATGGAGGGGGCTTGGCTTGCCTAGGTGGGCACCTTCCTGAATGGGCTGGTCTTCCTTCTCCCCCTCACCTCTCTCCATCCCCACCCTCCTCCTTCTCCTGCAGCATCGATCCTGCATTGAAGACTATGCAGAGGCAGGACTATGAGGGATGGGTGTAGTTTAAGGAAGAGGGGGAGAGCCCAATGGCCCCCAATACCCTGTGCCCAAGGGCCCCCAGAAACCTGTGTGGGACAGAAAAGAGTGTGTAGCTTTGAAATTTTTTGGGGGGTATCTTTTTTTTGAAAGAGCCAGTGTTGTGTAGTGGTTAAGGTGTTGGACCTGGGAGACCAGGGTTTGAATCCCCACATAGCCATGAAGCTCACTGGGTGACCTTGGGCCAGTCACTGCCTCTCAGCCTCATGAAAACCCTAGTCATAGGGTCGCCATAAGCTGGAATCGACTTGAAGGCAGTACATTTACACTTATGTTTTTGAAAATTGCTTGACATCTCACTGGGAGGGCTGTGCCCCAGTAGTCCTTTGTGGACCAGCTTCCGCTGTCATCTTATCTTTACAGTCTCCCTTTCTCAGACTCCAAATGTAGCGGCCACCTCTGTACCTAAGGAAAGTGAGAGATGGATCTCTCTGTTCCTCGCTTGGGACAATGACCGTTGCTTTCACGGGGCTGTAGAGCTTAGAATACCAGGAAGAGATGAGCCAGGGAGCTCTTATAAATATAGAGCAAATGAAATTTGCTGTAGGGAGGGCTCTAGTTCCCTCCCCGGAATGAAGGAAAGAACGGATTTGGTTAGATACAGCAGGAGTTTATATATCTGCACATACTTTTTTCTTATCTGGGGACATTAAAAGACAAAGCTGATAGAGTTTCAATAAATCAAAATAGTCCATAGCAAGGGGTGTATGCGTGTATATGTGTGTGTTAGGGAGATAGGTGTCTACTTAGAGCATTTCAGTGATCTTACTTCCTTGTGACTTTTAAAAGAGCCACAGCGTGGAGGTTTTTTTCTTTTTCTTTTTCAGCGGCCTAGTATCTCACCAGTGCGGGTCTGAGGGAGAACTTCCTTGCATCTTATTTACATCTATGAGTTGATGGATGAATACCCAGCCTATTTTTCATCTTCTCCCCCCCTCCCTTTTTAAACACAAAAGCTTCTCCCAGAGTCTTCCATGTTAGCTTTGCGCACAATGGCAAAAAGTGCTGAATCGGGAGGGGGGGGGATATCTTTATCTTGTGCTAACACTTCAGAGTTCCTGCTGGTAGCAGGAAGGGAGAGGAGACTCTCCCCCCCCCCATTTAAGAATCTAAACCTGGGCCTGGAAAGAGGGGAGCCAGACAATGAATACAGAAAACACTTTTTGGTGAGGTGCACATACCTGCAAATGTATAGTGTGGCATAAGATTTTATCTCTTAGTTATTACATTTTTTTTTTAGATTGCATGAATAAAATTAACGGTGGGAAAAATGCAATAGAATACAACATATGTGCCGACTTGACTGCTTTGAGCTGTGGAACTGGTGCTGTCACAGGTGCCACATAATATTCATTCCGCACTTGCAAGAAATTGTGTGGCAGTGCCTATGCTTTGGAACTCCCTGCCTATTGACGTCAGGCAGGCCCCTTCACTGTATTTTTGTTTTTGGTATCTGCTTAAAATATTTTTGCTGAGGCAAGCCTATCCAGACACATAGATGCTGAGAGGTTTTAATCTCTTTTTAATCTACTGTTGTTTTAATCATTTAAAATGGTTTTATTACTTGTTTTTAACTGTTTTCATTGAACATCTTAATTTTTTTGTAAACTGCTTAGAGGTTTCTCATAATCAGGCTGGATATACATTTTGTTAAAGGAAGAAAGTGATGTAAAATAGACATCCTGTTGCTGCTCTTGGTACCATTGATCTCTGAGCCAGCCTCTGCTGCAGATTTCTTATCTCAGTTGTGCACTGGCTCCCAGTCCACAAAACCCAGGTAGAGATAGTACAGTACAGATTAAGGGCTTATCTACATGGGAGCATTTTGTTTTACCTTCATAACAGATTTGCAGCATCCACAGTTCCTGCTCAAAGTCAGCTGCCAATTGCTTTTTCTCATTCACACAAGTAGGCATTCCTCTGGATTAGTCTATTTCGTTGTGGCCCCTCCCTCTAATTATGCATTTCCACTTCCTCTAGTTGTTAAACTCAATCTGTTCTGCCAGCTGCAGTATGAATCAGTGACCTCCAATAGCACCTGCTGTTCAGATCTTGTAAGTTCAGGTCTGTGGCTTCCTTTAAGGAATCATAGAATCATAGAGTTGGAAGGGGCCTTGTAGGCCATCGAGTCCAACCCCCTGCTCACAGCAGGAAATCCACAGCTAGAGCATCTCCTGCAGATAGCTGTCGAGCCTCTGCTTGAAGACATCCAGCGAAGGGGATCCCACCACCTCCCTAGGCAGTCGGTTCCATTGCCGAACTGCCCTTACTGTCAACAAGTTCCTTCTAATGTCCAATCTGAATCTACGCTCCTGCAACTTAAAACCATTAGACCTAGTCCTCCCCTCTGGGGCAGCAGAGAACAAATCTGTACCCTCCTCTATGTGACAGCCCTTCAGGTACTTAAAGAGTGCAATCATGTCACCCCTCAGCCTTCTCTTCACCAGACTGAACATGCCAAGTTCCTTCAACCTTTCCTCATAAGACTTGTTCTCCATACCGGCTATCTTCCTCGTATCAATCCATCTCTTGTCTGGCCTTCCTCTTTTTCTACTCCCTTCTGTTTTTCCCAGCATTACATGCAGTAGGGGTGGGGAAACTCTGGACTGGAGCTCATATACAGCCCTTCAGGCCTCTCCAACTAGCCCTCAGGATTCTTCCACCGCTCATGATTCCCATTCCGAACCCTCCTCCAGTTCTTTTGCCTGGCTGGAACGCACCCCTGAACAGTAAGAGTGACTCTTGCTTGCCTGGCTGGAGAGCTGTAAGGTAGAAATCTCTGGCTTTTGCATGGTTGGACTGTATGAAGATGCAACAGTGTCCCGCCACTGGGAAAACAGCCCAGTGCTGACAAAGGTTCCCCACCCCTGATGTACAGCCTTCAATCCATTTGATCGCCCCCGGCGACCGCCATCTCAAGAGGCAGATCCGTGAGTAATTTGGGCTTTGTGGTTTCCGATAAAAGTGGCACTGATGTGTGGACCGGAAATTTAGTAATCCACTGATTCACATTAAGGCACATAGGAACAGATGAAGCTGCTGTAGACCAAGTCAGGCCATCGGTCCATTTAGCTCAGTATTCTCTACACAGACTGGCAGTGGCTCTCTGGGGTTTTAGATGGGTGTCTTCCTCAGGGGTTCCCTGGAGATGCCAGGAATTGACCCTGGGGCCCTCTGTGTGGAAGGAAGATGCTCTGTCACTGTGGTCTGGACCATCACCTATGTACCGGAGCTGGTGGCAGAATACGGATCAAGGCCTGTAAAGATGCACAGAGTGGGCAAACAGGTTCATATGGGAAGTGGAGGGGGGAAACAGTCCTTTAAATATCCTGGTCCCAAACCATTTAGGGCTTTTTAGAGAATGTCCAGCATTATAAAAATATATATGTTCCCAGGCAGAAGTATCTCCCGGCTCTCCCTGGAGATGCTGGGGATTGAACATGGAACCTTCTGCATGCAAAGCAGATGTTCTGCCACCAAGCTATGGCCCTGTGCTATGTTCCTATGTTTCCTGAATGCCCTGACACAGTTCTTTCTCTGGGCCATATGGGAGGACTACAGATCAATAGTACAGCATCTGCTTTGGCTGCAGAAGGTCCCAGATTCAATCCCTGGCATCTTCAAGTAGGACTGAGAGAGAGAGAGAGAGAGAGAGAGACTCCTGCCCGAAACCCCAGAGAGCCTCTGTCAGTCTGGATAAGCAATGCTGAGTTAAATAGACCAATGGTCTGATATGGGATGAGGCACCATTCTGATTTAGGTTCCTATTTCTTAGCTTTAAAAATGTATTATGAGATAAAATACATTCAGATAAATGTATTTTGAAAGAAAATACTTCTAGAAATTTGTACTGAATGCAGAAAGGAGATGAAACAGACTTAGGGATGAACCCAAGTGAAAGCGATACAGGCCAGAAACAGGCAGGCTTGTCACTCCCCCATTCCCACCTAGAGATGAAGGTTTTGTGATAAGCTTCAGCAGCCTAAATACAAGAGGCATCTGCTTACCTCCCTTTCTCTTCTTCCTTCCTTCTGTTTATCGCCTTGTCTCCAGTATCTGCTTTTATCTACTAGTGTGTCTCCTCTCCCATGTTTTATCTGCTAATACCTCTTGTTCAGCTGAGGATAAACTCCATAATAATTGTCCTATAAACTGGAGAGTACACTCCATGTCTCTTATTGCTCAGGGGTCTGTTAATTGGAATTTATAAAGTTCAATAAACCGTAATCCAATAAGACCTCAACTCTTATTCATTTATCTTAGGGGTAATATCCCGCCTGTCAGCAGTGTGCTGGAAGTAGCGAAGCCTTAAGCTTGTTCGCATACATGTACACATCCCTCCTTGGCACAGGGGCCCACCTATGCTCTTGCCACCTGGGCATGGCAAAGCAGGATTGGCATGGGAGATGCAGGAGTGGGGGAAAGCAAAATAGTCCAGTGGATCGAGTGTGGCCTTGAAACTGGGAGATACAGTCACGTCTTCTTCCATGGGCATTTTGCCTTTCCCTTTAACGGCCTCAGTTTCCCATCTGCAATATGAAACTGATGACCTCCCTTTCTGGGCTGATGAGAAAGAATGCAGTTAATTGCATGGGATCAGGGTTCAAATCCCCACACAGCCATGAAGCTCACTGGGTGACCTTGGGCCAGAGGAAGGCAATGGCAAACCACCTCTGAATACCACTTGCCATGAAAACCCTAGTCATAGGGTCGCCATAAGTGGGAATCGACTTGAAGGCATTCCATTTCCATTTTCTGTTGTATCATACCCCCCCCCAAACCAACCTCCCCAAAGATATCCTATTATTTTAACATGACTCTGCCCATTCTTCCTTGCTGTTCCTTGTGCCTGGGAGTCCTTCCCTAAATGCCTCCCTCCCACACCACTAGTTTCTTTCTTCAAACCTCTCGTCCAAGTCCATGAAATTTTTGACTGAAATTCATTTATTCACTCCAGCTTGTTAGATGCCCCAAAGCAAATGTTCTTTGAGCTTATGTGCGTAAGAAATGTGTCTAACTGCAGGCATTTTCAGAAGTTCAGTGCGAGTGCATTGCAAATCTGCTTGGAGGAGGGGAATTGTGGTGACTTTGTATGCCAGGGCTGTGCAGAATGGTACACTGGTCCTGCATAGGTCGGGAGAGGGACCCACATACTCAGACTGAATCTCTGGAAAGAATTTGCATTTATGTCCACATACTGTTTGCTGCCCTTGCCTGCCTCTCCTCTCCTCTCCTGGTGGCTGGCTGGTTTAGTCCAGGTGTTGTCAGCCTTTTTAGGACTGTGGGTATGTGGACGTTTGAGTGCGTGCTGTGGGCACCAACCTCACTGGTCACTTCTCTCCCCTTCCCCTGCACACGCAGAGAGAGACAGAGACAGAAAGAAAGTGTGTGAAGATCCAGGAGACTTAGTGTGTCTGAGCCTTGAAAAACTTCCTAACTGTTAGAGCCACATGACAATGGAACCAATTACCTAGAGAGGTGGTGAGCTCTCTGACACTGGAGGCCTTCAAGAGGCAGCTGGACAGCCATCTGTCGGGAATGCTGTGATTTGGATTCCTGCATTGAGCAGAGGGTTGGACTGGATGGCCTTATAGGCCCCTTCCAACTCTACTATTCTATGATTCTATTATTCTAAGTAGAGCAAGTGCCCTACTGCAGAGGTTCTGCCCCCAAAAGATGGAGGGTTGAGGGAGCAGGGAGCTTTGACATAAGGGAGGGAGTGGAGCCAGGTACACCCCTCTCGCTTCATGTGATTTAATTGCATGTACTAGAATCCCCAAAGAGCTATTGTGGAAAGCATTTATAGGCCTCTTTCAGGGAAAGCCAAGCTGGTGCTCTCCAGATGTTGTTGGTCTACAACTCCTGCCATCCTTGGCCATTGGGCTGTGCTGGCTGGGTCTGATGGGCACTGGAGTCCAGCAACATCTGGATATCACCAGGCTGGCTCCCCCTATTCTTTATTTAGCCAGGAAACCATTGGCATGTTGGACAGTATCAGCTCTCCAGTGTCTGGGCTGAGAGAGTGGTCTGGGGACATTTAGTCCTATAGCCATCATTGAGACTAAGTGCAGAGACAGACGATCAGTCCCTAGATGGGAATGTGGAGTGAAGATCTTCCTTATGGGACGACTTACAAAATCTCTGTGGCAAAAAGGAGGATGCATTGAACCCTGACGTTTGCTCTCTTTCTCACTTTTTTAATGCCATCAAAGCATCCACTGATCCAGTGACTGGTTATCATATTATCTATTCCCTTGTTCACTTAGATTGCTGTCTAAGCTCCGTTATTACTGAAATACATTTGGTAGCATATCTGCCAGGATATCATATTACATAATGCATAATTGTTTGATGTCGAAATACAAGGCCATACAATCTGCCTCTACATTAGTCAAAAAGCAGAAAGCTTTATTTTAAGACTTGATACCAGATTGTAGGAGAGAACCAATCTCTCCCTCTAATTGCCACCACTGATGCCTACTCACATGCATTCTCCTCCCTCCTCTTAGTTTGGCAGCCAAGGGGTACAAAGCTTTATGCAAGCCTTATAGAGACCCATTGAAATCAGCAGGGTTTTACTCCAAGTACACCCACACTCAGGGGAGACCAGTGGCCTCAGTGTCAGTGGGGCAGTGAATCTACTCTGGGTTTTAGCCCAAACTTTCAAGAAGCTGTCCAAAGTAATACAGCACCTTGGACACCTCCCTGAAAGTTCGGACTAAAGCCCAGAATGGATTCACTGTCCCACTGACATTGCAGCCACAATGTTTCACTGTCCACATCACTGCAAGCTGCAAAAAGTGCTGCAATAAATAATCATGCTCTTCATTTATTACTCTGACAGTATCTTGGCCTGTCATGTGCACTGAGGATAGGATTAGCTCCAAGGATGTGAAGGAAGAAGACAGGTTTAGGGTTGCCATTAGAAAGACAATTGACTTTCCTCCACATTTCTCCCCCATATGTTTTGCATCTCCTTGTTTAAAATGACTGCAAACCTTGATTTGATCATGCATGCCACCTTCAGGGCTTTGGCAGGAAGGTGACATTCAAAAGTGGTAAACTAGAGGTCACCTTCAAGTCCTTGAGGTCTCCCCATGCCTCCCATGAAGACTCTGAACCCCGCCCCCCAGTGCCACCTTGGACATTAAGTGGTTAACTTTTTCTCCCTTGTAAAATACACAGAGGTGAAGGAGGAAGTGGGAAGAGTGAGATTCTGTCCCACTTCCTCGTTCTGCTCTTCCAGCTTTTCATAGAATCATGTCCAGTCGAAATCAGGCTTCTTGCAGCTTGAGCCCATTATTCCATGTCCTGCACTCTGGGATGATGGAGAAGAGATCCTGGCCCTCCTCTGTGTGACAACCTTTCATGGACATGAAGAGTGCTATCATATCTCCCATATATATCTACTTGTATAAACCCCCTGTGATTTAGAACCTGGGAACATCAGGGTTGTAAACTGCACAGGCAGCCTCCCCTGTCCCCGGCAGTATGCCTCTGAATATCAGTGGCTGGGAATGAGAAAGAGTGGAGAAAGTTCTGTTGCATTTAAGACCTGCTTGCAGTGTTCCCATTGGGGCATCTGCTTGGCCATGTGAGAATAGGATGCTGGACTTGGTGGGCCTTTGGCTTGATCGAGCTGGGCTCTGCTGATGTTCTTAAAAGGCTACCCACCTGTCGGAAGATTAACTTCTGAAGCATGGAGTATTAGGAGACATACTCTCTTTTAACCTCCCCCTTTTTTCCTATTTATATTGGAAAGCCAATTACTCAAGACACTGCAATTTAATCCACTCCCAGGCCATACAAGGAACGAGTTTAGTGTGATAATGTGTGGATGCTACTTTCATCTCTGTGTACTTGTGTGAACGGAGAAAGGACCAGAAAGGCTGTGGTGGGGGGCACTATGATGGCATGCAAACCATGTTGAGGTTGCAGCTAGTGTTGGGAGAACTCCCCTCTGCTTGAATTGGAACTGGATTGCAAATTGGAGCGTGGGGTCAGGCGAAGGCTGCACATGTCCTAGACCAAAGTTCAGAGCCACCAGTTGTTCAGGAGCCTTTCACTCTCATCCTGTCCCTAAACTCCTGGTAATGGGACTTAGAACAAGAGGTTGTACAGATCCACTACTACCCAGAGATCTGAACAGATCACTTTCACCTTCTCTTTCCATTGCCCCATCCATTTTGGCTCCCTCCACTTGCCCCATTTCTCTCTCTCTCTCTCTCTCTCTCTCTCTCTCTGGGGCTCTCTCCACCAGCATGAAATTAAGTTGAGGGATACATGTGACCCTTGGTTTGCAGGTTTCTCACCCCTAGGTTAAAGCAATCAGCTTCAGAGCATGCACTAACCGTGACAACCATCTTTGGATTTCTGATGAATACCAACCACACATGTGCAAAATTGTGCAAATTCCTACAGTATATTTCATTTTAAATATACAAAGGAAGTAAGGATTTCAGGAGGAAGGAGCACTGTCCCTTGAGTACCATGAGCTTGGGAAATTTGTATTTCAAACCTATTATTTTCAAATTTTGGCAGTATCGCTAGTGGTAATGTTGACATGAGAAAAGGAGAAACCATAAATTTAAGGGAAACCTTGTTCAAAGATTATCAAGTCCCAAAATATATCTGCACCATGCAGAGAGGTCTTGTTGGGGATTAGAATGCATGCAAGATAGAGCTCCTACTACTCTAGACAATTCACTGGAATTTTTTTAATTGCTCACATTACCAGGAATGTATAAATCCAACAGATTCACAGTTGCACTGGATCATATGTTTTGTAGTCTTTACGGCTCCACATGAGCAGTTAGAAAAGTCATACTATGTTATGGGCTTAAACATGTTGCAGTTCTCCCCTCTGCTACATAAATGTTCTATGTGATGCAGGGGAAGGTTATTTGGGCTCTTTCCATCACTCCCAATTTTCTGCCCTTCTTCTCTCTGTCTGGGCTAATGAGAATACATTGCATTATAGGAAGTGGTTTGGTACAAATGGACAAAAATCAGTGAATGGCACTGAAACATACTGGACATAAGCGGAACGGATGTACAAGTGTAGGACATGGTTTAAAATCTCAGATTACAATTACTGCCATCTATTTCAGAATACTATTCTGATTTAATAGAACTTGAAGCCAAATGTTCAAATGGGTGTAGTGAAATTCGACAGCACTTGTAGTTGTGACTGTTCTGTGCCAAATCTGTAGGATCTGAGTATGCAGAGGCAAGCTTCGATGTGGCTTTCTCTGGAATCAGAGCCTGAGCATTTTCTGAAAGCCAAGCAAGAGGAGGTTTGCTTTTTGGCTTCTTAGATTAAGCTGTTATAGAATAAATTTAAGTTCGTATATGGCAGTGTGTTAAAACTGCATTCTAGCAGGTTCAAGGGTTCCTTGGAAGTTTATCACAGGCCTTAAATGGGAAGTCCAGTAATGGTGGACATTCCCGTCACTACAGGATTCCTATCACTACAGATCTTTCCGTGCAGTGTGCGACTATAAGGACTGTGGATGTGTGTCATTAGTTCCGTGCCATGCCCATTAGGTTCCACTCCTGAGCACTGGTCACAGTTGAGTGCAGCTCACTAGGCTGCCCTGTGACTACCAGGCTCCACCACAACCCTCTAGCTCCAAGACTCTGAGCCTCAGGAGACCTGTTGTGTATTAAACATATATGCACATGTGCATTCATAACATACCCATAATGGGCAGGTAAGGGCTTTGCAGTCCATGGCTGGATGAGTTCTCAGCACCCCTTAGTTCTATGGGACAAAGTAAGTAGGGACATCTCCCATTAATTTCAGCAAGGGTTGCCATCCCCAGTGGTGTGCAATCCATCAGTCCAAGTGCCTTGCCAAAAACATCTCTTCCAAGAGCCCCAAATATTTGCTAGGAAGTTTGCAACAGTTTGGCACAGCAAAAGCAAATAAATGAGCCCTAAGAGTCAGTCATGGCAAGAAGTGCCAGTTGAGTATATTTGCAAAAAATCCAGCCTAGGGATGCTCCTGGTGTAACCTCTCGCCCTCCCATGTCTGCACACCTGCACAAAGCTTGCCCTTTCCTATTACCCAGAGAATCTGCAGCTCCTGTCTCTCTGGAACAAATTGTGCTCCTGGCCCATTGCCATGCCATGAAATCACACAGTTTTTCATTACACACTCAGAAACCTTAATTAGTGAGTAAGGCAGCTGGATTCTCTCAAAAATATATCTGTCAGTACGGAACTAATGTGTGACACTCCTAAATACAAATGCCAGACATTTTCTTCTCCTTTCCACTCCCATAGCTGATACAGATGTAGGATGGGATATTTTGTTCCTTCAGGGAGAGAAGGGTGTTTGCCTGTCACAATAACATGCTCACCCTTTCTGGAGCTAAGGCTTGAGGTGTAACAGTCAACAGAGTAATGAGAGCTGGTGGTTCCATGTCAGTGATGCAGTGGAATCCGCTCTGGGTTTTTAGTCTGAACTTGTAAGGAACTGTCCAAGGTGCTGAAACCTATTCCTATAATAGGTTCAGTACCTTGCCCAGCTCCTTGAAAGTTTGCACTAAAACTCAGAGTGGATTCCACTGCACCACTGACATGGAACCACCAGCTGCCACTGCAACAGAGTTTTTGATATATATGGGCAGACAATGTGGTGCTCTGGACTGGACCTATGTGAAAATTGGACCCATCATGTTAGATGAGGCAATGAAGAAATATCTTGTAAGTTGCATCGTGGGTCAAAGGGACGCGCAGGCTGCCAACCCTTGCAAAATCTGCTAACTGCAGTGCCAGGTCACTTCCTGGTGTTAATGCTTGACAATTCCTTGAATAAGTAGGACTTGATTCTCTGGAGCTGTCAATTTGCCATCCATCACATGTAAAAAGCAGTAAATTCACAGGCAAAACCTGAAGCCCAAAAAAGATGGGAGATGCATGAGGTCAGTGCTAGAGTCAGGAAGAAGGGGAAGAAATCTGAATGTTAAAAAAGGCTTTTTGAACATCCTCTCTCTCTCTCTCTCTCTCTCTCTCTCTCTCTCTCTCTCTCTCTCTCAGTTGGAAAACTCTCATCTCTGCAGTTTTGATGGCAAAGATATAATTGCTTTGCATGCAGATTTAAAACTCCCGTTCTGCTCTGCAATGAATGCAGAGCTAGAGAATGCCAGCAAATGTATGTGTAAATGCTGTATATATTTCCCCTCCTTCTCCTAGATGATTAGAATTTGTAAACATGTCTAAAATTAGACCTCTGTGCTACAACAAGGAGCACAATTTCTGTTTCATTGTGCCAGAGTGTACATAGATTTCTTTTTTGTTGTTCATGATGGTGTGTGCATGTGCTTTCCCCCTAAAGGCTGTTAGATATATAAATGTTAAAATAGATTTTTTTTTCTGTTTCCATGTGATGCAATTAAACTTGAAGGCAAAAGAGGCTTTCTGAGTGCATGGGAAATGCAAGGGGAAATAAAAAGCTATGTGATCTCAACCCTCCGTCTGTTACGTGAAGCTGTAATTAAAAGAAAGAAAATAGTGCTGCCTGCTTCTGGTGCTAAATTTCCAAAAGGAGGTGCAGAATGTTTTTCAGATACAAGACAGAGGTGACCTCGAGGTGATCCTTGGGAATCAGTGGGAGAGAAAAGTTTGTGATAGGTCCTGCTCCTCTACGCACACACACACAAAATCCTCATGAAATTCATAAAGTACCAAGTACCTCTCATGTTTCCGAGATGGTGTGAAAGCAACCACAGAAGTGGTGGCGATCCCTATCCTCCATGCAACATATGAAGTGACGCTTAAGTCACAGTGAATGAAGAATTGAGAATTGGCACTGAGCCAATTCTATAGTGGTCCAACCAGTAGAATAGGTGTGGTTAACTTGTAGCCATCCAGATGTTGTTGGACTTCAGCTTCCATAAGCGCCGGCCAGTGTGGCCCATGATCAGAGATGACAGGAGTCAAAGTCCAGCAACATTGGCTATCCCTGCAGCAGAAATTAGTACTGTGGTTCTGAAAGTCAAATTCTGAGTTCCCTGTTAAGAAGAATGAATTGTTAAACCACTTTTGGAACTATAGCTCTGTGAGGTAAATAGGGGCCTTCTAACAACTCTCAGCACCCTTAAGAAACTACAGTTCCCAGGATTCTTTGGGGGAAGCCATGGCTGTTAAAGTAGTAGCATAGTGTTTTAAATGTATAATGCACAGGTAGCCTGTCTAAATCCACAATTTGCCATGCCCTTCTAACGCATGCTAGGTTCTATCCTCACTCTTCTCCTGCCTTTATATAGGAAGTCATGCTGTTTGAATTTTAAAAAACAACAACACAGCCCAGGTAAAGGGTTCATAGGAAAAAATCCCACTGTTGTAGCACTTTTGAAGCTAAATTTGCCTGGACCGGATGCAGCCTTTCCCAACCAGTGTGCCTCCAGATGTTGTTGGACCACAACTCCCATCAGCGTCAGCCAGCATTGCCAATGGCCAGGAAAGATGGGAATTGTGGTCCAACAACATCTGGAGGCACACTGGTTGGGAAAGGCTGACCTGATGAATACTTGGATGGGATTCCATTGGGAGAGCCTTGTATGAAATATCCATGTAGAAGCCAGATCTAGATAGCACGCACACCTTGCTTTGACAGTTGCTGCTTTTGGATTATGGAGAGCAGAGTCAAATTTGATCTGCTGTTTGCAATGACCCCATTGATGGATGGGAAGGTGGGATGGAAGCACTCTCAACCCTACCACATACCTTTTCCATTAACTAGAGAGGCTGTTGCATTGTCAGAGGCAGAGAAAAAGAATGTGAAGTGTAGGATTGATAGGATTGGGAGAAGGAATGAAGATCTCTGTTCTCTCCTCTCTTCCACCCTGTTAGACCTGATCAGTCTTGAGCTGGAAAATGCTCCTCTTTATGATTAGCAGAGTGTGTTTTCCAGGAAAAGGGTGTTGTGCCATGGATGGATCCCTGCGGAGTGCAATGCAACTGTGTGCATTTCCATTTAGGAAAACATCACACCCTTTGGGAATCCTTGCAATGTGCAAGTCCTCCCTCCAAAGTTCATCAGCAATTGCGGCCGTTTCTGGACCAGGATAGCCTGACCACTGTTGTCCATGCACTGCTAACCTCTAGGATGGATTACTGTAACACCCCCTATGTGGGGCTGCCCTTGAGGTTGGTTCGGAAGCTGCAGCTAGTGCAAAATGCAGGGGCGAGACTGCTCACTGGGGCACCCTGCTGCTGAAAGAATTGCACTGGCTGCCCATTTGTTACCAGGCCAAGGTCAAGGTTCTAGTTTTGGTGTACAAAGCCCTATACAGCTTGGGACCAGGATACCTGAAAGACCGTCTTATCCCTTATATACTCAGTTGATCACTGCGCTCTGCAGTTGAGGGCCTCCTGCAGATACCATCTTATCAGCAGGTCCGTTCTGCACAATATAGGAAATGGACCTTTAGTGTGGCGGCACCTACCCCGCGAAATTCCCTCCCCTTAAATGTTAGGCAGGCGCCATCTCTGCAGTCTTTTTGGCGCCTTTTGAAGACTTTTTTCTTCCAACAAGCCTTTTAAGTTGAATGAATGAATGAATGAATGAATGAGTCTTTATTTTTACCCCGCCCTTTTTCCAAAACTGGAACTCAGGGCGGCTTACAAATAAAAACTACACATAGGTAAAAAAACATACAAAAATATACAATTAAAATAGAATTAAACTATTCGTAACATTAAAACCATGAAACATACACTTAAGATACTAAAACAATTTAAAACATTAAGAATAGGGCCGTAGAACAATACAACAGACCTTTTGAGTTGAGACCTATCCCAGTCTGCGTCTGTGTTAGAATTGCTTTTAATATGTCTTTTAATATCTTTAACCCTTTTTTAAAATATGTTTTTAAAGTTTTTTAAAAATGTTTTTAATGTTGTTTTGTTTTAATGTATTTTAAGGTCTTTTTATGATGTTTTAAAGTGTTTTTAGTGTTTCTGTTTGCCGCCCTGGCCTCCTGCTGGAAGGAAGGGCGGGGTATAAATAAAATAATAAATAACTAAATAAATCAAGGATCACTCTTGATAAGGCTCACTTGTTTTAGAGGCAGAGGGCAGGTTTTGCTCTTGACCAGTGAAGTGCTTTATGTTTCTCCATGGGTCCAAATAGCAAACCATTCACAGATAGGGTAGGAATTAAAGAGGAGTGCACTTGTTACATTAAAGGAGTAAACCCACTCGCCCCCAGCCACTGAGTATCTAGGTGACCAGATTCCTAATTGAACAGCCCTATCCTGGTTTACGTGTCTTGGCCATGCTCAAGGGTGATGGAATATTGAGCACTGCCTTTTACATAGGACACATTTATTTTTAAAAGACGTATCTGTGCGCAAGTTGGTCATGTCTGACAGGTGAAAGAAAGGAAAGGATAAAGCATTTATCCTCCCACCCCTCTGCAAGTCAACATAGAAACATAGGAAGATGCCTTCTACTGAGTCAGACCATTGGCCGACCTAGCTCAGCCACTGACTGGCAGCGGCTCTCCAGGGTTTCAGACAGATGCCTCTCCCAGCCCTACCTGGAGATGCTGCTGGGGACTGAACCTGGGACCTTCTGAAAGCAAATCAGATGCTCTACCCCTTCTTGAATGCCCTTCCCCTTCAAGAAGTCAATTCCCACCATTGCTCCTTGGTCCTGAATAGCATCCTGCACCTGAACATAGCTGTTGCATATACCCATCCCAACTAATAGCCATTAGTAGACAAAGCTGGTATAGGGTAGTGGCTAAGACAGAGCTATGACTCAGGAAGTTTTAATTCCGAATCTCAGCACTGCCATGAACTTTCTCTGTGTCCTTAGGCTAGCCACTTTCCTCAGCCTGAGCCCCCTATCTGCAACATGAGGGATAATAATACTGATATACCTTACAGCAGCCTTTCCCAACCAGAGTGCCTCCAGATGTTGTTGGACCACAATTCCCATCTTTCCTGACCATTGGCAATGCTGGCTGAGGCTGATGGCAGTTGTGGTCCAACAACATCTGGAGGCACACTGGTTGGGAAAGGCTGCCTTACAGGGTTGTTGTAAGTATTGCCGCTAGCAAATTGAATTGCTATCCCCACCCCTTGCTCCACCTGTTGCAATGGCAATGGTTGCAGTGGCCACATTGATGACGAATGGGGTTACAAGGAAGTGGAGCTGGACAGAGAGAGTACAGTGAGAGTCCTGCTAGGTCAGACTAATGGTCCATCTACTCCAGTGTGCTGCCTCCAACAGCCACCAGTCAGATGCCTTTAAGAAGCCTAGAGCATGGAAGGCAATAGTCTTTCCTGTTTGTTGCCACCTGAGCAACAACATAAAACAGCATACAGCCTCTTAATTTGGAGTTTCTATAATAGCCAATAATCAGTGATAGCCAATAGTCAATGCAGAGCTTGGAAAAGTTACTTTTTTGAACTACAACTCCCATCAGCCCAATCCAGTGGCTATGCTGGCTGGGGCTGAAGGGAGTTGTAGTTCAAAAAAGTAACTTTTCCAAGCTCTGAGTCAATGACAGACTTACCCTGCATGTAATTATTCAATCACCTTTTAATAGTAACATAAAAAGAGAGCTTCCTTCCATCCATCACTGGGTTGACTGCCTCGATGGTAATCAAGAATCAAACCTGCTCCTCTCTGCATATCCCCACTCTGGGTTGTGTTAGTCACATGGGGGGGGGGAGAGAATGTTGGAGGATAATTTTTTCACCCTCACCCATAACACCAGAATCTAGAGTCAATGAAGCGGAATATAGAAAGATTCAGGACAGACACCTGACAGATAGTTGGAACTATGGATTCACCTCCACAACATCTAGTGTTGATGGCCACCAAATTGGATGGCTTTAAAGAGGGATTAGACAAATTAATGGAGGATAAGGCCATAGTCATGATGGCTGTGTACTACCTGCAGTCTTGGAGGTGGTATGCCTTTGAACACCCACTGATGGGGAACACAAGCAGGGAGAGTTCTGTTGCACTCATGTCCTGCTTGTGGGCTTCCCATAGGCATCTGGTTGGACACCAGGGTTGCCAGGCTCAGGGCCTGAGACTGATCCTGTATCTTTAGGAGAAGAGAAAGTCAGCCAAGTGCAGGTGTTCTTGCAACCCTGTAATGGGAACCACAAGGTATAATTCTCCCTTCCCCCTGCACAACTTTTAAAGATACAGAAGACCTCTTGGAGGCCGGGCCTGGCAATGAAGAGGTCTTCTGTATCTTTAAAAGTTGTGTAGGGGGTGGGAGGGAGAATTCTACCTTGTGGTTTTTCCCATTACAGTGTTGCAAGAACACCTGCACTTGGCTGACTTTCTCTTCTCCTAAAGATACAGGATCAGTCTCAGGCCCTGAAGCTGGCAACCCTATTGGACACTGTGAGAACAGAGGGGTGGACTAAATGGGCCTTTTGTCTGATCCAGCAGGACTCTTCTCATGACCTGATGGCATCATGAGAAGACCATGGCACTGCCCCATATTCATACCAATATCAGGAGTGCCCATGGAACTCCACACTTAGCTGTTGGGTTGCAAGCAAGTGCAGGTTAAAGCCATTAGGAAAAGGTTACATATATCAAAGTCTCTCCACCACCCCCCCCCACAGCACCACCACTCCCAGTGTTACCCTCCTGGTTGCCATGGGAGCCGGTAATTACTCTGGGAGGCTTCTACCCACTGATAAAGCTCCTGTCACTCTCTTCTCCCCACCTGGGGAGCTGCTGACATTGCATTAAAGGTCAAGTCTTCATGTAAACGTTACTTCCCCCCTTCTTCCCTGAAGTGGATACACACACGCACACACTATTTTGGGTGAGAATGATGGCAGCTGTGGCGGGAGG
The DNA here is from genome assembly GCF_030035675.1 of Rhineura floridana. NCBI lineage: Eukaryota > Metazoa > Chordata > Lepidosauria > Squamata > Rhineuridae > Rhineura > Rhineura floridana. The sequence goes on along the minus strand of NC_084480.1, from coordinate 6,612,431 downwards.
CATGGTGAACCATTTGTCAAAGCACTCATAAAGCCAGGTCTAGAAGCGCAGGCTCTATTCCCTTTGGGTAGGTAGGAGAATTTAGGTGAAAATTTGCAATCGGCATTAAGTAACTTTTTCCGACTGTGTAGGAACAATTCTCTCTCTCTCTCTCTCTCTCTCTTTCCTGTCAATCCTTCATCTCTTGTTGGCTCCCTTCCCTTCCACCCACATGGAAAATCTGGGATGCAATAATTTTTATTGATGTTCCTCAACTATTTGGGCAGCTCACAGCTACAGAGCTGCAGTGGCAGTCACGGGAGAGCTTTTAGTGTGGGAGTCTAAGGTTAACAGGACTTTCTTGAAGGTTAATTTTGGGATGCAGGCATAGGTGTCCGCAGAAAGGGAGCAATAGGGATTTCCCCCCTCTCCATATGAGCCATAATCCCTATATGTCATTTTTTTTTAAAGAGAGTGAGGCCCCATCCATGCCATACATTTAAATCAGTATTATACCACTTTAACAGTCATGGCTTTTCCCCAAAGAATCCTGAGAAGTGCCCCCTATTCACACTCACAGAGCTATTATTCTTAGAGTTCCCTGGGAAGAAAGATTGACTGTTAAACCACTCTGGAGATTGTAACTCTGTGAGGGGAATAAAGGTCTCCTAACAACTCCCAGCACCCATAACAAACTATGGTTCCCAGGATTCTCTAGGGGAAGCCATAACTGTTTAAAGTGGTATAATACTGGTTTAACTGTTTAATAGTAGTATAATTTTGGTGCGGATGTGGCCGAAGTTTCCAGCATTTGCAGAACCTGAGATACATGACAAAATATACAGAACTTATTTTGTTTTGTGAGAAATTAGCCAGCTCCCCCCACTTTCAGTGTTTTAATTTGCGCCCCCCCCCGAAATATCCCTGCAGATGCTCATGGATCCATGACAGTTGACTCAAGTTCCAGCTAAGAAGCTGCTATCCAGTCTAGATCCTTGATACCAAAAGGCAAGCAAACTTTCCTAGCTGTTTAGACTACTGAGCAGCCCAGACGGTATGAAGCTTTTCTAGTGGTCAGGGAGTATTACATGATCAATTGTGTCTCATTGAGAGGATTCCTTGCTGGTGTAATTAACTTCCTTGCAGTTCACTAGCTGAGTGGTGGTGCACAGGTAGAATCTCCATTACAACACCTCTCAGGTCACCTGTAAAAGTAAATCCTGGAGGCAGCAATCACAACTTTCTAATACTCTGCTTTTTTCCATTGTGTTCTGGAGAAACCTGGGATTTGTCAGGAGCTTTTCATTGTGTTTTTTTGGGGGGACAGTAATAACAGGAAAGAGAACTTCCCATGATAGGGATTGAGTATAATCTTGTTTGGTCCATATATATAAGAAAACTGACCCAGTTTGCACTTCCTGGGCTAATGCATGGATTGGAATATAATTACTCCTTGGATTTTGCAGTATGGTACCCTACTCAAAAGATCCTCCGTGGCGCAGAGTGGTAAGTGGCGGTAACGCAGCCGAAGCTCTGCTCATGGCCGGAGTTCGATTCCAACGGAAGGAGGAAGTCGAATCTCCGGTAAAAGGGGTCGAGGTCGACTCAGCCTTCCATCCATCCGTGGTCGGTAAAATGAGTACCCGGCATATGCTGGGGGGTAAAGAAAGGCCAGGGAAGGAACTGGCAATCCCACCCCATATATACGGTCTGCCTAGTAAACGTCGCAAGACGTCACCCTAAGAGTCGGAAACAACTGGGGACACCTTTACCTTTACTTTACCCTACTCAAAAAAAAGTACCAAGATGCATTAACTGGGTATTTTGGGATAAAATATATTTGGAAATGTGCACACTGAGATAAACTATGTATTTAGTCACATATTTGGTGGTAAAATATGTATTTAAAATACATTTTTGTATAGATCTTTTTTATGATGAGTCTGTTTGGTCAGAACAGATTCTTCAGTAAACACATGTAAGATTGACAAGGCTCAGAAACAGACTGTTCCATCCATGATCACCTGTAGACTAGCCCCTATTTCCCCCTACACTTGTGCAACCACAAGGAAGTGTTGGCTGTGATCTACAGCACACTCAAAGTTCATGTGGCTCAGTGCTGGAGACCAAGATGTCTGGCCAGTTCTGGGACTTTTGCAATGCATTGGAGTCCTCTGGAAGGCATGTAGGGGTTTCTCAACTGAGAGGGCAATGGGGGAAAGGGTCCTTGGCGGTAGAAAGATGGACAAACACACTGGAAGGGCCATAGCTCAGTGGCAGAGCATCTGCTTTGCATGTAGTAGGTCCCAGGTTCAGCTCCTGGCATCTAAAGGTGGAGCCGGGAGAGACCCCTGCCTGAAACCCTGGAAAGCTGCAGCCTGTCAATGTAGAGAATACTGAGCAAGGTGGACCAATGGTGTGACTCAGTATAAGGCAGCTCCCTGTTCTCCTATGTTTTGTCTGCTGCAGCACCAAAACAAACCAACCGAAACCTTTGTTCTCATAGTCAAGGGGGTTTTAAAGGACTGTCTCCTACATCTGAATCTTCCTCGATGCTGTGTTCATCATCAAAGTTTCATTTTGCCCATCCCCCGCTATCAGAAATGCCAACATAGAAAAGAAAAGAGCCCTCTCTCTGAATAGGCCCTTTTTGGAGTTAATGCACGGAGTCTGGAATTATCTTCCTAGAGATGTTTGGCTCTACCACTTCTTGTGTTGGATAAAATATATGCCTATATTTAGGCAGGGTTGTAGTGAATGCTACTACTCAACCCATTGAAGTTACTGGAAATGACTTAAATTAGATTTATTACTTTCAATGGGTCTATTCTGTGCAGGATTAGAATTGGATACAACCCTCAGACTCTTGAAAAGAGGGCAATATCTTCTTCTTCTTTAAAAAAAGAGATGCTGTTCATTGTTAATTTTAAGTTAACGTGAGATTGAGTTTTAGTGGATTTTGTCTTGATTTATTGACTTCAAATCAATACATTTCTGCTGCTGTTGAAGTTTCTACCCAGACAAAGTTATAGGAATTATTGACAAATTAAAAGCTAACAAATTACAGGGACTTAAAGAACTCAAATGTGAAATTGCTAGGTCTTTTAACAAATGCTGATTTTCTAACAAAAATATATAAAGAAGATCAGCCTCCATTCCTTAGGACTGAAAAGTGGTCAATGTAACACCAGTTTTTAAAACACGATCCAGGGGGTATCCAGGAAATTACAAAACAGTTAGCTTAACATCTGTTCTAGAAAAACTAGTCGAAAATATTACTAAATATAGAATTACCTATCATATAGAAGAACAAGTCTTGCTGAAGAAGCACCGGCATGGCTTCCAAAAGAATATGTCCTATCTTGCTAAAAAATTACAGTTCTTTCAGAGTGTTGACAAGTAAATGGATAGGAGTGATCCAGTAAACATCATGTATTTAGACTTTTAAAAAGCTTTTGATAAAGTCTCTCCAAAGGCTCCTGAGTAATCTCAGTAGTCATGGGATAAGAGTACAGGTCCTCTTATGAAACAGTAAGTGATGAAAGATCAGGAATAAATAGACAGTCAGTATTGGGGCCTATTCTATTTAACTCATTTATTAATGACCTGCAATTAGGGCTGAGCAATGAGGTGGCCAAGTTTTCTGATGGCACCTAATTGCTCAGGGGTGTGAGAATAAAAATGTGTTGCTCAAAGAGGATTTATATAAACTGGGTGAATGAACATTAAAATGGCAGATGTTATTCAATGTAAAAAGTGGATAAGAGAAAAATCAACTCACTTGAAATGTGGTGGAGGAGAGCTTTGCACATACCACGGACCACAAAAAAGACAAATATTTGGGTGTTAGAACAGACCAGAACTGTCACTATAAGCTAAAATGATGAAACTAAGGTTATCATACTTTGGACACATACTGAGAAAACATGATTCACTAGAGAAGACAATAATGCTGGGAAAAACAGAAGGGATTATTATTATTATTATTGTTGTTGTTGTTGTTGTTGTTGTTGTTTATTTATACCCTGCTAATATCCTATGTGTAAAGCCCCTGAACCAGACCCTTGCCACTGACCAGACACTTCTACATTCTGAATAATGCTCAATGTTAAATAGTAATAAGACTAGCTGGCTATCTTCTTGCATCCCAGAAGATAATTATAGTTGGGAGGTATATTCACATTGTGTTCACAAGGTGGAATAGCTTCATTGCACATATTTTCATCCGAGTCATTGCTTGTGTGCTATGCTCTTGGCTAAGGTAGAAAACCCAAACTAAGGTCAGACTACAAAGGCATAATTTATGAGTGCTCAGCATGGCATTCAGTGTAAAGTGATGGAGAGGGTCTTGGTTGGCCGCATGGCTATGCTTGTGAATCTCTCACCATCCCCCACCCTATCCCCCACCCTACCCCCCTTTATGCAAGTTCATGCCTAGTTCAAAGCTAGCCTTCAAAAACATGAATCATAGCAGGCCATGCATGGGGGAAGGGATGAATCCATTCCATCCACTTTTTGCAGCAGACCGACCCAAACTTAGCTGTGTTCTTATCTGCAAGCATTGGTCAGATTCCACTTGTCTCCAGATTTTGCAGTGCACTTTCAGTCCCAACAGGTGTTCAGAAAATACATGCATTATGTTCTTTTAAAAAAATATATATATACAAAATGCACATTTTAATTAGAAATGCATTAATCATTGCAATGCATTGATCAAAATGCATTTTGCAGAAGGCATGTGTACAAAATGCAAATGTTTCATGCATTCTTTTGGTAAGGAGTTCACAAAAATGAGATGGAAAAGACATTGAATTGCCTTAGGATGGTCCATTACATCTCTGTCATAGGAAGGGCCCTGTAGTCCACATGCTTATTCCAACAATTTATACATATAATTACTGTTTTTATATGTTACAAAGTTTCAGGGCACTGCTGAGCTGCTCTTCCCCAACATGAGCTTGTGAAACAGCCCCCCCCCCCGACATTTTGGGCACCCCCAGACATTTCAGACTGGTGAGGTGGTCTCCCAAATGCTTGATGGCTTTCACCTGCTCCTCCAGGTATTCAGACTCCAGGAAGCCACACAGATGGGGGTCTCCCTTCTCTGTTGTGACCTTATGCAGATCCAAGAAGGCCTGATTCACCTTCTTCTCCAGCTCCAGGGCTCTCTGTAGGGCAGCCAGGCTCTTGCCCCACTCATCCTGCTCTGGCTTCTTGATGCCCTGCAGAATGATGCAAACACTTCACTTGTTCTGGTATCTCAGGAACTTTTCTGCATGCTTCTTCTCTTCCTGGGCCTGCTCCTTCAGGATCTTGGCCACGTGGCACAAGGCAACATTATCGTGGTCAAAGTGGTAGGACATGGACAAGCAGACATAACTAGTTTCTAGGTTCACCATTCAGTTCACTGCAGCTTCGCAGTCAGCACTGAAGTTCTGGCACATCCAATATGCCATCTCTGCATTGCAGCAAGCACACTCACTAACAGCAGATAATCATACAAGTGATGCTCAATGACTCCTGCTCATTCAGTTAAAACTCACAGACTGCAGGGCTGGAAACGGCCTTGGAGAGATGCTTCCATTTAGGACTGACAACAGATACTGAGCCTGATCCCATACAAGGCATAGGGACATATGGAGTTGCCTTATCCTGAGTCAAACCATGGTCCATGTAGCTCAGTATTGTCTACTCTGACTGGCTACGACTCTGCAGGGTTTCAGACAGGGGCATCTCCCAGCTCTTCCTGGAGACCTGAAGAACTGAACAGCAGATGCTCTGCCGCTGAGCTGTGGTTCTTCCTTAAGGCAAGTGTGTGTGGGGGAGAGGAAGTGTGTTTGTTCGTAGGAACATGTGTTCAAAAGTATGAAGAGACTGCTGAGCAATGCAGTGCAGATCCTTTTCAAGATGTCTTGTAGACCAAAACAATTTCTAACATGACTTGAGCACATCACCCTGGTTCTTCTGTCATGCCACCCAATTATTATTAGGAAGGCTGACAGCTAGTATAGCACAGTAGGGAGGAGAGCCTGGCTGGGAGTCCAGAGTCTGTGAGTTCAAATCTCCGCTCATGTCTCCTGGGTGTCAAGGGCCAGCTAAAGATCACCCCACAGGGAGTGGCTCAGGGGTTAAGTGCCCTGCTACCTGTGCAGCCGGGGACAGCCTCTTCTCCAGTAAGTCGCCTTTGTTCTAATAAATTTTGGCTCGGAAGGAGTGGATTACTTCCTGCATTAACTATGGAGCTGGTGGAGAAGATGGTTTCATTTCATGGTGGCAATGGGGGAAAAGGCCAGCGGTTTGAGATGAGCTGCCTTTTGCAATCTGACAACCCCAATGCTACACCGAGGAGCCTTTTTGTTGGCGGCTCATTTCGGCACTCCAGCTTCCTCCCCCTGCCCTTGGCTCCCTGTCGCATTCTCCGCCGGCTTGGCTTCTCCCTCGAAGTAGTGTAAGCTCACTGAATTGGTCACAATACGAAAGCTTCCTGCTTGACAAGGCATGATCTGGAAGGTTCTGGGGAGCCACAGGGCACCCAAGCAGTCAGCTGCCTGGCAGCGAATTCATTGTGTATGATGCAAGGGACCATTAGTTTAGCTTATTATTAATACATGTGCCGGCTTTAATACACCGTGGCTGTGTCTGTCAGTGCGCCTCTCTGGCAGGCAGGCCTTTTGTCCTTTTGTGTTTTCCCCAAACAAGCTTATACAATTAGATTCTTCTTGTTTCCTAAATGATTTTTTCCCTGCTCCTAATTATTTCACACTCCATATAAAAGAGTTATTGGGGTGGGTAATGGGAGGCCGGGGATAACATTCTCGACGCTTTGCAGGCAGCATGATATTATGGCAACTTTGATTTGTTTTACAGGGTAGTTCTTCTCTTCTTTCTCTTCTTTGTTTGCTGCCTGGCGCCTGCAGCATCAAAGCTGTGATTGGGGGGGGGGGGAGAAAGGTGAGCGATATGGAGAGCTTGACCCCCCAAAGGTCCAAGGTGCACTTAGTGAGCAGCACGTTTCAGGCAGGTACGAGCATTGCTTAGTTGTAGAACGTGAGCATGCAGAAGGTCTCAGGTCCCCAGGTCCCCAGCCATCGCCCCTGAAGAGGGCCCTGAGCAGCTGAGCTGGAAACTCATGGTGTATCAAGTCCCAGTTGCTATTTCATGAAGGCTGAGCTGAAAAGGTTCCATTCTACTTGAAAGGAGGGGGGGACACAAATGGACCCCTCCCCACACACCCCTGGTTCACCTTTTTTCCTTTTCACGGCCTGGTCTGCATCACTGCATTCCCCTGCCAAGGAGTCCCCTCAAAATGATGTTCTGCAAAGATGGAGGGCAGGGGTGAGGAATGTGGCCCTTCACACCTCTTCATCTGTCCCTCAAGATGCTCTTTGGGACACAGGCCCTGCCCATCCACATCCCTCACTGGCCTCTTATTCATGCCCCACGTGTTTTTACCTAGCTGGAATGCATTCTTGGACTCTGATAATGCCTCTTGCTTCCCCTCATGGGGAATAGAAACAGTAGAAGTGTAGTCATCCGGGGTCCCGTGGGGGGTGGTCACAGACTAGGGATGGGATACGTTGGCCGGTGCTGGTTCGAAAGCATTCTGTCAACCTAACAGGCTGGCATCGATTCGAGTTTGCTCTGCTTCCGCTAGCCACCGCTTTTACCAATCTGTGTTTTTTTCCACTCAGAAAAATATCAGTATGAATATTGATGAATATGTGAAATATTTATGAAAAATATTAATATTTTGAGGGAAATATTCATGTTTTAAAAGGAAATGCCAATAAATTATCATTCTTACAATCTATGTTTTAGAGGTATTTGTTTTCTAAAGTCCTTTTCAAAACACGGAAATTTCCTACATTAAAATTCAATCCTCAGTGATTGAGAATAAGTGAATTAATGGAAAATTCTGTACCAAATCCAAATTGGGCAGAATTCCAGCACATCCCTATCTTAGACTTTTTACTTTTTGAGGTGCCAGGTCCCATCCCAGCAGGGTCCCTATGTCTCCAGAATCCTACGAGCAAATCAGCATGGAAGGGGAATGTGTTAGCCACTGAGAAGAGTCTTCTACTTGCTTCCTTGTTCTTTCCTGCTGTTTGGAGCCAATCAGAGTGAAAGGAGTTCCTATTAGTTACTACATCAAAAAGCCAAATTGTGGAGAGTGAGCATTCCATCATTGCAGAAGAAGAGACAGTGAATTCTGATGATAGCATCCCATCTACATCATCAAGCAGGTTGGTAGCAGCAGGAGAGAAACATGTAGACATCAAAGCCAGCAATTCAAGCAAGGTATCTGGCAGTGAGAAAAAGCAGTCAGATGGTGACAGTGACAGAGAAGCAGAAAGCAGTATTCAAGCCTGGCCAGATTATTCTATAATCTTAGAAGGTTGAATAATTGTAGAAGAGGGTGTGGTTGCGACCGTCATGGAGGGAGCTTGCACTTCTCAATTTGCCACAGCACTACCAATAGGGAGGAGTGTGTGTAGAAACTAGTGTATTGGGCAAAGGTAAAACATGGGATTTTGTGCTTTTCCCACTTTCACCTCTGGCTCCAGCCCCCTGGAAGCTTCTCCAGAAGGACACCTGGTCTTCAGACTCGGAAGGGTTCCCTGCCACTGGTCTAAATGAAACCACCATTCTCGGAGGCAGTGTACTTTAAAAGACCATCTGCTGAAGAGAAGAGGTGGGCAGTGCAGGAAGGCTAATGATCACCATACCCTGTTTGATGGCTTCCAGGACAATGCAGGACTTAGATGTTAGACCCAGTGGTTTGACTTGGTAGGGGGGCTTAATTTGATGAACCCCTCACATACTGAAATAGTATGGGGGTTATGGGGCTACTTGACATAGCTCCACATCTGATGCCAATGTATACACCAGCCACACTCATCATTTTCAGATGTATAGAGCTTCTACACATTAGGGGATCCTGACGGCACATGCATCTGAACATGCAAGGGACTCCAGCAGGAGGTGTGGCAAGCATGCACATTGTCAATGAGCGATGGGACTAGACTCATGGGACATGGGGACTTTTTGTCCTCATGGATCGGGTTTTCTTGCAATGGTTTGCTGTGGCTGTAGCATTTTTAAAAAAGAAATCGCCTCAAAAATATTGATATTAATATTGACATTTTCCTAAAAATATTGAGATTAATATTAATATTTTGAGCAAAAACATAATTTTTAAAAAAATATATGAAAAATGGTATTTTAAAAAATATTAATATCAATATCTTTGTGGGGAAATGCCAAATTTTTGGGGAAAGCTATTTGTGATAAATAGTGAACATTGATCCCCGACAAAGCAGTACCAATAGGAAGTTTGACAGTGCAAATTGAACTGGCACCAAAATGCAGGTCCCATTCCTAGCAGGTGGGCACTCTCTACAGCTAGCATGGCCAGTGGCCAGGGATGATGGAAGATGTAGTTCAGCAACATCTGGAGGGCCAAAGGTTCCCAATGCCTGCTCTGTTGCCTCTTCCTCCACCTACCACCCTACCCAATCTCAAATATCCCATGGGAGATTAAGAGGTGCAGTGTAGTTTCTTTTGGGTATGACTGAGGAAAATTCATCAATCCAACATCCAGTTCTGGTTGCCTCACCTAGAAACGAGCGTTGTAGAACAGGAAACATTTCAGAAAAGGTCAACCAAAATGATCAAGTGGATGGAGCCACCCATAAAGTTTTAGTGTAGACAAAATGCGCATAAGAGGTGACATGACAGAGGTATATAAAATTACCCATGTTGTGGAGAAAGGGAAGGGGGGTGCATTTTTCTTCCCCATCATAATAATAGAACACAAGGCTGAATGTTGGAAGATTCAGGACTTCTTCACACAGTGATGGCCACCGACTTAAATGGCTTTAAGAGAGGATTAGAGAAATTCATGGAGAATAAGGCTCTATCACTGGCTGCTAGCCACCATAACTATGTTCTACCACCCCTGTCAGAGGCAGTACACTTCTGGATACCAGTTGCTGGGAATCACAGGTAGGGAGAATGCTGTTGCACTCAGATCTGCTTCCATGCTTCCTGTGGGCATCTGGTTGGTCACTGCGAGAACTGCAGGCTCTTCTTATGCTCTCATGCTGCATAAGAAACGTTTATGGAGTTGATCAAGTTAACGAACGGAATAAAATGGAGTACTGATGTCATGTTGTTTAGTTTTTACAGGACTGTTATTGTTTTTATGACATTTTATGAGAAGCACTTATATGGGTCTTCAGGCGGAAGGTTATTGTGCCTTTTATAAAGCTAAGTGAGAGCCTGCTTCTCCTCTTTTTCATTGCTGCTGCTAAGTAGACAATGTGCTTTTGTGGTCATTATTTCCCAAGAGAAATGTTTCATGCTGGAGTTGTGCCTGGAAAAGCAACACCTACAGATTGCAAAATTTCCCCAGGAGGGTTGGGGATGGAGCGGGGGGATCCTCACCAAGGAAGAGTAATGGAGGCTTTTAAGGCCCAAGTCTTCACTTTATTTCTTGTAATCTGGTGGACAAAATCAAGCCCAAAACACTTGTCTGTGCCAACAAGTGCGAAGGGTGTGAAGGCTGCTGTTTGCAAAGGAATCTGTGTTCCCTCCACCTCCCTTGTGGTTAAACAATACAAGAACCTGTGGCCTGTGTTGCTATTTGCAAGGGAGTGTATATTCCATGCAGGGTTGAGTGTAAGGATGGGGCATAAATTTGATTTAATTTGCATTTAAAGGCCCATCTATCAAATTTCATTTCTGAAACAATATGAGAACCGAAACCCAGCCATCCTTCAAAATTCACACTTCTCTGAATTTTGCGATGCAGGTCCCAAACCAATGTTTACAAAATTACATATATTAGAGGAACGCATACATAAAAATAAATATATTAATACTAGGGGCTTTGCCCCTATGTGCTTTGCATGCCAACCTTACCCACTACCACCCAGGCCCCACAACCTCTGCCCTCCACTCTCCTCACCACCCCCTCCCTGCCAACTCCCCTTGCAATACCCTCCAGTCAGTGCCTTCAGGCAGTGGCATGATCGGCTGCCATGGGCCCACTCATGTACCTCGGCCGCTTTCCTTACCTGTTCCTCTGCCACTGCTGCTCCATGCCATTGCCGCATGCCACTACCTCTCCTGGTCAAACTCTACCACCATGCAGCATGCCTGGGTTGTTTACTGGCCTCCCGGCCACCCAGGCTGCTGCTGCTGCTGCTGCTATCTTGTCTAGGCTGACTACTGGCCTCCTGCTCACTCACACAGGCTGCTGCTGCCTTGTCTGCTTGCTGAGGCAGGTGGTGGCAGGTGTAGCGAGCAGCTTGCAGGTGAGGAGGGAAGCATTCACGCGGCAGTTCTCAGAGCCATCTGTCTGTGGTCCTGTGAACTGCAGCATGGCACATGTCTTACATTTTATTATAGGCATGGAAAAATAATATACAAATGCTATGTATTAGGATGAATTGCTTACAAAATGTGTACATTAGTCAAAACTGCATGCAAAATGTGTTTATTAAGAGAAATTCACACTAAAATGCTGAAAATCTTCATGAGGTTTTTTTTGGGGGGGGGAATTGCTGCAGAAATGTGAACTGTATTTAAGATAGAAAAAAATGAGAAGTAGAGAGAACCAGTACTGACAAATCACGCCATCACTATCCTAGCTGATACTCACCCCAACGCCCTTTGTGGCCGTCAGGGAGGGGTGGTGCTATGCGCCTAGTTTTCTGGCAGTGGCATTACTGCTGCTTACCAGGAGGAAGAGGGGAAGGGTTAGCAGGGCGTTTGGTGTTCTGCAAGCCCACCGGTACTCCGGCTAATGCACCTGCACATCCCCAATCCCCTCTCTATTGGAGTTGCAGAGGAGTGCAGAAATAAATAGACTGTTGGTTGAAAGAATAAAGAAATGTAAGCTTTATTATTACTGGGAAATAAAGTCATTCTGACTGCAGACATACATGTGACTATTGCAGAGCCATGAGGCTTGCACTCACAGGCACTATCTCTGACTAACTAGAAGGGAAGAGGAAGGAAGTAAAGCCGGAGGAAAAACAAACACATAGTTACTAAAGAAGGAAACAACAAGGGAAGAATAGGTTGCTTTCTGTCTATTCCCCTCCTTGCCCCAGTTTAAGTTACTTGTTACAAGCATTGGTGCTTTAATCCCCACACCCTCCAATTTGCATCCCTTTCCCTCCCAGAAAGCAACAGCAGCCTCATCAAATGCGCAACAGCAGCCTTCCTGCCAGCTGCACCCAATTTGGCACACAGAGCTGGTGAAGAAGTTGATCTGTCCCAGCAAGTGTACTAGTCAACTTGCAGTGTCAGATCAATTGTAGAAATATGGCTCCTGTACCTGTCATATGTAAATAATGGAAACTCCAGACCCTCAAACATCTTCTTGGACATGAACAAAATCAGTATTTATTTAATAAACCCTTTACAAATCATGATGTACTTTTGTTGTTATTATGTGCCTTCAAGTCGATTACGACTTATGGCGACCCTATGAATCAGTGACCTCCAGAAGCATCTGTCATGAACCACCCTGTTCAGATCTTGTAAGTTCAGGTCTGTGGCTTCCTTTATGGAATCGATCCATCTCTTGTTTGGCCTTCCTCTTTTTCTACTCCCTTCTGTTTTTCCCAGCATTATTGTCTTTTCTAGTGAATCATGTCTTCACATTAGGTGTCCAAAGTATGATAACCTCAGTTTCATCATTTTAGCTTCTAGGGATAGTTCTGATTAAATTTGTTCTAACACCTAATTATTTGTCTTTTTTGCAGTCCACTAAGCTAACATTAACTGCCTTATGACAACGTTACTTTAAGTGCACTCTGCGCTTGTTGTTTTCTGTATTCTTGTTAACCAAATTAATAAAAAAAGAACTACAATACATATTTTTTTAAAAAAAACAAGAAAAAAAATGCCCAGCAGAAAATTAGTAACCTTTGCCTCAAACACATTCTGTTCCCTAACTTCAGTGATGCTGAAATTCTACCCATTTAGATGTTTTCCATTTTCTCATACAAATCTAGCTGCAATGCTGTATGTGGGTTTTTCCCCCTTTCCCAAAGTTTCTGAACTTGCATATTGTGCTTTTGTGAATAATTTCACCAAACATTTAGTAGGCATGAATTCCTCCCCAAATTCAAACAAAATAGCGCTTTTTCTCCCCATGGAGGAAGACCCAGGAAAAAGATTACAGCAGTGTGTGAAATCCTTATAAGTCTTGTGGAACATTTGTAAGTAGGCTTGAGCAACCAAGGGGCCATGAAAGCAACACTCAGCTATTCAAATGGTTGCCTAACGAAGAGAAAAGGAGCCACCAGTGGATTGTAAGAAAGGAGAAACAATTAATTCACGCCTATGAATAGAGACTAGCTATGAGGCCATCAGTCCTAAACATATAAAGTTTATTTATTATTTATTATTATTTGATTTATATCCCACCCTTCCTCCCAGCAGGAGCTCAGGGCTACAAACAAAACCACTAAAAGTACTTCAAAACATCATAAAAACAGACTTTAAAATACATGAACACAAAACATATTAAAAAACTTCTTTAAAAAAAGCTTTAAAAACATTTTTTTTAAAAAAGGTTAAAAACATTGGGTGTTTTTTATTTTATAGAAGGTTCAAAAACATATTAAAAAGCAATTCCAGCACAGACACAGACTGGGAAAGTTGGGAGTTGTCCAGACAAGGATCCCAATGTAGAGATGTGCAGACTTTATGATTCCTACATTGTCATTGTACTGACAACCACACCAGACATATCTGCAAAAGAAGACATGTACTAGGACACTACCTGAAAAAGAAGGGGATAATTTTCGTGAGGGTAGGATTTTGCTGACTTGCTGGGTATTTTGATAGGTAGTTTGAAACATGCATTATTATTACTCACTGTTTACTGTTTCCATAGGCAGTGAAATGCAGCTTAATTGTACATGGTTGTGGATAGAAAGGTACAGCAATTTGGTTTAATCCTGTGTTGTTTCTGATTTGGAAGTGAGCGTATTTCGTGCTTGCTATTGTGCAGGGTGCAAGACAGTAAGCTTGAAACTGCCCAGTGTGCAAGGGAAAAGGAACAACTCAGTTGTGAAATGCACAATTAAGCCACTTGATTATCTGATCCCTGCCACGGTTGAGGTCTGTCTTTTAGCATGCACAGATGAAACGGGGTAGAGTTCTTGCACCTTTTATAAGGAAGTTCATCAGGTTGGCATGTACACTATCCCTGCTAAAATTCCCTCCTCTACACAGATATTGAAAGAACAAGAACCCTGCTCACTTTTTCTCCTGGCCACCTACTACATGATGCAAGGTTACAGATAACATTTAAGTGGCTCAAATATGCTTTCCAATAATGTTGTTTTTATGTGCCTTCAAGTTGATTATGACTTATGGCGACCCTATGAATCAGTGACCCCCAATAGCATCTGTCATGGACCACCCTGTTCAGATCTTGTAAGTTCAGGTCTGTGGCTTCCTTTATGGAATCAATCCATCTCTTGTTTGGCCTTCCTCTTTTTCTACTCCCTTCTGTTTTTCCCAGCATTATTATCTTTTCTAATGAATCATGTCTTCTCATTATGTCTCGAAACTATGATAACCTCAGTTTCATCATTTTAGCTTCTAGGGATAGTTCTGATTAAATTTGTTCTAACACCCAATTATTTGTCTTTTTTCTCAGTCCATTTGCCTGTAATCATTTGTTGGTTAATGGGTTAACTAGACAGGATTAGCCATTTCATCTTATATTTGGCTTCTTTCTTCATTTAATGTTCTCACTGTCGGTGGTGAATCATTGACTACTTTAAATGTGGCTACAAAAACCTTCAAAAAGAGGGACATTTGCAAGGCCAAACCGTGCACCGTGCGGGTCAGTGCTTCTTTCATCCTCCGCCTCCCTCCCGTTCAGTTAACCCTTGAGGTGCGCTCTCCTGGGAGACCTTAGCAATTTGGTCTGGCGAGTGCTTAATGGCCTGGACACGCCTTGGGGTTAAATATAGTTAAGTGTGTGAAATTTAACCTATATTATTGATATTGGGTCCTGCCCAAAGTGACTGCAAAGTGGCTTAAAAGGAAGAGTTCATTAGAGAATAAAACACCACTGGCAGGAGACCAGTACTCCAGGCCCTTAAAATTATTCCTAATCTTCTGCCTCCCACCACCCTGGCTTCTTCAGACTTAAGAGAGAAATCCAATGACTCAGGTGCCCTGGGAGATATCATTTGGAGGCAGCAAGGCACTGGAAGTGTGCCATAGGGTGAGAAAATCTCAACACCTTCATCAGGATAGAGAGGCAGGGGAGTGTTATGTTGTTGATTCTCATTGACCTTTCCATGTTTTTGATGCCATGGACCATAGGATCCTTCTGAAGTGACACTGTGGTTTGGGGGCACTGGGATGCAGTGGTTCTGCTCCTATCTATAGTGCTGCTACCAGAAAGTAGCTTTTGCAGACTCCTGTTTGGCCCCACAACATTTGTTCTGTGGGATCCCTCCGGAGTCCCATGGGGCACTATCTCAAGGGAAGGCTGGTGGCTCCAATGTCAGCCGGGCAGTGAATCCACTCTGAGTTTTAGTCCGAACTTTCAAGGAGCAGTCCAAGATGTTAAAATCACCTTGGACAGCTCCTTGAAAGTTGGACTAAACCCAGAACAAATTCGCTGCCCCACTGACATCGGAGCCATCAGCCTCCACTGCTTGTCTCCTAATTTTGGTGGTGATGGTGGTGGTGATTATTTTATTAATTGGTTTTCACATACTTATCTCAAATCAATCTACAGACTTATCTTTTTTTTAAAAAAAATGCTAAAGTTGTTTGAAAAATAGTACAAACATCAACTGAAAATATAACCCACCTACCTCCCAAAAAATCACGTGTGCCTGAATAGTAGGGATGTGCACTGGATCTGAACAAATCATGAGATGAAGTGAGGTGTCTCAGAGGGATCTGGGCTTCTCAGAGGTGAAGGAGGATCTGTACAAAGCAGTACATGTTGAAGAGAGGACCCCTGAAAGACTTTGGGATGTCTTGATGATCCAGACATTCCCCCCCCAAAAAATGCTGCAGACAAGTAGGTGCTAAAACTGAGAGTAATGTCTCTAAGCTTATCATATAATGAAAAATGCCAGGATGGGGTGATGGAGAAAGGGAGAGTGAACACCAAGATGTGGAGAGGGCAGGGAAATTGCTCCATTGTGACTGACAGGTCAAGCATGTAATCAGAGGAAATTATTTTACATAGAAAGTGAATCCCTTTTAGCCCCCAGCCTCATAGCCCCACCCATTCATCTGCATAAACTCATTAAAGTTTTCCTCCCTCTCTCTGTTCACACTAGAGCATGATGTTAGTAGGGATTGCATCCTGGAGCAGGGACTCCAAGGGCAGATCCTGGGATACTAGATGACTAGAATAAGGATATCCTTACAATCTCATATTTCCTCAACCAATATATGAACTGAAATGCAGCTTTCTTTTGAAATTTAAACTTCTCCAAATTTTATGATGCAGTTCGCTAAACAACCAATGCATACACAAATACATATGCTAAGGAAATGTTATACATTACTGCAATATTATATTAGGGGAAATGGCTTACAAAGATGTGTATATTAGGAGTGATATGCATGAAAATGTGTGTGAATTTTCATGTAGATTTCTTTTTTTTTTTAAAAAAACTATTCACAAACTGATCCAAATATGGGGTGAACTAAACTTAAGAACAGAAAAATGAGAAACAGAGAAACCAGAACCAACTGATTCTTCTGTCCAGGTACAGGAGTACTGCTGCCCCTTGGGTGGGGATGGTGTGCCCAATGGTCACAGCGACTCAAAGTGTACATGGCAGACTGGAATTAGAGCTCATATTCTCCACAATGCCTTGAGATCAAATGACCCCCCCCTCTCCTGGATGCATGTTCAAGCGCTCATCCTCTAAGTTAGTTATGCACCGCAGGGGACCGTGCATCTCCAGCAGAATGCAGAAGCAGCCGACACAAAGAGGGAGGCATAATTCAGGCAGGCGGAAAACTGAAACACTTTCATAAAATAAGCTGCACAAGCCCCAGGATGGCAGTAAGGCAGAGCAAAGGCATGCACCAGTAGCATTTACCCTCCGGTGGATTCAGCTGTTTAAAAATAAAACAGCTTTCCCAGAGTTATCCTCATGCCTGCATCACTTCGCAGCTACAATTCCTGCTTTTGAAAGGGGGCATGGAAGGGAAACTTCCGTCTGTGGGTCTTCTCAAATATCTTTTTTGATCAGGAAATAGAGGACCTTTGGCCCATCAGAAGCTGCCAGACTACACCTCCCATCACTTTGACCATTGGTCATGCTGGCTGGGGAAGATGAAACTTAGAGTCCAATAAGATCTGGGAGATGACAGGTTCCTCATCCCTCATCCATGCTGATTGGTTGGGGCTCTCCAGTGTTTTAGGCAAGAGCCTTGCCTACTGAGATCTGGCAATGCAAGGGATTGCACAAAGTACCTCTGCAAGTAGAACTGGGGTTTTTTTTTGGGGGGGTGGACATGCTTCCCTCAGCACTCCCCCCACACACAGCATCCACATCTGCCCCCTGCCATTTAATAATTGGCAGGTACATTGTCCTTTTTTCTGCAGTGGTGGCAGCACCAAGCAGAACTCCAGGGGCAATTAAAATGTTGGCACTGGTGAGCACATGTAGTGTAGGCCTGGAGCTGTTTATAACTGCCACCAGACTACCTTCCAGTTCCCAATAACCACACAATGGTGGCAGCAGTGGAGGCCTGGTAGTGACTTGGCGATGAGGTCTATAACTGCATTCCTGAATATGCTGGCCCTGTTTTAAACTGCATTCAGTCATGGGGTTTGCTGTGTTAGCCTTATTGACTATAACGGTAGCACTTCCATCCTGATTTCTAGCCTTCCTTTCACACTGCCGTTCCTGTTGCATTATGGAACTGTGGCTTGTGGGCGTGGTGTGACACAACAATGGACATCACTGGACATGTCATTACTCTCCCAGCCTTTCCACATATGTGCACTTCTGTTCCCTCATGATTCCCCCAGGACAATGGTGGGGGGAAACTGTATGCCTATATACCACCCCAAATGTTGTCACTTGACCCACAAATTTATTTTTCTGGAAGCGATTAACATGGAAATGAGTGCTAAACTTCCACTATATTCTGCTAGATTTCCAGAAGGGGCCGTTTCATCTATCATTATGTGATAAGATGTAATAGGATATGAAAATTATAAGGGAAGCTAACGATGGGATAACAGAATAAACTGCCGTCTGAATGCAGCCTTAATTGTGCTGCCCCCACCTGTAACCATGTTACAATGGGAGTGGTGAGACAGTCATAAGCTGTTCAGTTTATCTTGCACCATACAGTACCACCTTGGAAGGTCGCTTCATAGTAGCGATGGGCTCTGTTTCTGCAATAATTGGATTTGCCATCAGATTGATTAGTATTTCTGATATTCTCTATCTTTTGTGGAGAGAATTTCGAAGTAGCAACTCTCCACTCCTCTTCTCATTCATTCTTCTTCTTTTCTGATTTTTTTTAAAAATTGCTTTGAAATCATCAGTAGTGTGAGTGATACTTTTAGCGATCTACTTGCTATATGAGCTCTTCAAATGTGAATTCCCTTTCACTGAGTCAAAGAAGTGTTGATTGCAACTCTCTCCCTGACTGGATTACCGTGTCCAATGGGGTCACCACTTAGCGGTCACAAAAGACAAATGAACTTTGGAACGTGACATGGACACTGCTGGACAATACAGATACAATATACAATATACAGATACAATACAATATACGGACACTGCTGGACAATACAGATAGTGAACGTCCTGAACGCAGGACTGCATCATTGTGAGGGAGTTGAGATGTTTTAATATTGACATAGCAGCACTCCAAGAAACTCAAAGAGCAGGAGAGGGACAATTGAAGAAAGAAAAAGGAGGTTACACCTTCTTCTGGAAAGGACTGCCTGAACAAGAATGACAAATACATGGAGTAGGCTTTGCTATTAAAAATGATCTTGTGAAGCTCTTGTCAGAAGTTCCTACTGGCATTAATGAACGACTCTCAACTCTCAGATTAAAACTCGCCAAAAACCAGCAGGCAACTATTCTAAGTGCTTATGCACCAACATAAGATGCTGATGAAGACATCAAAGAAAAATTTTATACCCAGCTGGATACCATCTTATCAGAGATACCTAAGGAGGATAAAATTACCCCCCTGGGCAATTTCAATGCAAGAGTTGGGTGTGATTTTGATTTATGGTCAGAAACCATTGGGAAAGAAGGAGTTGGCAATAGCAACCTGAATGGAATTCTACTTCTGACTAAATGTGCAGAGCATAATCTTGTTATCACAAACACACTCTTTCACCAGAAAGATAAATTTAAAACATCATGGAAGCACCCACAGTCGAAGCACTGGCATCTCCTGGATTATGTAATTGTCCGTGCCAGAGACCGTTGTGATGTACTCCTCACCAGGGCTATGACGAGTGCTGATGACTGCTGGACAGATCACTGATTAATTCGATCCACTAGGGCCATTAATATTGTTCCTCAATGTAGGCTCCAAGGAAGAAAACCAAGGCGTAAAATGAACATCCATGCCCTTCAAGATCCTATTTAGCGAGCTTGCTTTCAAACAACTCTCGAGAAACATCTACCTACGGAACTCCCTGAAAACGTTGAGGAACACTGGATTAAACTGAAGACTTCCATTATTGCAGCATGTGAACAAACTATTGGATACCAAACTAAGAAACATCAGGACTGGTTTGATGAGAATGATAGTGAGATTGAACATATAATTGACAAGAAAAGGAAAGCCTTCCAGATATGGCAAAAAGACATTAACTGTGCTTCTAAGAAAAAAATCTATGCCAGTGCAAAGGCTGAGGTCCAAAGAAGAACTAGAGAACTTAAGAACACCTGGTAGATAAAGAAAGCTCAAGAAATCCAGCATTTTGCAGATGCTCATGATGCACTGGGCTTTTTTAATACCACAAAGGCCATCTATGGACCAACAAATTATGGTACAAATCCCTTACGTTCCATAGATGGTACCAAACTTCTAAAGGACAAAGAGTCTATTGGTCTGCATTGGAAAGAGCATTACCACAACCTCCTTCATCGTAACTCTATTGTGGCTGATGAGGTCTTCTCGCAAATCCCACAACAACAAATTAGAGATGAGCTTGCAGTATCCCCTAATTTGGATTAATCAATTAAGCCATTAATCAAATGAAGAATAACAAAGCTAGTGGACCTGATGGGATTCCTCTGAAGTCTTTAAACAAGGTGGGCCTGAATTTACACAACAACTTCATAAACTCATCAAAAAAATCTGGATGAGGGAGGAGATCCCAGAAGACTTATGCCACAATTATTACTCTTTTCAAGAAGGGTGATAGAACAGATTGTGGGAACTACCGAGGCATCTCTCTTCTATCTACCGCAGGTAAACTCCTTGCAAGAATCCTTGCAAATTGCCTCCTACCTATCTCAGAAGACATCCTCCCTGAACCCCAAAATGGTTTCCACCCTTTCAGGGGGACAGTGGACATGATCTTCACTGCACAACAGCTTCAAGAAAAATGCAGGGAGCAAAACCAACCTCTGTCTATGGTGTTTATCAATCTGACTAAGGCCTTTGATACAGTAAATTGAACTGCTCTCTGGACCATCCTTCTGAAAATTGGATGCCCTGATAAATTTGTGAATATTTTGCGACTCCTCCATGACAACATGACGGCAACAATTTTGGATAACAATGGCTCTCAAAGTGATCCATTCAAAGTGGGATCAGGCGTCAAACAGGGATGTGTCATTGCTCCGACCTTATTTGCTATTTTCATTGCCATGATTCTACACCTCGTTGAGGGGAAACTTCCCACTGGCGTGGAAATCACATATTGAACAGATGGAAAGCTTTTTAATCTCAGTAGGCTGAAAGCAAAAAGTTAGGTAATTACAACCTCTGTCATAGAACTTCAATATGCTGATGATAATGTAGTCTCCGCACATTCAGAGGAAGATCTTCAAACTATCCTAAATGTCTTTGCAGAAGCATATGAAAAGCTTGGCCTCTCACTTAACATCAAAAAAACCAAAGTGCTTTATCAGCAAGTGCGAACCAATCCCTCTGTAGCACCATCAATCCAGCTTAATGGTGTGATGCTGGAGAATGTCGATCACTTTTCTTATCTTGGCAGCCATCTCTCTGTAAAAGCTGACATCGAAGCTGAAATTCAGCATCGTCTGAGCTCTGAGAGTGCTGCATTCTCTCGAATGAAGCGTAGAGTGTTTGAGGATCGGGATATTTGCAGGGAGACCAAAATGCTTATTTACAAAGCCATTGTACTACCGACCTTACTGTATACCTGTGAAACATGGACCATCTATAAACACCACTCCCAATTTCTTGAAAGATTCCACCAACACTGCCTCTGGAAAATTCTGCAAATTACTTGGGAAGATAGGCGGACTAATGTTAGACTATTGGAAGAAGCAAAGACCACCAGTGTTGAAACAATGATCAACTTTGCTGGACCAGCCATGTTGTTCGAATGCCTGATCACCATCTTCCAGAACAGCTACTTTACTCCCAATTTAAGGATGGAAAACGGAATATTGGTGGACAGCAAAAGAGGTTTAAAGATGTTCTCAAAGCTAATCTAAAGAAATGTAACATAAGCATCGAGAACTGGGAAGTGCTGGCCCATGAGCGTCCCAACTGGAGGTCGGCCATTATCAAAGGCGCTATGGACTTTGAAGAAGCACAAGTACAGGGTGAAAGGGACAAATGAGCTAAGCAGAAGGCATGTCAAGCAAATCCTCATTGTGACCATCTTAAATCTGGAAACCTATGTCCTCACTGTGGAAGGCTGTGTGGATCCAGAACTGGCCTCCACAGTCACTTATGGACCCACCATTAAAGACCTTATCTTGGAAGACAATCTTACTCGGCCACGAGTGATCACCAGTGAATGAAAAATGAATGAATGAATGAATGATTGCAACTGACAGACAGAAAGCAGCAGGGGGGATGAGGTGTTGATTTTAAGCAGCGGGTGGAAGACACTGACTTGATTATCTGCCTTAATCTGCTCTGCAGTGCACTTGAAATGGAATGTAAACAGGCAATCATTACAGAGAAGAATAAAGATTGATACCAGTGGAGACTCGTGAATATATAGCAATTATAATATCAATAATTCTCTGCAAAGCAATATATATCTCTGAAAAATGAAAAGATATTGGAGGAAAAAGGAATCAGATCATTAATGACCACTAGGGGGCCACACTTAAAAACTGAGACATAAAAAAGGACAGGATTCCATCCCTACCTCATAGCAACTCTGACTGCATTGGTAGAATCAAAGCTCTAACCACATCGTTTAGTCCTTCATTTCCACATGCCCACTTCCCTAGATTTCTGAATGGCTGCAGAGGTGTGGCAATACTGATATTAAACATGTCTCTGGAAAATTCTGAAATGAAACTTCCCTATGCAATTGCAAGCCCCATGTGCGATGCTAGTAAGTAAGAAGCTGGCCTGCAGCTCCCAGTCATGTCATCTACCCATCAGAGCAGTTCATTGGTTCCAGTATGCTACTTGCTGCATGCTGTGCTGTGGATTAAGGAGAGAATTGTGTGGCTGTGGGAGCTCTGTGGTTCTTTGCAGACACGTGCATGTGCAGAATCATATATATATATATATATATTCAACATACCGAAAAGGCAGACTTGCATGCTAGGGAGTGGGGGCAAGGCTGCTCTCTTCCCTCACCTCATTGTGAAGCATTTTTCCAAGTCATCAGCCTTGGCTTTCGGTCTGTAATATGGGCACAAAGGTAACTTTTTTTTCATTTCGTATATTAGATTTTATTATATCTTATATTAGTAACCTCTATGCATCCACATCATGCCATAAAAATCAACCCCCATGGGACAGTTTGTGAAGCAAATATGTTAAAGCGCTGTGTTATGAAGTATTTATACTTGATTATGAGTCCTAGCCAAATCTGGACAAGGAAGGAGGGTGTTGTGTCCATGGCTGGGTCCATGGCCAGTACTAGTGATCATCAATCTGGTTAGGGCTCCTGAGGAGTGAATCAGAGGTATTACTGTTCCCACTTGGTGCATTTCAGCCCAGAAGAACAAAAGCAAGGAGAATCTCCCTCATGGCTCCTTTGACCTTCCTGGGAGCCCAGAGGAAAGTGAAATACCGTTCTGCTGCCTGGGCCTGATGGGAGTTGCAGTAGAAAACATCTGGAAGGTGCCAGGTTGGCAAAGGCTGCATTCAAGTATATTCAGAAGACTCTGCTGAGCTCATGGACCCAATGTGGCCTGATTCTGCATCAGGCAGCTGGGCCACAGCATTCATGTAAATTGTCAGCATGCCGCAGAGAACTCTAGGGGACTCTGTCAGCACATACGCTCATCGTGCTGCCTGCACACGGGTTTTTTGTCAAGGTTTTATTATGATCAAGTGGTATATACATTTTGTGAAATAAATACATAAACAGAGACAGAGAATTTCCGGAGCATTGTTCCCTGAAGTAAAACATAGCCTCCAGTCACCTTCCTTCCCCTCCATCCTTCACCAGGGGGTGGGGAGGGTCCTCATTAGGGATGGAAAAATCTGTCAATTTCAGTTCTCTCAGTTTCTCATTTTTCCAATCTTAAATTCAGTTCTGTACAATTTGTGGCACTTTTTCTTAGAAACTTGTGAAACTTATCCAGCATTTTTGTGTGAATTTCTCCTAATTAATGCATTTTTGTAGGTAGTCTTGACTAATGTACACATTTCTGCAGCAGCTTCTTATCATATAATGCATTCTTGCATGTTGTTTTCACTCATATATTCATTTTCATGCACACTTTCCCCTCACATATGCATTTTTGTAAATATTGTTTGGTGGGCGAACTGGATTGCAAAATTCAAATAAGTGCAAATTTTTTTTTTTCAATAATTTTTATTCAAATTTTCATAAAACATACAAGACGAAATCATAAAACATTCAAAGACAAAAAACAAAATCAAAAATAGTTAAACAAAAAAAAAAATAAAAATAAAAATAAAAATAAAAAATAAAGAGTAAAATATTGACTTCCCATTTGTCAAAGATCAGATCAGTTATAAGTCTATAATATATAACAATCCTGTCTCTTAAGTCATATTATAAAATCACTTTCCTCCAATAGTTATCTTACTTAATCATCAAATCTCATAAACATTACTTTATTCTTTCCACAAAAAGTCAAAGAGAGGTTTCAATTCTTTAAGAAATATATCTATCAATTTTTTTTTTCCAGATAAGCATATCGATTAATCCATCTCATTACTAATTATGATAATCTTATTGTCATAACCATAGTCAAAATAAACATTTCAATTAATCCATCACATCAGAATCTGTTAGGTTCAGTAATTTCAGTAGCCATTGTTCTATTATCCCTATTAGTTCCATTTTCCATCTTCCATCTTCAGTAGTCTTGTTAAGTCCAGTAATTTCAGTATCCAATCTTCCATTATCAGTATTCCATAATAATCTTGCTGTCAAAGCCATAGTCATATAGTAAGAGTCTGATGGGAATTACCTCTATCCCAAATATTTTCTTGCCATCCATTCTGAATAGGTTGCTGAAATACTGCTGTAAAATCATATCTCTGTTCTTTTTTTCAAAATACACTGGGTCATCTCTTGAAAGTTTTTCCATTGTCACATGGCTGCAGTTAATTCCATAGATTTTCTCTATATTGGGCTCCATCACATCATTCCAGTCCAGAAGATTATCCATGCCATTGATAACTTTATCTCTAGAATCTTCATTAATTTCTTCAGAGATAACATTGAGTTCCAAACAATAGATTTTATTTCTAAAGTCCATAGGCTCCAAATCTTTTTCCTGTTCCACGTTTGTTCCAATCTCCGGGGTCTCCTCTCTCACAGGGACCCCTGTTCCAGTCTCCAGGGTCTCCTCTCTCACAGGGACCCCTGTTCCAGTCTCCAGGGTCTCCTCTCTCACAAGGACCCCTATATCTTTAATCTCCTGTGTCTCCAAACAATAGATTTTATTTCTAAAGTCCATAGACTCCAAATCTTTTTCCTGTTCCACGTTTGTTCCAGTCTCCGGGGTCTCCTCTCTCACAGGGACCCCTTCCAGGGTCACCTCTCTCACAGGGACCCCTATATCTTTAATCTCCTGCGTCATTTTACTCAATTCAATTTTCAGCTCCTTACAACCCTGTCGCAGGTTTTGTTTCGTTATCTCAATCTCATCCATTATTTTCTGAAACATAGTTATTTCCAGATTCTCAGCCACTTTCTTAATTGCCATTTTAAAAGAAAAATATAGGAAAACCACTTCTTATTTCAGCAACAATTGGGTTAATACTCCAAACTTGGTGACATCACAGTATAAACAGAGCAGACAGCCTTATCTCTCCATAGTTAAGTAAACAAAATGCAGTTCCCAGGATCGAAACAATTAATGGCAGTCGTCAAGAAACAGATTCGTCAAAATAAAATAGACCAAAAAGAGAGTAGTCTCAGACAATATAATATTCTTCAAAATAAAAATCTGGAATAGAAATCCCTCTTCTGTGTATATCTTTAGAATGCAAATCCAGGACAGCTTTTTGCAACAAAAACAGAGATAAGCTATTAATTAGTGCGTAGCAGAGAGAAGTTATGGCTCCCCAGTGAGATGTCAAAAACCGATCAATCTGGCAAATCTCTTTTAAACAGCAACAATTTAAGTCAAGTAAAAGAAAAATATAGAAAGAAGGGTGCTTGCCTGTTAGTGCGTTCTCTCTTAGAAGATAAGATGTACGTTCGCTTTATCAGATAGAGCTTGCTGTTGAAAATCCGTCCCACCTTCGTCGGCTGGACCTCGTCCCATAAATTAATGAGATCTGGTCGTCCCAACAAAAATAGGCTTTGAGGTTAATCTCTTCGTTTCTCCCTACCCGGGAGAAGTTTAATCAGTCAAAAAAAAAGAAAAAACTGACTGATATATCTGAATAAGCTTCTTTTGAGGCAGGAGCCCGTCTCAAAAGCAGGCACAGGCTAAGTCACCCTTCCCGGAAGTCAAATAAGTGCAAATTTTGAAGGATGGCTATGTTTCAGTTCTTGTATTGTTTTGGAAAGTGCAAATTTAATAGATTTGGCTTGACATGTGAACTGAATTGAATTTCCCCCCCATCCTTAGTCCTCATGTAGGCATTTGCTAAGAGCCCTTTTAAGCTCTTTAACAAAATTCTGTTAATATATGTGTTAGGTTACTAGCACCATTGTAGAGCCTGAATGTAGCAATAAGAGTTCAAAATACAATGCATCCAGTCCTCTCCAGTAAAGGGCCCCAGTTAAGTTGTTTATTACATTCCTTATTATTTGTTCAAAGCGTTTATATTCTGCTCCTAAGCTGCCAGAGTGGATTGCAAATGCCAGTGATAAGTTCCAGAGTTCTTGCAGAGTTCTTGTAATGATTAGCTGGAAAGGAAACACTCCCAGGAGAGGAGGAGCAAAACATTATTGGTCATTCAAGCAGAGATGATGGAGGCCCTCCAATCCCGTCTCTATCCCTCCATCCCCTGTAGCCCAATGGGATGGCTGCTGGTAGGTTTCTTGCCTGTGGGGATTCAAACTCTGGTGCTACTTTGAGTGGAGCCTTCTGCACAAATAGGTTTCCTAGAGGTTGTATTCAAAGAATCATAGAACAATAGAACAGTAGAGTTGGAAGGGGCCTATAAGGCTATCTAGTCCAACCCCTTGCTCAATGCAGGAATCCAGCTTAAAGCAGACCCGACAGGTGCCTGTCCAGCTGCCTCTTGAAGGCCTCTAGTATCGGAGAGCCCACCACCTCCCGAGGTCATTGGTTCCATTGTCGTATGGCTCTAACAGTTAGGAAGTTTTTCCTGATGGTCAGTTGAAATCTGGCTTCCTGCAACTTGAGTCCATTATTCCATGTCCTGCACCTCTGGGACAATGAAGAGATCCTAGCCTTCCTCTGTGGGGCGACCCTTCAAGCTCTTAAAGAGTGCCATCAGATCTCCTATCAACTAACTTTTACTCAGATCACATCTGTTGAAACTGATGCCCGTGACTAATGTAGGTCTATTAACTTCAGTGGATCTGTTTTGAGTAAAAGTGAATTGAATGCGACCCTAGAGTTTTAGTCTTTCTCTCATGAGATTCAGGAGTTAAATCAGGATCAGGCTATTTTCAAGGTGTCTATACAGATCATACTATTCAAGCTTTCTCCTTCCCTTCCCATGTCCATCTGGATCCACCCAGAAGGGCCAGCCATGGGGGGTCTCTTCCCACGATCAGCCAGACACCATCCTGTGCCTCTTCCAGATATTTATTTAGTAATTAATTAGTACATTCACATCCCACTTTTCCTCCATAGAGCTCAAGGTGACATGCATGGTTCTCCCCCTCCTCATTTTATCCTCACAACAACCCTGTGAGGTAGGTTTGGCTGAGAGACCGTGGGTTGTCTCCAGTGCTAGTCCTACTCAGAGTAGACCATTGGTCCATCTAGCTCAGTATTACCTGCACTGACTGGCAGCAGCTCTGCAGGGTTTCAGACTGGGGATCTTTCCCAGCTCAAACTACAGATTCTGGGGATTGAACTTGGGGTCTTCTGCATGTAAAGTAGATGCACTATGTCCCTTCTGCTATACGCAAATAGCAAACTCAGTTCTCTGAGTGTGGTTCCTTATGCAACCACAATGACACGAGCTTGGGGGAACCAGAATGACAAACATTCTTTGAGGGGGCACCTCTAGAGGAAAGAACTCCAAAACAAAACCAACGAGGACTTAAAGGAGGGGGGATAGCATGATTTGGTTTGATGAGAAATTGGCTGTGGTCTTCAGAATGGGAAGCTTGTTGTGCCCTTATGGAATCTCACAAACGAGTGGGTTTAAGACGTTTTCCAGGTGGAGTCGTTGGCCTCCCCCAAGGCACTCTCCCTTGGGCTAAGCTCATGCCTGGGTTGCCCCCGTCCGATAAAGGTTGGGGGAAGAAATGAAGCTAAATGGATTGATGGGTGCACCTTCTGGCAAAGTAGGTGTGGGAGGACTCTGGGTGGAAATAAACCCAGAGCTCAATGGCTGGGCCAAGGTGACCGGCGTTCCCCCTTATAAAGCAGAGGTGGGGTCTCTTTTGCAGCCAGAGGCCTTCCAGACAACCTTCTGGGGCGTGTGTACCACTGGTGGGAGGAGCCAGAAGCAAAAGCAGATGGAGCAACAAATGTTAATTTATTCACACATCCCTTCCTATCATGCATCCGGGCAAGTACGAAGCATTATCAGAGTCAGAGGGCCCGTCTCAGTCAGGCAAAAACACTCAAGGAATGTGCAAAGTGGAGCTGATGAAAGGTATGGCCTGAGGCAAAAGGGTATGGTCTAGAGAGAGTCCTGAGGGCCAGACGGAGAGGTCTACTGGCCCCCTGACCCAAGGTTCCTGATCCCTGATGTGAAGTGAGGAATATCTCATCAAAGACTTGGAATATAAGTATTTCTGCTAAGTGAGACGAAGGCTCTGTCTAGTGAAGCACTCTGTCTCAAACAGAGATCAGTCAGCTGCCTCCAGGAAGCTCCCAAACAGGGGACAAAGGTGATGGTGTTTACTTCCTATTGTGCCCTAAGAACTGGGCTTCTGAGGTATACTGCCTTTGAATATGGGGGTTCTGTTTAGTTTTCATAACTCTCAGATGTTGGTATACCGCACCTCCATGAGTTTGGATGGGAGCCAAGGGGTCAGTTAACCCCTACAATAGGGTGGGCAACTCTTAAACTCTACCTGAGAGTTGACTCCTCACCTTCCCCAGTATGCCGCTGAGGAACACAAATGGTTGCACTCAAGTGGCTTCCCATGATTGGACACCATGAGAACAGGGCGCTGGACTAGATGGGCTTTTGGCCTGATCTAGCTGGGCTCTTCTGATATTCTTTGCCACCTGCTCTCAGCTGGAGCTGCCAACTGGAATGTTAGCTGAGGCCTTCTCATGTGGTCTACCCACTTTGGTTCCATACAGTTGGACAGGGACAAGAACTTCAACATCAGGGAGCAGAGCTGGAGACCCCACCCAACAGTTGTTCTACCACACATCTAGACCAAAAACCCTACCGTCTGGCAGGCTGAACCAAGCAGGCAAGCTGCCCTGAGATGAACATCTCCCCTTGCGATAGTTTGGTCATCTTTATAGGCTCTGCCTGGTTGGCTTCATGACACAGCCCAGACTGCCACAAGAGGGCGCATGCTTGACAGGGAGGAGGCAGAGGAGCAAATGAATTGTTCAAGGGCCATTCATCCATTTGAAAAATACAGCCCTTGTAATGCTCCCAAGATCAATGAGTCCAGGGGTGAGATTTGCTGAGTAAGTGCTGGCCAAGCATCCTGAAGATGCCGGAGGGCTTTCCCCCCCCCACCAGGTACCCATTTTTCCCCAAGACATAAAACCAAGAGAGAGAAAAGCTCCTTTAGTGGAAATTGCAATACCTATAACTTGAGCTGATCATGCTGGCTGATTTCATTTCCTTTCATTGCTTTTTTCTTTGTCCTCAGCAGCACATTTGTGCTTTCTTTCTTTTTTTTCCTTGGTGGCCTAAATCAAATTCTTCCTCTGCACATTAGCAGAGGAAACAAGGACCTAAGGAGAGAGAAGCTAAGGTGTTTTCCGTTGAGGAAGGTTGAGCACTCAGGGTTTGTACTATCTGAGCAGGGATGGGTGGACCCTAGTAGCTACACCCCGAAAAGTTTTGTTTTGTTTCTGTTCGGCTTCTCCATCACTCCAGAATGGATTGTGGAGTCCACTCCAGACTCTACTGCCCAAAGGTGGCAAATGAAGCCAGAGGTCCCTGAAAACACAGGACTCTAGCCAACCAGAACCTTGCAGCATGCAAGGCAGAGATCTAGCGCCACCTGCAGATGGCTTTGGTCAGCAGTAGAGCTCTGCCATATACACTTTGCATTTCCACTGCAGCTAGGCAGGGGCATCACTACCGGGGTGCGGGGGGTGCGGATCGCACCCAGGTGACACCATGAGGGGGTGACACCCAGAGCCACCCCACCCTGTGCCATTGCCCGGCAAAGGAGCCAAGAAGCTCTCTGGGTCCTCCTCGGAGGCACGCAGGCGGGCGGGCAAGACCAGGAGCAGCGTCGGTGGGGCGAGGGAGGCGCGCCGGCATTCCCAGGCCTGCTTCTCCGGCTGGGTGCCTCTCCGGCGTGTGCCTCCCAGGGGCATGGACGGGGTGGCTGGCCTTGCGTGCACGTGCGCGCTCAGCACAAGATTTGGGGGCTCGCCAAGGGCCCCTGGCACCCTGTCCGGTGTGTGCCGAAAGCAGGCGCCTGCTCGCTGGTGGTGAAGCCTGGACAGGCCTTCCACCATCAGCCTGTCCACCCCTGTCCATGCCCCTGGGAGGGCGTGCACCGGAGGTCCGCACTCCCGTTAGTGATGCCACTGCAGCTAGGTCTGGTTATTTTAATAAGGGGACCGGAACTCACTGTAGTTTGTTAAGTGCTGGCTCTGCTCTGAAAGTGCTTCTACCTCAGCTTACGGCTCAGTTCCTGGCCCAGATACCAGCATGGGTGGCATGCAATAGGAAGCAAAGCAGAGAGAAGCCACAGGGTCATATCTCAGTGACAGAGCAGAAGGTCCCTGGTTCAGCCCTTGGTATCTCTAGGTAGGGTTGGGAACGTGTCCTGTCTGAAACCCCGAAGAGCTTAAAACCCCTGTCTGAAACCCTGGAGTTCCTATGTGCAGGTTGGTGTGCTTTCCTGATCATAGACCTCTTAGAAGTATCACTGTTGACTGTAGCGACAAATGTTGGCCTGTTTTGAGATTAGGACCACAAAGGAAGAATAGTGAAGCTCCACAAGGGTCCAGGCAGGGGACTAGGATTGTGGACAGCTCACTCTATTCAGGCCAGATTCAGAGCTGCGAGACAAGGCAAGCTAGGATAGTTGGTCCAGTAAGGATCTGGAGTCAACTGATGCTTATGTAGCCGTGCTGTCAGGTTTGGTGTTCCTTGATTTGCCTCCCAAAAAGGTGGGAGGTGCTTAACAGGCTGCACTCTATTCCATCTATATATATATATATATCTCCTTAATTCATTTGTTAATAATACTATTAAAAATGGCCTTCCACCACTCCAGTCTGTCACTCTCAAGGCACCGACAGTGTTTTACACATTATACAGACTTGACAGTGTAAATTCTTTCTCTGTGCATTTAGATATTTTAGCCCAGCCTTTTCTGAAGTCTCCAGATCAATACCTAAGCATGAAATCAATACTAAATAAAGGCTACAGAATCAGGCTGCGCCAAAGTACTCACTCCTTTTGGAGGACAAATGTTCAGCAGTTCCAAAAAAGCCCCCCCTCCATTTTTTTTCAGCTGTACTTGTGAAAATCTTTTGCCTATTCATTTATCCTCTTTTAAGGTAAAGGAAACTATCTGAGACCAGGTCAGACTGCCCCATCTAGCTCAACATTGCCTATTCTGTCTGATGGTATCTCTCCAAGCAATCATCACTTGTTACTTGGATTGAACCTGGGACATTCTGCAGGTAAAGCATGAACTTCAGTCCCTCTGTGATGGCATTATATAGCCTGATTTGATTGGCTATGCTGCATCATAACATCATATTCACAATAGGATCCCTGATGGGTTGTGATTGCCAATAAAGCTAATCTAGGATTCAGGGAAGCAGTAGTAATCAGGAGGGAGGGAAGGACTGAAGAAGCAATGGTGAATAGAAGGAGCAATTACCCCAAACAGGACTGGGGTACATGATTGTTTTTCTAGCAATTTTTTTATGGAAAACATTGCTCTGCACCACCTTGTTGTCTTTGGCCCCAAAATCAAAATGGGTGAATGATTGTCACACTCCCACATTAGAATAATCTGCCTATTTCAATGCAAAAGAGCAGATTAACAATGGCCAATAAAAATGTACCCAAATACAAGACATGTCTACAGTGCATTTAGAAGACAGGCTTGAACGTTGGCAAGTGTCAGAGGTTTCAGGGCTTCTACTAAAAACCACATGGGTTAGAGAAGTGACCTGGCCTACTGAGCTGTCCAGGACTCTGTGTGCTTAGATCTACTTAGCCCCTTTCAGGTATAGAAAGGAATAGCAATGTGCAACATCAACTCCTGTGATTTGTAGGCCATGTGAGACCTGAAACCCCGTGCTATAAATAATTATAGCCTGTCTGTCCTTCCCATTGTCTGGCCAGCAGAATATAAACTCTTACCTGTTGCATTCCAGGTGCCAACTCTAGCTCCTTCTGGAGCCTCTTGGGCTGGCTACAGATACCATTCTGGTTCCAGGTCTGGACATGATCCCTCCCTGGCCCAGTCCGGACAGTTTTGAGGAATGGGAAACCACATTTGTGGGGAAGGTTCTGCATGATCCCTTGACACCTGTATTTATTGCAAGGATAGTGGTTTCAAGTGAATTCAAGCTCAACAAGTTGACCTTTTGCCCACAGTGCTACGATGTTTCAGTCACACCAGACCAGTTGGTTCCTTATCATCCAGAATGATGTGCTACTGGACTTTGGGATGGTCTCAGCTTTCCACAGAAAAGTGGGAGGAAGTTACCCCATGAGAGTGTGTGTGTGTGTAAATAAATTGTTTACCTATAGGCAGCCTCTCTCCTGGTGTCCAGTCTAGCAGAAAGGGACCAGTGATGAAAGGAGAGGCCTTCTTCTCTTTCAGCCTGTGGCTTGTGCCTGTAAGATTAGACCCTGACAACAATGGCAGCATGGGGGAATGAAGAATGAAACTCAGGGTCCTGACAAGAGGAAAGGGCATTGCCCACTGAAATGGCACATTTCAGTGCCGACCAGAGTTGGGGAACCTGCAACCTGAGTGCTGCAGTACATGCAGTCTGGGACCTCCTTTCCAGGAAGGAGAGAAACTGGATGGGAGGGGTAAAAGCAGGAAAGCCAAAATGGATGGCGCATTGGAAGGAGGCGAGAGGAAATCCTTCAGCAAATGATCAGTTCAGATATCTGGTAAGAGCAATCTGTCCCTCCCCTGGCAGCCCGCTGGGCACAGAGGAAGAGAGGGAGAATATAAGAACATCAGAAGGCCTGTGTGGTCCAGCATCCTGTTCTCACAGTGGCCAAACAGATGCCTGTAGGAAGCCTGCAAGCAAGACATGAACGCAAGAGCACTCTCCTGACCTGCGATCCCCAGGAAGTGGTATGCAGAGGTATATTTCCTCCAAAAGAAAGGTTTTGGAGAGTGTCAGTGTGTGTGTGAGAGAGAAGGAGGTGGTGGAAACACACGGAGAAAAAGGGTAGCTCCCTCTACAACTGGCTCTGGCCATGACCACCTCTGGCTTTGGTCAGCAGTACGTGCTCCCTGGTAAGGTACCCCAGACAGAACCAAGTCTTCAAAAGCAGAGAAAAAAAATATGCCAACTCCTGATGTAGGAAGCCCTAAGTTCAGTCTCTGGTCCCCCCAGCAAAAAGAAATTCAGGTTAGCAAGGCTGGGAAAGATCCCACCTCCGTCAGCTAAAACAGACATTAGATGGGACAATGGGTTGGCCCAGCATACAGCAGCTTTATGTTTGTATTGCAGTGGGCAGGGGGATGGGGGAGGCATTTGTTTCTGACGCAAGGCTCATTTGAGAGAGGCAGGATTTTGTAAGACAGGTGAGTTTTAGAAACTAGGGGCATGTTGTGCAGCAGATCAGAGCAACTGCACCAATCTTCAATAATGTTGCTGCTGGGTTTCACTCGATATGACATCTCTGGTTAAGTCTGGAGGTTCCTGCTGGGTCAAAAGCATCCAAGATTTTTTTTTTTTGTAAGGAAACCCAAAGGAGAGTATTTCAAGAAGACTAGCAAAATTTCTGCGATTCCCCTGAGCTTGTTTCCAAAATACAAGGGCAATTAATTTGTCAACACCTGATTGAAAAAACAGACTAAAAATAAAATGGTATCATTAAAGAGCTGGCATTTGTGTATATTTCAAGGCCCCTGCCAGCTGGTGATTCATAGGCTTGTGCAAATTAGAGATGAGAAAAAGATGACTCGCTGGGTCGTGCTGCCTGTACAACAGACACTGAAGTATTGCTCCCCATGGTCTATTCATCAGTGCTTTGTCCAGTCCAATTTTAAATGTCTCAGGCAAAAGGGGCTTCCCAACAGATCTCTTGGGAGGGCTAGTCTGTAGTCAGCTACAGCTCGCCAATGGGAAATATTTCCTGGCATTTAGCTTGACTCCTAATGGGTTATGTCCCCTGCCCTTCTTCCTCGTAATGCGCCTCTCCTGGAACCCCTTGGGGAATGGCCCAGGGGGTTAAAACATCACCAGATGTGGTTCAGTCCTAAATGTGATGAGCAGTGATGTCATCTGAAATGCCTTTGAGAATTAATTCCTCTCTTTCTCAAAAAAAGGACTATTGCTGATTCCCTTTGGACCAGGGATTACCTGGTCCTTTTGGATAGTTTGTTTTTTAATTAATTGATCAATTAATTCATAATATTATAATGCCACCCTATTACTGTGTGTACATGTCTTACAACAATGGGGGGGGGAGCAAATTCAAACTATATGGAAGGAAATCCATACATCTTGTGAAAACATCCTAAAAACCATAGCGCAGGTAAAACAGAAATTAAACTTTATTTATTTCAAAGAATGTTTTAACATTCATCAAAAGATAGCAGGTTGGTGTAGCAAAGTGTTAACATTCACGTGCAGAAATAGGGACATAGGAATATGGAGTCACACCATTGGTCTATCTAGCCCCATATTGTCTGCGCTGATTGGCAGCAATGCTCCACGGATTCAGGCAGGGGATGGAGCCCTACCTGGAGATACCAGGGATTGAACCTTGAGCCTTCTGCATTCAAAGCAGATGATCTACCACAACTATAATTTAAACTCAACAAATACAAATCCAAAGCAAACAAAAAATCGAGAAAGCTAAACACAGAATAAAATAGAATTCCAAAAAATATATCCTATCTACAACCATTTATTTGCCAGAGCAAATAGGAAGATGTTCACCTGACCCTGGAAAGTTGTACTTCATTGCAGAGCTTGGAAGATTACTCTTAAAAAGTAATAAATTACAGTTACAATTACATGGCCCAAAGACGTAGTAATTACCTTTACAATTACAATTGCTCTGAAAGTAACTGATTACTTTACTTTTTCTCAAAAGTAATCACTACAATTACATTTCAGTTACTTTTTTTAAAAAATGCCAGGTGCTGGCCTTGGCTGCTGCACATCTAAGTAGCCTAAAACAACATTAAATAAACACGACATACAGAGGTAGTAGAATAATTCTTTTTATCCATAAGAAAGCAATGGTGGTCTCTCCGCTGGTAAGGGAGGTGGGGAGGGAGGCAGAGGCCACAGCTCAGATCTTTGCACGTCAAACCAAGTGCCACCACCCCACTTATCCAGCAAGCATAATTTCTCTCACTTAACTACCTCCCGGACCCTGCCCTGCCATGAACTAAGGGACACTCACCTAAGCAAACATTTTCCCCTGAGATGCAAAAAAGTTGAAATACTGCAAATACTGCACAGTAGCCAGAGAGGGTGGTGGAGGCCACTTTGTGTGCCAAGTGGACACACACACACATGTTGTCATCTTTCACCTTCACAGTTCTTTATCTCCATTCTGCTGGTGCCTCCTTCTCCTCCTTTATCCATGTTCTTGCCCTCTGGCTCCTTTTTCCCTCCACTCCATTCTTCACCATCACCGTCCATTTTTTTAAACAACTGTTTTCTCCACTCCACCCCAGTCTCACTCTCCACCTCCTCCCTTGTCGCCTCCTACCCACCCACAGAGCACGAGGGAACAGCGACGCTGTGCAGAAGCCCAGTTTGAGGCACAAGATTTTCATCCACAAATCAGAGGAGCAGAAGACTTCCCCTGCTTCCCCTCCCCCACAAGTAATGCCCCAAAGTAATGCTGGAAACATTACAATTACTCCTCAAAAGTAATACAATCACTCCTCGTTCTATTACAATCAAAATGTAAAGGAATTACGCACTCGTTCCTCAAAAAAGTAATGAATTAACTTCCAAATTCTGCTTCATTGCTAGTTTGACCTCAGGAAAGCTAGTGTACTCTGGTCCTCTAGAAGGTCTTTCAAGACCTGTTTAAGAGCCAGTGTGGTGTAGATGTTAGAATACTGAACTAGAACCTGTCAGCCCAGGGTTCAAGTCCCCTCTCAGCCGTGCAGCTCCCTGGGTGACCTTGGCGGGCCAGCCACTTTCTCTTAGTTTAACTTACCTCACAGGCTTGTTGTGAGGATAAAATGGGGAGAGGGAGAACCATGCATGCTACCTTCAATTCCTCCAAGCAATTGTATTGCATTGTATTTTTATTCTGTGAATTTTATTCTATTATTAATTGGTGTTATTTCCTGAATTTCTTACCAGCTTTTCACCATAAGATCCCAGGGCAGATTGCAGAAATATAAACAGGGATGTTTTAAACTAAGTCTTACTCAGAAACAGACTCATTGAAATTAATAAACCTAAGTTAGTGGTGTCTATTAACTTCAAGGGGTCTACTCTGCGAAGAACTAACACTGAATACCACCCATAGTATTAAAATCAGTTAAAACAATTTAGAATCAGAAGAACAGGGTAGATCCACACACACACACCCCTCAGAGGTCAGGGTAAAGAAGTGCATCTTTATCACATGAGGAAAACTGCACAGTGAAGGTGCCAGATGAACCTCTGTGGGGAGGGAATTCCATAGCTTAGGGTCTGCCAGAGGGATGAAACCCAAGATCTTGAACATTCAAAACATGTATTCTACCTGGGTGCAGTTTTAGGGGATGTCCCAGGGTGCCATGGTTATTTTGAGCTAGGCAATTTGCTGCCCCATTTCTCCTTTGCTAACACTTCTCTGCTTTCTCCACCCAACCATCGTCTTAATTTGCTTAGAGACCTAAATTTGCATCCATGCATGTAAATTGGCATAAGCACGTTTGAGCCTCGCACCCATCCCTGGAGTCTATTAGTACCTACCAACACCCCTGACTCTGCCACTGGGGTATAGCCCTGCCCTCTACTAGAATGTATTATGCAGATATATGTAGATTTGCTCAAGTTGCATAACCCGCCTGGGAGAATTCAGCCCTCATTGGTGCCAAACAGCGGTCCATCGTAAGTCTTATAATGCGGCAGATTGGGAATATATCTCCCCTTTGCACAGCCCTTATGGATAGGAAAGAGTGGAAAGGATTAGGAAAGACCAGTCCCTTTCAAAGTGAAGGCGCTAAACAGTCCTTAAAGGCACTTAATCACTATGAAAATATTGGATAAAACGTTTCCAGCACCACAAATCTTCCATTGATTTGTGTCTCCAGTGAAAGCAGTCCCAAGGACCCCAATGTGATTACGGCTGGACTGTCCACTCTAAGGAGAAAGAATTAGGGTTGTTTTAAAACACAGAGACAAGCAGCTGGTTGGCTAGCTCAGAGGAAAACAAATTGACCTCTCACTTTCTTCATGAATCTGCAGACCACAGCCTTTTATAGGGCCCTTGCTAGACATAGGTGCATTAACAAGTTTCATTTATATGGTACTTTTGAATGGTGATTGGCCCCCTCCCTCATTGGCTTGGCTTGGCACTAAGCTGAGCTATTTGGTCAGATGGGAAATAGCTTGTCTTAACTCCAAGCCAAGGCAAAAAAAAAAAAACCACTTCCTTCTCTCCTTCCATCTCCTGTGACTTGAGCACTACCACAACGAGGCAAATGCTATTTAAAAGGGGAAAGGGTTTGAGGGTGGAAGGAAGCTCAGAATTCTCTTGTTTGGCTTTTCATACAATCATAGAATCAGAGCTTGGAAAAGTTACTTTTTAAAACTACAACTCCCATCAGCCCCAGCCAGCGGGGCCACTGGATTTGGCTGATGGGAGTTGTAGTAACTTTTCCAAGCTCTGCATAGAATGAGGGTGTGGTTTATAGGTCATCTAGTCAACCCTCTGCTAGATATAGGAAATCCAAACTTAGAGCCCATGGCTTTCCTGCTTGAAAATCTCCAGGAGGGAGAGACTCCTCCTAGGGACCTGGTCCCATTGCCAGATTGTTCATATCTTTTTTCTGAATATTCAGCCAAAATGTACCCTCCAGTAACATGTGTCTTCAGGTGTGCGTGTGGGTAGGGGGCGGAGAGAACAGCGAACAAGACTTTGCCCTCTTCTATATCTCAGCCCTTCTGGTATTTGTAGAGTTCTATCACCTCCTCCTCCTGCCTTGTTCTTTTCTCCAGAGGAAGCAATTGGAAGATTTTGATCGCCAGTCTAGAGTTCTTCAGTTTCATGCCAAAACCATCTTTATTGACCTCCTGTGAACCTGTTCCCATTTGGTAACCAGAATTGGACACAGTAGTCCAGATGAAGTCAGGCTAATGCAGAATTTATTTATTTATTTATTTATTTTATTTTATTTATATACCACCCTAAGCCCGAAGGCTCTCTGGGCGGTGTACAAAAAGATAAAAAACAAGCAATGTATAAATACAATAAATACAATAAATCAAGAAAACAAAACAAACAATAAAAGAACCAAACAACATCCAAAATACAAATAATGATGAAAATGCTATTAAAACACACTTTAAAATGCCTGGGAGTATAAAAAGGTTTTCACCTGGCGCCGAAAAGATAGTAGCGTCGGCGCCAGGTGCACCTCATCGGGAAGGCTGTTCCACAGTTCGGGGGCCACCACAGAAAAGGCCCTGGTTCTAGTCACCATCCTCCGAGCTTCTCGATGGGATGGCACTCGGAGGAGGGCCTTAGATGTTGAGCGCAGTGTCCGGGTAGGTTCATATTGGGAGAGGCGGTCCACCAGGTATTGCGGTCCCATGCCGTGTAGGGCTTTATAGGTCAAAACCAGCACTTTGAATCTAGCCCGGAAACAAACAGGAAGCCAGTGCAGACGGGCCAGAACAGGTGTTATATGAGCAGACCTTCTGGTCCGCGTCAGCAATCTGGCCGCTGCATTCTGGACTAGTTGTAGTTTCCGAACAGTCTTCAAGGGCAGCCCAACGTAGAGCGCATTGCAGTAGTCCAGTCTAGAAGTTACCAGAGCATGAACAACTGAGGCGAGGTCGTCACTGTCCAGATAGGGACGTAGCTGGGCTACCAGGCGAAGATGGTAGAAAGCATTCCATGCCACCGAGGCCACCTGGGCCTCAAGTGACAAGGAAGGATCAAAAAGAACCCCCAAGCTACGCACCTGTTCCTTCAAGGGGAGTGTAACCCCATCAAGAACAGGATGAACATCCTCCATCTGGGCAGAGAAGGCACTCACCAACAGCGTCTCGGTCTTGTCTGGATTGAGCTTCAGTCTGTTAGCTCCCATCCAGTCCATTATCGCAGCCAGGCAGCGGTTTAGCACGTTAACAGCCTCACCTGAAGAGGATGAAAAGGAGAAATAGAGCTGCGTGTCATCAGCGTACTGATGGCAACGCACCCCAAAACTCCTGATGACCGCACCCAGCGGCTTCATGTAGATGTTGAAAAGCATGGGGGACAGTACCGATCCCTGCGGGACTCCACAATGGAGAGTCCAGGGCATCGAGCAATGTTCCCCAAGCACTACCTTCTGGTGGCGACCCATAAAATGGAACGATTACTTCTTGTAACGTGGAGGCTATGGTTTCATTAATGCAGCCTAAAACTGCATAAGCCTCTCCCCCCCCTTTTTTTTTTTGCAGACACATCACACTGCTGGCTCATGTTCAGATTGTGATTGACCATAATCCTGAGATCCTTTCACATGACTACTGCAGGGGTCAGCAAACTTTTGAGGTCACTGGGCCCATTTAGAATGCTGGGAGCATGCCATGGGTTCTTGTCACAAAATGGCTACCATGGGGTTGTGGCATAACAGAAAATGGTTGCCACATCTGAAAGAGTCAAAAAAGAGGACCACAAAATCATCCAAGGATGCCCCCACCATCAGAGCTTGGAAATGCTGGCTGGAGCTGATGGGAGTTGTAGTTCAAAAAAGTAACTTTTCCAAGCTCTACCCACCATCAGCCCAACCTATGTCAGCCACTGCTGCACTCACTCACAGAGAGACACTGTTAGCATTAGGGTTGCCAGGTTCATGGCCTGAGACTGATTCTGTATCTTTAGGAGAAGAGAAAGTCAGCCAAGTGCAGATGTTCTTGCAACGCTGTAATGGGAAAAACCACAAGGTGGAATTCTCCCTTCCCCCTGCACACCTTTGAAAGATACAGAAGACCTCTTGGAGGTCAGGCCTGGCAACAAAGAGTTCTTCTGTATCTTTAAAAGTTGTGCAGGGGGAAGGGAGAATTCCACCTTGTGGTTTTTCCCATTACAGCGTTGCAAGAACACCTGCACTTGGCTGACTTTCTCTTCTCCTAAAGATATACAGGATCAGTCTCAGGCCATGGACCTGGCAACCCTAGTTTGCATCCCTCTTCTGTTCAGAATGAGAGGGAGCATGGGGTGTCCAATTCTGGCATCCAATGAAATGTGGGCAAGTTTAAGGGGAGGCTAAGCCAATACAAGCAGGAACTGAGCAGGAAGAGCAAAGAGAATTCTTTGGGAAGAGGGACTGACTGGTAAACCACTCAGAATTGTAGCTATGAGTAGAATATGGGGTTTCCTAACAGCTCTCGGCACCTGTCACAAATTACAGCCCTGAGTATTTTTTGGGGAAGCCATGACTGTTTAAAGTAGAATAATAGTGGGATGTATGTATGGTGTGAATGTGGCCTATGTGTGGGGATAGAAATGGGGGGTCACTATATTTCTTGAGGGGGAGAAGAAATTCTCCAACAGTTTCTTAGGGGTGGGGCTCACCATTAGTAGTGGGAGAAGCATAACTTCTTTCTTTTTGCCTAAGGTTTTTTGTGTGTTGGCAGCCTGGCAGCCATTTTGCATCCCCCATAATTCCCTGAGAAAAACGTGGTTGCAAAATCTGGAAAGTGACTTCCTTTTTCTAGGGGAAAATGAAAAAAAGGAAAAAAAACACTCAGATCCCCCCCCCCCAAAAAAATGTCTTTGGAGAAATTTTGACTCAGATCTGACATATTATGAATGGAATGTGTCAGATATTAGCAGCGTATCTTAGGATGATCATGCAAATTTTTGCTTAGCTTGACCCTGACTCTGGACTCGTTGATTCATGAAATTTGAAATTTTGTACTTGGGGGTGGAGGGGAGGAGTGCAATTGGAAGATTTTGATCTCCAGTCTAGAGTGCTTCAATGAGATTTGAAGGAGATGTAAAAGTTCAGAAAGTGTTTGATGACTGTGGCTTTTTTTCCCCTTTCATTTAGAAAAGAGGTCTGGAAACATTAGAGCATTAAATTATGGATGTAAAACGAATTACAAGGGCTTCATGATGAAATGGATAAAGGATGCAAACGGGTTCTGTTTTTGACCCTGCCTCCGATACACAATCACTGATTGTGGAACATCATGTCCTTTTATCTTTTTCTTTTTTTTGATAAGCAAAAGGTCAACATGGGTTTGGCAGATTTGTATAACGCTGCATAGCTCATTCTGGGTTTTGTTGCTTGAACATCCCCTGCAAACCCTGGACATCTTATTGGGCTTCTGAAATGTTGCTGAGCTTCAACAATCTGCTTTCAAGCATAACTTTGTAGCCATAAGGGCTAGAAACCTTTTTCAAAGTATGCTGCCACATTCATTAAGATGAATTCTGCAACTGGTGCTTTTGCTGTACATCTGCAGGATCGAGGCTTTGATAATGAGTTGGCACTAACAGCCAATATTTTGGTTCAATATGCAACCCTTTCATGCAATAAGCAGTACTCATTTATTTTGACAGAGAAGGGGGAAAAAACCTATTGAGATGGTGCTGAATACTAGTCGGGGCCAAGGAGGCAGGTACAAGGGCCAGAGCAATTGGGGCACTCCAGAGCAGACAATTGGAAGTCTAAAAGGCAAGAGAAAGGAAATGTAATCTGTTGCAAGCAAGCAGCTTGCTTTCCAGAAGGCAAGGTAACGTGAAGCAGTTTCCAATTAGAATACGATTTTGAGTTAGTCCACAGGCATATCAAAAGGCAATCTCTAGAGCAAGGGTAACCAACATGCTGTCTTCTAGATGCTTTGGAAAACAACTCCCATCAGCTCCAACCAGTATGGTCAATGGTCAAGGAAGATGGGAGTTATCATCCCACACTATTTGGAGAGTACCCAATTTACTCTCCCTGCTCTAGAGCATCCACTACATCAGACATGTTGCTCAGACTGAGGGAATCACACCTGAGATTTTATTTATTTATTATTTGATTTATATCCCGCCCTTTCTCCTGGCAGGAGGCCAGGGAGGCAAACAAAAGCACTAAAAACTTTAAAGCATCATAAAAACAAACTTTAAAACACATTAAAACAAAAAGTCTTTAAAAATGTTTCTTAAAATAGCTTTCAAAACATCTTCTAAGATTAAAAACATTTTTTTTAAAAGAAGATTTAAGAACATATTAAAAAGCAATTCCAACACAGACAGAGACTGGGATAGGGCTCAACTTAAAAGGCTTGTTGAAAGAGGAAGGTCTTCAGTAGGCACCGAAAAGATAACAGAGATGGCGCCTGTCTAATATTTAAGGGGAGGGAATTCCACGGGTAGGTGCTGCCACACTAAAGGTCCATGTCCTATGTTGTGCAGAATGGATCTCCTGATAAGATGGTATCTGCAGATACAGTTATATAAGGTTGCAGTTATATAAGGCCAGCCAGGCAACCCTTGGGTGAGCTGATGAGCCACAGTGCCCCTGGCAGCATTAAGAGAGCAGCAAGTGTCTTCTGCTTGTTAGCTGCCCTGGTCATACAGAGAGTTCGCTAGTAGGGCCCTATTGCCAAAATCCTCACATTTTACTCTCTGGTCCATCACATCAGAACAGCGAGGAGTAGGGGAACAGTATGTTCTCTGGGCAGAACCTGTCTTGTCAGGGAATAAGGTGTTCTGTAAGAACTAACCATACTTCTCTGTATATAAGCTCCAAGTGGAGTGGGGGAGGGAGAGAATTAATGGTGTCAACGAGTAAATAAGGATCCCCCCTCCAAAAAAAAACCCCAAACAAGAAACCCGCACACACAGTATTGCAACATAAATGAATTTGATTGAGAATTCAGGATAGCTGAAATCAACTACTACTGTGTACATTTTGGGTCACCTCATTTTGAAAAGGATACCATAGAGCTGGAAAAGGTGCAGAAAAGGGCAACTAGAATTATCAAGGGGATGGAGCAACTCCCCTATGAAGAAAGGTTGCCGCATTTGGGGCTTTTTTTTAGTTTTAGAGAAAAGGCAAGTAAGAGGTGACTTGATAGAAGTTTATAAAGTTGTGTATGGCATGGAGAAAGTGGAGAGAGAAAGTTTTCTGTCCCTCTCTTGTAACACTAGAATTCAAGGACGTCCAAGGAGGCTGAATGTTGGAGGATTCAGGATAGAGAAAAGAAAGTACTTCTTCACTCTGGATTTGGCTGTCACAAGAGGCAGTGATGGCCACCAACTGGATGGCTTTAAAAGAGGATTAGACAGATTCATGGAGGGTAAGGCAATCCATAGCTACTAGCCATGATGGCTATGCTCTGTCTCCACAGCCAGAGGCAGTATGCTTCTGAATACCAGTTACTGGAAACTGCAGGAGGGGAGAGTGCTCTTGCACTCAGGTCCTGCTTGCAAGCTTCCCATGGGCATCTGGTTGGCCACTATAAGAACAGAATACCAATTGCTGGAAACCGCAGGAGGGAGAGACTGGCCATGAGGGACTACTGACCTTGGCCTCAAAAAAAGGACCACACTCTTGCCTTAAAGTCTGTGAGAGGTTTTATTCTCACCCATACTAGCAACGTCCTGTGGTTGGCCACTGTGAGAACAGGATGCTGGACTAGATGGGCCACTGGCCTGATCCAGCAGGCCTCTTCTTATGTTCTACCCTTTTCATGCACTGTATCATTTGTATGGCTGCAGTGTTTAATCCAGGGTTGTGGGAACTTTTTCAGCCTATGGGCCACATTCCCTCATCTGCAGCCTTCTGGAGGCCACATACTCATGGTGGGTGCAGCCAAAGTGGAAAGCAAGAGGCGTGATTACAGTTCAAGGACATATTCCAGCCATGTGAAATCACTCTTTGTGTGTGTATGTGTGTGTGTGTGTCTGCGCGCAAGCACACAAACCAGGGCCAGTGGGGGTGTGGCTTGGGGAAAGGGTGTTGCCTGGGTCACGTCCCTCCCTCAAGTCTGAGGTTCCCCACCAATGTTTTAATCAATCCATCTGTTGGTGAGATTAATGATTTTTATCATTTTAATCA
Organism: Rhineura floridana; assembly: GCF_030035675.1. Lineage (NCBI taxonomy): Eukaryota > Metazoa > Chordata > Lepidosauria > Squamata > Rhineuridae > Rhineura > Rhineura floridana. The sequence goes on along the minus strand of NC_084480.1, from coordinate 6,568,099 downwards.
ACTAAACCCAAGTAATCAGGCAGCAGTTTTATAAACAGTTTTTAAATATGTGCTTATAAAACTGCATATAGAAAATGTTCCCTCACATGCAGGAGAAATGCCTCTTGTAAGTCAAGGGGTGTGCATCAGCTAAACCAAAGAAAGCATGCTTCTTGATTCAGGAATATTATTTTTAACCGTATGCAGATCCAATTGATAGATTAATCAGTTGACCAACTTACTCATATGATCGATCCATTAAAATGTCATCACATTGGGCTGCAACTTGACAATTGAATTAATTACAATAACATGCCATGATAGACAATAGCTTTTATTTATTGATTTATTTAAAGTGTGAAAGACAAGTCTACCAGGACAGGCCAAATGGATCCTCCACAATTAGAAGCAGTGTACATCTGTTTGCCAGATTCTGGAAACAAGCAAGAGGGCATAGCTGTTGGGACATTTCTGAGCATCTAGCTAAGGGCCACGTTCCCTCACGATTGGCACAATATTGGGCTAGAAGAACTTTGGGGTGGTCCAGCAAGACTCTCCTGGTGTTCTTACCTCTGTCTGCGCACTGCGCATCTGCTTTGCACGCAGAAGTTCCCAGGTTCAATCCCCGGCATCTCCAGGTAGGGCTGGGAAAGAATTTGTGATCAGACCACTACTGAAACCCTGGAGAGCTGCTGCCAGTCAGGGTGGTCCGTACCAAGCTAGATGGACCAATGGCCTGACTCAGTATAAGTCAGCTTCCTGTTTCTCATGCGTAGCTTCACTGATACAGTGGCACTGCGGGCCTGAGACACAATGACATCATCCTTTGAAGGTTGCAAGGCCTCTTTGCGGGTGAGTTCATTGCCTACCTGTGTCTGTGTGGGGACCACCTAAACAAATTCCAGACAAGTAAGGTCATGAGGTGGATGTTAAGTGCTTGTCCGCTGGTCTAAATGGGGTCCCTTTCTCTGCCAACAGAGCCATGGCCGGCTGCCAGAATAAAACAAAGAAGGGGGGAAGCCCTTAATTACAACTATTAATAGTTGGACAATATGCGTCATCTTCTTCCCAAGGGATGTATCACTGCAGTGTTACCAGAGGTCTGGCTAATGCATCTGGGGATGAAGAGAATGATTAGATGCAATAGGGGGCACAGGAATATGTTTATCAGCAGATTTCACGTAAACTGATTCAGGGCAGAATGGGGACTTTAAACACAAAGCACATGTGTGTGTGTGTTTTCACAAATCACATTTGATACTGCAAGATGTATCAAGTCTGCATTAAGTATTCATCTTAGGTCCAGCCCATCAGCTACCCAAATCCTTGAGTTGCTTGGGGTGGGGTGGATATTAAAGGAGCCACACTTGCAGGGAAAACAAATAACAAAAAAAAATGTTTGCAGGAGATTTAGGGAAAAAATGATGATGATATGTTTTCACCTGCCCTTCATCAAATGATTCCAGGGTGGGTTAAAATATTACTGAAAACAAGAAGCATCCAGCAAATAAAGAGGAGGTTAAAAATGTAGATTTTTTTTTTAAAAAAAACACCCAACAGCTGATTACGATCCCATAACTACCTGGCTAAATAGTGTTTTGAGAGCCAGTGTGGTGTAGTGGTTAAGGTGTTGGACTACAACCTGGGAGGCCAGGGTTCGAATCCCCACATAGCCATGAAGCTCACTGGGTGACCTTGGGCCAGTCACTGCCTCTCAGCCTCATGAAAACCCTATTCATAGGGTCACCATAAGTCAGAATCGACTTGAAGGCAGTACACACACACACCAGGCAGACCTGGAGATGAGATATGAAATTGAGGAAGCATCCAAACTAGGAAATGTGGTAGTAATGGGTGACTTCAACTACCCAGACATAGACTGGCCACATATGTGTTCCAGTCATGAAAAAGAAGCAAAATTTCTAGATATTCTAAACAACTATGCACTAGACCAGTTGGTCATGGAACCGACCAGAGGGATGGCAATCCTGGACTTAATCCCCAATGGGGACCGGGACCTGGTGCGAGATGTAAGTGTTGTCGAACCAATTGGGAGCAGTGACCATAGTGCTATTAAATTAAACATACATGTAAATGGCCAATTGCCAAGAAAATCCAACACGGTCACATTTGACTTCAAAAGAGGAAACTTTGGTAAAAAGAAAGCTGATAAACAAAGTCCAGAGGGTCACATCACTCGAAAATGCTTGGAAGTTGTTTAAAAAAACTATATTAGAAGCGCAACTGGAGTGCAGACCACAGATCAGAAAAGGTACCGCCAGGGCCAAAAAGATGCCAGCATGGTTAACGAGCAAAGTCAAGGAAGCTCTTAAAGGCAAAAAGTCTTCCTTCAGAAAATGGAAGTCTTGTCCGAATGAAGAAAATAAAAAAGAACACAAACTCTGGCAAAAGAAATGCAAGAAGACAATAAGGGATGCTAAAAAAGAATTTGAGGAGCACATTGCTAAGAACATAAAAACCAACAACAAAACATTCTATAAATACATTCAAAGCAGGAGACCATCTAGGGAGGCGATTGGACCCTTGGATGATAAGGGAGTCAAAGGTGTACTAAAGAACGATAAGGAGATTGCAGAGAAGCTAAATGAATTCTTTGCATCTGTCTTCACAGTGGAAGATATAGGGCAGATCCCTGAACCTGAACTAACATTTGCAGGAAGGGATTCTGAGGAACTGAGACAAATAGTGGTAACGAGAGAGGAAGTTCTAGGCTTAATGGACAACATAAAAACTGACAAATCACCGGGCCCGGATGACATCCACCCAAGAGTTCTCAAAGAACTCAAATGTGAAATTGCTGATCTGCTAACTAAAATATGTAACTTGTCCCTCAGGTCCTCCCCCGTGCCTGAGGACTGGAAAGTGACAAATGTAACACCAATCTTCAAAAAGGGATCCAGAGGGAATCCTGGAAATTACAGGCCAGTTAGCTTAACTTCTGTCCCTGGAAAACTGGTAGAAAGTATTATTAAAGCTAGATTAACTAAACACATAGAAGAACAAGCCTTGCTGAAGCAGAGCCAGCATGGCTTCTGCAAGGGAAAGTCCTGTCTCAGTAACCTATTAGAATTCTTTGAGAGTGTCAACAAGGATATAGATATAGTCCTCTTGTGGATAAGGAATTGGTTAAGAAGCAGAAAGCAGAGAGTAGGAATAAATGGACAGTTCTCCCAATGGAGAGCTGTAGAAAGTGGAGTCCCTCAAGGATCGGTATTGGGACCTGTACTTTCAACTTGTTCATTAATGACCTAGAATTAGGAGCGAGCAGTGAAGTGGCCAAGTTTGCTGACGACACTAAATTGTTCAGGGTTGTTAAAACAAAAAGGGATTGCAAAGAGCTCCAAAAAGACCTCTCCTAACTGAGTGAAGGGGGGGGGAATGGCAAATGCAACTCAATAGAAACAAGTGTAAAATTATGCATATTGGAGCAAAAAATCTGAATTTCACATATGTGCTCATGGGGTCTGAACTGGCGGTGACCGACCAGGAGAGAGACCTCGGGGTGGTAGTGGACAGCACAATGAAAATGTCGACCCACTGTGCGGCAGCTGTGAAAAAGGCAAATTCCATGCTAGGGATAATTAGTAAAGGTATTGAAAATAAAACAGCCGATATCATAATGCCATTGTATAAATCTATGGTGCGGCCGCATTTGGAATACTGTGTACAGTTCTGGTCGCCTCATCTCAAAAAGGATATTCTAGAGTTGGAAAAGGTTCAGAAGAGGGCAACCAGAATGATCAAGGGGATGGAGCAACTCCCTTACGAGGAAAGGTTGCAGCATTTGGGGCTTTTTAGTTGAGAGGAAAGGCGGGTCATAGGAGACGTGATAGAGGTGTATAAAATTATGCATGGCATTGAGAAAGTGGATAGAGAAAAGTTTTTCTTCCTCTCTCATAATACTAGAACTCGTGGACATTCAAAGAAGCTGAATGTTGGAAGATTCAGGACAGACAAAAGGAAGTACTTCTTTACTCAGAGCATAGTTAAACTATGGAATTTGCTCCCACAAGATGCAGTAATGGCCACCAGCTTGGATGGCTTTAAAAGAAGATTAGACAAATTCATGGAGGACAGGGCTATCAATGGCTACTAGCCATGATGGCTGTGCTGTGCCACCCTAGTGAGAGGCAGCATGCTTCTGAAAACCAGTTGCCGGAAGCCTCAGGAGGGGAGAGTGTTCTTGCACTCGGGTCCTGCTTGCGGGCTTCCCCCAGGCACCTGGTTGGCCACTGTGAGAACAGGATGCTGGACTAGATGGGCCACTGGCCTGATCCAGCAGGCTCTTCTTATGTTCTTATGTTCTTAAATAGTGTTTTAGCACCAGGCATCAAACCTAACAATGTCTGCACCGGTCATACTTCCTGGGGAAGCGGGTTCCATAATTGAGAGGCCACAACTGAGAAGGCTCTGCCTCTTATTGCTTCCTATTGTAGTCTCTCCCAGTGATGGAGAATATTCAAGCCATTGGTCATGTTGGTTGGGGCTGATGGGAGTTAGCGTCCAACAATATCTGGAGTGCCACAGGTTCTACTCTCCCTGTTTTAAGCCATCCAGCTCCAAAGTCTCTGGGTAGGTCGCTGCTCATGTGTTTGAGTGCCAGCTGCTGGGAGCATGCAACCTATTGCCTTCAAGCTATGCTCATGGGCATCTTAATGGCCACTGTGGGAAGCAGGTTGTTCAATCAGATAAGCCTTTGGTTAGATCCAAAAAGTGCTTGTCTTGTGTCCTTATGCACATGACACACCACTGCTGGGCTTTTGCAT